>NC_044391.1:61313139-62513139 GCF_006542625.1 Nomascus leucogenys
ACAGCTCTGGAAAAGATAAAGATATGAAACCTCATGGGGGAGTTCAGGAATCAACCAGATGTTGGCAATGACTGAATGAGGTTCAGGGAGGAAATGAGATGGGAAACATAAGTAGAGAAAAGTTCATAAAGAACCAAACTTCAGCAAGACTGTCCTTATAGTAATGGGGTACCCTTAAGGATTTGATCAAGAGCCTGACATGATCAGATAGTTGAGAAATTACTCTGATGCCAGTGTAGTGATTAGGAGACTGTTGTCTATGGCTCCTCTTGCAAATATCTCCAATGAATGCTTGCAGCACGGTCAGGGAATATTTTCTCTCGTATTTATGCCTGGTTGATCTCTTTTCTCTCCTGTTGCTGGTTTCTGTTAATTTGCTAAGCACCCATAATTAGCACCTGGCTTAGCCTCCCTACATAGGGTTGGAGACATTTGATTACCCAAATTTCCATACCTTTAATTCATTTTGTAATCTATATTTTGGGCCTATTAGTTGTTGGGATCACTTTACCTAAACATGTAGACATTTTGAGTTATTTTCAAATATTCTGTTGCTCCTAGGTCAGCCTTTTTCTTGGTAGGTTGAGATATATATATATATATATATATATATATATATATATATACACACACACACACACACACACGTTTACATATATGTGTGTATATGTGTGTGTATATACACACACACATATATATATATATATATATCAACCTACCAAGAAAAACATATATATATTTAAACAGAGTCTTGCTCTGTTGCCCAGGCTGCAGTGCAATGGCACTATCTTGGCTCACTGCAAGCTCTGCCTCTTGGGTTCAAGCGATTCTCCTGCCTCAGCCTCCCTAGTAGCTGGGACTACAGGCAAGCACCACCATGCCAGTCTAATTTTTGTATTATTTGTAGAGACGGGGTTTCACCATGTTGGCCAGGCTGGTCTCAAACTCCTGGCCTCAAGTGATCTGCCCACCTTGGCCTCCCAAAGTGCTGCAATGACAGGCGTGAGCCACTGCACCTGACCAGATTGCATAAAATATTCATTTTGTTTTCAGAAGTTTTGGAATAGAATTTGAAATTTATGAGTGAATTGTTGGATTGACCAAAATATGTGATGTGTAAAGGCTAAAAAAGATACATATTGCCAGTTTAAAGCATTTGTTTGGGGAGAAGTTAGAGCAAAGTTGAAGTATTTCAAGAAGATAAGGAGAATAAAAGTTTTTAAATGACTAAAACTGGGTAATTAATAATGCTCATTTTATACTGTCGCAGAATTATCTTTTTCCCTTTTTAAATCTCTTTTATTGTTCTATTCATTAGATCTGCCTTCAAAAAATTTTTGAAGAGTTTACCTTGATGTTTTCTCCTTTTGATATTTATATTTTTCTCTCATTAAAATTTGAGGTCCAAAGGAAACACTGTACAGTGGAATTTCACATGCAGAGAGGAGCAGGAAGGTGGGATAGATGGGAATTTATCTATTTGTAAGACTAGCTATGTAGACAATTATTTTCAGCAATAGAGTAATGAATTAGATAACTATACTTGCCCCAATACCATTCCAGTAACTTCAGAGACTAACTTAAGGTTCCTGTTTTTACACAGAATGTCTAGCCTCACTTCCACCAGCTCCAGGTAAGAATTCCACGACTTCAGAATTGTTCTGCATTAATGGTTCCTCTTGTCAATCAAATTTCAGAGGTCACACTAATAAAAGTCACTAGCCATGTAAATGTTATAAAATAGGAAAACATATATTGGATTAACTTAGCTTTTATTCACCAGATAGTAATAGTTCATTTCCTCCTTCACAAACCAATGAAGCCAAACCAAACAAATATACCTTGTTACTTAGATCAAAGCAAGGTTTACCTACTAACTGTTTCATATAATTATGATACCTTAACCAAAATATTATCACTTGATAGTGAGCATCTTTTTAAACTAGATAATTCCAACTTGAGGGATGAGCTGTAGTAGAAAAAAAAATCCGTTTAGCCAAAGTAATTTTAGAGAACTTTAAGTCCCTACCATTCTCAAGACAATGTGATGTGCTTTGCAGCAAGTAAAAAACAATTACTAAAAAATAATTCTCTGACCTTAGTACATAGTGGGAGAAGGAAGGTCTCCAAAGAAATAGGCAATTTTCATATCAGGCAGAAAATAAATTTCCAAGTAAGAATATAAACTATGTATTATATATAGAGTGCATATAGTATATCACTTGTATTGTATATTTTAAGGTATCCCCAGGAATTTCTTTTTATTTTATTTTTATTATACTTTAAGTTTTAGGGTACATGTGCACTACGTGCAGGCTTGTTACATATGTATACATGTGCCATGTTGGTGTGCTGCACCCATTAACTTGTTATTTAGCATTCGGTATATCTAGGAATTTCTTTACAGTATTGGAATTGGAGAACACAAATAGACCAGTCCAGGGCATGTAAACGAGAGAAGTGAGACAAAGTTGAGAAGGTCAGTTTGAGTCACAATATGAGAGACCTCAAAAGCTAGAATGCTAAAGTGTTTGTTTTACACAACTATAAGGGGCCGTCAGAGTAGTAATGAGATGAGAATTAGGCTTTAGAAAAATTACATTACCTCATTGGATCAGAATGAGATATGAGTCAGAATAACCCCCTAAAAAAAGCCAGTAGAGTATGCTAGATCAAAACTTTAATAAGATCTTGGAGTGGCATTGTAGCAAGGAGAATAAGGAAGAAATGAATGTGAGTGTAAAGATACAGGATTTGGCAGTAGATTTGACGCCAGTGATAGAAGGAAGAAATCAAATGGCTCCTTGATTTTAAGCTTGAATGATTGAAAGTATAGTTCTATCCTTAGAGAAGGAAGCCAGTCTAGAAGAGAAGCCGGTTTTGGGGGGGAAGATGATACAATCTGTTGTGTGCACATCGAGTTTCGGGTTTCTATAGGTCTGCCAGGATTCTGTCTATAGGTAGAGAGAGAACTGGCTCCAAAGCTATGAGAGAGGTCTGGGCTGGAGCTGGACATTTTAGAGCCATTCTTTTGATGTTACGGTGCACATTGTGGAGACAGAGGAAAGAATTAGAGGCAAAATGAGAGGGAGTAAGACAAACTGCCAGCGAAGACAAAAATTTCAGAGCATTAAATCTGAAGAAAGGAGAGCATTTTTCAAGAAGGTAAGAATGAAAAATGTCAACTATGGCAGAGAACTTAAACTGAGAAAGGGCCCTTGGATCTGGTAATTATGAAGCCATGGTGACCTGTAGGATTGGAAAAGCGGAAGTCAGACTGCAAAACAGTAAGTCAGTCAGTAGCCATAAGATTGATTGACCACTGCCTGGAGAAATTAAGAATTATCCTTTGCTGAGGATTGTAAAAATAGGATATGCCTGTTGGGAACAGTTTGCTTGAAGCAGGTGGACGTGATTTTATTCACCTTAAGGCACCATAAAATCTTCCATAATTCTGTGACTCTGAAATCCTAATGCCAATTACAGTATTGGCCACCTGGTGGTTATCTATAAATAACAGATGGTTATATTTTGCCAAATTTAATTACCATTTATCATTTATGTTAACAGTTTGTCACGGTCCACTAGGAGAAGAGAAATCTGTAAGTACACAGTTTTGCTCTACTTTAATCCAAATTTGCTCTCATTCCTGTATTTGAATAGAAGTCTAAACTTGGTTTGTATATGTAGCCTGGAGACATATGGACTGCCAATTGCCACAGATGTACCTGTACTGATGCAAAGACTATAGACTGTAAACCTGAGGAGTGCCCTTCTCCACCCACATGCAAAACCGGCGAGAAGCTTGTGAAGTTCCAATCTAATGACACCTGCTGTGAAATCGGATACTGTGGTGTGTATTTTAATTGAATATATTTGTTGGTTGTTTATTCACATATTCAAGAGATACTTTTTGAGCTACCAATTTTGTCAAGCATAATACTAGGCAGGTGTAATAAATAATACATAATTAGTATAATAACATTTGCATTCTTAAAACTTACCATCTTCAGAATGGGGGATACCCAGAATTAAGTTATGAATATAATCAGTAGATGAAAGGAAGACTATGATATTATGGGTAGAAACATTATAGTTGGTTGCTATGTATGATCTCATCTACAATTTCTGTTTTATAAATAGAAATTATAGTATTTTAGAATAAAACACTATATTTATTTTTCAGAACCAAGAACATGTTTATTTAACAATACTGACTATGAGGTAAGGTCTTTTCTTCATTAAAATGTTTTTGTTAAGTATATGAATAAATTTAATGCTGGGCTACCTTAAGGGACTTTCAACCTATTTTGTATATGTAATATATGTAAGTATATATTTTATATAAAAGAAATTATATAATAAATACATATGTATGTATATATATATTTTTTTAACCCTAGTAACAATGGATTTGAATCCGTTCATTTTCTTCCCCACACCCACTTCCAAGGGAACATCAAATGTAACACTCACCATGACTCTGCAAAGGAGGAAAACATAGTACTTGATCATTAACTACTCAGCAGTAGAGCTTCTGAACAAAATTTCCCATGGGCCTTGCCAGATGGAGAAGACATACTTTGTAACATTCAAATCAATGAACAGAGTCAAACTGTAATTATAACCAGAAAGATCAGATGGTCAAGCTGTCAGAGATCAAATAAGAAAACCCAAAGGGCTAGAACCCTATTATGCAGCCTACAGCAACACAATATATTCAAGGCTGGATTTTGACAACTAATTTGACATTTTGGACGGTAATTTAACTTTTTAGAAAAAAGTATAAGGAAGCCGTAAAAATCAGATGATTCTCAAATTGATATTAACACACTTGAAATGGTGATAGTAAATATTAAAAAATCTAAAGTGAAATATATGTGGTATATTAGGAATAGATAAAACAGTCTATGAGAGTTTTACTTTGATAACCCATTTATCACCCTCAAATTTCCACCTGGACTTCTTAATTTTTAGTTTCCAAAGTTGATCTGACTTGAACCTGTGATAGTTTTTAAACACAAAATATGATGATATTTAAGGAACAAAAGGAAAGTTTTCTTCTGATCATTTATAGTAAAATTCCAATTTATCAGAAAGTTCATCTTGTCTGAGGCCGTGAAATAAATGCAGTTTCTCTAACTGTTGTTTGAATATTTAACATAAGCTAATTATAAAGTAACACCAGAGAGCTTTAAAAATATAGGAATATAGGCCAAGAGAGAAGCAAGCCATCTTGTGAGACTTGTCATTTGTTTTAATATGATAAGCTTATTTTGTGCCATTTTTTCACCACTTAAATTCTTGTTTCCCCTTAAGCTTATAACAATTGATTAACTGCTTGATCACTATAAAAAACCTGTCTTGAAAATTTCTTGAAAATATAATAGAGTAACTGTTGGTGAATCTTTTTTTTTTATTTTTTTATTTTTTTATTATTATACTTTAGGTTTTAGGGTACATGTGCACAATGTGCAGGTTTGTTACATATGTATCCATGTGCCATGTTGATTTCCTGCACCCATTAACTCATCATTTAGCATTAGGTATATCTCCTAATGCTGTCCCTCCCCGCTCCCCCCACCCCACAACAGTCCCCAGAGTGTGATGTTCCCCTTCCTGTGTCCATGAGTTCTCATTGTTCAATTCCCACCTATGAGTGAGAACATGCGGTGTTTGGTTTTTTGTCCTTGCGATAGTTTACTGAGAATGATGTTTTCCAGTTTCATCCATGTCCCTACAAAGGACATGAACTCATCATTTTTTATGGCTGCATAGTATTCCTGTTGGTGTTGGTGAATCTTAATTTGAGGATCGAGAATCTTGACACACTCTGTGCTCCCAATGAACAAATTTGGTTTATTTGTGGAAGTGGAAGACTTTCAAAACATC
This sequence comes from Nomascus leucogenys, assembly GCF_006542625.1. Taxonomy (NCBI): domain Eukaryota; kingdom Metazoa; phylum Chordata; class Mammalia; order Primates; family Hylobatidae; genus Nomascus; species Nomascus leucogenys. The sequence continues at coordinate 61,319,032 of NC_044391.1, forward strand.
TTTTATTTACTACTAACCTAATGACAAAGTGCCTCTAGAAAATCACTAAACATGAATTTGAATTTTTAAACTGATATTCTTGCTAACCTCTAAAAGAAATCAAGGTGAACAATTATTTTGTTTTCTTCCCCCTCTTTTCCTCCCAGATTGGTGCTTCATTCGATGACCCCAGCAACCCCTGTGTCTCCTACTCCTGCAAAGACACTGGCTTTGCTGCAGTAGTCCAGGACTGCCCAAAGCAGACCTGGTGTGCAGAAGTAAGTCATCTTAACTAATGAACACCGAGATTCAGTTCTCATATTAAACAAACCCTGGCCGGGTGCAGTGGCTCAGGCCTGTAATCCCAGCACTGTGGGAGGCTGAGGCGGGTGGATCACCTGAGGTCAGGAGTTCGAGACCAGCCTGGGAAACATGGTGAAACCCCGTCTCTACTAAATATATAAAAATTAGCTGGGCATGGTAGCAGGTGCCTGTAATCCTAGCTACTCAGGAGGCTGAGGCAGGAGAATCACTTGAGCCCGGGAGACGGAGGTTGCAGTTAGCCGAGATTGCGCCGTTGCACTCCAGCCTGGGGGACAAGAGCGAGACTTCATCTCAAAAAAACAAACAGACAAACAAACAAAATCAACCTGTCTTCTATCTCATTAGAAAACGTTTGTGTCTGGCTAGCAGACGTAAATATCTTGTAGATTGTATAGCTCTTTAAACAAATTCATCATATCCAGAGCCCAGATGATTCCAGACATGCTCATCTTTTATTGTTAAGTATAAATTTTTTTCATATCAAGAAAGGCTCTCATGTTTTGCAGGCTTTATAAAACTTAGTTTAGTGCTAATCTAGAAGGAGTAAGTTATTATAGAAAGCATTTTGCTATTTCGAAACTGAAAAACTCACTAACTTTTAAAAATAGCTCAGTCTATAAGAATACCGATTTTTCTATATAATCACGTCTGGGTACTTTAGATCTTTCTTTGTGTCACAGTTTTCTCCATTTCTATGCCCCCCAAATATGACTGGGTTTTATATTAATGAATGCTTAAGTTTCACTTATTAAGGGAGGTTTAAGTTATCATTTTTCTTTCTGAAGATATAATTGATAATATGGTTTAAAGTTTTATTTTTGGGCTCTAATACCGGATTTCAATATTTATCATGCTTTTACTTTGTTATAATTTTAAAACTATCAATTTCTCAAAGGTGCAGCTTCTAATTGTGTTTCTAATGTGTTGGTAGTAATATTATTGTTAAAGTATTTTTCAGTAAATGAGAAATAATTTAATATTATTTAATGTTATCCTTGACAAGAATTTAGTTTAAAGCTTATTTTTCCTTGACCCCTTGTTGGAAAATTTTAGTCACATTTTTATTACTCAGCTGATCTCTCTCCTTTTCTGCCCTTTGCTTACTAGATCTGAGGTAAGATTGTCCATCTGTTCCATTTTCCTCTTTGTGATGTGATGCATTTTAACAAATTAAGAAGTGTTACATTATTTGCAGAAAAATTTGGAACAATGTTTCCAGTCTTTTTTTCTTTTTTCTTACCCTTACAGGAAGACAGAATCTATGATTCAAAAAAATGTTGCTATACATGTGAGTAAAGTTAAGTTCTGCATAGAGAAAAATGTAAGCTGTTGACAAAAGTTTAATTTCTTTAAAACAAAATGGCAGATCATTAAGAGAAAGTATCTTGTATTTTTAACACAACAGGTAATCTAGGCTATATGTATAAACTTCCATTTGATATTTGTACATAATGTATTATGGCTATGTATTCATGTTGATTGCAACATTCTTCTCAGTAAAAATAATAATGTTTACAAGGGAACAAATGTAATTTTCATGGAAAAGATTAGCTTGTTCTTTTGGCATCAGCAAGTTGTGTTGTAAATTGGTGCATTAGATCATAAGGATAATCAGTGATGAGAAAATGGATGTCAAAAATAATTAATCCACCCGTTTTTGATGGATGTCAAAATAATCCATTAGCCCATTTCTTCCCTTCTCCCTTCCTCTTACTTCTCCCCTCAACCCCTTCACCTGTGATAGTGTGATAGTGATAACAGGAACAACAAGAAACCAGTAATCCGAGTATTAACCAGCTACCTTCTAATGATGCTGAGATGGTTAATCTCCTCAATAATGTTGTGAAGTACTTGCTATTATTTATAGGTTAAGAAAGTGAAGGATTAGCAATTGTTAATGTTAAACCTCACTTCTGACTCTCTTTTCCATTTCATTTTAGGTAAGAATAATTGCAGATCTTCCTTTGTAAATGTGACTGTTATCTACAGTGGTTGCAAGAAAAGAGTTCAGATGGCAAAATGTACAGGGGAATGTGAAAAGACTGCCAAGTGAGTTCTTTGAATGTGCATCGTGTGTTAACTTTGTAACCTTGTGGAGAAAATGAATCTTTTAAAATATTACTCGGAAAAACTTTTATGTGAGAGGAATACTATTTTGTTATCAGGACCAAATGAAAGAAGAATCTAAGATATTAAGATCTGAGAACTAAAATATTCACTTAAAATAGTGATGAGTCATTCTGAAGTAGTTTTCTAAATATGCCAACCATGATACATTTGTAACAAATTTACCCATCTTCATACAGTGACTACAGAAAATATTTAAGCAAAGAAGTGAATTTCTTCAATTACTTAAACTTGAAATTTAGATAGTATGCTTTTCTTTTATGTACATTTTTATGTATAGATTAATATAGAGATAATCTCATATTAAGTTATATTTAAAATTTTATTTAGTTTACTTTTTTGCCATAACGCTCCAGTTATAAGATTATAACTTCCTTTCAGATTTCTTATTTCTCTTGGTCTTACATACCAAATACCACTGAGCAACATCAGAGCTTTACAGTGACAGGGGGAATGCAAGGACTAGAAAAAGAATAAATTGGTTACAAGGCTTGCTAAGTCACTTAGACAATTACAGTTAGAGCACTGATGTCAATTTATTTTTAAAATTCTAAAAATGTTTATTACTGAATTTTTCTTTCAGGTACAATTATGATATCTTACTCTTGGAACATTCATGCCTTTGCTGCCGAGAAGAAAACTATGAACTTAGAGACATTGTACTTGACTGTCCTGATGGCAGTACAATCCCTTACCAATACAGGCATATCACGACCTGCTCTTGTTTAGATATATGCCAACCATACACGACCTTCACGTACAGTTAATGCTGACATCACTTTCCCAGTTTTAACAGGCCTGGTATTTATTTTATAAGTGAGGAAAAATAATCATTTAAATAGGGAGAATAACTAAACATTTGTATCTCACTCAAAACAATGAGTTCTCATTATGAGGAATTTTGTTCTCTTGTTGACTGGATCTGAAAAATAAACACAATTTGACAAGCAATTCGTGATCAAGGGTATTTATTTTACGGCAATATGAATTCCGCAAGTCTAGCAGAAACTGGATCATATCATGACTCTTCAATATATTTTCCTTTTATCCTTCGGCTTCTTATGCCCTTCTCCTGTTTCATTTCCTTCACTTATTGAAAATGTAGACTTGGTTTTCTTTTCTCACTTCCCGTGCCAGTTGCATCACTCCTCCCATCCTACTACAACTCCTCCTGCTAAGACACCAGTGACCTTCTCTAATTCTGCCTACAGGGTCTGACAGCATTTCCACTCTTCCTTTCTTGAGACATTTTTCTCCTTGTTTCTGTGATATTTCTTTTTTCTTTCTGTGACATCATTTTAAATTAATGCTCCTACATCACGTGGACAGCTTTATTTCTGCCAATCCTCTAAACTTTAGTTTTCTAGTCGCATCCTGTTCTCCTTTTCATTTTACTCAGTCTTTGGCCAATTTCATCAATTTAAGTAGATGATGTATTTACACACTGAGGATTTCCAGTCTATATCACCACCCTCAACCTCTGAGTTTCAGACACATTGATACAACTTTGAATTTAACATCTCTCGCTGGATGCTCTATAGGTACCATAAACTCAGCAAGACCAAAACCAAAATAAATATCTTTCTTTATCTCAGTTCTGTGCTTGTATATTGTATACCAGTGAAGTGGGTAGCTAAAAAGAGAGGTTAGGCCAAGGCAGGCAGATCAAGAGGTCAAAGAAATCAAGACCATCCTGGCCAACATGGTGAAACCCCATCTCTACTAAAAAAATACAAAAATTAGCTGGGCATGGTAGCGTGTGCCTGTAGTCCCTGCTACTCTGAAGGCTGAGGCAGGAGAATCACTTGAACCGGGAGGCAGAGGTTGCACTGAGCCGAGATCACGCCACTGAACTCCGGCCTAGTGACAGAGCAAGACTCCGTCTCGAAAAAAAAAAAAAAGAGAAAAAAAAAGGAGAGGCTGAGGTTGACTAACATTATGGCTGTCATCTTTAATACATTCAACTCACTTGATGTCTCACACACATCCTTCTTCCTGAACATATATATTCAAATGTATCTTGGATAAATTATTTACATAGGTAAAATGTAAAATGTGTGCAATTATTAACAGTCTTATCCCCTTCCCAGCATGAAGGCAAACCCAAACTATCATAACCTATTTATGAACCAGTTCTTACTTTTATGTATCAGTTTGACTAGTGGTAAATTTAACTATCATCAAACACTGTGTGTCTAATGGTGGAGAAGAAAATAGATGTGTTAGTATATTGGTAATTGCCACCAAAGGTGGATAACAATTCCTTATGAGTGGGCATTACAGATCTCACTTCTACAGTCAGTCCCAGGGCCTTTGACTTTCCTCTATGTCTGTCACTGGTTCCAGGTTTTCCTTCCTCTCAGTGCATACAAGAGTTCATCATTTCACAAAATTATGAGGAGCTTGAGCCCTTGAAAATCCAAATGGGTGAGGTTGCAGGAGTTTCTTTAATAGCTTTTACCTCAGGAAATAGTAGAGCACAGAGTCAACATTATACCCACATTACAGTCCTTACCATGTGATAGCAGCTCTATTTTCACCTGACAGTCAGAATTGATCATCCCAGATAATACACTGACAGCATTTTCTGCTTAGTAAGCCTGCTTCAGACTTACGAGAGACCCCAAATGGCTAGCTGGGAGTTTCAGAACAAGGGAGATAAAATGAATGTTGATTTCTCCAGCTAATATATTACATCCTGCCAACAGCACACCAACCTCACAGGGTGGTATCCCTCAGCTGGGATCAGAATGGAGTGCTCAGTAGGCTGATCTTGAAGGTTTACCATCTGTGAGTAATAAAGCACAATACATTTATTGATGTATGTATGTACCTTTCTTTGATTTGATGCTGTATGAACTTTTCTTCACTTGAAAATAAATTCCTTTGGTTAGAAGCAGTGCTGCACAGCATTTCATGGCAGTGAATAAAATATTCAATAAGCCTATAGATAGAAGTGCTTGTCTAGGCATATTAGACACAAAAAGAAAATGCCAATCCATACTTGGTTATCTCAGAGAAAATAAATGCTGTCTTCCCACCACCAGAAAAGGATCAAAGTTGTCTCCTTTTTACCAAGTAGCTGAGTGACATGATAGTACTTAAATGGAAGACCACTGTCTTCCATTTATATCACAATACCATGATTATTAGAATGGTGGTATCCCAAGTGGCTTCAGTGGAGGGAATTTAGGCTGCTGAACCCATGTATGACCCTCATTCCTGCTACAATTGCTACCTTCTTCTTTAAGCATCCACTTATGTTCAGGTATGGATCTGTTCTGAATTATTCATACAATTCCTCCCAACCCTTCTCGGCATTCTCCATTCTTTCCCTCCTCAAGTCCTGGGCTATCTAAACAAATTATTTGCTGTGTCTGAGAAATCAGTGTGAATCCTGACTTCAGGCCAACCTTCTGCCAAGCACAGTGGCTATAGAGAATTTTCCTTTACCGTTGTTCACAGCACTCCTAAGATAGGCTCACTTTTCACTGACACTGGGTCTGTAGGCAATCTAGCTTTGAGACTTTTCATCCTGTGTTAAATGATTATAAGCAGTTCCTCCTCTAAGCAAAAGGCATTAATTCAGAGAAATGTGGCAGCCAGATAATAGTGCGTTGTGGGCCTTAAGAAATTATTGCATGGATCTGACTTTCTGACTTGTGCCTTTGAGACCTGTATGGACTCTATTCTGTATATATGACTTTGGATTGATGATGGATTGCTGCTGAGAATGCCCAAATCCATGGCAACATAAAAAAACTAATGTCCCCTCCAGGATGAGGGGCTTTGGTTCACAGTCAGCTGTTATTTTAGTATTGACAGAAAGCTAGTATTTGCTGAAAATAGAAAAACTGCCTCAGGAGATAGTGTGGTCTTGCTCCCAAAGCTCTGAAGCTGCTATTGCTATGACCATTTTATGACTTGTCATTGGCCCCTCCACTAGGTTTTACTTTTCTGTTATAGATTCTTCTAGAACCATTGGATCAACACAGATTATGAGTTAAACATTGAGGTAGCTTTTACCAAAATCTTGATAATCTGAACTGATCTTATATTTTGTCTGAGTCCCTCTAGTGTTAGCAGGTCTTAGGTCATCCAGTGAGTAGACCTAAGAAAGACATTTATATCCATATAGGTTTCTTGATTTTTCCAAAATCCAATGGGTCTATTTCCTAGTGTAGGTGAACAAAGTGTGAGAGAATGTCCTTCACTTCAATGATGAGGACCCACTATCTTCATATTACTAAGATTTAAGCTGATTACAGAAAAAGCCAAAATAACAGTGACTTTAAAAAGATAGAAATGTATTTCTCTCTCATACACAAAACTGGGTAGGTGACCCAGAGAGGCATGGCTGTGCCTAGTCTCTTTGGTCTTATTGCAGAACTAACTGTCCAGCTTCCATCTTGTTGGCCCACAGTGGTTCCCACTATCTGCTACCATCTCAATCTTATTCCAATCAGCAGGAAAGTAGAATGGGAGAGGGGAGTGTGTGTTCCTCCTCCTCTGAGGGCAAAACTCAGAAGTGACACACATACTTCCATTAACATCCCTTTGGCCAGAATGAGAGACACAACTGTCTGGAACCACAACCAATGCTTCCAAAATGAGGGTCTATAGACTGTCTATAGAGTAATCACTGGGGATCTTTATAAAAATACAGATTTATGAATGTCATCCTGAGTAGTCCCTTTCAGTAGATCAGAAAGCAGGTAGCTAAATCAATTTATGCAAATAAAATTCTAGGGGCCATATTGTTCCATTTAGTAACAGAAACATCCAGAAAACAGCTACAATTTGAGTCATCACCAGACTAAGTTTATTGTGAGGGATATTGTGATGCACTGCTCAGATTCCCCTTCAGAAAAACAGGGCTTATTCCACAGCTGCTGAGAGTGCTGCCAGAAGACTGCTTTCAGCTGTCAGCCTCCTTAGGGGTTTGCCTCAGCTAAAGACAGCCACATCCCCCACTGATATGTCCACCTTCTGGAGAAAAGAGGGGCATCAAGTGAATGGTAGAGGAAAGTAGAAAGACTCAGCGCTCTCTCCCCAACTTGGTCTATGAATTCTTTACTCAGCAAGTTGCTGAGGCTTTCATTGAAGATGCACAATGCCTTGACTCCCAATCTTGCTTCCTTCCTTCTCTTCCACAAATTGGATTCCAAGAACACTTTATAACAAACCTGCTGCATGCAAATCTCCATCTTAGAATCTGCTCCTAGGGAGCACAACCTGTGCCGCTTATAGGAATTTAACATCATTCTCTAGAGCCCATCAATTATTTGTAGCATTCAAGTCTGAGAATTTAATGGGGAAGGATAAAGAAAGCAGCCTACCTATGTCTTTCAAGTCTTTGATGGTGGCTTTGAAAAGAACTAAATGTATGAGGCCTCCTCTACTACCCTATCTCTCATTCCCTTCCCCACTTCCATTGTACAAATAAAAAATATATACTTTCCTATATGCCAATGAGACTATTTTAATAGCCTCAAGACAACTGATCCTACTGTAAAATTAATGACAAGGAGTAAAGTTGATTACTGACACTCAAAATATAGAACTATAATTTTGTCAGAACACCTTGAAAACTCAATATCTCTGACTATTCTATCTTTTTCTCTGCCTGTAATCCATCCCCCGTATACTAGTCACTCTCTTTTCATCATCTGCCTTTCTACAGGTGGTAGCCCTATATATACTTTTAATTACAGTTATTGTTAGCATTTATTTGTTCTTTATTATCCCTTTTAATGTAAGTTTTCAGAGGGCAGGAAGTTTGTATATCTATGCCACAGCTCTGCCTCTAATACCTAGAAGAGGATGTGGCATAGAGTAGGTAATCAATAAACATTTGTTGATATTTGAGTGAAAAAAATCTAACAAAGGCAGCCAGTTAAACGATTCAGTTACTTATCTAGGAATATATTCATCAAATAATTTTTTGCAATGAAATTGCAGGTTCTTGTCAGTAATTAAAATTAACTATTTCTAATTAATTATTGTCAAAAACTCTGTTTTGAGAAAACTATTCATGGAAAATTGCCGGCATTCAGTCTGGCCATTCTTCATATACTAAATTATATCCTTGGAGTAAATAAATGAGAAGGTGACACCTCCTAGTATACGTCTTCTCCCTAGAGATCTAGAATGTGGAGCAGTTAAATACACAGGCTTTGGGCCAGATTGTCTTGGTGCAAATATCGGTTCCCCCCACCTAATGCTGTATAACTTAGCCTCACTTTAAAAAATAACATCTTTACTGAGACATTAACTCATATCATAAAATTCATCCTTTTAAAATGTGCAATTCAGTGACTGTTAGCATATTCACAAGGTTGTGCAACCCTCACTTCTATATAATTCCAGAATATTTCATCACTCCAAAAATAAACCCGATACTGGTTAGCAGGCACTCCCCATCCTCCCACACCCCCAAGTCCCTGGCAAACACTAAACTACGCTCTATTTCTACAGATTTGCCAATTCTAGACATTTTATATAAATGGAACCATACAATATGTGACCTTTTGTGCCTGGCTTCTTCCGCTTAGCATAATGTTTCCCAGGTTCATCTTTGTTGTAGTATATATCACTATGTCATTCCTTTATACCGCTAAATAATATTTCATTATTTGGATATACATTTTGTTTATTCATTTATAGATAGTGCATTGTTTCCATATTTTAGCCATTATGAGTAATGCTTCTGTGAAAATTCATGTACAAGTCTTAATGTGGATGTATATTTTCAATTCTCCTGGGTATATATCTCGCAGTAGAACTGCTGGGTCATATGGTACCTCTATCTTTAACATTTTGAGGAACTGCTGAACTGTTTTCCAAAGTGACTGCACCATTTTACATTCCCATTAGCAATGTTTCTCTACATCCTTACCAATGCTTATTATTGTCTTTTTAAATTATAGCCATTCTAGTAGGTTATTTAACCCTTTTATACCCAATTTTCTTATTTGTAAAACAGAACAAAAATATATACTTCCGAGGTTTGAGGTTGTATAAACATCTGCTATCATAGTTTTGCAATCTGTGATTATTCTGCTTTTCCTCAACCTTGCAAAGCAGCTTATGACAGCTAGATGAACTGATTTGCATACTGCTTACTTTATCTCTACTTAGAGAAATTGACAAAACAGAAATAGACATAACATTCTTAAGTATATAGGAAATAACTATTTCATGATAGTAATTCATAAGAATATCTACAATTAGATAGGGACATTATCATAATCAAGTTTTGTCATAAAGAAATATGTCAAGCTTTGGGAATTGAGAAGATGGTAGCAACACAGGTCAATGCAAAGTTTCATTATGCTCTAAATGTGACAGTCTTGCTAATATCACTATGTTAATAACTAAAAACTTTAAATTACGTTTATAATAATTTTATTATGTCCCTGTAAGCAATGTTCCATCGTTCTATTATCAAAATTGAAGTAATTTGTTTTGGAAATCGTTTTTGTTCATTTTATTTATATTGTTAGGCTGCTTGGTAAATAATTGATATAGAACTGCCTGGGCCGGGTGCGGTGGCTCATGCTTGTAATCCCAGCACTTTGGGAGGCCGAGGCAGGCAGATCACGAGGTCAGGAGATCGAGACCACGGTGAAACCCCGTCTCTACTAAAAATACAAAAAATTAGCCGGGCGTGGTGGCGGGCGCCTGTAGTCAGTCCCAGCTACTCGGAGAGGCTGAGGCAGGAGAATGGCGTGAATCCGGGAGGCGGAGCTTGCAGTGAGCCGAGATTGCGCCACTGCACTCCAGCCTGGGCGACAGAGCGAGACTCCGTCTCAAAAAAAAAAAAAAAAAAAAAGAACTGCCAACTTTCTGGAATTATCAAAAGCCAAGTTCTCTTTCACCTATATGTAGGAATCCAAACTTCCCAGTAAGAAAATTCCAAATTTGTTACCGTGTAGGATAAAGGAAGGGACCAACACCATCGTGCATTCTCTCTTTTTACCCATGGCATAAAGACACCAGCTAATTCATAGGGTGGTTGTAAGGATTAAATGAGATCCTTGATATTTGGGATTTCCTTAGAAAATGCTAGCTAGTCACATGTAATGAGTTTCATTGCCATTCTTACTGCTTTCCCTGCTTTCCTTTTCTGGTCCCTCAGAGACCCTGGTTGGTTCCCCGACTCTCTCTTACCCTCTCCAGGGCTGGAGTTACTTGATGCTGACCTCCAGCTACAGTCCTGCATCACCAGGATCAGTTCCGCCTCTAGCATCAGCTCCCACCCAACTTTCTACACAATTGTTGCCAGTTTGGCATTGACTTTGTGCCTCAACTCTGATACTTGAACATTCACCTTGTTCCTGAAATCCAGACTCATTTTGTTTTCCAGTTTTGGTGACTGGCCTAGAAAGAGGTTCAGGCTCTAGGAAAATAGAACCTCTGAGAACCTGAACCTCTTTCTTGGCTCTATTTTTCTAGAGCCTGAACCTATTTCTTGGGCGCTTGCCAAATAGCACCATCTCAGAGAGTTGGCCTTACTATTTTGTTATTTCCCTCCTCCTTCCCCTTCCTCCTCCTTCTTTTCTCCCCACCACCTCACTCTCTGGGTCTTGGATTCTGCTATTTGGAAACACTCTTCTTCTCTCCTACGTGTAGTGTGCCTTGATTTCCCAACATATTTTGGCTCAGGTAATTTTGTTAAACCAGCATGTGACTTAGGCAATACTGCCCTCAAAAGAATTTTATTGTCCTGGGCAATAACTCCCCCATTATACAATGCTCAAGAAATGCCTTTGCTATTATAGATTATTGAAGGTAATAGAAAGAGTTGTCCAGCCATATTGTTTGATTTGCATGGGGCTCAGCAGTCTTGTGACAATATAAGCCTGTCCATAAGGGCTTCAGGCAGAAATAGACTTATTTTCTTTGTAGGTTAGAATTACATTTAACTATATTTGAGATTGATGCAGGATCTTCATGAAGCATCAGCTATTTCTTTCATGAGCGTCATGAGAGAGCTACATGCTTAAGGGAATAATGAGAGTGGGATACAAGCTGCCCTGATACTGTTAGCCAGGCTTGTCCCGGTGGCATGTATGAAATATTCCCTTCTCTTTGGATGGTAATAGAGGTCAGATAAGGAAACAAAGTGTTCTCCTGTCTTCCCAATTCCCTGTATTTGAACCTTTTTCAGTGAACTTAATACCAAGTCTATGGTCAATTATTGTATGGCTGTCACAGAAAAGAAATAAATGGAGTGTCAGTGAAATACTGCCTGCATGTTTGTGTAGCTATTTCTCTTATGTTTTTCATTATGCCTATGTATCCACCTGCTTCTAATAATGAAATGAGCATTCTAATTGTCTTGACACACTTCGTACTTGGAAAGTTATCAAAAGACATCATTAAAGTTAGCATTAATGTCCCATAATATATTTGGCTGAGAATTCACTTACTGTTCAATTTTGCTTTTCAAATCATGTCCAGTTGTAAAATCCAATCTGCACCAGAGAATACTATGTAATAGACACTGCATTGATTTCTTTAAGAATTATTTACTGAACAGCTACTATTCTAGGCCCTGAAAATACAATGATTCATAAGCAAAGATTCCTTATACAGAGTTTACTTCTAGTTCAGAATAGTAGTACAGTTTACATATAGTTTAGTTTACATACTACTAGTATGTATAATAAGTATATACAGTAGTAGTTTACATATAGTGGGAATATAACAGGAAATAAATGGAAGCTCTGAGAAAAATGAAACACATTGCTAAGACAGAACATGAGAGCATGATGAAGAAGTTACTTAAAACAGACATGGTGTGGTGGCTCATGCCTGTTGTTTTAGTACCTTGGGAGGCCCAGGTGGGAAAATTGCTTGAGCTCAGAAGTTCAAGACCAGTCTGGGCAACACAGTGAGACTTCATGTCTACTAAAAATAAAGAAAATTAGCCAAGTATAGTGGCACACACCTGAAGTCCCAGCTACTTGGGAGGCTGAGGTGGGAGGATTGCTTGAGCTTCGGGGTTTGAGGCTGTAATGAGCCATGATCAGGCCATTGCACTCCAGCCTGAGGGACAAAACAAGACCCTGTCTCAAAACAAACACAAAAACTACTTAATACTGTGTACTAAATGTATCAGGCCAGGCTAGGATATGCTGTCATAAAAAAATTAACTCCAGGCCGGGCGCAGTGGCTCACACTTGTAATCCCAGCACTTTGGGAGGCCGAGGCGGGCAGATCATGAGGTCAGGAGATCAAGACCACGGTGAAACCCCGTCTCTACTAAAAATACAAAAAAATTAGCCGGGCGTGGTGGCGGGCGCCTGTAGTCCCAGCTACTCGGAGAGGCTGAGGCAGGAGAATGGCGTGAACCTGGGAGGCGGAGCTTGCAGTGAGCCGAGATTGCGCCACTGCACTCCAGCCTGGGCGACAGAGCGAGACTCCATCTCACAAAAAAAAAAAAATTAACTCCAAAATCATAGTGGCTTATAACAAACATTTCTCACACATGCAAAGCCTACTATGAGTTTTGAAAACTCTCCAAGACAGTAATCCTCCATGTAATGACTCAGCAGTCAAGATCACTTTAATCTTGTTGACATCTCAATATGAGACCATCCAGTTGTGATGGAAAGAAAGAGAGATTAGAATATTCCCAATGACTCAACCCAGAAATGACACATTTTATTTCTGCTCACAATCTAGTAACCAGAGCTGATCCAATGTCCTTGTCATTTTGCAGTAGAGTTTGGACATATGATAATCCATGTGCCTAGCAAAAAGAGGTGTGTGCTAGTGATAGCAACAGGAGACAGACAAATTCCTAGGCAGACAGAAATGGATCTCCGGTGAAACCCAACCTTCAAGTCAAGGGCAGCTGAAAGCCTGAAAACCAAATGGCCAGCTCCAGATAGAGTCCACAACTGAAGTGAGAACTTCCCCGTCTTACCTACTCCCGTTCAGCTGGTTCCTTCTGAATGATGCCTTTTAACCAATCAACTAGTGTCTTTTCCAAGACCAACCATGGACCAATCAGCACCCAATTCCCTATTCTAAGCCCATAAAAGCCCCAGACTCAGGCTCACAGACAGCTATTCATGTCAGGTCCACTCTCACTGTTGAGAGCTTTTCTTTCACTCAATAAAATTCTATTCTGCGTTATTCATTCTACAGTGTCCATGTACCTCATTCCTCTTGGTTGTGGGGCAAGAACCTGGAACTCACCAAATGGTGGGAGTGAAAGAGCTGTAATGCTACTGCCTGCCAAGCTGCAGATAGCAGGAATAAATTAACTGTTACCATCTTGCCAAACAACAGGAGGGAAGAAGCCACTGGGTGCCACTCTCTCCTGCTTGCTGACATATGGGATTGAAAAAGGCACTGGGCACCACACATGCCCATTTGCCAAGCTATGGGAGTGAAGAAACTGCTGGGTGCCACTCCCACTGCTCGCGAAATATGGGACCAAAAAAGCCACAACACTAGTGATACGTACCCCATCTCAGAAGGCCCCCCTGATGCTTGAATAATAAGAAAAAGGCAGACATTTGAAGATAAATGTGATAAACAGTGCAGGTAGAAGAAGCTAGAGTAAGTGCATTAGTCTGTTCTCATGCTACTATAAAGAAATACCTGAGACTGGGTAATTTACAAAGGAAATAGGTTTAATTGACTCACAGTTCTGCATTGCTGGGGAGGACTCAGGAAATTTACAATCATGGCAGAAGGCCAAAGAGAAGCAGGCACCTTCTTCACAAGGTGGCAAGACAGAGTGAGTGCAAGCAAGGGAAATTCCTGATACATATAAAACCATCAGATCTCATGAGATTCCCTCACTATCACAAGAACAGTATGGGGAAAACCACCCCCATGATCTGATTACCTCCACCTGGTCCTGTGCATGACATGTGAAAATTACATTTCAAGATCAGATTTTGGGTGGGACACAGCCAAACCATATCATTCCACCCCTGGCCCCTCTCAAATCTCATGTCCTCACATTTCAAAACACAATTATGCCTTCCTAACAGTCCCCCAAACTCTTGGCTTATTCCAGCATTAACCCAAAAGTCCAAGTTCAAAGTCTCATCTGAGACAAGGCAAGTCCCTCTCACCTATAAGCCTTTAAAATTGGAAGCAAGTTAGTTACTTCCTAGATAAAATGAGGGTATAGGTATTGGGCAAATACACCCATTCCAAATGGGAGAAACTGCCCAAAATGAAAGGGCTACAGGCCCCATGCAAGTCTAAAGTCCAGTAGGGAAGTCATTAAAGCTTAAAGTTCCAAAATGATCCCCTTTGGCTCCATGTCTCACATTCAGATCAGGCAGATGCAAGAGTTGGGCTCCCATGGTCTTGGGTAGCTCTGCCCCTGTGGCTTTGCAGGGTACAGCCCCCACTTCTGGCTGCTTTCACAGCTGGTGTTGAGTGCCTGTGGCTTTTCCAGGTGCATGGTGTATGCTTCAGTGGATCTACCATTTTGGAGTCTCGAGGATGGTGGCCCTCTTCTCACAGCTCCACTAGACAGTGCCCCATTGGGGACTCTGTGTGAGGGCTCCGACCCCACATTTCCCTTCCACCCTGCCCTAGCAGAGGTTCCCATGAGGGCACCACCCCTGCAGCAGACTTCTGCCTGGACATCAAGGCATTTCCATACATCCCCTGATATCTAGGCAGAGGTTCTCAAATCTCAGTTCTTAACTTCTGTGCACCCGCAGGCCCAACACCACGTGTAAGCCACCAAGGCTTGGAGCTTGTACCCTCTGAAGCAATGGGCCCAGCTATACCTTGGCCCCTTTTAGCCATGGCTAGGATGCAGGGTGCCAAGTTCTGAGGCTGCCCAGATCAGTAGCAGTGCAGCAGTGCAGTAGCAAATAGGAAGTAACTAACTTGCTTCCAATTTTAAAGGCTTATAGGTGAGAGGGACTTGCCTTGTCTCAGATGAGACTTTGAACTTGGACTTTTGGGTTAATGCTGGAATAAGCTAAGAGTTTGGGGGACTGTTAGGAAGGCATAATTGTGTTTTGAAATGTGAGGACATGAGATTTGAGAGGGGCCAGGGGTGAAATGATATGGTTTGGCTGTGTCCCACCCAAAATCTGATCTTGAAATGTAATTTTCACATGTCATGCACAGGACCAGGTGGAGGTAATCAGATCATGGGGGTGGTTTTCCCCATACTGTTCTTGTATAAAACCATTTTTCCCTCCTAAGCCTCCAGGCCTGTGATGGGAGTGGCTGCTGTGAAGTCTCTGACATGCCCTGGAGACATTTTCCCCCTTGTCTTGGTGATTAACATTATGTTCCTCATTTCTTATGTAAATATCTGCAGTGAGCTTGAATTTCTTCCCAGAAAATGGGTTTTTCTTTTCTATTGCATTATCAGGCTGCAAAATTTCCAAACTTTTATGTACTGCTTCCTCTTGAACACTTTGCCACTTAGAAATTTCTTCCACCATATATGCTAAATCATCTCTCTTAAGTTCAAAGTTTCACAAATCTCAAGGGCAGTGGCAAAATGCCACCAGTCTCTTTGCTAAAGTGTAGCAAAAGTGACCTTTACTCCAGTTCCCAACAAGTTCCTCATCTCTATCTAAGACCACCTCAGGCTGGACTTCATTGTCCATATAACTATCAGCATTTTGGTCAAAGCCATTCAAGTCTCTAGGAAGTTCCAAACTTTGCCACATATTTCTGTCTTCTTCTACGTCCTCCAAACTGTTGCAACCTCTGCCTGTTCCCAGTTCCAAAGCTACTTTCACATTCTCAATTATCTGATAGCAATGCCCCACTACCTCAGTATCAAATTACTGTATTAGTTCATTCTCACCCTGCTATTAAAAAATACACAAGACTGGGTAATTTATAAAGGAAAGAGGCTTAATTGACTTATAGTTCCACATTGCTGGGGAGACCTCAGGAAACTTATAATCATGGTGTAAGGCAAAAGAGAAACAGGCACCTTCTTCACAGGGTGGCAGGACAGAGTGGTTGCAAAGCAGGGGAAATGACAGACACTTATAAATCCATCAAATTTCATGAGACTCATTCACTTCATGAGAACAGCGTGGGAGAACTACCCCTGTGATCTGATTACCTCCACCTGGTCCTGCTCTTGACATGTGGGGATTACAATTCAAGATGAGATGTTTGGTGAGGACACAGCCAAACCATATCAGTAAGGGTTCTAACGTGGGAACAGAAAGAAGATTAGTGCACTAAGGAAAGAATGATATGAGTTTGTATCAACGAGGAAATCAAGGAACTAACCATGTGAGGCACAATGTAGCAAGTAGTTCAGTTTTATCGTCACTATGATTAGAAACCATTGAAGCTGTTTACAAAGAGAAGTGCCAGGTTTTGGTTTATGTTTTTAAAACCACAAACTAACTGATATAACGATAATTGTTTGTATGAAGTCAAAAGGAGAAGCAGAATATTCATGAAAACATCCATATGAGAGTAGTGGTTTGGCCATGCATGGTGTGGTAGATTGCAAAAAAGATCACAAATGCCTCTCATCCCTTTATGTACCCAAATAAGGCAAATGCCTAGCTGTGGCCAATAGGACAATTTGTTTACTTCTGTGTTCAGCCCATAAAAGCCCCACTGCTCACACTGCTGAAGTAGAGCCCACTGAATCTTTTCCACTTTTGAGTGCTGCTCAAATAAACTCTGTTAAATTTATGTAACCTAAGGTTTCCATTTTAACAGTTTCTAGATATCAATTTGTTTTTCTAGAAATTGATAAAAGGAAAGAATCAAGTATTTTCACAGTCAATCCTATATGTATTGGTAGGAAACCGAATAGTTGATGAGAGGAATTTCTTTGTAATGGAAACTAACACATGTAGGAGAAATGATAGAATGCAAAAATAGGCATTTTAGGCTCCTAGGAAAATAATGGATCTAGGCAATGACCACCAATGGCTGCTTACACCATTGTGTAAAAGATTGAGAATGACTTTATAAAGGCTGACACCTCCTGTTACACTTTTATAGTATTAATATTACAAGCAGTGAAGAAACCAGAAATTATGTTTGGTGATACAATACTCAGAAACAGCACTAACTATAAACTATTCTTGCTATAAGTATTAAACCTGAATCCAATCATGCATCTATATTTAGTGACCAATTATAGAAACATTCTAATGATATTGTGAGGATACAGAACCAAAGCAGGAAATAATGGCCCAGATTTTTCAGTAATAGAATTATAAAGGAGGAGGAAATGATATATATTAAAAGGGACATAAGAATCAGGAATTAAATGTGCTGTGTAGATGTGGTCTGGGTCCTGATTTGAACACATCAACCATAATAAGACATTTTTGAGACAGAAAAAAATTGAGCATAGATTGTGTATTAAGTGATATGAAGGAACTGATATTAATTACATTGGTGTAATGATGCTATTGTGATTATGCTTTCTTTTTTAATCCTTATCTGTTAGATATATTCATTTGCCTATTTAGTAGTAAAATCATTTGCTTTAGAATACTCTAGGACATAAAGCAGTGATATTCTTGTGTGCTTCTTATGTCATATGCTGGGTGGAATTTGGCAAAAGGATTCTCTAGAGGCCATGTGGTACAAGGGGGATAATGTCAGGCTTTGACTACACAATAACTTGAAATAAGATCACTTATATTTCAGAGAAACACCCAGACTGTGTTTTCTTTGTTTCATAGGAAACTTATACTAGGTTCTCAATATTTCTGTGCACATTCAATATTTCCAACAATTATAGTTACTATCTGAAAACTTTAAGGGATTTAAAGACACAAGATGATATGAAACAAGTCCATCAACACTGCAGGATATTCACACTCACAGTGTGACAACAGCTCACAGGGTGAGTAGAGCATCTTACTCTTACTGTTACTATGCCGGTGCCTTGATTGCCCTTCAGCACTGTAGACTGTGCTTTATTGCCCTGATTATGCACTCTTATACATTCACAAGTCAAAGGTTCTTACATATTTCAACACAAATGAGATTTATTTTTGGTGCCATCTTCAAAGCTTCGCTGTCTGACATTGCTGTCATAACAGGCATATTCAATTAATTTACATAGAGCAAAAATGGGCAAGCCTGCCCATGGAGTTTGAGACATACAGTTTAAGTGCCATAGTCACACTTACTGCACCTATTTTGGTAGGTATTCCCAACAATAGAGCTACTTATATATTTTCTTGATACCCCTTTCACCAAAATATTGAAGGTAAATGAGCCTGTGACATGGTTGGAGCCCAACAAATTCTTTTGGAATAATCTGTAGGCTATTTCCTTCTAAGATCATGATACATTGGATCAAAAAATTCCTTTGGAATAGTCTGTAGGTTATTTACTTTAAAAATCATGATACATTGGAACTTAACGTCCTATGGCACAACATAATTTTGTGAGCACTTTGTGTAGAGGAAGTGTTAAGTCTTTGGTTTAGTTATACTAAGTTTCTGGTTTTGTGCGTCAAATGGTCAAATTACTACTATCTTAGTTCATTTGGGCTCCTATACCAAATACCATAGCCTGGTTGGATTATTAACAATAGAAATTATTGCCCACAGTTATGAAGAAAGGTCTTGGCAGATTGGCTGTCTTGTGAGGGCTAACTTCCTATTTCATAGACAGTACTTTTCCCCTGTGTCCTCACCTAGTTTAAGGGGTGAGAAGTCTCTCTCTGGTGTCTTTTTGTTTGTTTGTTTGTTTTTGAGATGGAGTTTCCCTCTTGTTGCCCAGGCTGGAGCACAGTGACATGATCTTGACTCACTGCAACTTCCAACTCCCGGGTTTAAGCGATTCTCCTGGCTCAGCCTCCCGAGTAGCTGGGATTACAGGCACCTGCTACCACGCCTGGCTAATTTTTTGTATTTTTAGTAGAAACAGGGTTTCATCATGTTGACCAGGCTGGTTTTGAACTCCTGGCCTCAAGCAATCCACCTGTCTTGGCCTCCCAAAGTGCTAGGATTATATGTGTGAGCCACCGTGCCTGGCTTCTGGTGTCTTTTATAAGGGTGATTATCCCATTAATTAGGGTTCCACTCCCATGACCTAATCACCTCCTAAAGTCTCTACCTCCTAACATCATTACTGTAGAGGTCAGGGTTCCAACATATGAATTTTGGGGAGACACAGATATTTTTATATGATATTTAAATCTATAGCTGTGTATTGGAGAGACTTATTTCTCAGTTGTTTTACACTTTTTTGGAGAGAAGCCTAAATTACTGTTGTATACATGAATCCTTTAGTAATAATTCTTTTTTTAAAACTTTAATTATACCCCATCTTCTTGCAATAAGATTATTTAAAAGAACTTTCCATAAAAAGATAAAAAGCCTACGTGTGGTTTGGGCAAGATCCTAGCAAATGTTGGAAAGGCAGGATAAGGAATTAGAACAGATTTCAATTCAAAGAGTATCCAGCTGTGAGTCAGAAAACACTATAGTATACACTGAGGGCCTGACAAGTGGGTGAATTGAGTTAGGAGTCAAAGTGGGAATTTTGCAGGTCAGGACCCTGTCCATTCATTCATAATCTTTGAAAAGCCATACCCAGGGTCTGGCTTAGACATTTCTGTACTAGTGCCAAACCACCAAAATACAAAAGAGGGAAGAGGAAAGACAGGACGTAGATAGTAAGTACGCCCAAGCTCACATCTAAGCTACTTGGCTGTCTCACCAAAGATAAACAATGAATTGTATAGCTCTAACCATCTGATAGAAAATTATACAGGATCTGAGAAGAGACAAGCTTTGTCCTAGTTTTGTACCATGAGAAGAAATTTTGCCAGATTTTTAGAGTTCATTTTAATACCTTTGGAAAAAAATGGGCATGGAGAATGTAAATATCATGCAGGAGATAATGGGGAAAACTGTGCTTATTTAAGTTATTCTGACATGTTACTAGGAATAAATATATCTCAAGAAAGCAGATGAATGCTCATTCTATTTATGCATCATCATAATTACTAAATATCCATTTATACAATAAATTTCAGTTGCGCATCTGTGTCTCACACCCTGTAAGTGGGCCATGAGCATGTTCCTACATTCATGGATGGTTACATGATGTGACTACAAAGGAGAACAAAGGAACCTACTTTAAATATGACACAACACAGGGCCTCCCTGAGGAGATGAGGTTTTGGATAAGACCTGAAAGATGAGAAAGTTCAGGGTATGCTGAGTACTGAGGAAAGAATTACAGGCAGAAGAAACAAGGAAAGCTTGCCATCTTCAAAAAACAAATAAACAAACAAGCAAAAAACAGCAAATAGCTCGTGTTGCTCAATTTATTAAGTCAGATGGTGTCCTGAGATGAGGTTGGAGAGCAGGCAGGTGCCAAATGTATAAGGCATTATATGTCAAGTATGGCTTTTTAATTTTATTCTAATTATAATTTCATCTATCTACCTACATACATATCTACTGGCTGCTGTGTGGAAAATGAATTGGAAAAAGGGTAAAAGAAGAAACATCAAATATTAAACTTAGCATTTATATATTATGTATAAGGAAGAAATTTATGAAAATGCATCATTTGGTTTACAGATGTGTTTTCCATATTGTAACTCAATGGAGTATTCCTGAATACAGATCACAACTGAGTCATGATTGCTTGCAGCTAAATATGCAAACCATCAAATTAGCCAAATATGTTTATGTCTTCTCTAAACTCTCAACTTGCATTTACCTACCTCTAGGCCAGTAATCCAGCTGATGAGTTGCTCATAATTCAAGCTGACACAATCAATCCAAATTAGTCATGATCTCTGTCATGAAGAAATGTGGAATAAGGGCAGTGGGGCATAACTGATGTTCTCTACACTGAGGATGAATTATTGTAAATGTCTATAAATAATAACACAATATTTTAGATTTCTTTAGTCCTGTATTTATGTGAGTTGTTTTACTTTATTATGTGGATCAAATTTAAATCCAAACAAACTGTCAAAAACTGTTTAATATTTTATGCTGAAGATAGGGCTAATAATTCATTTTCTAAGTTTGATTGATTAGAAAAGGGAGAAAATATTTGCAGAATAAAATCAATTAAAATAATCAAGGCTCAATAACATGTTCCTAAGGAGACTGGATTTCAAGGAATAAGTGAACATAATAATACCTAAACTGTAACGTAAAGAGAAAGTAGGATCCAAATCCATCCCAGATCTAAATCTTGAGTGACTAGTAATCAAATTCAGTGATGTCAACAACCAACACATGACACAATTTCATTCATTTGTATGAGTAACACAACAGTCAGTACTTCCAAGTTCTTTTTCTTCAATGTGTATATTTTGAATTCTTAAACAGAGACGTTTAAAAGAATTAAGAGCAAGTATGGGCAAATAGGTTCTTCCTTTATGACATTCAGTTCTGTAAAAGGACACAAGACCAGTAAATGCACATTTGAAGGACTTTAGAAACTATTTTATCTACTGCTTGGAAAAGCTAACGAATTCTCTAGAGCAAGAGTATGGCAGGTTAATTTAGTTCCCATTGACCCAGCAACTAATGTATACAATATTATGAAAACCTTTGTCTATTGCCATGGCAGGGCTAAGTAGGAGGAATTCTCCTGAGGTTTGAATGTTCAGTACTTTTTCAACATTC
Organism: Nomascus leucogenys; assembly: GCF_006542625.1. Lineage (NCBI taxonomy): Eukaryota > Metazoa > Chordata > Mammalia > Primates > Hylobatidae > Nomascus > Nomascus leucogenys. Next base: position 61,341,072 of record NC_044391.1, read on the forward strand.
TCTGAAATATTTGACATGTATTTCTGCAGAGGTCTTCTCTCTTGTTACGAGAAACTTATTTTGTTTAATTAAAAACTAAGAAAACATAGACACAACAGCAAATTAGCAAGTACCATGGTAACTTATAATCCACGGGTAAATTTCATCATGATAGTAGTATAGAAAACAATGCCTTTCTGAACACCACATTTTGCATATTAAAGAATAGTAGAATTAGCAGATAGTTCTCATAAACCACAATCAAATAATTCAAGAATTAGTCTAGGATATACAAATGGTTTCACCCTCAATGTCACCTTTCATGCTTTCTATTTTTTGTTTCAGTGCACATTCATTAACCTATTCCTTTTGGTGCCCGTCCTTCTGTGAAAAGATTCTTTATGCTGAGTGTTCTTCACTTGTCACAATATGTGAAGGAAGAGACCACAACTTTCTTCAATCTTTTCAGTTTTCTTCTACCTATTTCTTAGTTTCCCTAAATATCTAAGCATTCTCTGTTCTAAATAATCATATTCGAGTGCTTTCATTTTCTTGAACATGTCCTTCTATCTCATCTGTGTTATCATTTATATTTTTTTCTTCCCTACCTTGTCCATATGGTAAGTATGAACTCATGTAGGAAATCAGTCAAGGTGGTGGGAGAAATTATAGGAAAAACACAAACCATCTTGGAAGGCCAAGGTTTTGCAAAAGCTTTGAAAGATAATTTGGCTGAAGGCAGCCAAATTCTCTTATCCGGAGCCTGAGAGCAAAAGGTAGATAACAAGGAAGTGTAAAGGAATTGATCTAGATAAGTTAGTTTACTTAGGCCTCGGGACCTGGCCTTTAATCATCTGCGTGCAGGACTGCTCTCTCTGGGGCAGGGCTGGGCTGGGGGGGTGAGTGGGAGGCGACCATGTTAATTACCACAAGAAGTGTGGACTCAAAGCCTCTGTCATTAACTCTGTACTAAATAAATGCCTGCAGTGCCAACTTGTCATGGCTGCGGCTGCTGTGACTCTTTATGGCACCCTCCTCGGTGTCTGTGAGCGGCCCAGTCCCCTAGCCATGCAGCCAGGCAAAAAGCCTGTGTCTGTGTACTTTTTTTCATCCATCACTTGGCCAGGGTCTGCCAGTCAGACCCAGCACACTCACCTATCATTGCTTGTGTTCCACAAGCCCTTTCTCAGGAGAATGCCTAACTCCTGGAAAAGAAATATTACTTATCAAGAATCTCTGCTCCATCCTGGACACAGATGACTGGATCAGGGTAAGTAACTGGTTCAGCTACGGTCCCTCAGATTCTCTTTCCCAGGAATTTGGATTTGGGATACTGAGGAGCTATACAAAACACTTTCAGGAAGTGCAAAAGCAGATATTGTACTGAACAGGACAAACCAATGGTGGTGATGGGAATGGAAAAAACAGATAACAGTGGGCATAATTGACACCAGCAAGCCAAGGACACATGAACACAGAAATAATAGGAAAGCAGGAACTAAGAGTATTAGAGAAGAGAAATAAGTCTGGAAAGAAGCAGAATTGAGAGACCATGGTTTCCTATGGAAAAAGAGTCACAGACAGAATAAACCCACAAATGTGCCATTTTCAAGAGCCCAAGCTGTTTTATTCCTGCGAAGAGAGAGATTTCCTTCCAATCTTTTTGCTGGATTTTTTTTTCAGTTTGAGCTAATTGAAGTAGTTTTCTTTGACAGCCCTGTCTCTCCCAGAATGCCTATCTTTTCCTACCGTTCCCCAGTAGAAGGGCCCCTCTGTGTTCAGATGCCTCATTGCTATGATTTCCATTGTTATAGTTCCTTTCTCATTTCGTCTTGAGGTCTCTCTGTCAAGGGTGGGCATAAGCCAAGATAGACACTCCCTAGGAGAGCCCGTACTGAGGGAAAGTTAGGTTCCAGTGTGTCCTTCAGGTGAGACACATTAGCAGGTAAAACCAAAATGTATGAAACAGAAGAAATGTATTACTTACACATCCCAGAGAGGCTAGGGGAGCTGGCAGGAGGCTGACAGGAAGACGAGGTGACAAGAAGCTCAACCAGTGGATGGGAAGTGAAAGGGAGCAAAACTTGTGGGACTATGCCTTTATTAAGGCATGGTGTTACTCTTTAGGCTTTTCCTTGAGATTGTGGATTGGCTAGTTTAAGAAAACACGAGCAAGAGGGAGGGGGAACCTATTTACATGACTCTGGTGTTGACCATTAGATTTTATCATGGTAGCAGCTGTGGGGTGTGTTGGGTTTTGAGTTAGTGAGATAAGGAATAGGTGGGCTATATCTCAAACAACCACAGTGGGAAAAATTTTAACTAGGCCAAAAGTGATAGGGTAGGACTGGGTTTCAAACAACACATGTCAGGTCTAAAAGTGGGTGCTGAGGCAGCAATTTCTTTAAAGAAATTTATGACACTCATATATCCTATATGTGCTTTTTTTTTTACAAGCTCCATTAACCTTTGCTAAATGTGATTTTTTGTGTCTGTCTCCATCATGTTGGATACTTAATAAATATTTGTAGAATAAGTGAAAGAGTGAATGAAACAGTGAACAAAATTATTTTAAAATCTCTACTGTATTGTCCCTTAAAGCTAGACTCAGAGATTGGAAGGTTCATATGCAGCCTTCCACTCCAACTTTCTAACTTAAAGATAAGAAAACTCAGCCTTGAGAAATTAGGTGACTGTCCAAGGCCACACAGTTGGTTAGTGGCAAGGTGAGACCTGAAATGTAAGTCACTGGTGGTACAATCCAGTGTTCTTTCCAGGAAGCAAACAGAATTTTTCTTTATTTTATATCTTTATTTGTCCCCTCACCCCTGATTAAACAAACAATACATGAATTCAATAGTTTTGGAAAGCTGCTTAGAAGTATTCATTAAAAGAAAGCATCTGAAACTCTATGGCCCAGAAATTTTACTCTTAGGTATATACCCAGCAGAAATGTGCCCATATGTTTAACAAGAATGTTCAGTGCAGCCCTAATAATAGTAGCCTCCAAATAGAGAAAACCTGAATGTCCATCAACACTGGAGTAGATGAATACACTAGGGTACATTCACGAAATGGAATACTAAATAAATCAATGGGAATGAAAAAAACTATAACTACATGCAACAATGTAGATGAATCTTACACAAAATAATATGAAGGCAAATAAGCCAGACACAAAATAAAATGTACTTTATGATCCCAATTTTTAAAAATTCAAAAACAGGCAAAACGTATTCATGGCTTTTTTGGACTAGTATTTAGGTTTTGAGTAGCATTCACTTGAAAGTTAAGAAAAGAAGCCAGAAATCAAGACTAAGAAATATTTAGAACATAGGATGAGTATTAATATTGTTGCATATTTCCAATCGTATTTTATGCATGTACACACTATCTGCACTTCTGTAATCCCCAAAGTTCAAAACCCAAGTTTTTTTTTATAGCTCATTTGGCAACAAAATTCTGACCTGAACTGAACTCATTTGGTGACAAAGCCTGACCTCAACTGGCATGAGGCTATTTATAGTCTTTATTTTTTCACTTGGGGTGAATATTCATACATTTCCTGCAGAAAGATTAATGTGCTTGAATATAGGATGCTGTTGCAGACACTGCTGAGAGTGTTATCTTTAAATCCTAAAAATCCTGAACTTCAAAATACATCTGGTCCTAAGGATTCAATATATGACTTTAGGTATTGTGGTAGGCAAAGTAAAGACTCCCCAAAGATGTTCATATCCTAAACTCTGGAACCTGTGAATATGTTAAGTTACATGGCAAGGCGGAATTAAGGTTGCAGATGAATTAAGGTTGCCAATTAGCTGATGTTGAGATGAAAGATAATCCTGAATTAACTTGGTGGGCCCAAAGCAATCACAAGGGTTCTTATGAGTGAAGATGGAGACAGAAAAGAGAGAACCAGAGACAGCAGTGTGAGAAGACTCAGCCCAACATGGCTGACTTTGAAGATGAAGAAAGAGGGTCATGAGCCAAAGAATGTAAGTAGCCTCTGAAAGCTTAAAAAGGTCAAGAGAAAGGTTTTCCTCTAGCACCCCCAGAAAGAAATACAGCCCTACCTACACCTTGATTTTTGCCCAGTGAGACCCATTTTGGTAGTAATTTGGTAGTTTGTTATGGCAACAATACCTAATGCTAAATGACGAGTTAATGGGTGCAGCACACCAACATGGCACATGTATACATATATAACAAACCTGCATGTTGTGCACATGTACTCTAAAGCTTAAAGTATAATAATAATAAAGTTTTAAAAAAGAAACTAATACATATATATGTTATATATACATATATATACATGTATGTACCATGAAATTTATACGCATATGTACATGTGTATACATGTGTGTATGCATTTAGATATAAAGTGTGTATATATGCTTATACACATTTTTACACAATATCTGAATCAAACAGTGAATGGCACAGAATAGAAAATAAGAATCTTGAGGCCGGGCACAGTGGCTCATGCCTGTAATCCCAGCATTTTGGGAGGCCAAGGTGGGTGAATCACGAGGTCAGGAGTTCAAGACCATCCTGGCTAGAAACCCCATCTCTACTAAAAATACAAAAAATTAGCTGGGTGTGGTGGCACGCACCTGTAGTCCTAGCTACTTGGGAGGCTGAGTCAGGAGAATCGCTTGAACCTGGGAGGCAGGGGTTGCAGCGAACCGAGATGATGCCACTGCATTCCAGCCTGGGTGACAGTGAGACTCCATCTCAAAAAAAAAAAAGAAGAATTTTGAATAGATGAATGAATGAATGAATGAATTGAATGAATTGAGAGTGGAAAGGAGTCAAATCTTGGTCTGTGTAACAGACAACTATTGTTACATAATAAACTCAAAACTTCAGTGGCAAACAACAACATTCTTTCTAGATCACAAATTTGCAGGTCATCTCGGGTAGCTTAGCTCCATATTTCATAGCTGGATGACTTTGCTCCACGTGTCCTCAGCATCCTCTCGCAGTGATGGCAGAGGCACAAGGGGGCATGCCTAACTACCCATGCACATAAGCTGCATCAAGTCTGCTAAAGCACTGACAAAAGCAGGTTACATGGCCAAGTCCAAACTCAAGGGGCAGCAGAGTATACTCATTTTTTTTTTTATGGAAGGAATGTAAAGTTACATGAAAATGAAAATGAATAAAGGAAAAGGTGAAGAACTGTGACCAAAAATTAATTTACAATATTTATCTTGCCTTCTATGAAAAAGCGACACTGAAGCCAAATATGGGCTTTGAGCTAGGCCAAACTGAATAAGACCTTCAAGGACCCAAGATGGAAAGTATAAACTGTCATGCAAGAAAGAATATAGGAATGAGATGCAATTGCCAAGGAAAAATAGCTTCATTTGATTATCTGGTTAGTAAGGAATTAACTAGGAGTGATGATATGTATTTTTTGTTGTTGTTGTTTGTTTTGTTTTGTTTTTTAAGACAAGAGTCTCCCTCTGTCGCCCAGGCTGGAGTACAGTGGCGTGATCTCGGCTCACTGCAACCTCCGCCTCCCTGGTTCAAGTTATTCTCCTGCCTCAGCCTCCCAAGTAGCTGGGACTACAGGCACATGCCACCACGTCTGGCTAATTTGTGTGTGTGTGTGTGTGTGTGCGTGTGTGTGTGTGTTTAGTATAGATGGGGTTTCACTGTGTTAGCCAGGATATGTTTTAAAACAATTTATAAATTTCAAGAAAAGTATTCTTAAGGCAGACAACTATTAAATGTCTAAAAAACAAAATATACACTCAAACTATCAGAAGAATGAACAGATTTATGCCATTATTTCTTTTTAAAAGTTTTATTTTGTTTTTAATTGAAACATAATAGTTGTACATACTTATGGGGTATATTGTGATGTTTGGATACATATATACATTGTGTAATGATCAAATCAGAGTAATTAGCATATCCATTACCTCAAACACTTGTCATTTTTTGTGGTCAGAATTTTCAAAATCCTCCTTTTCAGGTATTTTAAAATATTTTATACAATACATTGTTGTGGACTATAGTATCCTGCTGTGCAATGGAACGCCAGAATTTCTTTCTCCTAACTATACCTATGTACCCTCCTCCCTACTCTTCTACCCTCTGGTAACCACTATTCTACTTTCTACTTCTGTGATATCAATAATTGATATTCCACATATAAGTGAGTCAATGTGGTATTTGTCCTTCTGTCCTTGGCTTATTTTCTTAACATAATGTCATCTAGATTAATCCATACTGTTACAAATGACAGGATTTCATTTTTTTTATAACTGAAGAGTATTCTATTGTGTATATATACCACATTTTAAAATCTATCCATTCATTTGTTGGTGGCCACTCAGGTTGATTTTCTGTCTTAGCTATGTGAATAGTGCTGCAATAAACACAGGAGTGAAGATATATCTTTGACATACTGATTTCATTTCCCTTGGAAATATACTCAGTAATCATCTATATATCAACAGCAAACTATCTGAAAAACAAACAAAGAAAGCAATCATATTTACAGTCACTACAAAAAAAAACACGAATAAATTTAGCCAAGGAGGTGAAAGATCTCTATAATGAAAACTACAAAACACTGATGAAAGAAATTGAAGAGGACACTAATACATACAAAGAGATCCCATGTTTATAGATTAAAAAATTAATATGTTGCTAAGATATCCATACTACCCAAAGTAATCTACAGATTCAATGCAATCTATATCAAAATACCAGTGAGATATTTCATAGAAATAGAGAAAACGATCCTGAAATTTGTATGTAACCACAAAAGACCCTGAATAGCCAAAGCAAGATTAAGAAAAAAGAACAAAGCTGGAGGCATCACACCACCTGATTTTAAAATATACTACAAAGCAATATTAACCAAAATAGTATGGTACTGGCATAAAAACAGATACATAGACCAATGGAACAGAATACAGAACTCCAAAATAAATTCATGTATTTATAGCTAATTGATTTTCTACAAAATTGCCAAGAATGCACATTGGGGAAAGGACAATCTCTTTAATATGTGGTACTGAGAAAACTGGCTATCCATTTCCAGAAGAAGGAAACTAGATCCCTATCTCTTATCACTTACAAAAAAGTAAACTCAAAATAGATTGAAAACTTAAGTGTAATACCTGAAAATTCTAAACTAGCAGAAACAAATGTAGGGGGAAACTTTATGACATTGGTCTGGGCAAGGATTTTTTTTTTTAATAAAACTTCGAAAGCACAGGCAACAAAAGCAAACACAGGCAAATGAAATCACATCAAACTCAAAAACTTTTGCACAGCAAACAAACAGCAACGTGAAGAAATAACCTGCCAAATGGGAGAAATATTCACAAACTCTGCATCTGACAAGAGGTTGATATCCAGATTATATAAGGAAATCAAACAACTAAATAGCAAAGAAGCCTGATAATTCAATTTAAAAATGGGCAAAAGATATGAATATACATTTCTCAAAAGAAGACATACAAATGGCCAACGGGTATATGGAAAAAATGTTTGACATCGCTAATCCTCAGGAAAATGCATATCAAAACCACAATGAGATATTGCCTCACCCGTTAGAATGGCTACTATAAAAAAATGCTGGTGAGGATGTGGAGAAAGGGGAATTATTATACCTTGTTGGTAGGGATGTAAATTGGTATAGCCATTCTGGAAAAAAGTATAGAGATTCCTCAAAAAAGAAAAAAACAGAACCATCAAATAATCCACTACTGTGCATAAATTCCACTAACGGGCCTATATCCAAAGGAAATGAAACCAGTAGCTCGAAGAGCTATCTGCCCTCCCATGATTGATTAATACAAGCCTGTTGAGGCTGATCTTGGTTTCAAAATTCCATAGGCTAAACTATATCTTTAGGAGGAGATCTAAGAAGCCACATCAGTGCCCTTAACTGTCCCCTTATTATGTGTGGACAAGGTGAACAGCACCCCATAAAATAGATTAGCAGATTTTCCCTTGCGATCCAAGAAGCATGTCTATGTTTTGCCTCTAGCCTCCTCTCTGAACATTCTTGCTTGGATTTTTGTTTTTTTCTCGTTACCCTGTACCCTCTTCATAGTCACTTTGTATTCAGGCCCAGTACGCAATTTTCCTTATTCCCTTGAAAGCCCTTTCTCAGGATATCCTTAGATCCACCTGCTGCAGACCGTACATCCATACCCAGGCATTCCAGCCCCAGCCTAGCTCCCTAGAACTCCAGTAATAGTCCAACATTTCAGGTGCCAGGTCACCAACAAAAAGAGAAACATGGACGTGAATAAGGTAGACAATTAAAATCAAATAAACATTTTATTAATGGATTTTCACTTTCTTATAATTCTGTGTCAAATCCCAATAATGAGAATATGGCACATACACCATAGTCAATGTTGTGATTATTTACACATGTTGGTCCCATTGAAGCCTTTTCAGATGGGTCCTTCATTGTCCTCATGTGACAGATTCTGAAAACACAGTATGATTTTGACTAATGGAATCAAAAATGATCAACTGTTGAGAAAATTTCATTAAGATTATTTCACAAGATTATCAGTCTCTCATCATAAACAGGCTTCATGGGAAGCCATAATGTAGCCACTATTTGGGGAGTATTGTACCAAAACAAAGGAATTGAGGTGTCTTGAAACAGTATTTTCCACCATAAAATAACCCAGCCAATGCAATTGTGAAACTTGAAACCGTGACCCACATTTCCTTCACTGAAAAGTGACTGCTTTAGCTGCTGACCACATTTTGTATCTGTTCTTCCTTTTGTAGGTACTGTGTGATCTGGTGATCCTGTGTCAGCTCTGCCCTTTGGATATGTCAGTGTCGCTATATATGCCAAAGTGAGATTTTGAATATACGCCTTCATTGGAATTTGGGTACGCAGCACAGTTCTTTATGATACATGTTCCCGGGATCTCATAGGTAAGGTGGTTTGGAATGGTTCACTTCATCTGTTATGTGTTAAGATGATTGTATTAGAAGTGTGGGTTCTGAGGAAACTCACTATGCAAGAGGCACTGTTCTGAGTATTAATGAAATAGTATTTTTTTAAAAAAAAGTCTGTGCCCTCATGGAGCTTATATTATGATGAGCGAGACTGCTTTTAGTTAAGCAAACTACTATAATATACTATTATGCTGTGATACAAGCAACAAAAAAATGCAGGGAAAGGGATAGACAGAATTGGGACCAGGCAGGAAAAGACTATTCTAGGTTGAGTTTTTGAGGAAGCCTCTCTGAGAAAGCAATTATGGACTTCAGACATGAAAAGAATGAGAAGGCATGCCTTATAAATACCTGGGGAAGATGTATTCCAGGCAATGCAAACTTGAGTTCAAAGGCACTGAGTTGGGAGTACAGTTGACATTTTCCCAAGTGGGTAGGGTTGCTAGAGGAGTGGATGAGAGGAAAATGGTTGGAAATAAGGTATGGAAAGGAGGCAAGGGTCAGGCTGTAGAGGACTTTCAAGGCCATGGGGAGGACATTGGAGTTTTTTCTGAGTCTCAAGCAGGAGATTGACATGACCGGATTGAAATGTTACAAGGATCACTAGTAATCCTTGTACTATGGATGGTAGTGTGAGAACTACAAAAGAGAAAGTAGGGAGATGGATCATTTGGTTATTTTAGTAGTTCAGGCAAAAGATGATGTTGGTGAGGGCGGTGGCAGTAGCAGTGAGGAAGTGGGATGTGGACACGATGGGATAGAAAAGACATAGTGATGATTCCAAAGTTTTGGTTCTGAATAATTGAAAGGTGATCATTTTCTGAGATGGGAAACACTGGGAGAGGAGTTTGGGGGAAGAGTTTTGCATATATTAACTTCAAGATATTTACTGAATAGCCAAATAGAGATCTCATAGAGAGGGCTGGGTAACTGAGTCTGAAGTTCAAGGAATTGTTTGTATTATAAATACACACTAGGGAGTAATTTCTGAACCCTAGGTGATCTTAAAACCATGGTACTTCATGAGTTTACCAATAGGATTGAGTCTAGCCAGGGCAGGGTTGGATCCTGGAGGCTGGATCCCTGGGGCATTCCAACAAGTACAGAAACAGGGCCTGCAAGTGCCTTGTGAGAAAGGAGGAAGCCCCCAGTCTCCACCATAAGTCTTCACACAATATGCCCTAAATATTTCTGCTAATCCAATATCTGAAAGGCTCCTTGATCATGGTCTCTCTAAATATCACCACATTAAGAACCAATATTTATATCAATAGGTACTAATACAATATTAGTAATAAATTGAGATATCAACTTGCTTATCTCACTCTTCCGAAGAATAACTAAAAACCATGTAGTAAGTCTGACTTTTCCTTACAGATTCTCCCACCACTGGCCCCCAAATTCCATTTCTGGAATTTCCAATGGACTTACCAGATTTTATTTAAAGAAATGTTAATAGAAGCAAACATGTCAAATATGACAAAAGCTGAAAAATTTTTTAAAGGTTAAATATATACTAAAATCTGAGGCTAATTATTTCTAAAATGTAAAATTTTGTCACATCCCCTCAAAGAGATTAAAAAATGATTTTAATTCAGTCCATTGGAGTAAACTGATTTTTTAAATAGAAGGAAGTTTCTGAGAAAGGAATTAATTAGTCATAAGGGCCATTAAATCTCCTAAAATGAACAGAGGGTTCCACTGGAAATTATATAAATATTCATAAAAATACCACTTTTACTGATAAGATGTCATTTGCTTTATTAGAATAATCTCATTTGAAGAAAGCATCCCCAGAGAATTATGACAATACAGGTTAGTAGGAATATTAACTATGACAAAATTTTAAGCACCTTAATTTTCCCTTTTAATTCTCCTTATTTTTCTTTTGGGGCAAGTAAGTTTAACAAGTTAATTTAAAACTTGAAAATTATTGTTATGTGTCTTCCCTGTCCCCACTTTATTAAGATATAATTGATGAATAAAAATTGCATATATTTATGGTGTACAACATGATGTTTTGATATGTGCATACATTGTAAAATCATTAAATCAAGCTAATTAACATATCTATTGCTTTATATACTTAATTTTTGGTGGTGAGAACCTTTAAGATCTACTCTCAGCTATTTTCAATTTTAAAATACATTATTATTAGCTATAGGTACCATCCTATACAATACATCTCCAGAACTTATTCACCCTATCTAACTAAACCATTGTACCCTTTGATCAACATCTCCTCATCTCCCCTGCCCATCAACCCCCCAGCCCCTGGCAATGACCATTTTACTCTCTGCTTCTGTAAGTTTGACTTTTAGATTCCACATATAAGTGAAATCATGCAGTATTTGACCTTCTGTACCTGGCTTATTTCACTTAGTGTAATGTCCTCCAGGTTCATCTGTGCTGTCACAAATAATAGAATTTCCTTTTTAAGACTGAATAATATTCCATTGTATGTATGTAATATAATTTGTTTATTCATTCATCTATGGGTGGACATTTAGGTTGTTTCCATAGCTTGGCTATTGTGAATAGTGCTGCAGTGAACATAGAAGTGCAGATACCTCTTCAAGATCCTGAATTCAATTCCTTTGGATATATACCCAGAAATAGAATGGGTGGAATTACTGGATCATATGGTAGTTCTATTTTAAATAGTTTGAGGAACCTCCACATTGTTTTCCATAATGGCTGTACCAAATTGCATTACCGCCAGCAGTGTGCAAGCGTTCCCTTTTCTCCACATCTTCATGAACACTTATCTTTTGTCTTTTAGACAAAATTACTCCAACCAGGTATGAGGTGTTATCTCATTGTGGTTATCATTTGCATTTCCCTGATGATAAATGACTTTGAGCATTTTCTCATATACCTATTGGGCATTTGTGTATCTTCTTTTGAGAAGTGTTTATTCTGGTCCTTTGCCCATATTTTTAATTAGGTTATTATTATTATTATTATTGCTATAGTGTTGTTTGAGTTCCACATATATTTTGAATATTAACCCCTTACAACATGTATGATTTGCGAATGTTTTCTCCCACTCCATAGATTGTCTCTTTACTCTGTTGATGGTTTCTTTGGCTGAACAGGAGCTTTTTAGTTTGATGCAGTCCATCAATTTTTGCTTTTGTTTCCTGCACTTTTGAGGTCGTATTAAAAAATCATTGACCATACCCATGTTAAGAAGCATTTTACCTATGTTTTCCAATAGTAGTTTTACAGTTTCAGGTCTTACACTTAAGTGTAATGTATCTTATGGTAGCCGTTGATGTGCCAGTTTATTGGTAATGGCCAACTACTTCTCACTGATGGAAGAGGCTATACTGTCCAGAAAATACCTGCTGCACATACGATGGCAAATTAGAATACACGATTTCTACTCCCAAGTCATTCAAAGAGTTGTAAAGCAAAGCAAAGCAAAATGAAATATTATAAAATTAGGTTTGGTCCACTCACTCTGGATGATCTTAGATGGATTTTTTTTTTATCATGTAACCTCAAATTGCATTGCTGGATTCCAGGTATAGCAATTTTTTATAGTATAGGTAGACAGGTAATACTTTTGGATAGTTTAAAAGTTATCTCAGCTATGTGAATATATACTTTTCCATTTTGAATCTATGTTTCTTTAGGAACCTAAAGCTTCCTTCTTCAGGAAACATAGATTCAAAATGGAAAAAATATATATTCACATAGCTGAGATGGCTTTTTGGGTTCAACATATTCTAAAAATCAGCATTAAAGATGTGTCAAAGTTTTTAGAATTACATGAAGAAAGAAAAAATACTCTTGAAATCTGTAACTCTTGCTCTAATTTCTGTTATCCCAGATTGAACTCTCTGCCACTATATTATTCCTATTTTTGGCAAGAGAATGTGAGACATTAGAATATCATTAAAATTAATCTGCTTTTTTTAAAAAGTGCATTACTGTAGAGGACCTAAAATCTGGTTTGCACATGTATCTCCAAAGCAGAACTATATAGATATCCTTCAGATATTGCTGATTTTCACCAGTCTCAAATTGTGGGAAGCATTTAAGTCATATCCAATTCATTTCTCACCTTATATATTTTGAAATTTTATGTTAGTTCCTGTTTCTATTTCCAGCGACATTTTCTAAGCTCTTTTTATCAGTAATAATGACAATAATAACAATGTTTATTTATTGAGCAGTTACTCCATGCCAAACACTGTTGTAATGATATTATATTAGCTCACCTAATTCTCAAAGCAACACTATGAAGTAAGATACAGTTAGCATCCCCATTTTGCAGACGAGAAAACTGAAGAAAAGTGATGTTAACTGGCTTGCTTAAGGTCATTCGGTTGGGAAGTGGCAGAGTTGGGACTTAAATTCATGTGATTTCAGAGCCCGTCCTCTTAGCATGTTACATAGATCATTTCTTTACATTTTTGTCTTTAGCTTATTGATAACTTTTAGAAAAAGAAGAGTATAGTACATAGAGTTAAAGAAAGAAATCTGTACTTCTTCCTAAATAACTAATTATTAACTCTAGTGGTTCTTAAACATACAATTCCTTCAATAACCAGGCTCTCCTGCAGTGATCAATGGTTGTGTTTCAAGGCCCTCCACAGCTAGTGATTTATTTGATTACTTACTGCTGAGTTGGGATAGCAAGGTGGTCTCAGTGAACAGCCCCTGGGTACCTGCACATAAGAAACATGTTTAATGTACAAGATGATAGAATTAAGGAGAGGGTGGGGACCAGATTAGAGGCAGCCTGGGTAAGCCAGATTTCTCTAAATCGGGGGGATATTTTTTATTCGTCTTAATATCTGACTTAATTCAGGAATTTTTAATTTAAAATTCAATTAGGGAGTTTCTATTATAAATGAAGTGTCGTTTTATGTAATTATGAATTTCCCTGGATAGCCTAAGAGTAAAATAGTAGCAACAATTTCATTGAAATTGCTCACATCAAAACAGGGAACAAAGCATGTTTTTAATGTGTCTTTTATCTTTCACTTTTTCTTTCAAAACCGTTTTGATTATTCAGCCATGGTTATTTTAGAAATAGCTCTATGAAGAGCTTTTATACTACTAATTTTCTGCTGCCCATAATAGTGTTCATTGCTGGTCTTCAAAGAGCTTTTAACAAACGTTATTACATTAAAGAAAAGTGGTAGGCATCACCAACCATATCATACAGGCAATCATTCCTGAAAACCTAGACATATAATGGTCTTGCCTGATACTACAAAGCAAATTAGTTTCAGGGCTAGACAGCTGATTTAATGTTATCTACGGCATAATCTGATAAGAGTTAAAACTCTAGTGAAATAAAAATAGTAATAACATCATGAAGATGTCTGTGATAGGGCATGGAATGTATATATACTGCATTTATAGAATTATTGGGTTGAAAGGGAACTTAGGGAACATTTTATCAATTTTTCTGGTAATTTTCAGGTAAGGATAGATTAAATGATTCATCCAAAGCCATGCAGTTTGCTCACAACAGAGAAAGTTCTAAAATTTCGTTTCATTTTTATTCTACAGTTATTGAGAGGGTAGTATATATGCCAATTTTCTGATGTGTGACAAAAATTTAAAGATAAATAATACACTAGAGCTGACAATATGGGAGGAAAAGTAGGTAAAATAATAATTGTGATATGGTGTGATTGTTTCTTTGAGAATAGAGAGTCCACTCCCATTCTTACTCCTACCCTGTTGACCCTACCCGTCACTGCCTCTTCATATGCCATGTCAGAAAAGTAAATGTGTTGCTTTTAAAACAATCAATTTTGACTTGGAAATTACACTAATAATTATGCTACTAAACTAAATTCTATAAAAGTAGAGTTTATAGTTGGTAAAATGCTTGGTCAAATTATGTCAAATATTATTTTTCTAAAAATATTATCATTAAGTATATATGGATATGCATGTATGTATAATATATGTGCGTATGTATATAATCCATTAATTATAGATGGATGTTAAAGTTAAATTGTGAGATATTCTGTTTCTTTAATTCTAATTATTGAGTATTCATGTCCGAGTTTTGTATCCTAAGCAAATAATCATAAACATGACCCTCTTTCCCCAGATGCTTACAGTTTGTTATCACTGACATACAGATACACATCTCAGCCAAAAAAGGAAACACTGAATAGATTAGAAAGTCCAATAAATAATTTAAATGATGCATTTAATTTTAGGGATTTGAGAATGCTATGAATTTCTTAGCAGGAAAAGCTAAGCAGGGCAAATGGTGAAATGAAAATCATCACTTAAATGCACTTCCAGGATTCCTGGAGGAATTGTGGCAGCAGTGAGAATTGGCACAATTAAAACACTTTTAATTTAAGAAAAGAATATAAATCTGATCCAGTGCTTTAAATAGTATAAGCACCTAGTGTACATTACATTTCCCATAATAGTACAATACTGAAGATTTTTATATCTGCCTGTTCCCATATTTCCATAGTACACACTAGTGATTTTAAAATTCACAACTAAATTCTTACTTCTAACAGTAAGACATTAGCTTAGAATTTCCTATAACCCCACATTGTATTTTACAAAGTTACTTCTTTTTGAGCATTTTATTACCATTTCTCAATATTGATCACCCTCTGCCCAATCCTAAACATAATGAGGATAGCATATCATTTTCCACACATGGTATGTTTATAAAATTAGTTTTGCCAGGAACATCTCTGTAATGAGAGGAATAGTTATCAAAGACAGTGCTGCCACTGGTTTTCTGAACAGCCTTAGGCAAGTCACTGACCCTTGCCATGGTTAGCGTCTTTCTCTTTTTGGGCACTTTTATTAGGTATCATAAAATACGAGGGCTTAACAAACGTTATTCCTGAGAAAGCAGAAGGGTACGCACAGGAGAATTCTCTTAACATCAGGATGTTACTAAGCATCTAAGGGGTGTGACTGAATATAAATTATGAAGAAAATTAGTGGAGAATGTGAAGCCAGAGTGGTAAAAAGACATCAGCAAGCCATTCAAAATGGGATTTTCTGTGTGCTCTTATAATTCCTCTTTGTCAATATTGTATCAGTTTTAATATTTCTAGGTGGTGATATATACCTAAAGTTACTTTTTATGCCAACAGAAGGTGTTACACAAAAATACGAAAATACCTAAATAATGCTTTCAAAAGACAGGCCAAAAAGAAATTGTTTTAACAGGATCAATGTGAGCTGTTGTTGTTTCTAATATTCAGAGTTTTTGTTCATAGAAAGGACTATTTAAGGTTATCAGGGTTTAAACTAATATTCAATTTATTTAAGTTAAAAATTAAAATTGCCTAATTTTCTTAATGGCTTCAATTTCTACTTACAAATCTCATTATGGTATTAAAAAAAGTCTAGCAAAATAATAATTCCCTTTAATTTTTCTTCGATTATTGTTTAATTAACTTAAATGGAACAGAATAATTTCCCTTATGCAAGTAGTCTCATTTACTAATTTAATTAATTAAATTTCCTGGAGCATTTTATATTACTTTTATAAATACAACATATTTGAGCTGCAAAATATTGCTGAAACACTTCACTAGTGTTAAAAAAAAAGAACAACAAAACATTGCCGAAAAATATTAAAGAATATCTAAGTAAATGAAGTGGTAGTTCATTTTCATGGATTGAAGACTGAACATTATAAAGATAGTAATTCTTCCCAAATTGACCCATAAGTGCAGTGTGAAGTCTATCAAAATCCCAATTGACTTTTTTTTGCTGAAATTGACAAGCTGACCTTAAAATGTATATGGAATAGTGAAAAATTCCTGAAACAGAACAAAGTTAGAAAACTACTCAATTTTAATAATTACTACAAGGCTAAAGTAATAAAGAAAGTGTGGTAAAGCTAGATACACAGATCAATGAAAGAGAATTCAGAGTCTAGAGATAGAGATAAACCCTCATGTGTCTGGCCTGTTGAATTCAGATAAAGGTGCTAAGCCAATTCAATGGGAAAAGAATAGTCTTTTAAACAGAGTGCTGAGAAAATTGGCTAGCCATATGAAAAAGACGAATTTAGACCCTTACATCACACCCTACCACAAAATTAACTAAAAATCGGCCAAATACCTAACTGTATAAGTTAAACATTTAGAAGAAGACATAGAAGTAAATCTTATTGATATTGGGTTAGGCCAAATTTTCTTTAGTGTGACACCAAGTCCAAATGTTTTTTAAAAAATGTGAAATTAAAAACTTTGTGATTCAAAAGACACCACAGTAAGTAAAAAGTAAAGCCATAGAAAGTGATAAAACACTTGCAAATCATATATCTGATAAAGAACTTGTAAGCAGAATACATACAGAACTTTTGCAACTCAAGAAGATAAATAATCCAATTTAAAAAATGGTCAAAAGATTTAAACAGACATCTCACCAAAGATTTATGAATAAGCACATGAAATAATGCTCAGCATAGTGCATCATTAGGGTAACGTCTGAGTTAAATCCACAATGAGGTACCACTTTATATTCACTCAAATGCTGATAATCATAAAGAACAACAATAAGTATCAGTGAAAATGCAGAAAAACTGGAACCCTCATCCATTGCTAGTAGAAATACAAAATGGTGCAAATACTCTAAAACAATTTGGCAATTTCTTAACAAGTTAAACATAAATTTACCTTACGATCCAGTAATTCTACTCCTAAGTACCTTCCTAATGGAAATCAAAGTGCAAATACTTTGTACAACAACTTGGCAGTTTCATAGCAAGTTAAACATAAATTTACCACATGACCCAGCAATTCTACTCCTGATACCTACCTAATGGAAATGAATGCATATGTCCACACAAAGTGGACACGATCATTCAGTGCAAATGATCATAGCAGCATATTCATAATAGCCAAACTGTGGAAACAATCCAAATATCCATCAACTGGTGAGCAGATAAAACAAACATGGTGTATCCATTCAATGGAATACTATTCGGCAATAAAAGGGGGAAATGCTGCAGCATAAATGACCTTTAAAACATTATGCTAAGTGAAAGAAGCCAGACACAAAGGCTACAGATTGTTTCCATTATTTTGTTTCCATTATTTATATTATTTATATTTCTATTATTTATATTTCCATTATTTATATTAAATATTCAGAAACAGCAAATCTATAGAAATGGAAAGTAGATCAGTGGTTGCTTGGGACTCAGTGTGGAAATACGGTAGTTGAATAATGGCCCCAAAGATGTCCACGTCCTAAAACTCAAAACCTGTGACTATGTTACCTTACATGGCATAAGGGACTTTAATGATGTCATTAAGTTAAGAATCTTGAGGTGAAGAAATTATCCTGGATTATCCAGGTGGGCCCAATGTAATCGCAAGGGTGCTTTTAAGAAGGAAACAGGAATGTCAGACCTGGAGAAAGAGATTTGCAGATGTTGCACTGCTGACTTTTGAAGATGGAGGAAGAGGCCAAGAGCAAAGGAATGCTGACAGCCTCTAGAAACTAGACAAAGGCAAGAGAACCAACCATCCCTGTAAGAGCCAGTAGCAAGGGAACAGATTCTCCCTTAGAGCTTCCTTAATGGATGCAACTCTGTCAACACCTTGAGTTTAGTCATATAAGACTCATTTTGGACTTCTGACATTCAGAACTATTAGACAATAAATATGTGTTGTATTAAAGTATGTGGTAATTTGTTATAGTCAATAGAAAACTAATACAGAAAGTGACTGCAAATGACCAGGAAGGATCTTTTTGGGTTGTGGTTATGATGGTACAACTCTGTAAATTTACTAAAAATGATTTAACTGTACACTTAAAATTAGTAAATTTTATTGCATATATATTAGACTTCAATGAATTTGTTTCCTGTTAGTTATCTAGTCACTATCTGCCTACCTTCCTTATTTTTATTCTTCCCATCTAGCTCACCACAACTATAATGTCATTCTAATGACTTACTTTAGATTCTGGGGTTTTTTTTCCCCACTTTGTTCTTGCTATTGGAGCAAACTCTACCTGCTGTTGGAAAACTGGAGGCCGTGTTGAAGTTTTACAAATAATACTTTTTTAAAACTGGTTTTTACCTTTCCTTACTTTTGTCAACAGTCTGTGAAACCGAATATAACCTTTTCTTATTGATAATATTTAATAATTGTTCATGTTATTGATATTGATGAGATGCTTTGGTCTAAACTTATTCCTAGAATATACACCAAAACATTATTTTTGAAATCTCTCAGCTGGGCACAGTGGCTCACACCTGTAATCGCAGCACTTTGGGAGGCAGAGGCGGGCGGATCACGAGGTCAGGAGATCGAGACCACGGTGAAACCCTGTCTCTACTAAAAATACAAAAAATTAGCTGGGAGCAGTGGTGGGCGCCTGTAGTCCCAGATACTCGGGAAGCTGAGGCAGGAGAATGGCGTGAACCCAGGAGGCGGAGCTTGCAGTGAGCCGTGATCACGCCACTGCCCTCCAGCCTGGGCAACAGAGCGAGACTCCGTCTCAAAAAAAAAAAAAAAGAAATCTCTGATTTTCACTGGCCTATTTTTATTAAAAGGAATAAGAAATTTGCTCAAGAAGTATACCAGACCACCTTTTAGCGAAATTAATTGCCAAATCAAGCACTGAGGGTGTCTTCTAGCTGCTATATATAAAATAACACTGTAATTTCTATTTGCTTTATCCCATCCACTGAGTTGTTTGCAACTTATAAACAAACCAACTTTCTGCTTTAATAAAGCATCAGTAACTCTTTCTTGTGAGCCTCAACAATTTATTTCCTGTTCAACCTAGAGGTAGAGCTCAGCATCAAGTATTGATAGCTGATAACATCCTAGATTAGGGGTGTATTTTTCTCATGTAAAAAAAAAAAAAGAAGCCCACAAGTCAGTAGTCCATGATTGGTACAATAGTTGAAGGCGATTGTCAAAGACCGAGGGCCTTTCAGCTTCTAGCTTTCCTACTGTTAACGTGAGACTTATCATAAGAGTCATAACTGCCTATTTGTGATTACACAAAGGCATATTTTGAAGCCATTAATGAAAATTTGTACAAGAATTGTTAATGCTATGAAAACTTTTACAATATATTAGCTGAAAAGAGTAACTGAGAAGTATATGCTCTTCACACTCTTTTTTATAATAAAGACACATTTCTTTTTTTTCTTCAACTTTTATTTTAAGTTCAGGTTTACATGTGCAGGATGTGCACATTTGTTGCATAGGTAAATGTGTACCGTGGTGGTTTGCTGCACAGATTATCCCGTCATCTAAGTATTAAGCCTGGCATCCATTAGCTGTTCTTCCTGATGCTCTCCCTCCTCCCACCCCCCACCCTCCAACAGGCCCCAGTGTGTGTTGTCCCCACCCCCAAAGTGTCCATGTGCTCTCATCATTCAGCTCCCACTTATAAGTGAGAGCATGTGGTGTTTGGTTTTCTGTTTCTGTGTCAGTTTGCTGAGGATAATGGCTTCCAACTCCAACCATGGCCTTGCAAAGGATGTAATCTCATTCCTTTTTATGGCTGCATAGTATTCCATGGTGTATACATACCACATTTTCTTTATCCAGACTATCATTGATGGGCATTTGGGTCGATTTCATGTCTTTCCTATTGTGAATAATATTGCAATGAACATACATGTGCATGTATTTTTATAATAGAATAATTTATATTCCTTTGGGTGCATACCCAGTAATGAGATTGCTGGGTCAAATGGTATTTCTGCCTCTAGGTGTTTAAGGAATGACCACACTGTCTTCCACCATGGTTAAACTAATTTATACTCCCACCAACAGTGTAAAAGCATTCCTTTTTCTCTAAAACCTTGCCAGCATCTGTTGTTTTTTGACATTTTAGTAGTAGTCATTCTGACTGGCATGAGATGGTATCTCATTGTGGTTTTGATTAGCACTTCGCTAATTATCAATGATGTAGGGCTGCTTTTTTTCATATGTTTGTTGGCCACATGTATGTTTTCTTTGGGGAAGTGTTTGTTCATATCCTTTGCCCACTTTTTAATGGGGCTGTTTGCTTCTTTCTTGTAAATTTAAATCTCTTGCAGACTCTGGATATTAAGCCTTTGTCAGATGGATAGATTGTAAACATTTTCTCACATTCTGTGGGTTGTCTGTTCACACTGATGATAATTTCTTTTGCTGTGCAGAAGCTCATTAGTTTAATGATATCTCATTTGTCCATTTTTGCTTTTGCTGCAATTGCTTTTGGCATTTTCGTTATGAAATCTTTGCTTGTGCCTATGTCCTGGATGGTATTGCCTAGATTTTCTTCTAGGATTTTTATAGTTTTTCATTTTACATTTAAGTCTTTAACCCACCTTGAGTTAATTTTTGTATATGGTGTAAGGAATGGGTCCAGTTTCAATCTTCTGCATATGTCTAGCCAGTTTTCCCAGCACCATTTATTAAATAGAGTATCCTTTCCCCATGGCTTGTTTTTGTCAAATTTGCCAAATATCAGATGGTTGTAGGTGTGCAGTCTTATTACTGAATTATCTAATCTGCTCCGTTGGTCTATGTGCCTGTTCTTGTACCAGTACCATGCTGTTTTGGTTACTGCAGCCTTGTAGTATAGTTTGAAGTCAGGTAGCATGATGACTCCAACTTTGTTCTTTCTGCTTAGCATTGTCTTGGCTATCCAGGCTCTTTTCTCCTTCCATAGGAATTTTAAAATATTTTTTCTAATTCCATTAATAATGTCAATGGTAGTTTAATGGGAATAGCATTGAATCTATAAATTACTTTGGGCAGTATGGCCATTTTCACAGTATTGACTCTTCCTATCCATGAGCATGGAATGTTTTTCCGCTTGTTTGTATCCTTTCTGATTTCCTTGAGCAGTGGTTTGTAGTTCTCCTTGAAGAGGTCCTTCATTTCACTTGTTAGCTGTATTCCTAGGTATTTTATTCTTTTTGTAGCAATTGTGAATGGGAGTTCATTCGTGATTTGGCTCTCATCTTGCCTATTGTTGGTGTGTAGGAATGCTAGTGATTTTTTCACATTGATTTTGTATGCTGAGACTTTGCTGAAATTGCTTATCAGCTTAAGAAGCTTTTGGGCTGAGACTATGGGGTTTTCTAGATATAGGATCATGTCATTTGCAAATAAAAATAATTTGACTTTCTCTCTTCCTATTTGAATACCCTTATTTCTTTCTCTTGCCTGATTGCCTTGGCCAGAATTTCCAATACTATGTTGAATAGGAGTGGTGAGAGAGGGCATTCTTATCTTGTGCTGGTTTTCAAGAGGAGTGCTTCCAGCTTTTGCCCATTCAGTATGATATTGGCTGTGGGTTTTTCATATATGGCCCGTATTATTTTGAGGTATGTTCCTTCACTACCTAGTTTATTAAGCATTTTTAACATGAAGGGATGTTGAATTTTATCAAAGGCCTTTTCTGTGTCTATTGAGATAATCATGTGGTTTTTGTCTTTAGTCCTGTTTATGTAATGAATCACATCTTTTTATTTGCATATGTGGAACCAACCTTGCATCCCAGGAATGAAGCCATGATTGTGGTGAATAAGCTTTTTGATGTGCTGCTGGATTCAGTTTGCCAGTATTTTACTGAGGATTTTTGCATTGATGATAATGAGGGATATTGGCTTGAAGTTTTTTTGTTATTGTTGTACCTCTGGCAGGTTTTGGTATCAGGATGATTCTGGCCTAAAATAATGAGTTAGGGAGGAGTCCTTCCTTTTCAACTTTTTGAAATAGTTTCAGTAGAAATGGTACCAGCTTTTCTTTGTATCTCTGGTAGAATTCAGCTGTGAATAATCCATCTGGTCCTGGGCTTCTTTTGTTTGTTTGTTTGTTTGGTAGGCTATTTATTACTGCCTCAATTTCAGAACTCATTATTGGTTTATTCAAGGATTCAATTTCTTCCTAGTTCAGTCTTGGCAAGGTGTATGTGTCCAAGAATGTATCCATTTTTTCCAGATTTTCTGATTTATGTGCATAAAGATGTTTATAGTATTCCCTGATGGTTGTTTGTATTTCTGTGGGGTCCGTGGTGAAATCCCCCGTATATCTGATTGTGTTTATTTTATTCTTTTCTCTTTTTTCTTTATTAGTCTAGCTAGCAGTCTATTTTGTTTTTTTCAAATAACCAGCTCATGGATTCATTGATTTTTTGACGGTTTTTTTGGGTCTCTATCTCCTTCAGTTCAGCTCTGATTTTGGTTAATTTTTGTCTTCTGCTAGCTTTGGGGTTTGTTTGCTCTTGGTTCTCTCATTCTTTTGACTGTGATGTTGGGTTATTAACTTGAGCTATTTCTAGCTTTTTTATGTGGGCATTTAGCACTATAAATTTCTCCCTTAACACTGCTTTACCTGCATCCCAGAGGTTCTAGTACATTGTCTCTTTGTTCTGATTAGTTTCAAAGAACTTCTTGATTTCTGCCTTAATTTCATTATTTACCAAAGAGTCATTCAGGAGCAGGTTGTTCAATTTCTGTGTAATTATGTGGTTTTCTGTAAATTTCTTAATCTTGAGTTCTAATTTGATTGTGCTGTGGTCTCAGAGACTGTTACAATTTCAGTTCTTTTGCATTTGCTGAGAAGTGTTTTACTTCTGATTATGTAATCAATTTTAGAGTAAGTGCCATGCAGTGATGAGAAGAATATATATTCTGTTGTTTCTGGTTGGAACATTCTATAGATATCTATTGGGTCTATTTGATCCAGAGCTGAGTTCAAAGAGTTCAGATCCTGAGTATCTTTGTTAATTTTATATCTCAATGATCTGTCTAATATTGTCAGTGGTATGTTAAATTCTCCCACTATTATCGTGTGGGAGTCTAAGTCTCTTTGTGGGTCTCTAAGAACTTGCTTTATGAATCTGGATGTTCCTGTATTGGGTGCATATATATTTAGGATAGTTCTTCTTGTTGAATTGAACCCTTTACCATTATGTAATGCCCTTTGTCTTTTTTGATCTTTGTTGGTTTAAGACCTGTTTTGTCAGAAACTATTAGGTTGGTGCAAATAACTATGGTTTGGCCACTAAAAGTAATGGCAAAAACCACAATTACTTTTGCATCAATGTAACAGCATTGCAATTCCTGCTTTTTTCCATTTTCCATTTGCTTGGTAAATTTTCCTCCATTTCTTTATTGTGAACCTACGTGTGCCTTTGCACATAAGATGGATCTCTTGAACACAGCATGCCTATGGGTCTTGGCTGTTTATCCAGCTTGCCATTCTGTGTCTTTTAATTGGGGCATTTAGCCTATTTACATTTAAGATTAGTATTGTTATGTGTGAATTTTATCCTGTCATCATGATACTAGCTGGTTATTTTGCAGACTTGTTTATATGGTCACTTCATAGTGTCACTGGTCTGGTCTGTGTACTTTGGTGTAGTTTTCTAGCGGCTGGTAATGGTTTTCATTTCCATATGAAGTACTTCCTTCAGGGGCTCTTGCAAAGCAGGCCTGGTGGTGACAAATTCCCTCAATATTTGCTTGTCTGAAAGGATCTTATTTCTCCTTTGTGTAGGAAGCTTAGTTTGGCCAGATATGAAATTCTGGGTTGAAATTCTTTCTTTAAGAATGTTGAATATTGGCCCCAATCTCTCCTGGCTTGTAGGGTCTCCAATTAGAGGTCCACTGTTAGTCTGATGGGTTTCCCTGGCCTTTCTCTCTGGCTGTCCTTAACATTTTTTTCTTCCATTTTGACCTTGGAGAATCTGACAATCATGTGTCTTGTGGTTGATCTTCTAGAGTATCTTACTGGGGTTCTCTGCATTCCTTGAATTTGAATGTTGGCCTGTCTTGCTAGTTTAGGAAAGTTCTCCTGGATGATACCCTGAAGCATGTTTTCCAACTTGGTTCCATTCTCCCTGTCTCTTTAGAGTCAGTTATGTTTCTCTAAACTGGCTATTCTGGCTCTCAGTTTCTATATCATTTTATCATGATTCTTAGCTCCTTTGCATTGGGTTACTAAATGCTTTTTTTAGCTCAGTAAAGTTTGTTATTACCCACCTTCTGAAGCCTACTTCTGTTAATTCAGCCATCTCAGCCTCAGCCCGGTTCTGTGCCCTTGCTAGAGAGGTGTTGCTGTCATTTGGAGGTGAAGAAGCACTCCGGCTTTTTGAGTTTTCAGTATTTTTGCATTGATTCTTTCTCATCCATGGGCTTATCTACCTTTGATCTTTGAGGTTGCTGACTTTTGAATGGGGTTTTAATGGGGTCGTTTTTGTTGATGTTGTTGTTTTCTGTTTGTTTGTTTTTCTTCTAACAGTCAGGCCACTCTACCATAGGGCTGCTACACTTTGCTGGGATCCACTCCAGGCCCCAGTTGCCTCAGTTTTTCTCATACCTGGGGGTATCACCAGTAAAGTCTGCAAAGCAGCAAAGATGGCAGCCTTTTCTGGAAGCTCTGATCCAGATGGGTGGTGAATTGTTGCCAACTCAAATGTGCCTATCAGAGGTGGCTGGGGACCAATGCTGGGAGGTCTCTTCCAGTCAGGAGGAATAGGATCAGGGACCCACTTAAAGAAGCAATCTGGCTGTTTTTTGGTAGACCAGGTGTGCTGCAATGGGGGGAACCCTTCCTCATCTGGAATCTTTGGATTCTCCAAAACCAGCAGGCTGGAATCGCTGAGTTGGCTGAACCACAGAGATGGCAGTCACCCCTTCCCTCAGGAGCTCTATCTCAAGGAGAGATCAGAACTCTGCTCATACAACTCTGGCTGGAGTGGCTGAAGCCCCAGCAGGCAGGTTCAGGCCAGTGAGGAGGAATGGATTTGGTTTCCCCTTAAAAAAGGAGTCTGGCCATGATCTGGCAAAGCAGCTATGCTGTGTTGAGGGGGACCCTTCTGCCTCTGGATTGTTTGGATTCTCCAAAGCCAGCAAACTGGAATGGCTGAGTTGACCAAACCGCAGAGATGGTGGCCGCCCCTCCCCCTGGGAATTCAGTCCAGTCTCAGGCAGACTCTTGTTGCCAATGGCTGGGTGGAATTCAGTCAGTGGGTCTTAACTTGTGAGGTGCAGTGGAAGTCGAGCCTGCAGAACGACTCTGCTTGGCTCCCTGGACTCAGCCCCCTTCCTAGAGATATGTACAGATGGATCTCCTGCTTTGCCAGGGATCCCAGGGCAGAAGTATGTAAAACTCCTGTGTCTCTGTGTGTGCCTGAATGGCTTCTCTGCTTAGACTCCAGACAGCTCTGTGTATCAAACCCAAGGCCCTGGTGGCAGGGGCTCATAAGGGGATCTCTTGATCTGTGTGTTGTAAAGATCTGTGGGAGAAGTGTGGTTTTGCAGGAGGAGATGCACAATCACTCAGCAATTCCCTTGGCTGGGAGTGGGGGATTCCTTTGGCTCTGTGCTGCACCCAGGTGGGCCATCGCCCTACCCTGCTTTTCTTCATTCTCCGTGGGTTGTTTGCCTAGTCACTCCCAATGTGAGAACTTGGATATTTCAGTTGAAAGTGCCAATTCACTTTCCCCTTTCATTCCTCTCCGTGGGTGCTACAGACTGCAACTCCTTCTAATCGGCCATCTTGGCCTCATTTCTTGGCTTCACAGGCGTTCTGGAGTCTTAAATATGGATCTTCCAATGCCAGCAGATCACAGATGATGGGGGCTGTGGCAGAATCACCTCAGCCTCCTGAAGCAGAGGACACAGGGCAGTGAAGACCTAACCCCATGCTCTGGTTCTATAATATTATCTTCAAAGAGTCCATGTATGTACAAAACACTAACAGATTATGCTGAAGCGATAACCAGTGTTTATCTGCACAGTAGTTCCCCTTTATCCATAGTCTTGCTTTCTGTGGTTTCAGTTACCTGTGGCCAATCACGGTCCAAAAATATTAAGATATTTTGAGAAAGAAAGGGAGAGAGTGTGAGGAACTCCCCCACCCCCAGCCAAGGGAAGTGGTGAGTGATTTTGTAACCCCTCCTGAGAAACCACGCTTCTCCCACAGATCTTTACATTCATACAACTCTTGGTATAGTATAATTATTCTATTTTATTATTAGTTACTATTGTTAATCTCTTACTATTCCTAATTTATGAACTAAACTTTATCATAGTTATAAACATACAGGGAAAACATAATATATATATATATATGTATATGTATGTGTGTATATATATATATATATATATAGTGTTCAGTATTATCTGAGATTTCAGGCACTACTGGGTTGTCGAAACATCCCCTTGCAGATAAGGGTATACTACTGTATAATTAGAACTGTAGATGAATTTAGTTTTATTTTTGTATATTTGTATTTTCTGTAATAGTATACATTTCTTTCATAATGAAAATATAAAATGAAAGTTATTATTTTGAAGGGGTGAGTTTACTTTTCCCTAAGGCCCCAATAAATATGCTTCCATTTATACAGTTTGGCCAGAATTGAATCACCTGGTCACTCATAACTGCTGAGGAACATGGGGAGGTAAATATTTCTGCTCTAAATCAAATCGGGGTTTTGATAGTAAATAAGAATGTAAATTGGGCTAGCAAATTACAGTGTCCACTGTAGATGCAATGTATGCTGAATTTTGCATTTAATGATTACTCAGCTGTAATTTGCCTAAAAGAATGACCTGTAAATAGGTGTATATACCTAGTGGTTATATGTTAGTTTGTACATAAAAGAGATCAGAGAACCATGATTTGGTGGGAAAGCATGCCTGGGTTCAGACCTGGGTTCTAATCTTATCTTTAATATTCTTATTTGTTACTCTAAAAAAGTGGAAAAATACCTATTTTTATGATGCTTAAAAATAATAAGGACTGTGAAGTGTCACCTATATATAAAGAGAGCTAAATCAAGGGTTGAATTTACCAAAAAAAAGTCATAAGGCTTAGCCATTCATAGGGAACTAACTTTAATTCTCTCTCTATTGTGTTAGGAATATCTGTGTTCTATGAAAATTAATTCTATTTATAGAGATATCTTACTGTTGAAAAGTTCTTTCCCTTATTGTCTCAAATTTGTCTTTTGTTTTATACCAAGGCTCTTACTAAGGGAGAACTTTTCTTGGAATTTAAACACATTGCATGATAAATAGATACTTTTTCTATTTGCAGTGTTAGATTTAAGGGTTATTATTATTTTCAATATAATTTATGTTTGTTTCAAGGGAAAAATAATTCCTGAAATGTTTTCCATTGAAGTAATGTGTCTCTTAAATGTTCGTTGCCAGTGTGACTCCAACAGATAACTGCCCTTATAAATTAACTTTGATATTACCTAATTAATGAATATGAATGTGTCCAGTTTTTCCATTTCCTTTCAGGGCAAGCACATCTGGTACTTAGAAGCATTGCTGCAATCTCACACAAAGAGGGTTAGTTGATGAAGCTTGTTGAATATCCCATGTGCCAAAGAAAGCAACTTGGCTTCCTCTGAATACTCTATTTCATGCCCCAAATACTGTGTGAGTGTCTAAAACTGCACATGTCATTCTGATAGTGTTTTGCTTCTCTGATCCCCAGGCCAATATCGAAGGCATTCCTCTATGTTCTTGGGGCATTAACTGGGTCCCAGAGTATCTTCCAAGCCTGATGTTTTCATGGGACTGAAAGTCAATAGGCCCATCTGCCCCACCGGAAGTGGCTTTGCCATCTGGCTTTAGGAAATTGGGTCATGGCTTACTGGTTCAAAGTGAATTGGTAGTAAATCTTTCTTATGTTGCAGCACAAAACACAATCATGAAAAGACTGCCTTTGAAAGGTAAAAAGACACATCTTTGCAGTCATCCTCAGCTCACTTTACCCACATATGCTGACCAGGAAATCATCAGTCTAATACCATTTATGGAATGCCAGATGTTTTATATCCATTATCTTTGCTACTCACAAAAAACACATGTGTTTTATTTCCCCCGCCTAATAGATGTGTCCCTAGTCTAAGAGAGATTAAATGAGATGTCTAAGATGCACAACCCGGCAGAAGTGCATCTTAGAATCAAATCTGCGTCAGTACCATGGCCTCTGCACACACCTGCTTTTCATGACCTAATCCCAGCTGCGGTGTCACTCTTCCTGCCTCTGCGCCATTCTTTTATACTGTGGTCTAAAGAAGTCAATAGGTTTTCATAAATTAGAATATACTGTCTGTAATGTTTTTTTTTCCTGAAATAATAAACAAGCTTTGAATTTAAACGAAACAAAACAGTACTGCCCTTTCACATTTTCCAAAACCAAGAAGGAAGAATCCTTGAACTACTTTCCTAACTTTTCTATTATAACATATCCATCCTTCTGACTTTGGCTCTTCTCAATTGCAAAAATTTATTGACTTACTTGGAAACAAATGTTTAAAGCCAACTCATCAGTACTCATTTGGTCAGAAGGGAAATTTAAGAAGAATGTAAATGTGATTAAAATGGAAAAACTTATTCTCTAGTTCAAATTGCTTGATGGTCTCACATGATAAGCCTCAGTCAGAAAAGAAAGGAGGCTATGACTAGGTATGCCACTATCTCACCTAAAGATTTCCAGAAGGGAACTCCTCTTGTGTTTAAAATCACAATCTATAAGGATTTTATAGGCTGCAAGCTTCATGTACATTTAAACTTAAGCTTCTCATTTTTATTGTTGGTTGAATCAGACCTACTTGAAGTATAACAGCAAGAAGATTTATTTACAATTTTCAGTATTAATTATCCAATTGAAAGTACCAAGTGAATGATTTAGAACTCCTACAATATTATTTGTTTTGTTTTTGAGACAGAGTCTCGCTCTGTCGCTCAGGCTGGAGTACAGTGATGTGATCTTGGCTCACTCCAACCTCCACCTCCAGGGTTCAAGCAATTCTTTTGCCTCAGCCTCCTGAGTAGCCGGGACTACAGGTAGCGTGTGCCACCACACACAGCTAATTGTTGTATTTTTAGTAGAGACTGGGGGGGGGTGTTCACTATGTTGGCCAGGCTGGTCTTAAACACCTGACCTCAGGTAATCTGCCCACCTTGGCCTCCCAAAGTGTTGGGATTACAGGTGTGAGCCACTGCTCCTGGTTGTGAACTCCTACAATGTTATTTGAGAAGTCACTTTCCGTGGAATGCTGTATATAATGTAAAACACACACACACACACACACACATTATTTTCTATGTGGTTTCTAAAACAAAAAGCTTTCTTTCTATCTTTTTTCAAGTCATTCTAATTTTAAGATGTAGAAATTACCTTTGTTTTCAGAGTAAGACATTAACTTTCAGAAAATATAAATATCCATAGAATATCTATATCTATATATATATATATGTGGATATATATATATAATCTCCTATTTTATATATCTCTATCCTATTTCATATATATAGATATAGATATATAATACATGGAGATAGATACTATGTGGATATATATATATCTCCTATTTTATATCTCTCTATCCTATTTCATATATATATATATATATATATATATATATATATACCTCCCCACATAGTATAATGGCATTAATTGAAGCAATGTAAAATAATGAACAGGGTGTACTAGTTTCATGTACTTTCATGTACTTATTTTCTTTTTACTAGCAAATTCCTAGTTTTTAAAATGAGCAGACTTCTAAGACTGGAATCTGAGGAATGTCATTTTTATGAAGCTTTTTCATAACACCTTTCTCCACTGAACTCTCTAGGGCACTCAATCTGCTGAAGTAGTCTTAAGCTCTGCTGATCCCAGTCAGAGGCCAGAAGGAACATTTGCTTAAATTCAAAACTCTCTCTGCAATATACCCAGGATTCGGGGTTCACAGAGAAAAAATCCAATAAGCCTAAACTGGCTCCTGATAGATTCTGAGACAGGAGTAGGTTAGAGGTCAAACCTAGAAGATGATATTGGGGCTTAGAGACTGATACCGCAGAATATGGTACTTTGACATGCAGAACTGAGGAAGCCTCAAGATCTCTCTGACTCTCCTCCAACTCCTTTCTCTCAATCTCTGTCTCTCCCAATGTGCAGAATAAAAATGTTCTTGAATTTCCCTTATCTGACAAAAGTCCAGACCTACCAAAGAAGAAAGCAATTACCTCTGGTCCCTTCCTGAGTTTTCATTAACTGAACTCCTTTGGCCAGAATGAAGATGAAAGTCTCAACACACCTGCACACATTTGCAAACTACTGCTCTGCAGGTCCAACAGACTTTGTCCCAGGCCACTGTATGTTTTTTAAGTCTATTGAATTTCCCTAAAAATCCCATACTACCCACCTAAAATCATCCACATTTCCCCACCTCCATTTATCCTAATAAGAAGGGTATATAAGTATCCGAACCCCATTGTAGGGTGGGGGGCAATCACTCTGTGATTTTTACCCCATGCACATTAATACATCTGTGTGCTTCTTCTCTTATTAATCTGTCTTTTGTCTGTTGATTTTTAGTGAAACTTCAGAGGGCAAAGGGGACGTTTTCCCATGGCCCCTACAGTGGGATAGAGATCGCATTTTGATATAGGGCTGGGGACTTTAGAAATAATATGAATGGGATACTATATGGTCACAGTTAGTGGGCTGAGGGGAAAAAAAAAACATGTTAAGGCCATCTAACGAGGGATGATTCTTATACTCTGGTTTGTCTTGTCTTCTTTTGCTATAGCTTCCCTAGGTGATATTTTCAATAATTGTGGATTAAAGTAATATCTTTATGCTGGTCACTACTAAATTTACGTTTCACGTCCAGATCTTCCTTCTGGGAAGCACTCTCAAAAACTTCTTCCTACACAGTATTTTTACAAGGGTGTCTCAAAGGCACAGTCTCCAAAACAGACATCTTTCATTTTCCACCAATTCATCTTTCAGTTTCATTCTTCTTCATCTCAAAAAGTGACAATACCACCCTCCTGTCAATTGCTCATGATCAAAATGTCTTCCCTTTTCTTTATTCACCTAAGTCCCATTGATTTGACTTTCAAAAGATTTTTGGATCTACTCATTTCTCTGAAAGTCTCTTATCATCACAAAATACAAAGTACCAACACCTATTTCCTAGATCATGGTGTTAAATTCCTAATTCACTTTTATAAACTTTCTTTCCTGTCCTCTTACAATACATTGATTGCCAGCAATGACTAAACTGAAAATGTAAATTGCATCATGCTATTCTTTTGCTTAAAGCTTCCCAATGTTTACTCATTGAACTCGAAATAAAATCCTAAGTCTTTACAGTGGCCTAAAGGCCCTGCATTATCTAGGCCTAGCTGTAATTTTCTCTATTCCCACCACGATACACTCCCACCACAGATCTCTAATCTCTCTAGATACTGAGTGTTCCAGCTGTATCCTAGCTCATTGCTTTTGCACATGCTATTGAGAGGTGACAGCGTACTGGCAGTCCTCACAGCCTTCGCTCGCTCTCCGTGCCTCCTCTGCCTGGGCTCCCACTTTGACAGCACTTGAGGAGCACTTCAGCCTGCTGCTGCACTGTGGGAGCCCCTTTCTGGGCTGGCCAAGGCCGGTGCCGGCTCCCTCAGCTTGCGGGGAGGTGTGGAGGGAGAGGCGCGGGAGGCAACCGGGGCTGTGCGCGGTGCTTGCGGGCCAGTGCAAGTTCCGGGTGGCATGGACTCGCGGACCTCACACTCGGAGCAGTGGGCCAGCCCCACAGCCCCGGGCAGTGAGGGGCTTAGCACCTGGGCCAGCAGCTGCTGTGCTCAATTTCTCGCCGGGCCTTAGCTGCCTTCCCGGGGGGCAGGGCTCGGGAACGCAGCCCGCCATGCATGAGCCTCCCCTCCTTCCGTGGGCTCCTGTGCTGCCCGAGCCTCCCCGACGAGCACCACCCCCTGCTCCACCGCGCCCAGTCCCATCGACCACCCAAGGGCTGAGGAGTGCGGGTGCACGTCCAGGGACTGGCAGGCAGCTCCATCTGCAGCCCCAGTGAGGGATCCACTGGGTGAAGCCAGCTGGGCTCCAGAGTCTGGTGGGGACATGGAGAACCTTTATGTTTAGCTCAGGGATTGTAAATACACCAATCGGCACTCTGTATCTAGCTCAAGGTTTGTAAACACACCAATCAGCACCCTGTGTCTAGCTCAGGGTTTGTGAATGCACCAATCCACACTCTGTATCTAGCTACTGTGGTGGGGACTTGGAGAACCTCTGTGTCCACACTCTGTATCTAGCTAATCTGGTGGGGATGTGCAGAACCTTTGTGTCTAGCTCAGGGATTGTAAACGCACCAATCAGCACCCTGTCAAAACAGACCACTCAGCTCTACCAATCAGCAGGACGTGGGTGGGGCCAGATAAGAGAATAAAAGCAGGCTGCCAGAGCCAGCAGTGGCAACCCAGCTCCCCTTCCACACTATGGAAGCTTTGTTCTTTCGCTCTTTGCAATAAATCCTGCTGCTGCTCACTCTTTGGGTCCACACTACCTTTTTGAGCTGTAACACTCACCGCGAAGGTCCGCAGCTTCACTCCTGAAGCCAGCGAGACTACGAACCCACCGGGAGGAATGAACAACTCCAGACATGCCACCTTAAGAGCTGTAACACTCACCGCAAAGGTCCGCCGCTTCACTCCTGAACCAGCGAGACCACGAACCCACCAGAAGGAAGAAACTCCGAACACATCCGAACATCAGAAGGAACAAACTCCAGACACGCCACCTTAAGAGCTGTAACACTCACCGAGAGGGTCCGCGGCTTCATTCTTGAAGTCAGTGAGACCAAGGACCCACCAATTCCGGACACACTATCTCCTCTGTCTAAAATGCACTCATCTCAATTTTTTCCATGACTAGCTCGTTATCTTCCTTTAGGTCTCAACTGCAGTGCTACATCATCATGAGGCCTTCCATGACCACTAACCCTTGCTCTCTTCAAAACTATTATTAAAGTTTGCAACTGCTTATTTATCTATTTCATTTATTTGTCTGTCAGTCACCCTCACTACAATGCAAGCTGTGTAACTCCTTTGTTCACTACATTATCCCAGCCGTTAAATTAATGAGTTGATGAATCGTCAAGGAGCCTATTTTGTTAATACAAGGAAGCAATTTGAGAAGATGGACCAGAAGAAGCCTCTCTGGTCAGAGGGAGTTTCCAAGGAGTTTTGGGTTTACAATCAAGATTCCCAGTCAGCCCTGCCTTATGTCAAAGGAGTTTGTTAACATCCCTTGTATTGTGAATCCTACTGTATTTCCACCTCCTAGTTGTTAAAGAAGTAGGGGAACCATTGAGCATTTCAAGAATTATAGTGACCAGAGAAGCCTTATCCAAGATGGAGCAATTTCTCTTGGGTTCTCAAGAAACTGCTTAAGTCTTGGTTTTACTGGTCTATTTTCTTCACAGGGAGTTCAAAGTGGGACCTCAAGAGAGAGTCTGATGGCAAAAAGGGCTGCCACCAGATGGCAGCAAAGAGTTGTGTCTTCTTGCATGGTTACTTTTAAATCTTGCCACTATTTAGAGGTATTAAAATATGATTGTTTCTGAAATACACTTACATCATCAATGACTTTCCCATTTGGCATTTTTATCTGTTTATTTCAAACACTTCCAATTCATGCATTCAATGGGAAAATTCCACTAGGTAAAGGGATATCTTCAGAAAAGAAAAAACTCAAACTGTAAATTTTTTGAATTAAAAATGATAGGGCTGGGCTTTGTGGCTCATGACTGTAATACCAGCACTTTGGGAGGCAGAGATGGGAGAATCGCTTGAGGCCAAGAATTCGAGAACAGCCTGGCCAACATGGCAAGACCCCTTTCTCTACAAAAACAAAAAACATTTAGCCAGGCATGGTGGCATGCACCTTTGGTCCCAGCTACTTGAGAGGCTGAGGTGGGAGGATTGCTTGAGCCCAGGAGTTTGAGGCTGCTGTGAACCATGATCAGGCCACTGTACTCCAGCCTGGGCAACGGAGCGAGAACCTGTCTCCAAGAAAAAAAAATAAAGGCTTTTCTTTCCTAGAAAATTACTTAACTTTAACCTTAGAATCTTACAATCAACATAGAATGTATGTAAGTTGAGTTATGATGAAGACATTTTATATTTGAAAATGAATTAATTCGCTTGACACCAATTGACTAAAAAAATAAGAAATATAAGGAAATGTAGGTGCTGCTGTATCAGGTGCTCTCAATAGTGATGCACTAACACCTGTGTAGTTTTATTAATCATTGTGATCAGTTTGCTATCCTGTTGGAATTGAACTACTTAGGCTGGCATAAAAGACTTTAACATTCTACATTTGAATTAGCATCACTAACTCACTACAATCACTTCCCCCTCCATTATCTACTCTAGTCATGATAAACTCCCCACTTGCCAAACACTTCAATCACATCAGTGCCTTTGCTCATGCCAATCCCAGGTCTATGAGTAATCCAGCAGCTATTTTGAGTTGAAAAATACCTATTTATTTTTCAAGAACCATCGCAAATGTAACTCCTTCTGAAGGCGTTTCTGCCTTTCATTCTCTTTCACACAGAAAGACACTCTTTGAGTTTCTATATGTCACCTCATGCAATCATTCATCCAGTAAATAACTATTAGATAATTCACCATGCATTATATCTAATGTGCTGAGTAAATAACAAGCACATCACTGCTATCAGACTATAGAAGGATAAGGAGAAATTAAATGAAGAGTTATTGTATGTTGAATGCTATAAAGATCTATAGGACATATATCTTTTACATGTGATAGAGGATTTCCTGAATGCTAAAACAGATCTAAAGAATGAATAGAAGCCATCTAGACAAAGAGAGGGGAGGCAGACATTCTAGGCAGAAAAAAGAACACGTGAAAAACCACTCAGTTAGAAGATGGTATCTATTAATTCAAGGAATCACTAGTTCAGTGTGGTGGAGCAGAGAGAGTAAGGGGAAGGACACTCAAATGAGGGTGGAGAGTTAGGAAGCAGGGTGGATAGTTCAGACTCTTTAAAGCCTTATTGAGGATACTGGACTTTACCCAACAGTAGGGAGAAGTCAGCAGCAGCTTTTAAGAAGAGTGATAAAATAATCAGATGTGGATTTGATCCATTACTGTAACTCTAAAGTAGAGAATGGATTGGAGAAGAGCACAAGTAGGTTTGAGAAAGTGTAGGGAGGTTATCGGAATAGTCTCAGCAAGTGCTTTTGATAGATTGGACTAGGGCTGTAACCATGGGGATGGAGAGAAGTAGAATGATTTGAATGTTATTAAAGAGGCAACATTGATGGACTTGGTGATTGGTTGTGGGGAATAAGGGAGAAGAAGGAATCAAGTGGGCTCTAAGGTTTCTAGATTGAGCCACGGTATATAGAGGATTGTGCTATTTCCAGGGGTGATTTGATTTTTATACTACTGATTAATATTTAGAGTTACATGGATCCTTTGTTTAATGTGCTCAAGAAGTATATAATAAGAATAAATGTCATGTTATTTCAAAACTAGGATATCAAACTTATAAAATTCATGTTTAAAATAATTTCTGGAATTCTAAAGAAATACAAGTTGTAAAAAAAAAATGTCGGCCGGGCACGGTGGCTCACGCCTGTAATCCCAGCACTTTGGGAGGCCGAGGCGGGCAGATCACAAGATCAGGAGATCGAGGCCATCCTGGCGAACACCGTGAAACCCCGTCTCTACTCAAAAAAAAAAAAAAAAAACTTAGCCAGGCGTGGTGGTGGGTGTCTGTAGTCCCAGCTACTCGGGAGGCTGAGGCAGGAGAATGGCGTGAACCTGGGAGGCAGAGCTTGCAGTGAGCGGAGATTGAGCCACTGCACTCCAGCCTGGGTGACAGCAAGACTCTGTCAAAAAAAAAAAAAAAGTCATAATAATGAAGAGACATATCAGACTAGGACACCTGCAGTAATAATTACTCCTACTGCTATCAAATTCTGCCTATGTTTGCTGCTTAAAGGAAGCTTTTGCCCTTTCCTCTCTGTTTTTCTGATCCTAGTAAGATTCACACCCTCCTTCATTTTACATATGTAATGCTTTAGAAATTAAAAATAGAATCTGCAAGCTGCAGAAATTCTAATTGAACATTTTAATAACTTCTTTTCTTTGGATTAATCAACTTTCTAAAGCATGAGCTATTTTTAGCATCAGTTACACTTCTACCTTTGTGCCCAATTCTAATTCTCTTCACATCACAGAGGATCTCTTTACAGCACTCTCTTTGAAATCAATCAGCGCTTTCAGGAGTTACGCAGTGGAGGATGAGAATTGGGTCATGGTGGACATTCTCCCTCACATAAGGCTGAATTCTTTCACTTCCAGGTGCAAAGACAGGGTTAGATAATTACCAATTAAAGAGCAGAAAGAAGACCATTAGAGTAAACCCCTCCTCACCCCCCGCCCCGCCAAAAAAAAAAAACAAAAAAACAAAACTTACCTTGGTAATGCTATTTCAGATTGGTCACATTGTTGTTCTGTTTCCAGAATTTTAACTTCACCAAGAAACAAATTACACTGAATAAATTTGCTATTAAAAATAATTCCTGGTCTGCAAAATGGGAAGCAGTATCTAATGCAACCTCCTCATACCCAACTTAACACTTAGATTCCTGGGAAGATCCTGAAAAGACCAGCAGGCAATCTACTGCCTGACAGATAATCTACTTGCAGGAACTTTAGACATTTCTATTAATTGTATGTTTGATGGAATTTGAGGTAAGGTAACAATAATGATTTGCCCTCCCCCTTCCTTTTTAAGAGAAAGAGAGTAAACATACTACCTGAAAGAAGGTTGTGAGATCTTTCATCCTTCCCCCACTGTCAATCTGTTCATTAGAGTTTCAGGTTCTATATTAGTCCATTTGTGTTGCTATAAAGGAATACCTGAGACTGGGTAATTTATAGGGGAAAAAGTTATTCGGCTCATGATTCTGACTGGCTGGAAGAATAGTCATCTGGTGAGGGCCTCAGGCTGCTTCCACTCGTGGTGGAAGGGGAAGGGGGTCTGGCAGGTGTGGAAATCATGAGATGCCAGGATCTTCTTAACAACCAGCTCTCCTGGGAACTGAAAGAGTGGGAACTCACTCACTTCCCCATCCAGGGAGGGTATTTATCTCTTCACAAGGGATCAACCCCCATGACCCAGACACCTTCCATGAGGCCCCACCTCCAACATTGGGGATCAAATTTCAACACGAGATTTGGAGGAGACAAACATCCAAACTATAATGTATATCGACCAGAAAAGAAGAAAATCATGTCTTTTCTTCATTCATATTGATTTTGAAGTTGTCAGAAGGCTACTCTTCTAGCCTTTCTCCCCACTCCCATTATTCAAATAAAGTGAGGTAGATAGGATCAGGGTAGACTAGAGCAATAAATAATTCGGGGGAAGGGCTAGGCATGGTGGCTCACACCTGTAATCTTAGCACTTTGGGAGGCCCATGTGGGCAAATCCCTTGAGCTCAGGAGTTCGAGAACAGCCTGGGCAATATGGTGAAACCCTCTCTCTACAAAAAATTTGCTGGGCATGATAGAACATGCCTGTAGTCCCGCGCTACTTAGGAGGCTGAGTGGGAAGCTCATCTGAGCCTGAGAGGCGGAGGTTGCAGTAAGCCTAGATTGCACCATTGCACTCCAACCTGGGTGGCAGAGTGAGACTCTGTCTCAAAAAAGAAAAAAAAATCAAGGGGAAATTTTAAGTGCATATACTTCATATTTCATATGTTCATCTTTTTAGGAAACCAGGTAGGACATGCAGAATATTTCTCATCCCATAAAAAGAGTCTATGAGAGGAATATTTGGAAACAGTAATAAAACTTAGATCTTAACTAGTTTTTCACACAGATGCAATTTCTTATTTATCCACTACCCCTCTACCTATTGAAGCCACTGAGGTCCTTAATGCCTTAAGAGCCTTTTAGGCTGGGTGTGGTGGCTCATGACTGTAATCCCGGCACTTTGGGAGGCCGAGGCGGGCAGATCACCTGAGGTCAGGAGTTTGAGACCAGCCTGGTCAACGTGGTGAAATCCCGTCTCTAGCAAAAATAAAAAAATTAGCCAGGGGTGGTGGCAAAAGCCTGTCATCCCAGCTACTTGGGAGGCTGAGGCAGGAGAATCGCTTGAACCTGGGAGGCAGAGGTTGCAGTGAGCCGGGATAGTGACACTGCACTCCAGTTGGGGTGACTCTGTCTAAAAAAAAAAAAAAGCCTTTCAATTTCCTCTGAAAAGAGAGGGCACTACAATCACAGATGAAAGAATTCTGAATCAATTCTTAAGAAAAAACATACCAGAAAGAATGCCTTCCACTACAAGAGAAAGAAAAATTATTTTGATTTTCCAAAGTAAATAAATTAATATAAGGATAGAAGTTTTGACTATCCTGAGATAAAGCTTGAAGCAAAAAAATGTAATGTTGGACTGGAAAGTCAGTAGAGGAAGAGTCCATTTCTGATTCTCCTCACTACACACATCTTCTCCTTTGGTAGCACAGAAAAGAGATAATAAAACTCCTTTATGGTTTAGGGGAAAGGGTTTGAAGATTGGAAGAGGAGAGTAAGAATGTTCCCATGTAGACAGGGAGTGGGATCCTGCCTTTGTCGCTCCCAAGGTCAAAATTGAGGTTGTGCTTATTCTATATCTGCAAATAAATTTGAGAATTGAAGAGCAGGAGTGCCCTACTTCTTATCTGGATTGTTGAGAAGGGGAACTTAGGCAGAACACTGCAATCATAATGCAGGAAACATGCATGCAAGGGCAGTTAGAGAGAGAGACAGAGACTCTCACCCCTATCCATTACCATTGTAAGGTATCAGTTGCCAGCGGTGAATCCATATGGGTCTTCAGCAATCTCAGTTCTTGCCTCCTCAGAAGAAAGAATTCAACCCAGTGACATAAGGCAGAAAAAGAGACCAAGGCAAGTTTCAGAGCAAGAGTGTAAGTTTATTTAAAAGCCTTAAAGCAGAAAAGAATGGAAAGAAAAGTATACTTGGAAGAAACTCAAGCAGACACCAAGGTCAAGTAGATGTTGAACCTTCATCTTAGGTTAAACTTTCCCATGATTCTTTCCCATGATTCTTCCCTTAGGGTGGGCTGCCTGCATGCCCAATGCCCCTTTTACCCTCAGGAAGTGAGCATGTATAGTGTGTTTAGGAAGTTGTATGAATGCCCGTCTGAGGCTTTCTTCCTTTTTCCAGTAGAGTGCCTCAGGAAAGTCATACTCCACCATGGTGTCTCTTAATGTGCATGTCCAAGAAGTCGCTTCTTCCTGTCATCTGCATTCAGTTATGACTTTGGTGCAATAGGTGTGGACCATCAGGGAATGGCCTCTCCCTAGCACCAGCTGCTAATTTATCCCTTTTAGAGAGGCAAGGTGATAATTACTGAACCATCACCCGACATTCCTAGTAGGTGGGAGAGCCCTCTTCTGCCCCACTTCTGCCTATCTAATTAACTGTAACATGTCCCCCTGCTCTCATGGACCAAGAGCAGTGTGGATGAGCATCTAAATGATGTCCATGTTCCCTTGAAATTGATGCACAGGAAGGCTGAGAAAGTATAGGTGGCACTGGGGTCCGGGGGGAAAATTAATTTTTTCCTCAACCCTCATAAATTCTTAGTTGGCATGACCCTGTGTAACTAAAGACAAATTAACAAGAGAAAAGCAGTTTATTAACATGCATGTTTCATGTATACAAGGAGATATCCAGGGAAAGAGTAATTTTCAAAGAGGGAGCTTTGATTTCCAGCTTATATAGTATCTTCAGTAAAGAATGGCACATTTTTAGGGAAGTGACAAGACCAAGGTAAAGGACTTTGAGTCTTTAGGAATAGCAACTTGTGGGAAGAAAAACAACTGGCAGATACATGTTGGTGAATACAGTTTCTTCATGCAGATTCTTCTGGTGCTATTTCCAGGCCAATAAAAGTCCAAAGTTTTCTTCAGTGGTTAACCTTTGTCCGCCTGGTAGAAAAGGGGATGGAGTATCCTTTGTCTTTGTAAATCTATGTTCTGCTTTTAGGAAAATGGAGAAAGGGCAGGGAGCTTTCCTGTATCTGCTTTTTCTTATTTTTCTTCAGATTGTTGAGCTGAAGATATTAATCTTATGCAAAACAGGCATGTTTTTGGGTGGCATAGTCTCATCTCCCACCTTGGATAGGCCTTGAAGCTTGGATGAGGAGTATATGGAGTGAACTCTATTGTCCTGGCAATTGAGAGCACAGCACTACCATGGGTGGTATGTGCAGTAGATGGCAGAGGGGATGGATGTTGATAATCCAAGGCCAAGATGGATTATATATCTTGCCAAAGGCCAAGCAGGACAGAAAATGGCCATGGATAGATATCAACTTTCCCTTGTGGCCCTAGTCATATATAAGCACTTTCTCCCTTAGGGAGAAGAGAGGAGCAAATACTCTTGAATTAAATGAATTAAAATTCCGTTTTAAATTCAGTGAAGATTATTTAATATGAATCAGCAAGACTAAGAGCTCTGTCTTCACTAAGAGCAAAATGGAGGTTTGGAGAGTCTACGTTTAGTTCAGTTAATGAGATATAGAAAGGAAGTTCAATTTTTCCACACCTGAGTGCAACACAAGCTTCCCACCACCACCATCAACAACAAAGGAGACTAAATGACTTTGTAAGTGCCTTATTCCCTTTAAATATTTAATTCCTTTATTAGCAAAGTGGTTCTTGTTTCCTACAACTGAAACCTGAATAACAGATATGGGGCGCCATGTGCAGGCCGTGATTGTAGCCAATGGACCTTTGTAGATGGAAATCTGGGATTGGTTATCTAATCAAGTTCGAGTTTAAGTCAGTGAGGACCAGTTACCATTGGAAAATGGAATACTGGTAACACATAGCATGTCATGATAAAGTAGTTCCTGAATTATCACTTTTGGTCCAGAACAAAGCGTTTGC
Source organism: Nomascus leucogenys (assembly GCF_006542625.1). NCBI lineage: Eukaryota > Metazoa > Chordata > Mammalia > Primates > Hylobatidae > Nomascus > Nomascus leucogenys. Next base: position 61,382,779 of record NC_044391.1, read on the forward strand.
AGAAGGCAAGGCTTGGTGGATAAAGTGGCTACTGCAATAGTATACTAATAGTAATGTGTATACTAAAAATCACATAGTATATATTTTAAAAGAGTAAATTTTATGGAATATAAATTATGTATCAATAAAACTATCATTAAAGAAAGAAGCTCCTGTAAAGTTACTGAGAAATACGATTTTTGCATTATCAACTAAATTCATGGATAGATGTCATGAGCGCATCTTTATGAAGTGATCACACAGTTTGGAAGGTTACTAAATGATAAAATTACAGGACATTAAAAATTACTTTATCATACAGTGGTTTCTGGAAGGCATTTATTCAATATAAATGCATTTTATTGGACAGAGAGGACATGAAAAAGACAAAGAATTTGTTGCCCGTGATATGCAGAAAAAAAAAAGAGAAGTAAAGGAAAGTTAAAAAGAAAAAACGAATTATTTTGGGAAGTGAATATAAGGCCTCCATGAATGGTCACCCTTGACCATGGTGACTAAGATGGAGAATATAAGTTAGTTTTTGTGACATCTTATTTTCTTGTGCCTTTCTCTTTCTTTCTTTCTTTCTTCCTTTCTTTCTCTTTCTTTCTTTCTTTTTTTTTGATAGAGTCTCACTCTGTTGCCCAGGTTGGAGTGCAGTAGCACAATCTCGGCTCACTGCAACCACCACCTCCTGGATTCAAGTAATACTCCTGCCTCAGCCTCCAAAGTAGCAGGGATTACAGGTGTGCACCACCATGCCAGGCTAATTTTGTATTTTTAGTAGAGACAGGGTTTCACCAGGCTGTCCAGGCTGGTCTCGAACTCCACACTTCAGGTGGTCCAACCGCCTCGGCCTCCCAAAGTGCTGGGATTACAGGCATGAGCCACAGACCTCAGCCTGTCTTGTGTGTTTCCTGTTGGCTGTAATTCCTTCAACATGTAGCATGACTTCATTTCCTCTCAGTTGCTATAAATGCTATTCAAAACAAGTGTTGGCTTTTAAATTCCTTGTCAATTAGCTATTAATATAATGAAGACAACTTGGATCTTGTTGCCCCAGGATTAAAATTAGTAAAGAGAAGTTTTTACTAAATCATAGTAAGAGAAGTCCTAATACTCTTGTCATAATTCCTATCTTATACAGAGTAAAAGAGTCACTAAATTGGAAACGAGTTTTTATGTATCAAAAAATTATGTGGCATTTATCAATACCACTCAGAAATATAGCTTTAACCATAGATTCCTGAATTATTTTGTAACTTGCTGAGGGGAAAAAAAAGAAAACACAGCTTTCAGTAAGGCATGTGGTATGTGTTTAGTATTAAATGTTTGGCTGAAAGTACTGTGCTAGAATTTTAAAAATAAATTATGGGGTAGACTGTTATTTCAGAGTGAAGACATTAAGGCTGAAATGTCTATACATTTGATACCTAAAATTGAAAGACCAAAACTCTCCAATTCTGAAGTCCAAGAAAGGGGTGTCACAACTTATGCCATTTACTGAGAGCATAAACAAGTGTAGTTTATATTTACTAGAATATTCCTTCTTAAGCAGCTCTTCAGATGGGGGAGAGAATTTTTTTTCCTGTTTCATTAGCCAGATTTAAATGTCTGAGAAACAACATCTCCTTTGTCTCCTAGGCTGCAATGAAACTACTATCTTGGGGATTTAACATCCCCCTTCCTTTATAAAATATGCTCAGCAAACGGCACCAGCTAGCTGTAGATTGGTAAGTTGGTGTTATAATGTTTTGTAAAGCAATCGATTTAATAAAATCACAAATGTGAAAACTGAAGAAAGAAATCACATGGATAGGATGTGAGGAGCCTCACTCCCCAGACAGCCTAGGGCCTGCCTAAGGGGCTTGGGAACAAAACGCCTATGGTGGCCAGGGTGGCACATGTGTACAGGCTTCCCCTCACCAAGGCTAATCTGGCTAACAGTATTGTTAAATCTTCCACTTGCCAAAACAGAGACTAATGCTGCACTATGCCAGCATATCCCACAGGTGCCAGAAAACATCTGGGGGCAAGATGGCTACTTTGACCCACATCTGTCAGATTCATTTGTTCTCCCTGAAACAGACACGCATTCTAAATTTGAATTTGCCTTTTTTGTCTGTTCTCTGCTAGCATCAGCATCTATGAACTTAGTGAATGCATCATTCACAATACCAGCTTTCCACACAATGTTATTCCTAACCATGGGGCTTGTTTTCTATGGCGGGATAAATGGAACAATGTGCTGAAAGCTGAGGAATTTTCCAACTGTGCTATGTCTCCCATTGCAGAACTCTCCTTATAGAATAATGAAAGTGAAACAGCATTTTGAAGACTCAGTTACAGCACTTTCTGGAAGATAGCACCTTGTGCAGTGAACAGGGTGTTTTAGAAAATGCATTCTATGATCTTAAGCAGTGAGTCATTTCCTAGCTCATCAAATTTAAGTTGGCCTGGATTGTAAAGAGTGCAATTATTTTATGTAAAACTAAGAAAGAAAAATATACTATCAAGTAAACTATAACTTACAATGATTGTAAGAAGCAGGCTGATGTCAGAGGTACAAAAACCTTAGAAAAAGACAAAAGAGAAGTTATGTAAGACAGAAGAAATATTGTAAGTGGTACACTTTTGTTCTGTAGCCATAATTCAGAAGTCAAGGAACCAAGGAGTGGAAGTGAAAGTGATGTTTTAACCTACTATACCAATGTCACCTTCACAAAATCCTGTGCCATTTTGGACTCTTCTGACATTTATTATTATTATTATTATTATTATTATTATTATTATTTAAACCTATTCTGACAATTTAATTATGTGGACTTGTCAAAATTTTATTTCAAGATTGTTCAAAAAAAGGGACCTAAGCAGACCAATTTAAAGATTTATCTTTTGCTAGTGACATTTATAGAAAACAGAAATGTTAGTTAATTAAGAAAAGATTTTCTGATTAGAGATGATTAGGCTTCTGACAGTCAGCTGACGGAAGGTGGGCAGGTGACTAGCTTTCCAGAATAGATCTCAGGCTTATTACAGTTCATCAGGCAATGATACAATGGTGCTTAGGCTATTTCATTAGGTATGCCCAATTTTCTTGGAAGGAGGTTGTGAAATACATTCCAGACCAGGTTTGGGGCAATATTTTGCTTAAGTTTCCAAAGGGAGAAATGCTTCCACCAGGGACATAACAACAGTTGCATTTTAGGCTCTTCCTGAAACAAGCAAAACAAAACAAAATAAAATAAGAACTAGTGTGGGAGTAAAATAACTGTTCCAGTGATTAATCGAATTACCAAAGAAAACTAGTGCTACTATTTCACAATGGAGACAAAAAAATATGTCTAGAGCCAAGTCATCGAAATTGTCTCCAAATAGTGGCCAGTCTAGGGGTAAAAGATAATGGAAAATTATATTGGTGAAATGCTCATTCAGGCAAGACCGGCAAGGAGTTAGACATCTCAGAATAAAGATTTGGATCAACGTGCAGAGAAAACAAAAAAACCATCAAGCAAACAAAACTAATCAGCTAAGGCATTGGGTAAAGAGTGTGACGTAGGTCATAGCTATACATAGTTCTTTCTGTTTATGTGATGTCTATATCTCTACCTACTAGTTAACTTTTTTCTTCTCTTCCCTTCCTTTTCTTTTTTTTATATGGGATTTGTGTGTGTGTATGTGTGTGTGTGTGTGTGTGTAAGACAGGGTCTTGCTCTGTCATCCTGGCTGGAGTGCAGTGGCACAACTATAGGTCATAGCATCCTCAAAACTCCTGGGCTCAAGTGATCCTCCTGCCTTAGACTCCTGAGTAGCTGGAACTGGGATTACAGCACACACCACCACACCCAGCTAACTTTTAAACTTTTTTATAGAGATGGGAGTCTCACTTTATTGCTTAGGCTTGTCTCATAGAATGCATCATCGATGTTAAATATCTAATTTAATTTATAGCTTTATACATAAGAGAACAATCTAAGCTGCTGTACAAGAGAGTCTAAAATCCAGTAGCTTAAGATAAAAGTTTATTTCTCTCTCATATAATAGTTGGGCTTATAGTCTAGGGCTCGATGGTGGCTTGAGCCACTATCAGAGATCCAAGTTCTTCTACTGCTTGCTCTCCCATTCCTAGAATGCTGTCCCTGCCTGAAATGTCAAAGATAGTTGAACCCCACATGCATATTTCAGTGTGTAGGAAAGAGGAAAGAAAAAAGGACAACAATGTTGAAGGTGGCATTTCAGCTGAACTAAAAGAAGCATGAGTATCACAAAAAGATCATTAGAGTGACTGATGAGACTTTGGTTCTCTCCTTTTGGAGAGATGGCAAATGCATTATATCTGTATGATAATGGTTATTTTCGATTGCAGTTGTTGGAAGTTTAAGTATATGGAGAAATGTGTGTATAAATGTTGCATACCCAGAAAATTGAACTTGGTGGATATAATGAAATGACACTCATATTCACTCCAACTTTCTCCTCATGTGACTTTCTAAGCAGCAAAGGTTGCAAAAATTAAAACTCCATGTTTTAGATTCCTTTGAAGCTGAGGTTGAAGATAAGAATTATGTACTGTATGTTACATAGAACTGCTTGAAGCATGGAGAGCAGACATCTCCCTATGCTTTGGGTGTTATTTTTGGCAGGCACCATTGTATACTTGTTGGTTTCACTGAAACAGCATTCCAACCACTGACTTCTAGACTGGAGGTTGATATATGTTTTCTGTAAAGGGCTATAGAGCATATATACCAGTTTTATGGAACAAGAGGCCACATACAAGCTCTGACCCAATTCCTCAACTCTGCCTTGCAGTGAAAGCAGCCACAGGCAGTATGTAAACAGAGGAGTGTGGTCATGTTTGCTGCCTGGATTTGGTCTGGGGAACATTGATTTCCAGCCTCTTTTCTGGAGCATAGTCTTGGAAAGGCAGATTCAAGCAGCATTGGTGGCCCTACCCAGCAATGCATTCTCTAGTCATTGAGAGTGACTACAGAATGGGTGTCAGGAGGGAGTTGTGGAGATGCTGGCTTATTTTCTGGCTCACAGTCAGAAAGGCTTCTGTGTTTCCCTCTCTTCCTAACTGTGGTAAGTTCCCTGGTGAGCCAGTTCTATTGTATTGATCTTGGAATCATTCCTGGAGGAAGCTTAGGATAAAGTCTGCCTTTCCATTCCTTTAATGATTTTTGTAGGCACTTTGTTTCCTACATTTAAACCAGTGTCTACATAAAATATGTCTACGGTGGATTCTGTTTCTTGTAAATAAAAACTGTCTGATCCTAGCTTACCTCTACATATTATTGAGAGTCCATAACTCTCAATAGGCAACATGCCAGGAAAGAGAGGCAAAGGCTAAGTGGATGTGAGGATATCTGGTTGCCTAAGGAAATGCTTTTTTTCCCTCCATAGAAAGCCAGAATAACACCATGCACAGTGCATTTTGGTCTGAAATCTTGGCAAAGAAGGCTTAAGCTCTGACTTGAATTCAACAAAATCACACTGGATTATGATTAGAAATCACACATGCAGTACATCAAGCTTTCCTTCCATTTGGACAGAAAAGCTACCAGCACCCACGTGGATAGTAAATGGTACAAGAGATATTCTAGCTTGTCTTTCGACAAATGCTGGGCTTGATTTTGTGGCTCTCCATTCCAAATTAGTAGAGAAAATAGTCTATAAATATGTTTAAAATGCTGATTAATGAGGGAATGTTTACAGTTCTGAAGATTCCTTTCTATTAGAAACAGATAAAACAGAAATTATTAGAAGATGTCTGACTGTCTTCTAATAATCATCCGACTGAAGAAGACAGGAAACAATCATAGAAAGCCAGGAGTAAGAAGCGAAGATTAGGATGCAAAGACAGATGATAGAAGTAGGAATAGGTATGGCTAGACTTACCAAACCCAATTACAGAGGAAAATCAGTGTTGAAGAAGAAGTGAAGGTAATAAACTTGTAAAAGATCAAATGAAGATTTGATACATGACCATGAGGTCTAGCAAGGTAAGTAGCAAATCTTTAGGGCAGGCTGCCAGCCTGGATAGCTTCTTCCAACATGTGGCTTAACTTGCCACTCTCTTAATAGTGCCTTTTAATAACAGAATTTCTTAATTTAAAAAGTGTAATTTATCAATCTTTCCTTTTTTGGTTGGTGCTTTTTGTTCTGTTTAGAAATCTTTGCATACCTCATTTCATAAAAGTATTTACCCATGTTACCTTCTAAAGCTTTGCATGTATATTTCACAATTAGGTCCATGAATTAATTATTACATTTGATGTAAAATGGGGATCAAAATTTGGTTTTTCATATGGATATCTACTGATACAGCACCAATTACTCAAAAAAAATCATTTACCTACTATCAGTGGCACTTTTGTCATATATTAGATTGGTTGGATATGTATGTGTCTACTCCTGGATTTTCTATTCCATTTAATTGGTCTATTTACTTCCTGGTACAACATTATATTGTTGTAATTATTGTAGCTTTATAGTAAGTTGTGATATCTGGAATTGTAAGTCCTCCACCTACATTTTTCAAGATTTAAAAAAAAATTCTTTAGTATTTCCATATAAATTTTAGAATTAGCTTTTCAGTTTCCACATAGACACCTACACAAACCTGCTGAGAATTTAATTGCAATAGCAATACATATATAAATTTATTTAGAAAGAACTGACATTATCTTTACTATGAAGAGGTTCACAGCTCCTTATAGGACTTCCATAGGCAGCTATGGGTGAACAGAACTTTTCAAAGATTTCTAGGATGTCCTCCAGAACTCACCTTAGGAATAAAGTTTGCATGATGTCACACAATGTGACTCTAAGTTTGTCTTGTCATTTCCATATTCTAAAGTAACACAAAGACCCTTGAAGTTGCCTTTGACAAATCTGATGTCAATAGAATGGGCACTAATAATTCTCCCACAGGGAGGGGTAGTAAATTGTTGTGAAAATAACACTCTATCAGACTTAGTATAAGAGGCTCAGCCAAAATCTCAAAATCTTCATCACTGTCCTGAAATCATAAGATATAGGACCATCTGTACAACTTAAAAGCCATGTATGAGTCCATTTTCACATTGCTATAAAGACCTGCCCTGAGACTGGGTAATTTATAAAGAAAAGAGGTTAAATTGACTCACAGATCTGCATGGCTGGGAGGCCTCATACAATTATGGCAGAAAGGGAAGCAGGCACATGGTGAGAGAGACAGAAGGTGAGAGAGACAGTGTGAAGGAGGAACTCTTACAAACTTATAAAACCGTCAGATCCCATGAGAACTCACTCACTATCATGAGAACAGCATGAGGGAAACCACCCCCATGATCCAATCACCTCCCACAAGATATCTCCCTTGACATGTGGGGATTGTGGGGATTATGGGGATTACAATTCCAGATGAAATTTGGGAGGGGACAGAGAGCCAAACTGTCAGAGGTGTTTGAACAAGAGCAACTCCATCTTGAATAGGGGCTTGGTAAAATAAGGCTAAGACCTATTGGGCTGCATTCCCAGGAGGTTAAGGCATTCTTAGTCATAGGATGAGACAGGAGGTCATTGCAAGATACAGGTCATAAAGACCTTGCTGATAAAAAAGACCGCAATAAAGAAGCTGGCCAAAACCCACCAAAACCAAGATGGCGACGAGAGTGACCTCTGGTTGTCCTCACAGCTCATTATATGCTAATTATAATGCCTTAGCATGCTAAAAGACACTCCCATCAGTGCCATCACAGTTTACAAATGCCATGGCAACGTTAGGAATTTACCCTATATGGTCAAGAAGTGGGGGGAACTCTTGGTTTCAGGAATTGCCCACCCCTTTCCTGGAAAACTCATGAATAATCCACCCCTTGTTTAGTATATAATCAATAAATAACCATAAAAATGGACAACAAGCAGCTCAGGCTGCTGCTCTGCCTATGGAGTAGCCCTTCTTTTATCCCTTTACTTTCCTAATAAGCTTACTTTCACTTTACTGTATGAACTTGCCCTGAAATCTGTCTTTTTTTTTTTTGCTTTAATTTTTTATTTTTTTTTAATTATACTTTAAGTTCTAGGGTACATGTGCACAACATGCAGGTTTGTTACATATGTATACATGTGCCATGTTGGTGTACTGCACCCGTTAACTCGTCATTTACATTAGGTATATCTCCTAATGCTATCTCTTCTCCCTCCCCCCACCCCATGACAGGCCCTGGTGTGTGATGTTCCCCTTCCTGTGTCCATGAGTTCTCATTGTTCAATTCCCACCTATGAGTGAGAACATGCGGTGTTTGGTTTGTTGTCCTTGCGATAGTTTGCTGAAAATGATGGTTTGCATTTTCATCCATGTCCCTACAAAGGACATGAACTCATCATTTTTTATGGCTGCATAGTATTCCATGGTGTATATGTGCAACATTTTCTTAATCCAGTCTATCGTTGTAGGACATTTGGGTTGGTTCCAACACCTTGCTATAGTGAATAGTGCCGCAATAAACATACGTGTGCATGTGTCTTTATAGCAGCATGATTTATAGTCCTTTGGGTATATACCCAGTAATGGGATGGCTGGGTCAAATGGTATTTCTAGTTCTAGATCCCTGAGGAATTGCAACTGACTTCCAAATAGTTGAACTAGTTACAGTCCACAACATGTAAAAGTGTTCCTATTTCTCCACATCCTCCAGCACCTGTGTTTCCTGATTTTTATGATGGCATTCTAATGGTGTGAGATGTATCTCACTGTGGTTTGATTGCATTTCTCTGATGGCCAGTGATGATGAGCATTTCTTCATGTGTTTTTTGGCTGCATAAATGTCTTCTTTTGAGAAGTGTCTGTTCATGTCCTTTGCCCACTTTTTGATGGGGTTGTTTGTTTTATTCTTGTAAATTTGTTTGAGTTCATTGTAGATTCTGGATATTAGCCCTTTGTCAGATGAGTAGGTTGCAAAAATTTTCTCCCATTCTGTAGGTTGCCTGGTCACTCTGATGGTAGTTTCTTTTGCTGTGCAGAAGCTCTTTAGTTTAATTAGATCCCATTTGTCAATTTTGGCTTTTGTTGCCATTGCTTTTGGTGTTTTAGACATGAAGTCCTTGCCCACGCCTATGTCCTGAGTGGTATTGCCTAGGTTTTCTTATAGGATTTTAATGGTTTTAGGTCTAACATTTAAGTCTTTAATCCATCTTGAATTAATTTTTGTATAAGGTGTAAGGAAGGGATCCAGTTTCAGCTTTCTACATATGGCTAGCCAGTTTTCCCAGCACCGTTTATTAAATAGGGAATCCTTTCCCCATTTCTCGTTTTTGTCAGGTTTGTCAAAGATCAGATAGTTGTAGATATGCGGCATCATTTCTGAGGGCTCTGTTCTGTTCCATTGATCTATGTCTCTGTTGTGGTACCAGTACCATACTGTTTTGGTTACTATAGCCTTGTAGTATAGTTTGAAGTCAGGTAGCGTGATGCCTCCAGCTTTGTTCTTTTGGCTTAGGATTGACTTGGCGATGCGGGCTCTTTTTTGGTTCCATATGAACTTTAAAGTAGTTTTTTTCCTATTCTGTGAAGAAAGTCATTGGTAGCTTGATGGGGATGGCATTGAATCTATAAATTACCTTGAGCAGTATGGCCATTTTCACAATATTGATTCTTCCTACCCATCAGCATGGAATGTTCTTCCATTTGTTTGTATCCTCTTTTATTTCATTGAGCAGTGGTTTGTAGTTCTCCTTGAAGAGGTCCTTCACATCCCTTGTAAGTTGGATTCCTAGGTATATCTCTTTGAGCATGTGAATGGATTCACTCATGATTTGTTCTGTTTGTTTGTTATTGTGTACAGAATGCTTTGATTTTTAATTGTTTTGTATCTAGACTTTCTGAGTTGCTATCATTAAGATTTTGCTGTGGGTTTTTATATTTTTGCCATTTTTTCTTTTTATTGTTTTTTTTTTTTGTTGCTCTGCAATTCAGCACTATGTTGAATAGGAGCAGTGAGAGAGGATCCCTGTCTTGTGCCAGTTTCAGAGGAATGCTTCAGTTTTTGCCCATTCAATATGATATTGGCTGTGGGTTTGTCATAGATAGCTCTTATTATTTTGAGATACATCCCATCAATACCTAATTTATTGAGAGTTTTTAGCATGAAGTGTTGTTGAATTTTGTCAAAGGCCTTTTCTGCATCTATTGAGATAATCATGTGGTTTTTGTCTTTGGTTCTGTTTATATGCTGGATTACATTTATTGATTTGCGTATGTTGAACCAGCCTTGCATCCCAGGGATGAAGCCCACTTGATCATGGTGGATAAGCTTTTTGATGTGCTGCTGGATTCGGTTTGCCAGTATTTTATTGAGGATTTTTGCATCAATGTTCATCAAGGATATTGGTCTGAAATTCTCTTTTTTGGTTATGTCTCTGCCAGGCTTTGGTATCAGGACGATGCTGGCTTCATAAAATGTGTTAGGGAGGATTTCCCTCTTTTTCTCTCGATTGGAATAGTTTCAGAAAGAATGTTACCAGTTCCTCCTTGTACCTCTGGTAGAATTCGGCTGTGAATCCATCAGGTCCTGGACTCTTTTTGGTTGGTAAGCTATTGATTATTGCCACAATTTCAGAACCTGTTATTGGTCTATTCAGAGATTCAACTTCTTCCTGATTTAGTCTTGGGAGGGTGTATTTGTCGAGGAATTTATCCATTTCTTCTAGATTTTCTAGTTTATTTGCATAGAGGTGTTTGTAGTATTCTCTGATGGTAGATTGTATTTCCGTGGGATCAGTGGTGATATCCCCTTTTTCATTTTTTATTGTGTCTATTTGATTCTTCTCTCTTTTCTTCTTTATTAGTCTTGCTAGCAATTTTGTTGATCTTTTCAAAAAACCAGCTCCTGGATTCATTAACTTTTTGAAGGGTTTTTTGTGTCTCTATTTCCTTCAGTTCTGCTCTGATTTTAGTTATTTCTAGCCTTCTGCTAGCTTTTGAATGTGTTTGCTCTTGCTTTTCTAGTTCTTTTAATTGTGATGTTAGGGTGTCAATTTTGGATCTTTCCTGCTTTCTCTTGTGGGCATTTAGTGCTATAAATTTCCCTCTACACACTGCTTTGAACGTGTCCCAGAGATTCTGGTATGTTGTGTCTTTGTTCTCGTTGGTTTCAAAGAACATCTTTATTTCTGCCTTCATTTCATTATGTACCCAGTAGTCATTCAGGAGCAGGTTGTTCAGTTTCCATGTAGTTGAGCAGTTTTGAGTGAGTTTCTTAATCCTGAGTTCTAGTTTGATTGCACTGTGGTCTGAGAGACAGTTTGTTATAATTTCTGTTTTTTTACATTTGCTGAGGAGAGCTTTACTTCCAACTATGTGGTCAATTTTGGAATAGGTGTGGTGTGCTGCTGAAAAAAATGTATATTCTGTTGATTTGGGGTGGAGAGTTCTGTAGATGTCTATTAGGTCCACTTTGTGTAGAGCTGAGTTCAATTCCTGGATATCCTTGTTAACTTTCTGTCTCTTTGATCTGTCTAGTGTTGACAGTGGGGTGTTAAAATCTCCCATTATTATTGTGTGGGAGTTTAAGTCCCTTTGTAGGTCACTCAGGACTTGCTTTATGAATCTGAGTGCTCCTGTGTTGGGTGCATATATATTTAGGATAGTTAGCCCTTCTTGTTGAATTGATCCCTTTACCATTATGTAATGGCCTTCTTTGTCTCTTTTGATCTTTGTTGGTTTAAAGTCTGTTTTATCAGAGACTAGGATTGCAACCCCTGCCTTTTTTTGTTTTCCATTTGCTTGATAGATCTTCCTCCATCCCTTTATTTTGAGTCTATGTGTGTCTCTGCACGTGAGATGGGTTTCCTGAATACAGCACACTGATGGGTACTGACTCCTTATCCAATTTGCCAGTCTGTGTCTTTTAATTGGAGCATTTAGCCCATTTACATTTAACATTAATATTGTTACGTGTGAATCTGATCCTGTCATTATGATGTTAGTTGGTTATTTTGCTCGTTAGTTGATGCAGTTTCTTCCTAGCCTTGATGGTCTTTACAATTTGGCATGTTTTTGCAGTGGCTGGTACTGGTTGTTCCTTTCCATGTTTAGTGCTTCCTTCAGGAGCTCTTTTAGGGCAGGCCTGGTGGTGACAAAATCACTCAGCATTTGCTTGTCTGTAAAGTATTTTATTTCTCCTTCACTTATGAAGCTTAGTTTGGCTGGATGTGAAATTCTGGGTTGAAAATTCTTTTCTTTAAGAACGTTGAATATCGGCCCCCACTCTCTTCTGGCTTGTAGAGTTTCTGCCGAGATATCAGCTGTTAGTCTGATGGGCTTCCCTTTGTGGGTAACCCGACCTTTCTCTCTGGCTGCCCTTAACATTTTTTCCTTCATTTCAACTTTGGTGAATCTGACAATTATGTGTCTTGGAGTTGCTCTTCTTGAGCAGTATCTTTGTGGCGTTCTCTGTATTTCCTGAATCTGAATGTTGGCCTGCCTTGCTAGATTGGGGAAGTTCTCCTGGATAATATCTTGCAGAGTGTTTTCCAACTTGGTTCCATTCTCCCCGTCATTTTCAGGTACACCAATCAGACGTAGGTTTGGTCTTTTCACATAGTCCCAAATTTCTTGGAGGCTTTGTTCATTTCTTTTTATTCTTTTTTGTCTAAACTTCCCTTCTCGCTTCATTTCATTCATTTCATCTTCCATCAGCGATACCCTTTCTTCCAGTTGATCGTATCTGCTACCAAGGCTTCTGCAATCTTCGCGTAGTTCTCGAAACTTGGCTTTCAGCTCCATCAGCTCCTTTAAGCCCTTCTCTCCATTGGTTATTCTAGTTATCCATTCTTCTAATTTTTTTTCAAAGTTTTTAACTTCTTTGCTATTGTTTTGAATTTCCTCCCGTAGCTCAGAGTATTTTGATCGTCTGAAGCCTTCTTCTCTCAACTCGTCAAAGTCATCCTCCATCCAGCTTTGTTCCGTTGCTGGTGAGGAACTGTGTTCCTTTGGAGGAGGAGAGGTGCTCTGCTTTTTAGAGTTTCCAGCTTTTCTGCTCTGTTTTTTCCCCATCTTTGTGGTTTTATCTACTTTTGGTCTTTGATGATGGTGACGTACAGATGGGTTTTTGGTGTGGATGTCCTTTCTGTTTGTTAGTTTTCCTTCTACCAGACAGGACCCTCAGCTGCAGGTCTGTTGGAGTTTACTAGAGGTCCACTCCAGACCCTGTTTGGCTGGGTGACAGCAGCGGTGGCTGCAGAACAGCGGACTTTCGTGAGACCACAAATTCAGCTGTCTGATAGTTCCTCTGCAAGTTTTGTCTCAGAGGAGTACCCGGCCGAGTGAGGTGTCAGTCTGTCCCTACTGGGGGGGTGCCTCCTAGTTAGGCTGCTCGGGGGTGAGGGACCCACTTTAGGAGGCAGTCTGTCCGTTCTCAGATCTCCAGCTGTGTGCTGGGAGAACCACTACTCTCTTCAAAGATGTCAGTCAGACAGGGACATTTAATTCTGAGGAGGTTCCTGCTGACTTTTTGTCTGTGCCCCGCCCCCAGAGGTGGAGCCTACAGAGGCAGACAGGCCTCCTTGAGCTGTGGTGGGCTCCACCCAGTTCGAGCTTCCTGGCTGCTTTGTTTACCTAAGCAAGCCTGGGCAATGGTGGGCGCCCCTCCCCCAGCCTCGCTGCCGCCTTGCAGCTTGATCTCAGACTGCTGTGCTAGCAATCAGTGAGACTCCGTGGGCATAGGACCGTCCGAGCCAGGTGCGGGACACAATCTCCTAGTGTGCCGTTTTCCAGGCCTGTTGGAAAAGTGCAGTATTAGGGTGGGACTGACCCAATATTCCAGGTGCCATCTGTTACCCCTTTCTTTGACTAGGAAAGGGAACTCCCTGACCCCTTGCACTTCCCGAGTGAGGCAATGCCTCGCCCTGCTTCGGCTCGCACACAGTGCGCTTCACCGACTGTCCTGCACCGACTGTTTGGCACTCCCTAATGAGATGAAACCGGTACCTCAAGCAGAAATGCAGAAATCACCCATCTTCTGTGTCGCTCAGGCTGGGAGCTGGAGACTGGAGCTGTTCCTATTCGGCCATCTTGGCTCCACCCCCAGATATTTCTAGTTCTAGATCCTTGAGGAATCACCACACTGACTTCCACAATGGTTGAACTAGTTTACAGTCCCACCAACAGTGTAAAAGTGTTCCTATTTCTCCACATCCTCTCCAGTACCTGTTATTTCCTGACTTGTTAATGATCACCATTCTAACGGATATGAGATGGTATCTCATTGTAGTTTTGATTTGCATTTCTCTGATGGCCAGTGATGATGAGCATTTTTTCACATGTCTGTTGGCTACATAAATGTCTTCTTTTGCGACGTGTCTGTTCATATCCTTCACCCACTTGTTGATGGGATTGTTTGATTTTTTCTTGAGATTTGTTTAAGTTCTTTGTAGATTCTAGATATTAGTCCTTTGTCAGATGGGTAGATTGTAAAAATTTTCTCCCATTCTGTAGGTTGCCTGTTCATTCTGATGGTAGTTTCTTTTGCTGTGCAGAAGCTCTTTAGTTTAATTAGATCCCATTTGTCAATTTTGGCTTTTCTTGCCATTGCTTTTGGTGTTTTAGTCATGAAGTCCTTGCCCATGCCTATGTGCTGAATGGTATTGCCTAGGTTTTCTTCTAGGGTTTTTATGGTTTTAGGTCTAATATTTAAGTCTTTAATCCATCTTGAATTAATTTTTGTATAAGGTGTAAGGAAGGGATCCAGTTCCAGCTTTCTACATATGGCTAGCCAGTTTTCCCAGCACCATTTATTAAACAGGGATTCCTTTCCCCATTTCTTGTTTTTGTCAGGTTTGTCAAAGATTAGATGGTTGTAGATGTGTGGTATTACTTCTGAGGGCTCTGTTCTGTTCCATTGGTCTATATCTCTGTGTTGGTACCAGTACCATGCTGTTTTGATTGCTGTAGCCTTGTAGTATAGTTTGAAATTAGGTAGTGTGATGCCTTCAGCTTTGATCTTTTGGCTTAGGAGTGTCTTGGCAATATGGGCTCTTTTTTGGTTCCATTTGAACTTTAAAGTAGTTTTTTTTTCCAATTCTGTGAAGAAAGTCATTGGTAGCTTGATGGGGATGGCATTGAATCTATAAATTACCTTGGGCAGTATGGCCATTTTCATGATATTGATTCTTCCTATCCATGAGCATGGAAAGTTCTTCCATTTGTTTGTGTCCTCTTTTATTTTATTGAGCAGTGGTTTGTAGTTCTCCTTGAAGAGGTCCTTCACATCCCTTGTAAGTTGGATTCCTTAGTATTTTATTCTCTTTGAAGCAATTGTGAATGGGAGTTCACTCATGATTTGGCTCTCTGTTTGTCTCTTATTGGTGTATAGGAAGGCTTGTGATTTTTGTACATTGATTTTGTTTTCCTGAGACTCTGCTGAAGTTGCATATCAGCTTAAGGAGATTTTGGGCTGAGATGATGGGGTTTTCTAAATATACAATCATGTCATCTGCAAACAGGAACAATTTGACTTCCTCTTTTCCTAATTGAATACCCTTTATTTCTTTCTCCTGCCTCAATGCCCTGGCCAGAAATTCCAACACTATGTTGAATAGGAGTGGTGAGCGAGGGCATCCCTGTCTTGTGCCAGTTTTCAGAGGGAATGCTTCCAGTTTTTGCACATTCAGCATGATATTGGCTGTGGGTTTTTCATAAATAGCTCTTACTATTTTGAGATTTGTCCCATCAATACCTAGTTTCTTGAGAGTTTTTAGCATGAAGACTGTTGAATTTTGTCAAAGGCCTTTTCTGCAACTATTGAGATAATCATGTGGCTTTTGTCTTTGGTTCTGTTTTTATGATGGATTGCGTTTATTGATTTGTGTATGTTGAACCAGCCTTGCATCCCAGGGATGAAGCCAACTTGATCATTTCTTTATTTCTGCCTTCATTTTATTATGTACCCAGTAGTCATTCAGCAGCAGGTTGTTCAGTTTCCATGTAGTTGAGTGGTTTTGAGTGAGTTTCTTAATCCTGAGTTCTAGTTTGATTGCACTGTGGTCTGAAAGACAGTTTGTTATAATTTCTGTTCTTTTACATTTGCTGAGGAGTGCTTTACTTCCAGCTATGTGGTCAATTTTGGAATAAGTGCAATATGGTGCTGAGAAAAATGTATATTCTGTTGATTTGGGGTGGAGAGTCCTATAGATGTCTATTAGGTCTGCTTGGTGCAGAGCTGAGGTCAATTCCTGGATATCCTTGTTAACATTCTGTCTTGTTGATCTGTCTAATGTTGACAGTGGGGTGTTAAAGTCTCCCATTATTATTGTGTGAGACTCTTAGTATCTTTGTAGGTCTCTAAGGGCTTGCTTTAGGAATCTGGGTGCTCCCGTATTGGGTGCATATATATTTAGGATAGTTAGCTCTTCTTGTTGAATTGATCCCTTTACCATTATGTAATGGCCTTCTTTGTCTCCTTTGATCTTTGATGGTTTAAAGTCTGTTTTGTCAGAGACTAGGAATGCAACCCCTGATTTTTGTTGTTGTTGTTTTCCATTTGTTTCATAGATCTTCCTCCATCCCTTTATTTTGAGCCTGTGTGTGTCTCTGCACATGAGATGGGTCTCCTGAGTACAGCACACTGATGGGTCTTGACTCTTTATCCAATTTGCCAGTGTCCGTCTTTTAATTGGAGCATTTACCCCATTTACATTTAAGGTTAATATTGTTATGTGTGAATTTGATCCTGTCATTATGATGTTAGCTGGTGATTTTGCTCGTTTGTTGATGCAGTTTCTTGCTAGCATCAATGGTCTTTAGAATTTGGCATGTTTTTGCAGTGGCTGGTACCGGTTAGTCCTTTCCTTGTTTAGTGCTTCCTTCAGGAGCTCTTGTAAGGCAGGCCTGGTGGTGACAAAATCTCTCAGCATTTGTTTGTCTGTAAAGGATTTTATTTCTCCTTTACATATGTAGCTTAGTTTGGCTGGATATGAATTTCTGGGTTGAAAATTCTTTTCTTTAAGAATATTGAATATTGGCCCCGACTCTCTTCTGGCTTGCAGAGTTTCTGCTGAGAAATCTGCTGTTAGTCTGATGGGCTTCCCTTTGTGGGTAACCCGGCCTTTCTCTCTGACTGCCCTTAACATTTTTTATTTCATTTCAACTTTGGTGAATCTGACAATTATGTTTCTTGGAGTTGCTCTTCTTGAGGAGTATCTCTGTGGCATTCTCTGTATTTCCTGAATTTGAATGTTAGCCTGCCTTGCTAGGTTGGGGAAGTTCTCCTGGATAGTATCCTGAAGGGTGTTTTCCAACTAGGTTCCATTCTCCCTATCTCATTCAGGTACACCAATCAGACATAGATTTGGTCTTTTCACATAGTCCCATATTTGTTGGAGGCTTTGTTGGTTTCTTTTCTCTTTTTTTCTAAACTTCTCTTCTCACTTCATTTCATTCATTTCATCTTCCATCACTGATACCCTTTCTTCCACTTGATCAAATCGGCTACTGAAGCTTATGCGTTCATCACATAGTTCTCATGCCATGGTTTTCAGCTCCATCAGGTCATTTAAGGTCTTCTCTACACTGGTTATTCTAGTTAGCTATTTGTCTAATCTTTTTTCAAGATTTTTAGCTTCTTTGCAATGGGTTCGAATATCCTCCTTTAGCTCGGAGAAGTTTCTTATTACTGATCATTTGAAGCCTTCTTCTCTCAACTCATCAAAGTCATTCTCCATCCAGCTTTGTTCCATTGCTGGTGAGGAGCTGCATTCCTTTGCAGGAGGAGAGGCGCTTGATTTTTAGAATTTTCTGCTTTTCTGCTCTGGTTTCTCTGCATCTTTGTGGTTTTATCTACCTTTATCTACCTTTGGTCTTTGATGATGGTGACGTACAGATGGGGTTTTGGTGTGGATGTCCTTTCTGTTTGTTAGTTTTCCTTCTAATAGTCAGGACCCTCAGCTGCAGGTCTGTTGGAGTTTGCTGGAGGTCCACTCCCAACCCTGTTTGCCTGGGTATCACCAGCAGAGGCTGCAGAACAGCAAAAATTGCAGAACAGCAAATTTTGCTGCCTGATCCTTCCTCTGGGAGCTTTGACTCAGAGGGGCACCCTGCCATATGAGGTCTCAGTTGGCTCCTACTTGGAGGTGTCTCCCAGTTAGGCTACTCGGGGTCCAGGGACCTGCTTGAGGAGGCAGTCTGTCTGTTCTCAGATCTCAGACTCCATGCTTGGAGAACTACTACTCTATTCAAAGCTGTCAGACAGGGTTGTTTAAGTCTGCAGAAGTTTCTCCTCCCTTTTGTTCAGCTATGCCCTGCCCCCAGAGGTGGAGTCTACAGAGGCAGGCAGGCCTCATTTAGCTGCGGTGGGCTCCACCAAGTTTGAGCTTCCCGGCCGCTTTGTTTACCTACTCAAGCCCCAGCAATGGCGGACACCCCTCCCCCAGCCTCACTGCCACCTTGCAGTTTGATCTCAGACTGCTGTGCTAGCAGTGAGCGAGGCTCCATGAGCATGGGACCATCTGAGCCAGGCACGGGATATAATCTCCTGGTGTGCCATTTGCTAAGACCATTGGAAAAGCACAGTATTAGGGTGGGAGTGTCCCAATTTTCCAGGTACCATCTGTCGCAGCTTCCCTTGGCTAGGAAAGGGAATTACCTGACCCCTTGCACTTCCCCAGTGAGGTGATGCCCCGCCCTTCTCTGTGGGCTGCACCCACTGTCTGACAAGCCCCAGTGAGATGAACCCGGTACCTCAGTTGGAAATGCAGTAATCACCCGTTTTCTGCGTCACTCATGCTGGGAGCTGTAGACTGAAGCTGTTCTTATTCGCCCATTTTGGAATATCCCCCTGCCAAATTCTGTCTTGTGTGAGATCAGTGAAGCCTCTCCTGGGGTCTAGATTGGGACCGCTTTCTGGATACACAACCATATCAGGCCAGAAACAGTTTTAGAGGGTTTGCAGAAATCAACAAAATGTTACATTTTAACAGTGGCTCCAAGACACGTTTATAAAGGTTGAAGCTGATTTATCATAACCAGCTTTCTGAGAAAAAAACTGTGTTAAAGAATGAAGTGAAATAACATATATAAAATTAGTAATACCAACCATGAAATGAGGTGTGTGAGTTTTCTGTTTTACTATAATCCACTGTAAGATTTAGTTGTCAGACATAGTTTATGGCCCCCAGCCGGATATTTTAAACACTAGTTATTTATATGATTTTAGATTTGGCTGCTGAACTGCACACACTTCCAGGGCTTTATATGTGATCACTGGGCTCTGGATCCAAAGGAAGCCTCAACTGCACAGGCATCCAAGGCCCATGGATTGAAGCAGAGCTTGTGGATTGAGATGTGAGGTTTGGTTATTCTTCTCTTTACAAATAGAACAAAAGTGATCCTCTTGATAGATTTGTAATTCAAATGGTTATAGCGGCTTACAGAAAATAAGCACTCATTTCAAGGTAGCTTTTGAAGTCACTGAGTTTTGTTAGCTTAGAAAGATATCTTTGGCTCTTGAAAATCAAAAGGAGTAACTTCTGTCTTAGGGAATATACATAACCCAGTGAAAATGTTGACTGATAAACTTTTTTTTCTTTAAAAGTACTTGGGACTAGTAGCATTCTAGATAATTGTACTGATTTATGTGCTGCTACTACTAGCAAATGCTTACATAGAACATTCTGCTTTAGCTATAGTTTGATAAGTGTAAATTTCTGCTATCCTTGCTGAAATTGCTACATCGAAATTAATGGAAGTTATCTGAGTACAATTTACAATAAGATAAACAATGTCAAACAAAGGTCATTTCCTGTTGACTAAGATAATGAGGTAAAATTAAAATATTCATGTGTAATGACAAATAAGATTTGTAAACAAAATATCCAACCCATTGGGAAGGGCAATTAGTAAAAGAAACAATATGCTTTAAATGCTAGAAAAAATATCAAACTTTATTAATACCCTGATCAAAATAAAATGATGTTGAGGATTGTTTATCTCAACTTAACCCCAACTTCCATTCTGAATTGGAAAACTTGCTGACTGAAACTGTGAAGTTGAAGACCACTCCTTTCTAACTTTTTGACTTCAATATAGATATTATTTGACTATCATCAGTAATTCCAAATTTTGCAGGTGATATTTGCATCCTTGCATATGGTGTGCAAATCAAGGCAGTTTCTAAGATTACTGCTGAATAGGTAGAGATTTGTCTTCACTCCCTTTCTTTCTGTTCTTTTTTCTCCCTCCCTTGTCCCACCCACCTTGAATACCTACAGACACCTGTGTACTACTGCTGCCAGTCTACTTGTCACTGCTTCAGGGGTTGCTAGTCATCTCTAAAATCCATGTTTGCCTCTGTTTCTCACTGACGTGGGACATTACCTTTTCCAGCCTCTTTCTCTGTTAAGTGGGGCAAGGAGACAGAATTCAACAATGTGCAACATTTACAAATTGAGTGTCTAAAGTTTATTTCCAGATCTGCCTTCTCTTGTTTTCCCTTCTCTGTTAGCCAGATGCAAAGCATTCAGTGGAAGTTATGGAGGCTCTAGGTGATAGAAGAGTCACTGACAAAAGAAACCTGGGTACCCAAGTGACTATATGGGGCAGAGAAACCCACTTCCCACTGCCTCCACCCTAGCCAACCTCCACATTCAACAAGAATGGGAGTAAATAGTAATTCTTAATTTTGGTAAGTTATGAGGCTTAAGAATTGTTTATGAGCAGTTAGCATATCTTCACAAATACAGTGTTCTCTTTCCAGATGATTTGTCCGCTCTCCACTTACCCTTTAGGATAGGAGTTGGAAAACTACGAAATTGGCTAAACAGAGCCATGCCCTGTTTTTGTACAGTCTGCAATCTAAAAGAGTTTTTTTCTAAGTTTAAAGTGTTTATTTAAAGAACAAGATGAGAAGGAAGATGGGGAAGAGGAAGAGGCAACAACATGACAGAGATAGCATGTGGCATAAAAACAAAAAATATTTACTGTCTGGCCTTTTACAGAAAATGGTTGCCAACCCCAGCTCTAGAATATTAGGGATCGTCCAAGATCCTTGGTAAGAGTCTTAATGTGCCAGACTGCTCATCATGCGGTCACCAGTGTCTATCTAAGCCAAGACTGCGACTCTGCACCCTGCCACAGTTTTTGGCATCCAGGTTCCAGATTAGGGCAGGGCTCTCTGCAGACATACAAGGGGTGGGCATGAGGTGGGCATTCTAACTTATCCCTGAGCCTCAGTTTTTCACGTGGGTCCCCATGGGCACCTCTCTTTGGGCCTGGAGTCACACAACCACCATTTGAGGGGGGCTATAAGATTTTGGTTTTAACACTCCAGAGGCTGGAAAACAGACTCAAATTCCTGGGGAAGGAAGTAGTCTTCGCTATCCCTCTCATGGTTTTCACATTGTAATCTACTAGGTTGGTGCAAAGTAATTGCAATTTTTACCATTGCTTTTAATGCAATTACTTTTGCACTAACCTAATAGTTCCAAGATTTCACAAAACTTCTATCAGTGTAAACATTGTTCCTGCAAAAACTCTCATGGACACTAACACAAGAATGGAGGCTGATACATGTTATGTATGTGGAGAGGGCATATCTAAGAGTGTGCATGTAGTATATGTATGGTATTTTCTACACTGGCAAGCAATTGGCTAAAATATCCGATTATATTTGTGTTTGTATAGGACTGACCATCTAATGAAAATATTTGAGATTTTAAGTTGGCAGTGAAGAAGCTATCTATGCCAGGCATTCCATTTTGGGAGTGGAAGTTTCTTGACTCTAAAATTATAAAAATTTGGTTATTACTTAGCTGACTATATTTAAGAGCGTTCTAAAAGCAAAAACCGAGGTTCTGGGGACAAAAGAAAAAAAAACATAGTTTCTCTTGGCTGAGAGGAATCATGTACACCTTACTAGGGTGCGGGAGTCACAGTCTTGGTGCCTAGAGTATTAAGGCTGAATTTTATAATGGCAGTGTCTAGACCAAACTATCCTACCAAGCACAACCAAATCTGGCAACTGATCATAAAATATAAAAAAGACAATTTATAGTTAGTGAAAAACTTTAAAATCTCTTGGAATTCAAATCAGCGTTAGACTGAATTATAGTTTCATCAGAATAAATTCAAAAGCAAAACAAAAAAGGACAAAGAAATGGCTGACTGCCCAAACATAATTCTGGACTTCTTGACACCTGCTGACTATGGATTTATTTGTTCTTATAAATGTTTTCTTGAAAAATAAAGCATATCCCAGATATGCAGTCTTATCTAAGCAATCACAGAACTTTTAATGAAGTTATGTTAGGAAAGTTTTTAAAGGGAATACAGTTTTAAATCCTGGGTTTCATACAACATGTAAAGCAGGCCTGGTGTTATTATGCTTTACAAATATTTTAGGATTACATACTTAGACTAGAATAAATCACCTATTTCTCCAAAATAAAAGGACCACCAAATTTTATGGTCAACTCTCTCTTCCATGTCTGAGAGAAATATTGCTTGCAGAGCCAAGGAGGCTTTGTGCATGAAAGAGCACATGAATGAAAGACATCCTCTTGCCAATCTCCCTTCA
This sequence comes from Nomascus leucogenys, assembly GCF_006542625.1. NCBI lineage: Eukaryota > Metazoa > Chordata > Mammalia > Primates > Hylobatidae > Nomascus > Nomascus leucogenys. The sequence continues at coordinate 61,405,311 of NC_044391.1, forward strand.
CTGACTTCCAGGGAATTAACATTGACAGGCTTCCTGATGTCAGTCCCTCTCCTCCAACAGGCTTCTTATCCACTTTAATTCCCTGATGGAGTGACTGGATAAACAAATCCACACTATGTTGGCATCAAACACTAATATTTTTATAAGCCTTCAACAAATTTAATACCTTTGGCTTTTTGGCAAGGTTTGCCCTCTCAGGGAAGAGAATGTCAAAACCTTTTGTAAAACCCCACAATTATTCTTACTCTTTCAAGGTTATTTTTAAACAGATTGCTTGAAGAGAACAAAATTGGCATGAGCTGTTAGCTTTAAACTCATTGATTAAAACTGGGAGCAACATGGCATACATCATCTTTCTATATGGATAATGGAGATAATGGTAATGTTTTTCAGCAGGTAAGAGTTTTAGGATTTAAAGGAGGTGTGTTTTTGTTGTTGGTGAAGTTTTTTTTTTTAATTTGCCCTTTTCCCAAAGGGAAAAATTTTTGTTTCTGCAGAAAACATATTTTAACATATTTAAACATATTTTAAAGTACTCCAAGAATGACTAGCTAATTTAAATTTCCGTTAAGAAAAGAACTAAGAATGAACTTCTAAAAAAAGACTAGCATAAAGACTACACCTTGGACAGGCCTGATGTTTCTTGTACATGATCAATATCTAACGCCAGCCATATGGCTTCTATAGGAGAGCAGTTTGCCTGAATGAGCAGGTCAGTCTTCTAGGAATGACACACCATTACCAGTTTACAGATCATTCCTGTCTTTGTCTGTGAGTCACAAAAAGAAGTAAGACAATTTTCTTTTGGCATTTTATTCCTTTCTTTCTCAATCACCTTTTCCTTGCCTGGAGCAGCAAGGACCTTTGTATGCAGGCATCTACAAAGACTGCAATATTTCGGCCCATTTGAAGCTTTCATATTGAAATTCTGCAAATTTGTATTTCATATTCTTAATGCTAATGCTGATTTGATCTTGGAGCAAAATGCCCTAAAACAGACGCTAGTTTCTTTTTCTCCAGAATAGTTTAAATTGCCTATACATTTAAAAAATTGTATTACAAAAGCTCATTTTCTACTATTTTATATTGTATTTTACTTTATTACCTCATAACCTATTTGAACAATTAATTGATGGTTTCTCATAAAACTGAGTACAGGTCTTTGCTTTTACAATGTCCATTTTCTTACATTCTCATTATTACAATGCCTGGCAATGTGGCCACAAAAGTCAACTCTTTGTAGAAAAACTATTTAAGAATAATAATCTTGACAAAATGTTAGTTTAATACGATTTTACACTGTTATATATAATTTATTTTTTGCATTTTCTGTAAAAAAGCAATGCATCATTTTGGGGAGAATGTCTGTGAAAATGCAAAGCTTTATTTTACTCATGCACTTGAAGAAGGCAAGAATTACCTAAGATAGCTTTTTATTCACATTTTTAAATTAAAATAAACATTCTAAACCATAGATAAGAATATTATAAAATATTTTAGTAAATCGGAGATGGTCTAGAATTTTGAATAAAATTATTTCAATCAAGCTAAGTACAGGCTACTGGAAGATTTTCTACAAAGAGAATTTGACAATTTAGATAAGAAGCAACAACAAAGACCATTAATCTTCCTGCTGTGAGAGGTAATATCACAACCTTGTGGTATTTCTGAGATGATGGAAGGCCAGGCTGATGAGAAAGCTGATGTGGCTTCAAGAACTTTTTGTCCAAATAAAAGCAACATGCATTATGTAGACAAGAAGGAGAGACAATTTACTTTCAAGGTAGCTACTAAAGGAAGCTTTTTTTTTTTCAGACTTGAGATTTTTTGAGATAAACAAGCTCTTATATTTATAAAGCAATACACAAAAATGTAATAGCCTACCAAAAAAAAAAAAAGCTTCTGTCATCTTACAGGCAAGTACCTGATATATTGTAGAAAATGTATCCCTACTTCACCCTCTCACTTTGAAACAACAATCACAAAAATTGGGTCAATGGAGAACTTTCTGGGAGGTCATACTAATTCACAGGGGCAGAGATAAAACAAAACAAATTTGATTAAGAAAAGTCAAATGCAAGTAGAAACAAAGCGATGGAATTATGTGAAAAATAGCAGGCTCATGTTTCCTATCAGTATATGAATTTAGACCTTTTTCACACTTTCTACTGAAAGGTCGAGGGAAAGGGAAAAATAATATAAATAAATCAGTGTTCCTGGATATACAACATAAAGACATTTTGATCATGAGATCTAGTGTCTCAAAAAGGAAAGGAAGAAAAGGAGGTAAAGGGAAGGGATAGTTTGAGAACAAGGGAAAGAGGGAAGGAGTAAAAAGAAAAGGAAAGCAAAGAACACAAACCAACATTTTCAGAGCACTTACTGAGCTCTAGGCACTGTGATAGGTGCTTTCATGTATGTCACCAGATCTAATTTTTAACATAAATTTCTAGATAAATATTATTACCCCATTTATATAGAAGAGAAAGCTGAGATGCATAAAAATTAAATAAAGCAAACTGAAACCAGGATTAAAAATCATTTTGACTGTTAGCTCATTCATTCTCCATTTTATCACTATCATTGGAAATAGTACAAATTAATCTTCTCACATGTAAATGACTAATCATTGCCCAGTGAAGTGGATTTAATTCCTAGAGATGGCAATCTTCCTATCAAAATTTGAATCTCCAAAGAAACCTCAGTGTTTTTGGCCCCAGTCCATATATAAGGTGTTTTAACTATGGAATCTGCAACATGGACATCAGTGGAGACAATCCACAGCCGTCAAAGTCCATCAAACTATTACAATGTACTGATTGGGAAATCCTTCTGTGATGGCTGCTGTTTTCTTAGTCAGGGGTAATGATCTTCCTTTTAGAAAAGAATAGTTTAGCTTCCGTAACCACTCAAGGGATTCTCCCTGCCTGCTGCATAAAGACAGGCATTGCAGTAAAGAAAGTGTTTAACAGACAGGAGGCCAGCCACACCACATAGGAGATGGAATTAGTATTCAAATCATCGCATCCAAAGAAACTCTCAAGGGTTAGGGGTTTTTCGAAGGCAGTTTGGGGAAATGTATAGGGGTAGCCAGGTAACAGGTGCTTGCTGCTGATTGGTTGAGGCAGAGATGAAATCACAGGGGGTCAAAGCTGTCCTCCTGTGGGCTGAATAGCTTCTGGGTGGGGCCACAGTAGTAGGGATGGCAGGTCCAGGTGCAGCCATGAGTTTCAGATGTGCAAAAATACCTGAAAAGTATCTCAAAAGGCCCATCTTTGGTTCTATGATAGTGATGTTGTTTGCAGGAGTAATTAGGGAAGTTGCATTGTCTTATAACCTTCAGAATAAAGGCTGACAATCATTTGTGTCTCCGCCTTAGCAAGACTCATGCTCCTCTCCTACCCCAGCCTGATGGCCTCCCATTAGCTTTACAAAAGTGGTTGAGTTTCAGGGCAAAGTCCATTATCATTTAAACTATAGCCTGAATGTCTTCCAAAGTTAGCTTTGCCCAATAGCTCACGAATAATTAAAGGAAAGGCAAGATAGGGTGGACTAACTCAGATCTCTTTCAGTGTCATAATTTTCTCACTGATATAATTTTTTCAAAAGTGATTTTACCTCCGAGAGGAAAGGATGTCATTGTTGAGAAATACTTTTTTCTTATAGTTAACCACCAATTCCTGGACCAGATATAACTGATTTTGCACCCTAGGATTTTAACCATCTCCTATACTGCTTTCTCTTTGATTTTGTTTTCTTTGCCCAGTTGCAGCCCTTCAAAGCTCCACTCTTAGTTACTAAGCAGACTTTCTTCCTGCTGCTCCATCTCTGTTTATTGAGGTCACTTCAATCTCCTTCTGTCTCTTGTATCCTCCCATTATTGGTTCCACCTTGGCAACTTACTTCGATCTGCCTCTTGCTAAATTTGTATGCTATGTCCTGCTGTGTTTTCTGGTTTGGGTCACACTGCCCTACAAGAAAACTTTGGAATCAATGTCCAGGATCTTAGGTGATTCCCTTCATTTGGGGCAAATCCCTGGGGGCTTCATGAAAGTTGAGATGCTGTGGGCAATATTGACACAGGAGTTTTCTTAGTTACTTTGCAAGCCAGGGACCTCCAGCCAGTGATGCCCCTGCCTGGGCCTCACTCAGCCATGCTCCCTGCCACTGGAGGCAGCTGCCCACTCGACCCACCCAGGCTGTGCCTGGCTTGTGCACCAGCTGAGCCTGCAGCTGGGCCAAGCATGCGCCAGCCCACCTGTGCTGTAGCTCATACCCACGTTCAGCAGTTCCTGAGTTCTTGTCCCATGTCCAAGAATAATGAGGATATTCTGACAGTTGAAGGGTGAGGAGGGCAGAGAAGAGTTTTATTGAGGATGAAACAGCTCTTAGCCAAGAGGGCTCGTGAGGGTGGTCAGCCACCTGGAGTTGGGTGTTTCTCTCCCAGTGTGGCTGAGTCCAGGACTTTTGTGGGCTCATAATAGGGGAGTGCATCCTGATTGGTTTGTGAGTATGCAAAAAAGGTTAAAAACAAAGGCAGCAATCAAAAGTGGGCATGGCAGTGTGAAAAAACATTTAGGGATGGGTAGGTATATGTAAAATAGGTGAAGGGTGGGGATCGATCAGAGGAAAGCACGCCAAAAGGGAAGAAAGGTTCTCAACCTGGTCCCTGGATTTGAATTGTAGCTTGGCTTTCAGGCTTTAAACTGTCTTTGGTTTGCAGTTGGGGTTTCACAGGGGTCCCATTCCTATCTGCCTAGGCATTTGTCTGCTTCCTGCCACTATCAATATGAACTTAATGACAGTGCTAGAGTATATTGATCCAACCATTCCCTTGCAATTTCTTGTCCCCTTTACCTTCCAATATTGTGACTCTCATTCTCAAGTGGGCCCTCAGTGTTGCCCAGTGGATTCACCTGCCATATTTTCTTAATACATTCTCTCTTATACCTTCACAGATGGCCATCTTATGCCATCTCTCTCCTTCAACCACCAGTACCTCCTCCTCGCTTTCCAATCAGAATAACTGGCCTTTCTTCCTCTATAGAAAATCAAAGAAACAAAAGGATACAATTCCATATGCTCCCAAAACCACTTCTACTGACTTATTAATATATTTGCCTTTCCTCCATCACCTGTAGGTAGAATAACCACCAACTCATCTACGGTCAATCCCTTCATTTGGGCACTAGATCCCAACCTTTCATGCCAATTCAAATACATTAAGTTAGCAACCGTCTATTCTCTATGGCATCATCAATTTTCCCTCTTTACTATATCATTCTCGGTATCATACCAATATGCTATAAAACCTCTTATCTATACCTTTCTTCTTGCTGCCCCATTTCCTGGTCCTCTGTTCCAGTAAATTTTTTGATAATGTTGTCTATGTTTGCTATCTCTATTCCTCTCTTCTAATATTTTTCAGAACCCATTACAATCAGGCTTTTAATTCACTGAAACAGCTCTTGTCAAGGTCTCCAATGACCTGTAATTGCCAAGTTCAATGGTCAATTCTCTGTTCTCATCTAATATTTAGTAGAGTGATCATTTCCTTATTTCCACTTTCTTCACTTAACTTCTGGCATATTTCTCTCTCTATCTCACTCTCCCTCTCTCAGTGCCCTTCTTCATTAGCTATTTCTTCCTAATCTTCTTTGCTGGTTTCTATTCATCTCTCCTAACTCTAAATTGGAGGGTCCTATGACACAGTACTCAGATGTCTTCCTTCACTCCCTAGGTGAGCGCAACTAGTCTCATGGCTTTCAACATGCCCTCACTTCCAGACTTATACTTCTAGCCCAGGTGTCTCAGCTGAACTCCAGACTCATATACTCAACTGTATAGTTGACATTTCCACTTACAATTATAATATGTAACTCAAGCTTATATGTCCAGACCAAATACTGATTTTCTACATCCCTGCCCCAACCTGCTTCTCCTATAGGCCACCCTATGTCAGTAAATGGTAATTCCATTTTTTCATTGCTCTGGTTAAAACATTCCCTTTCCCTTTCTCTTCTACCATATTCAACCTATTACTAATCCTACTTGATCTACGTTCAAAATATACCTAAAATCTGACTATGCCTTACTATCTCTACTACTATCACCACTGTCCAAGCCACTGTAATCTTGTTTGTATTATATCTACAAGCTGTTAACTGGTCCTTCTACTTCCACACTTGTTTCAATCTATTCAGTCTATTCACTATACAGTAGCTAGAATGCTCTTTTGAAAATGGAAGGTCGGGTGCTGTTACATTTCTAACCAATACTCTCCAATGACTTCCTAGCTCATGCCAAGTAATAGCCAAAAATCCTGTGTCTACAAAATGCTTTCCTCTCTTCCCAACCTTTTCAACTTTGTCACCTACCAATTCCCCACTCATGGCTTATTCTGCTTCAACTACATCAGCCTTATTGCTGGCTTCAGGGGTTTTGTATGCAGTTTCTTCTGCCTAAATGTTTCCCCTGAGTTCCACGGCTCCCTTCCTCACTTCCTCCAGGTCATTGCCCATGTGTGCCTTCACTGGCAAAGCCTCCCTGACCTAGTATTAAGAAGGCTCAATACCTCATAACTGTCCCCAGCCCTCCCTACTCTATCATGTGCTTATTTCTTCACTTGTTTTGCTTATTATTTTTTATTGGCAATCTCCTTTCACTAGACTATAAACTCTATGAGGGCAGCAAGCTTTACTTGTTCTTTGAAATATCCCTCATGCCTACAGTAATATCTGTCTCAGAGTAAACTTCAATAAATATTGTTGAATAAATACGTTGGGATAATAATAAGATTAACTAATCTGACTTGTTTGCTGAGGAGGTATTTTCTTAGAATGATCACCAAACTACAAGTATTAAAGGTCTTAGGCAAAAGAAAAAGGAAATGAAAGTAAGCTAAGGTTTCCTGGTAATTTGCTTCGTGTGTGAAGAAGTCAACCTTGATTTATCTACTACGTGATGGTATGGATTTTTTTTTTTTTTTTTTTTTTGAGATGGAGTTTCGCTCTTGTTGCCCAGGCTGGAGTGCAATGGCATGATCTTCGCTCACTGCAACCTCGGCCTCCTGGGTTCAAGCAATTCTCCTGCCTCAGCCTCCCTAGTAGCTGGGATTACAGGCGCCTGCCACCACGCCAAGCTAATTTTTTGTATTTTTAGTAGAGACAGGGTTTCACTACGTTGGCCAGGCTGGTCTTGAACTCCTGACCTCTGGTGATCCACTTGCCTTGGCCTCCCAAAGTGCTGGGATTACAGGCATGAGCCACCCCATCCGGACTGGATTTTGGTTTTCATCCTCAAAGTCTAACATTATAACCAGGCCTGTGCTCACAGTAAAGGAGCAGAAAATTCCATATGAAGCTTGCCTTTGAAGTGTCCTTACAAACGTTCTGACACAAGCTTCTCCCATCACAGACAGGCCAATGCTTGCTCAAGGGCACTCAGCAAATCAAGGGCAGAGCTTTTTATTTTCGAATCTATTTTAACATACTTGTATAACAGAGATGCTTCAATTTTCTGTCTTTTTTTTGGTAATAAAAACTATCCAAAATTTAACAACAAGGTAAAGAGAGTTCGGTGCTCTTTTAAAGTCATGTAAGAGCCCTGCCTTACCAGCCTACCAGATCTGTCCAACAGAAATACAACGTGAACCTTATATGTAATCTGAATTTTCTAGTAGCCACAGTAAAACATTTTAAAAGAAACGGGTGAAATGAATTTGAATAATTTATTTAACCCAATGTATGAAAAATATTATTTTGACCTGTAGTCAACATAGAAACTTATTAGTGGGGAAGTTTACATTTTTTTTTCGTGCTGTTTTTGAAATTCAGTGTGTATTTTACACTTGTAGCAGGTCTCAATGTGGACTTGCCACACTTTAAGTGTTCTGTAGCCACATGTGGCTAGTGGCTTACATATTAACCAATACAGCTTTAGGGAAACCACCTATGTTTGACTTTTTTTAAAATTTTTTAATTTTTAATGACATTTATTTATTTATTTTAATTTAATTTTTTTTTTTTTTGAGATGGAGTCTCACTCTGTCACCCAGGCTGGAGTGCAATGGTGTCATCTCGGCTCACTGCAAACTCCACCTCCCAGGTTCACGCTATTCTCCTGCCTCAGCCTCCCGAGTAGCTGAGACTACAAGGTGCCCACCACCACGCCTGGCTAATTTTTTGCATTTTTAGTAGAGACGGGATTTCACCGTGTTAGCCAGGATGGTCTCGATGTCCTGACCTTGTGATCCGCCTGCTTCAGCCTCCCAAAGTGCTAGGATTACAGGCGTGAGCCACTGTGACCAGCCATCATTTATTTTTAATAGTTTCCAGATTCCATAAATTTTGATCATAATGTTAATTTAGAGATGACGGGTTTAATACAATCAACTTTTTGTCCAGTAGTGAAACAAATAACTTTTATTTAGTAGAAAATATAACATCAACAATCATGATTTCATTGTCATGTAGGAGTTTTGTACCTCAGTTTTTCATCCTTTGTCAGCATTCTTTTCTGTGCTGACCATATGTCCTCCCACTCACCACATGTCCACAGACCAGCCTCTCCTATCTCCCTCTGAATCAACTTTGCAGACCTGGTTACTTCCCATATTAGTGAGTTAAATGCCTCTTTGGCATGGATTCATCAAATATTTGCAAGAGAATTATGTTTTTAACTTTCTGAAATGTATATTTTGACATGTGGGTATTTTAATTGGCATAGTTTAAGGCATCAAATTTGTACATTGAAATGTTTCATCTTTTCAGTCAGCATCATCAAATTTGTCTCTTTTAGCTGGCATACAGAAATCTAATCACAGAATAAGTGCATGACTGCCAGTACAGAGGGATTTGTGGAACCTTAAGACAATCCTCTTTGTTGAGAAATTATCAGCCTTTAGGGCTGAATGAAATTCCAGCCAGGTGTTAACAAACTAGAAAACACAGTTATCTGGAAAGGGAGACATCAGTAAAGCCCCTTGCCACCCCCTGTCCCATACCTGAGAATTTTCCTGAGGAAACAGGACAAAGTAGCCAAGAGTATTGAGGGAGGAAGCATAAATCGTACTTTGTGTGTGTTGCAGCAGGGACTGGGGAGTAAGTATGAAGATGATGGAACATGAGGATAATTGTGTCACAGGTGCTCTGAGAGTTTCTTGAAGAAAAAATACTTCCTAATTTCACTTGGATTTGGCCTTACCAACAATTTAAACCACATGAAAGCGTGATGACATTGGCACAGCAAACGTCTGTTTAACTTACTGGAATTTACCTATGTCCCACCTGAAGAAAACAGAGAGTAAAGGAGAAATGTAGAGCAAGAGAGGAAGAGTGAGAGACATCTCTTTAGTTGCACGTTTGTCTTTTTCTTTGTCAAATCATGGCCTCTCCTGTTGCAGGCCTCAGGGAAAGAGAAACAACAGCACAAGTTCTGAGTGACACATGTAAGATTAATTCAGCTTTTGAGTCTCCAAAGACTAACTTATTTAAGAGTTAAAGGACGTTCAAAAGCAATTTTGACTGTATGTGATTTTTGACTTACCTAACCCCTGAAGAGAATAAATATCCTACCCTGTTATCGTAGAAACCTGTCAAGCAATTTAAGTAAATCATGATTCAGAGCATCCTTGTATCTCCTTGTTGCCCAGTGCCATTTCCCAGCACTTAAAAACCGCTCCTTCAAGATACTGCTTCTGAGCTCCACCCATTTGCATCTCCCCTCCTTCCTTCTTGGAAGGCGTCTGCTCCTAGTTCCCAGTCTCACTTGAATCTCTCATTTAATCTGGCTTTTATAAAAAGTTTCTACAACAAAGTAGAAAAAAAATTCCACCTTTTTCTTACATTGGGGTTGTCCACAGGTCATTTTTCTCCACCTATCACAAATTTCTCAGCTCTTTAAGAAAAGCTTCTTTGTCATACTCTGGTCTTGTTACCTGCACTGGAGACCTTTTTGGAATAGGAGGTCCTTTTATTTCTTGTCCCCTTGCTCTGGACAGCTTTATCACAAAACAATCTTAATTTTCTCCTAGCACTTCATTATCACATTGTTTGTTTGCTTGCTTTTCATTGCCTGTCTTCCCTACTATTCTGTCATAAGTGCAGGGACTATACGTTATTCACCATACCATCTGGGCATTGTAGGCATACAATTTTGTTGTTGTTTTGAGTAAACAATTGAATGCAACAAGTAAAGTTGTTAATAAATAAGTAGGTGTCTAAATCAAAGCTATTCAAAACTTAGAGAAAAGAAGGAATTGTTGAATGACTGCTATTTCAAACAGTTTGCTTATACTATTTGATACAGCAATCCTGAGAGATATGTATTATCACCATTTTATAGACTAAGAGTTTGGGAGTAAGAGTTTGGGAACTCATTCATTGATTCTCAGCCTACTAGTTGATTCCTGCAGGCTAAATTTCCCAGGCTTGCTGGATAACTGACTTCTAGCTGAGTTTGGACCAAGTGCAGCATCAAGCCTTCGTCCTGTGGGCAGGACGAAGGACACTGGGGAGTATCTCTCTGTCCTCTTGTTTCTCAGAGAACACTGGTGTCCTCTCTGGTGCTCCATTTTCTATTCCTCCATCTCCTTCTGATTCTAGCTTTTTCCAATTGACTCCAGCCCCATACTCCAATGGATGTCTTTTCCTTCACAATCACTTCAGCCTAAGGATGGTAGTCATTTCTTGCTACTGCTAATCTTGGTTGATTAAACACTTCCTGTTTAGCTTTTGATCTCTTTTTCATTGTGTCACCCTTTCTTGTATAACTTTTTTGCTAGTTTACATATGTAGAGTGGCTTCTGTTTTCTGACTGGACTTGAAATACACAGGGGGTTTATCCATGCAAACCCTGGCAACCTGTACCTTTCTCTGGTTAAAATATTAAGTGCTAAGTACTGTTACTGGCATATTTCTTTTATCTTTCTTTTTTTTTTTTTTTTGGAGACATAGTCTTGCTAGTCTTGCTCTGTCACCAAGTGGCATGATCTCAGTTCAGTGCAACCTCCACCTCCTCCTGCCTCAACTTCCTGTGTAGCTGGGACTATAGGTATGTGCAACCATGCCTGGCTAGGTTTTGTATTTTTTGTAGAGATGTGGGTTTTACCATGTTTTACCATGTTTCCCAGGATGGTCTCAGACTCCCAGACTCAAACAATCCACCTGCCTCAGCCTCCCAAAGTGCTGAGATTACAGGCATGAGCCACCATGCCTGGCCTCAGTTACTGGCTTATTTCTAAGAACCCAACTTTGCAGTAGATGACAGCAACACATATCTTTCCTAGTCTGAGTAGAAATGCAAAGATGAATAGTGATAATAATTTTATTTTATAATTATCCATGCAACTTTCAAATCCTTTCACATGACATTTAATTTTCACTGTATTTTAGGAGGAGCCAAATATTTTCTCAGCCTTTCAAACAGAGTAAAGCTGAGGCAAAGTAAAGTCAAATGATTTGTCCAGGTTTTTTGGTAAGCCAGAGCTTTTTCTACTAGGATGTTATAATTAAGAGTCAACCTTTGCAAACTCCTTATTTAAATTATCGTTCAGAGATGGAAGGGAGGGAAACAGACAGAGGAATGCCATCTAACTTTCAGTGGCACTTAAAGTCACACTTCAAATGTCTTTAGCAATGCCACTTGGGAACATCACAGGGCATTTGCTGCAATCTCAAAGATGCTTAGCATTCAAATCAGACATTGCTACAAAGGATACAGAAGAATGCTAAAGAAAAAACATACATTATATGTGTCTGTAGATGTATGCACATCCATATCCATATGTACACCTGCATTAGTATTATCTGTGTAACATAAGAAGACAGAAACTAGAAGTGTAGTCTCTATTTCCTAACTAATAAAATTACTCTTACTTTCAATACTAAGGCAGATTAAAACATGTATAATATACAAACAGCCACTTCTATTACATAAGATGATCATGTAAGAGAAAAAATATTAACTATATATAAATGTCAAAAAACTAGTACTCAATGATGTTAGTACTAGTTTTAAAGAATGTGTGGAACAAACCAAAAGAAAATGCCGTTAAAAAAAAATGTAAGCAGTACGTGGTGGCTCATGCCTGTAATCCCAGCGCTTTGGGAGGCCAAGACAGAAGGATCGCTTAAGCTCAGAAGTTGGAGACCAGCCTTGGCACCACAGAAAGACCTCATCTCTACCAAAAATCAAATAAATTAATTGGGTGTGGTGGTGTACACCTGTAGTCCCAGCTACTTGGGAGGCTGACATGGGAGGATCACTTTATTTTGCACTCTGCCATAGTTCTTGGAAAATAACAGGTATGATTAATCTTTTGTTATACATACCACCTATCAGCACAGCAGTCAACAGGAATTCAGTGAGTTTTGTCTTGTTACTCTGTTTTATGGGGAATATGATAATCTTTTCAAACATAGTTGGTGCTGTTGATGGTCTAATAACATCTACTGTGGGCAGGGCTGGGCTCTGAAGACAGGCCAGCCCATTAATTGGAGCAACTCCCAAGTGTAGGTCCAACAAGGGGAACATAGCATGGGACACAAGTAAACAGTTAGGGATTCTTGGCAAGCAAGTCTCACAGGATGGATGTTTTAAAATAAAGCAACAGGAGATCCTGGCCCATGGATAGGACATAGACCACGCAATTCAAGAACAGATTTATTATTCAGGAGTTTTTCCATTGCAAATGACAGAAACTCAACTCAAAATAGCCTTTTCACAAAAGGGAATATATTGTTTCACGTACCAAGAAGTCTGAAAGCACTGAAATTTCAGTCACAGCTAGACCCGGTGGCTCACTTAAAGATATTTTAATAGTACTCTGTCTCACTCTTCATCTCTTGAACAGGCTCATGCTGCATGGTAGGCCAAATGGCTCACCATAGCCCAATTTCATATCTTAGTATCCTATTAACCTCAACAGAATAGGTCTTTTGTGATTGCCCCAGAAGAACAGTTCTAGGGAAGACACTTCTTGGCCTGTCTCGAGTCAGGTGTGTATTCCTGGACCTGTCACAATGGTCAGGAGCCTCCCCAAAGATGGGGGAATTTTGGCCAGGCCTGGATCCTATTCCCTCCTCTGTTTAATGGGGAGTGACAAGATGTATATGAACCACATGAAATGGATTTCCCAAAGGAAAGAGGAATTACATTAAAGAATAAGAAGGAGGGAAAGCCAGGTAGGCCAGAATAATAAATGTCCACTACATAAACAATAATATTCAGAAAGACAGTCAGGGGTTTGACACACAGGAAGCCTTTACATGTGTGAAAACAAATGGATTCTTTGTTTGTGAGGGATGCCCAGAGGTGGTAAAGACACCAGTGGGCAATGGACACGATGCTGTCATGACATGCATTTTTTCCCAGAATATGTATCAGTAAAAAGGAGCAATTGAATAACGCCAAACTAAAAGATAAAAGATGAATTCTCTACTACCATTTTTTTTGTTTTCTACGTGAGTGGCAGGTAAAAAATTGCTCCCCTGAAATGGATCATTAATTTAAAACTAGTTAAATGTAAGTTGTCAGAGAAATGTCAGAGTTATGGGTCTAGTAAAGTTAGTGAAAGTATAAAGTGTGTAATTGCTTACAAATGAAAATAAAACCCAAATGTTTTCTATTATTGAAAATAGTAGCCGTTTACCTGTGGCCCAATTTTAAGTTATAATTATAAAAATTCATTATTGTTTACATTATTTCCATTTTTGACTTTTTGCAATTGACTATTTCTACTTCCATTTCCATTTTTAAATGTTGCCTTTTGCAGTTAATTAAGGGATGGTTCTTTTCCAGTGTAGAAGGCAAAGACAGTTTTAGCAGAGAAGAAAGAGATAGGGTTTGGGGTTATTGGCTGATTATACTTGATTCCTTTTGAACTATTCCTTCTATCTAATAAGAAGTGAAAAAATGTTTGCCGAATACAGCATTAATTATCCATGGCTGGATCCTGGAAGCCAAATCGAAGTTCTCTGAATAATGAGAAAGTGCTGAAAATAAATATTAATGATAAAGTATTACTGACCATGAATTATTATACTTTGAAAACATTTTGTTTATATTTGACTCTTTTGAGAACACAATGTCCTCAAATTCTTCAGCCTTCTATGCCACTTCTCTCTCTCTCTCTCTCTCTCTTTGAACCTTAAATATGAATGTTCTTAGTAGCAGTATTCACAATAGCCAAAACGTGGAAACAACCTAAATGCCCATCAACTGATGAATAGAGAAACAAAATTCGGTACATTCATACAATGAGATTTTTAAAAATTTCCATTTTTATTTTAGATTCATGGGGCAAATGTACAGATTTATTACAAGGGTATATTGTGTGGTGCTGACACTTCTATCTTTAAAATCCTAGTAACAGTAGTGATATGATTTGGCTGTGTCCCCACCAAAATCTCATCTTGAATTGTAGTTTCCATACTTCCCATATGTCATGGGAAGGACCTGGTGGGATGTAATTGAATCAGGGGGTGGTTACCCCCATGCTGCTCTTCTCGTGATACTAAGTGAGTTCTCACAGGATCTGATGGTTTTATAAGGGGCTTTCTGCTTTTTGCACAGCACTTCTCCTTCCTGCCATCATATGAAGAAGGATGTGCTTGCTTCCTCTTCCACCATGATTATAAGTTTCCTGAGGCCTCCCCACCCGTGCAGAATTGTGAGCCAATTAAACCTTTTTCCCTTATAAATTACCTGGTCTTCGGCAGTTCTTTATAGCAGCAGGGGAATGGGCTAATACAGCAAATTGGCACTGGGTAGTGGGGCGTTGCTGTAAAGATACTGAAAAATGGGGAAGCAACTTGGAACTGGGTAACAGACAGAGGTTGAAATAGTTTGGAGGGCTCAGAGGAAGAAAGAAGATGTGGGAAAGTTTGGAACTTCCTAGACACTTGTTGAATGGCTTTGACCAAAATGCTGATAGTGATATGGACAATGAAGTTTAGGCTGAGGTGGTCTCAGATGGAGATAGGAACTTGTTTGGAACTGGAATAAAGGTTATTCTTGCTATATTTTAGCAAAGAGACTGGCAGCATTTTGCCCCTGCCCTAGAGATCTGTGGAACTTTGAACTTGAGAGAGATCATTTACTGTATCTGGCAAAAGAAATTTCTAAGCAGCAAAGCATTCAAGATGTGACTTGGGTACTGTTAAAAGCATTCAGCTTTATGCATTCACGAAGATATGGTTTGGAACGGGAACTTATGTTTAAAAGGGAACCAGAGTGTAAGAGTTTGGAAAATTTGCAGCCTGATGATGTGATAGAAAATAAAACCCATTTTCTGAGGAGAATTCAAGCTGGCTGAAAAATCTGCATAAGAAACAAAGAGCCAGATGTTAATTGCCAAGACAACAGGAAAAATGTATCCAGGGCATGTCAGAGGTCTTCATGGCAGCCCCTCCCATCACAGGCCCAGAGGCTTTGGGGAGAAATGGTTTTGTGTGCTGGATCCAGGGCCTTGCTGTTTTGTGCAGTCTTGGGACTTGGTGTCCTGGCCAGCTGTGGCTAAAATGGGCCAAGTTATAGTTCAGGTTGTGGCTTCAGAGGGTGCAAACCCTAAGCCTTGGCAGCTTCCACATGTTGTCAAGTTTGCGGGTGCACAGAAGTCAAGAATTGAGGTTTGGGAACCTCTGCCTAGATTTCTGAGGATGTATGGAAATGCCTGATGTCCAGGCAGAAGTCTGCTGCAGGGGCAGAGCCCTCATGGAGAACCTCTGGGGAAAATGTGGAAGGGAAATGTGGGGTTGGAGCCCCCACACAGAGTCTCCACTGGGGCACTGCCTAGTTGAGCTGTGAGAAGAGGGCCACTGCTCTCCAGACCCCAGAATTGTAGATCCATCAACAGCTTACAGCACGAGCCTGGAAAAGCTGCAGACACTCAATGCCAGCCCATGAAGGCAGCCATGGGGGGCTGTACCCTGCAAAGCCACAGGTGTGGGACTCCCCAAAGCTGTGGGACTCCCCAAAGCTGTGAGAGCCCACTTCTTGCTTCAGCATGACCTTGAGGTGAGACATGGAGTCAAAAGAGATCATTTTGGAGCTTTAAGATTTGACTGCCCTGCTAGATTTTGGACTTGCTTGGGTCCTGTAGCCCCTTTATTTTGGACAATTTTTCCCATTTGGAACTCCTATATTTATCCAATGCCTATAAACCCATTGTATCTAGGAAGTACCTAACTTGCTTTAGAGTTTACAGGCTCATATGCACAGGGACTTGCCTTGTCTCAGATGAGACTTTGGACTTGGATTTTTGGGTTAATGCTGAAATGAGTTAAGACTGGGAGACTGTTGGGAAGGCATGACTGTGTTTTGAAATGTGAGGACATGAGATTTGGGAGGGGCCAGGGGCAGAATGGTATGGTTTGGCCGTGTCCTCACCCAAATCTCATCTTGAATTGTAGTTCCCATAATCCCTACATGCAGTGGCAGGGACCCAGTGGGAGGTAATTGAATCATGGGCTGGTTATCACCATGCTGCTGTTCTTGTGATAGTAAGTGAGTTCTCACAAGATCTGATGGTTTTATAAGGAAACTTTCCCTCTTTGCTTGGCACTTCTCCTTCCTGCTATCATGTGAACAAGGACGTGTTTGCTTTCCCTTCCACAATGATTGTAAGTTTCCCGAGGCCCTCCAAGCCATGTGGAACTGTGAGTCAATTAAATCTCTTTCCTTTATAAATTGCCCATTTTGGGGCAGTTCTTTATAGCAGCATGAGAATGGACTAATACAACTAGTTTACATTTTTCTATCCTTATTGATTTATAGGAAATACTGTCTTATACCACATTTCTCTTTCCAAATATTTCTCGGTTAACATTCAGGAATGCTCTCTTCTTTTACAAATGCTTCCTGCATGTCACTTGGCATCTTTTACTTCAAGCTGCTTCTCTGGACTTCCAGACACATCACTGCTTGCCAGGTCAATATTACTCTTCTAGGATATTGGAGCACTCCTTTGTGTGGGAGCATGTTCATCCAACAACTTTTTAAAGTTTACTGTTTAACAAAACTATGCAAAAGCATAAGAACAGAAAAAGTTATAATGTAGACTGCAGATGGGAGGCATGGAAATCTCACAGCCCCCCCTTTTGCCAGAGAGCAGACATAACGGTTTCTACATTCAGTTGCCACACCCCTCCTCCAGGGATCAACCAGCACTCTCCTAATTCCCATACGTGCCACTCTGTTGCAGAGACTGATTTCCCGGCCTTGACCACGTTACTTTACATTAGACCTTCCTTACTTGGCTAGAGTCCAGATGTCTAAAGTCGAGACATTATGCACAGCTTTTAGAATTTCAATACACAAGTACAACTTATTTTATTATGCTTTGCTTTATTCTACTTTGCAGATATTGCAATTTTTTTAATAAATTGAATGTCTGTGGTAACCCTGCATGAAGTAAGTTTATTGGCATCATTTTTCCCACAGCATGTGTTCACTTTGTATCTCTATGTCACATTTTGGTAATTCTCACAATATTTCAGACTTTTCCATTATTACTATATCTGCTACTGTGATCTGTGATCAGTGATCTTTGATGTTACTATTATAATTGTTCTGGGTTGCCATGAACTGCACAGATATAAGATTTAATTGATACTTAATTGATAAATGTTAGGTGTGTTCAGACTGTTCTGCCAGGTAGCTCTTCTTCCATATCTCTCCCTCTCCTGTAAACTCCCAATTCCCTGAGATACAACAATATTAAAATTAGGCCAATGAATAATTCTACAATGGCCTCTAAGTGTTCAAGTGACAGGAAGGGAAACACACCTTTTACTTTAAATCAACAGCTAGAAGGATTAAGCTTAGTGAGGAAGGCATGTGGAAAGCTGAGATATGCTGAAAGCAAGGCCTCTTGTGCCAAACAGTTAGCCAAGTTGTGATTGCTAAGAAAAAGTTCTTGAAGGAAATTAAAAGTGCTACTTTAGTGAACATACAAATTATAAGAAAGCAAAACAGCCTTTATCGCTGATATGAAGAAAGTTAGGCTGGTCTGGATAGAGGATCAAACCAGTCACAACATTCCCTTAAGCCAAGGCTTAATCCAGTGCAAGGCCCTATCTCTCTTCCATTCTATGAAGGTTGAGAGAGGTGGGGAAGCAGCAGAAGAAAAGTTGGAAGCTAGGAGAGGTTGTTTCATGGTGCTTAAAGAAAGAAGCCATCTCCATAATATAAAAGTGCAAGGTGAAGCAGCGAGTGCTGATGAAGAAGCCGCAGCAAGTTATTCAGAAAATCTAGCTAAGATCATTAATGAAGGAGGTTACACTAAACAACAGATTTTCAATGTGTACAAAACAGCCTTATACTGGAAGAAAATGCCATGTAGGACTTTCAGAGCTAAAATGGAGAAGTCAATGCTTGGGTTCAAAGCAATGCAGCTGGTGACTTTACTCTGTTACCATTCTAAAAATTCTAGGACCCTTAAAAATTATGCTAACTCTACTTTGCCTGAGCTGGTGAATAGAAAAACAAAGCCTGGATGATAGCAAATATGTTTACAGCATAGCTTTAATATTTAATCCCTGTATTGAGACCTACTGCTCAGAAAAGATTTCTTTAAAAATATTACAGTTCATTTGACAATGCACCTGGTCATCCAAGAGCACTAATGAAAAAGTAAAAGGAGATTAATGTTGTTTTCATGCTGTTAACACAACATCCATTTTGCAGCCATGGATCAAGGAGTAATTTCAACTTTCAAGTCTAATTATTTAATAAATGTATTTTATAAGGCTATAGCTGCAAGAGATAGTGATTCTTAATGGATCTGGGAAAAGTCCAGTGCAAACCTTCTGGAAATGTTTCACCATTCTAGATGTCAGTAAGGACATTGATGATTCATCAGAGGAGTGCAAAAATCAACATTAACAAGAGTTTTGAAGAGGTTGATTCCAACCCTCGAGGATGACTTTGAGGGGTTCAAGACTTCAGCAGAAAAGTAACTGCAGATGTGATGGAAATAGCAGGAGAACTGGAATTAGAAGTGGAGCCTGAATATGTGACTGAATTGTTGCAATCTCATGAGAAAATTGTAACAGATTAGGAGTTACTACTTATGGGTGAGCAAATAAAGCAGTTTCTTGAGATGAAATCCACTCCTGGTGAAGTCGCTGTGAGTATTGTTGAAATGACAACAAAAGATTTAGAATATTTCATAAACTTGGTTGATAAAGCAATGTCAGGGTTTGAGAGGATTGACTCCTCTTTGAAAGAAGTTCTACTGTGAGTAAAATGCTATCAAAGAGTATCACATACTACAGAAAAAAAGTCTTTCATGAAAGGAAGAGTTAATCAATTTAGCAAACTTCATTGTTGCATTATTTTTAGAAATTGTCACAACCACCCCACCCTTTAGCAGCCACCAGCCTGATTAGTCAGCAACCATCAAACATTGAGACAACATCCTCCACAAGCTAAAAGATGACTACTCACTGAAGGATCAGATGATTATTAGCAGTTTTTAGCAATAACATCTTTTGAAAACTAAGGTCTGTACATTAATTTTTGAGATAATGCTATTTCTCATTTAATAGACCAAAATATAATATAAACGTAACTTAATATGTACTGGAAAACCAAAAACTCCATGTGAATTTTATTGTGATCTTTACTTTATTGTGGTGACCTGGAACCAAACTCACAATATCTCTGAGTTATGCCTGTATGGAAAAAGCCTCTGTTCTGGAATACACCTACGTTTGCATATCTAAGTCTCCCTTAAAAAGTTATCTCCATCCAAACCCCATCATACATACATATATGACACACAGAATCTTCACGAAAAGATAAATCCTGCTGTGTCTCAAAGGCAACAGGCAAAGTAGTAGTTTGTCCTGAGAGACTGTTTAAGAGAAGTCAGCAAATATATTTTAAGTCCATGAATCGCATTTTAGAAATGAAAGTACAAAACTGTGACCTCTCTAAGGATGCAAGAGAGTGGAATATGATCTCTCATGTTCGTGAATACACCACTGTTAGTGTATAAGTATGATACTGACTTTCAAATATGCAAATGCATCACTGTTATTTCAGGGATTAAATGACTGCCATAATTGGACCTGCAATCCATTCTATGGACCATTTCTAAAACTGCCATGATTTGCAGTTTTCTGGATCTGAAAGTGAAGTACCAGAGTTTAGGTTTGCAAACTATCAGCATAGTCTGTAATAGTTCCACACCGATGTAATTATGAAAAGGTGTGTTACCAATTTTTCCCATTTTGAAGGTTTTGAATATCCACATTATTGAAAGAACAGCACAAGCAAGAGGCAATGTCGGAAGGTGGCGACAGTGTCCGAGACAGAGGAGATTTTTCAGTCAAGCAAGGTTTCTGCAACCTTCTACTGACAGTTAAGAAGCAAAAGGTGGAAAAACAACTGAAGTGTGGAAGATGAATTATCAGACTAAAAACCTTTATGTCTAACCAGAATGGTGGATGGAGGTTTTATTAGGAAATACAATTATTATTTTATTCAACGTACACTTAGTGACTACTTACTATCTGTAGTGTTCTGAATTGTAGAGGACAGAAACAAGAAACCACGTCTACAAAAAGGTAACATTTATCTACATTGTATACATATGTTTACTCATGTATGCACACAAAACTGTTAATGTTAAATGAGATAATACGTAAACCATGCAATAAGGAAAGGTAGAAAATGATTAGGGAGTTCAGAAGACAGCCCTACTTGGCAGAGAACAAAGAATTAGGAATAGCAAGGAGAATCATTTGTCTGGAAAAACAAGGTACATGTAAATGAAAGGTGAAATATAAGATACCTGGAGGCCCTAGAGTATCCTTCAATACTCTTGAACATTGTTTCATAACAATGAGATTCTACTAAAAGCTTTTGATCCAGGGAATGACACAATCAGTGTTGTACATTAGGAAGTCAGTCTGGTGCTAGAAAGAAGGTAAGGATAAGATAAAAGAAGAAAATTTAAAACTAGAACAAATTTGACATATTTGCAGCTAGCTTATGAAATCATTATATAAAGATTATGAATGAATTTCACAAGAGGGAACTAGTTTGACCTTTAAGAGTCCACGTTAAATGTTTATCCAGGCTGATGTAAGTTATTAAACTAAAATCATTTCAGATGTTTCACAGTGTTTACTGAAGTTTCCTCTTGGCTTTTTTTTGGCACGTGCAAATACATTGCAGTGCAATAAATGCGCTGAAGTGGGGAAGAGAAAGCTGCCCTTTTCCCCTCTTGTTGTGTCCTACGTAGCTTTAGTGACTCTAGGGAGCAGAATAGGATTACTGTAGAAGCCTAGAACCGGCTGTGCCTGAGCTGTGGCTGGGGATAATGAAGGCATCCACAAAGGAAACATATTTGCTATTACTTCTATTCTTTCCAAACATTTTTCATCATGAACACATTAACTGATCCAGCCTTTGGAGACTTAAGAGAGTGTCAGGAAGATGGAATTGAAAGCTGCCTCGAGAGAATTCTTGTGGAAAAACTAATGTTGGGCGGAAGGAGGCTTTTCATTATACAGTATCTAGGAAAATGCGTAGTTAGCATTCATTCTAACAAGAGTAAAAGAAAAATTCATTATTATTTGGCAATGAATCTTCTTTATTAATTCCCTCGTTTATCTATGAAAGCTTTAATGAGCACCAAACACATATTACCATTATAAAGCCTGGAGAAACTGTCAAGGACTCCAGCTTAGGGTACAATTAGCAGTACAACAGGTTAAGGGCAGTGTAAGAAGGAGAAACAAGGGGCAGAAGTGACATGTGGAAGGGAGATGTCAGTTAATCAGGGAAAGCATCCTACAGAGGCAACAGCTAAGCTGAATTTTTATAGATGAATAAGAATTTGTCAAGAAGTATGTTTGTCAAGAGGTCATCTCATTCAGAGAGAAACAACACCTGCAAAGACATAGGGAAGTGCCAGAGAATGACTAATTAGAAGGCAGAGACCAGATATGACTGGCATAAATCATTAAGTTCAGAACTCACCCTACAAAGTGTGATTGTTTTTGAAGACCGTTTCATAGTGTCAAAATCTGAAATGTACAAACAACATACTTACAAATAGAATCTGTTCTGGTTGGCATTCTTTTTTATTTTCAACTAAATTTTTATATGATTCCTTCAATATTGACACACTAAAGAAAGACAGTTGGTATAGCTATCTTTCTGGTTTGCCAGGACTGGGGGAGGCTGGTTTAGGGTCTGGATGTGAAGTTGGGAAAATTGAAGTGCTTTGCAGTGGAGGACATTTTGTAGTCAAAGTAGCAACATCTGAGAGTGAAATTCAGTTCATAAAATATGCAATGGGAGAAGAGCTAAGAAAGCTTATTTAATTTGCTTAAGTAAATGAGTTAATTCATGTGAAGTGTTCAAAACAGTATTTGGCATATAACACTCAACAAACGTTAACTGCTATTATTAATATTATTTATATTTTAAAGGAAAAATAGAGTAGGAAGAAATAAGGAATATTATAGATGTGGAGTAGGGTTTTTCATTAACTCAGTATAAAGATATCACAACTGATACATTCAACAAACATTTATCAAACATATTCTCTGGGCTAGGCACAAAGATTCTGGAATATGGGGACACAGAAGGGATCAAAGGAGACAAAAAAGCCCTGCTTTGCTGAGTATGGCTTAGTCTTAGGAGTCTGGAGCCAGGGTTATGTAACAGACTCCCAAATCTGTGGGTACTGCAATGGCTCTCCTTCCTGTCTCCTTCTGCAAAGCCCACTGAAGAGGGTCCTAGTGAGGAGAAATATGACGGCCAGAAGAGAGAGCACCATTCCCGTGGCTGACTGCAAGACTCAGCCAATCTTCTGGCTGCTGCTGTCCTGGATCTCTGGGCCCAGCCCATGCCCTCATCGCCTACCCTGACTTCTCCCTGTGTGGGGAAGGGGTGGTGGGGAGGTTTCCCGGGGGTACTCCTTTTGTGCAAGGATGTTGCTCCCGCTGCATGGCGGACTACTTATATAGCTGAGTTTACTTTTGAACTGAATGTTAATCAAGTATCAGATCAATTACGACTTAGAAGCTTTTGAGGCATTTTTTTCTGAGTAATCTAACCTAATCTATCATAGCTAAACTGATACTTACCAGGAAAAATAAAACAAAAGCCCTCCCCCCCACCACCACATTTCATTTTGTTTAAATTCTAAAAATGTAGGAGTGGATGATGTCAATAGCTGTCAATGTCCTGGTCTGAGAATATCTTTATTGCTGTTTAAACTGTATATTTTTATGTAAAATTAAAACTTTACTTTGAAAACTAAAAATTTCACATAAATGTCTGTGTAAGTTGTTAAATTTACTATGTAATGATTCTTTCTATTGTCTGCATGACATTACAACTTGGTGTAACTTGCTCTGCAGAGCCATTCAGCACTTATTTTATCAGTCCAAGCACCTTAAAAACCTCTTTTTCGTGTATTTTTATCTTTTCACCCAGAGGAATGTAGGGACAATTATATCATTGATTCTGAACTATTTCTTAAACCTAGAGATACACTGAGGCTTTCAGGATTGAGACAAATTGTCCAAAATTGTGTGGATAGATTCAAACAAATTTGTCTTTTACATGCACACAAGTACTCATACTCACTCACATGGACTGTCTTCTGCTAATAATGGAATTAGGCTAAATTAAGTCATCCAGTAAAAGAACAGGAAATTCAGGACAATTGGTCTGTGAGAATTTGGAATGAAAAGTGTTATTTACTTAGAAAATGGATCCACTAAGTGTAAATTAACCTAAATTATACTCTTTTTAGGGGGTTGGGATAAATAGACTGCTAAGTCAGGAAAATTATATATAATTACTATGAATCACTTTCATTGAAATTTTAACAGAATGTCTCAAGATCTTGCTGAAGAATATCCCAAGAGCAATGTACATTGGATGATAATACAGATAGGAGTATTTTAATAGCAGATGAACTATTGTTTCTAAATATATTCTATTAAGATATACCTTCAGGGATCTTTTTTTATTTAACACTATATCAATAATATAGTGACACAAGCTATCTTGTCAAATCTACTAATCACACAAAACTGGAAGAGAAAAGTACTATAATGGATAATAGAATCTAGATTCCAGAGAAATAATGATTTTAATTAAAAAAATAAATTATAGGATGAGAAGAACTTGATATAGATGTTTACGTGGGTAGAAAAAGCCAGGAAGTTTTAGTTGACTAGAGAATAATATAAATATATGATGAATATTAAAGATATTGCATAGACTGAGAGAGGCAAAGTAATTTTAATCCTCAGTGGTCATGATACATCTGGAATATTATGTTTAGTAATTGATGTCATGTTTAAATAGAGACATCTGCAAACACTGGCACCTCCGATGGAATTTAAGTGATATGAGGAAGAAAATGGAAACCACGTAACATGAGGAAGCACTGAAGGACCTACAAGTGTAGGAACTGTAGAACACAACATATTCAAGAGAAATGCTAGTTGTATTCAAATAATTAGAACAATGGTACATAGATGAGTAATTAGATTAATTTTGCATTAGTGAAGAAGACAAATCTACAATCTATAAGGAAAAATTAAAAAGAGGAATTTGACTCAATGTAAAGCATTTTCATTCATCAAAATTGTGAGGGGAGAAATCTTAGGCCAAAAATCCCTTGTCATTGTTTCTTGTCATTAGAAAACTTCAGCTAGAAATCAAATGACCATGTTTTGAAAGTTGTTAAAGGAGAAAAAAAAAGAAAGTTGTTAAAGGAAGCATTCATTTACATTGTAAATGTTTGAGACTTGCACTGCCAGTTGGATTCTTAGGGATTTTCCAAACGTATTTGAATTTTCTAAAATTGTTCAACTAATATTCCAATTGCAATATTTTTGTATATAGTCCTTTAGGATAATCTCTTTCCCTTTTATTTAAAAACAAATCCCCAGAAAATGTGAATGCAAAATGAAAGTCCCTTTTCATCTCTTTTAATAAAAGCAAAGTGATTAATTTTTTAAGATTGGCATGGCCAAGCAAGTTTACATTGAAATTATGCAAATACAAGTTATTTCCAAATAAAACAAGTTTTACTTTAGCATGTGCAATATGCCTTGACTTCACTTATATATATGCAAAAGGTTTTGACTTCTGCTTGGAAACATTTCTGTTTTTTTCCTTCCACTTTTTACTTTTTTTTTCAACCTGGATTTTGGATTCTCCAATATAGTAAGTATATAGTGTATAATTTGTGGTATAAATTCCTCGATATAGTTGAGCCTTAATGTTCTCAACAGAAAAGCTATACCTCAGCTCTTCAAGTGCCTGTTTTGTCCAAATGTCCACACCTTCTATTTAGGATGGATAGTTGGATGGACTACAGAGATGACCGGTGAACCTATCGTAGCAGCACTGTTCCTCCATCCTATCATCACCAGTGCTATGCAGAAAATAGGAATCTATCTGGAGAAGCCCATATACTGACAATTTGACAGCTGGTTCCCCTTCTTCAGAGGGAAGTGGATATTTGTGTTGTATTCTCATAATTTCAGAAACCTGAAAAATTTATGTAACTAGAGTTTTTAGTATAAAATGAGAAATTTATTGGCTACCATTGGGATTAGTTATAAATAATAGAACAGTGTATGTGAGCTTGCTTACTAGATTAAATGTAAACTTTTTTATGTTTTTGTTTTTATTCTTTCTTTTACTTTTTTTTCTTTTTGGTTAGGTTAAACTGCAAGATTTCACTTGGCACAGCTCCTAGAATGTAAGGGAAATTTAGAAGCAGCTAGAGTTGCCCTTCTTTTCACTTTTGTTGAGATTGATGCCAGAGGCATGATGGAATACAAATGTGTGCTACTCCATCTTGTAAGTAAGCACATTCTGTTTACTTAGGCACAATGCACACGTAATTTTGTTGATTTGATTCTTTGCATAAACAATGAGAAAAGGAAAGTCAGCACAACAAAGGAGGAAAGAAAAAGCAGTTGTTGACTTGTCTAACTTGAGCACTGTTGAAGTTCAGTAAGCTGTAGTAAGAAGTTATTGAGAGAATAGTGGAATTTGGAGTCTAAATGCCTGGACTTAAACCACAACCCTGACATTCATTAGATTTATGACCTTGGACAAGCTATTAGCTTTCTCTGAGTTTCAGTTTCCCATTTGTAAAAATGAGGATAAGGATAACCCATCTTGAAGATTTGTGATGAAATCCTGCCTTTTCTAAAGGAATCTGGCACACAGGGGCTACTCCAAAAAGACTATTTAAATCTGAGAACTCATTGTTCTTTTATTCCAAATTGCCTGGTTTCTGCTATATTTCATTATGGTTGAAAGTTTTGGCTTAACTATTTAACAATCATGCTTCAAAGTAATTCCAAGGCAAGATAAGGTGAAAAAAGAAGGATATTGGATGGGCTGCAAATTTATATTTTCCATTTTCTATTCCTGGAAGTCTTTCTTCCAGGATTTGGATTATATAGGTCTTGTTTGTGTTCTTTTAGTGGTAGCCTTGACATTGAAAATTGCATTTCAGCAAGTTTTATTAATTGTCAGTATTTAAAACTATGGATTCTGCTGCTTTTGTGGCTATTACTTACTGTTTCTGGTTCAGATGCTTTTTGTTGCTCACTGTTAGTTTTTTTTTTTTTTAACAGTTTGTTGTTCAGATTAGAAAAAAATGTATTATCGAGGTACATTTTTGAAAAACTTAAAAATGCTTAGCTGATTTTTCAAACTAAATTAAATATTGTAATTAAAAACACAAATAGTTATAAAATTGAAGTTGTCTTTCAAATTATAGTTATAATTTGTCCTTAAAATTTCTAGAGTTCATAATATTCTGCTTCCCAGGTGATATAATTTGGTCTTAAAATTTCCAGAGTTTATAATATTCTGCTTCCAAGATGATGTACTGATCCCTCTACTTCTCTTTCCTGGTTGAAAATCTCTGTTTTAATCCTGATTACCCTTTTCTCTATTTATATTAATCCATTTTTTCAACCACCAGATGTCCATGTTTGTATTATTATTTTTTTCTGGAAGCGTACATAAATGTATTCTTTATGAGACCTACATTTCTAAAATTATATTCTTTTGCCCTGGAAAATAAATAGAAGACTGAATTTCACCAAGATATTAGTCAGTGAATGCTAAGTGTCAGGATGAGGTACTTTTATTTGTATTCCAATTAATATAGTCTCTAAACTAACTCCTCAAATATTCCACCAGGACCAATTTCTTAGGAGGGTACATAATTTTTAAAAAGTTATTACTATGACAAATTATAAGGAGTTGTCCCTTTGCTCTACTTCTTCCTACTCACAATTTCTGTTTCCCCGAGGCAGCCATTTGCAACTCTTTTGATATGTTTTTCTAGTATTAATTCTCAAAACTGTAAATTGTATGTTTACAAATCATCTGTCATCTATGAGTTATTTTCTAAACATCTGAAGAGCTGAAGATTTAACTGTCTTATGTTTCCTCTCAAATCTCCCACATTCTTCCCCTCCACCTCTTCCAAACCATCACTTCACTAAAATTTTTACAGAGTGGAGTTGTAGTTCTATACTGTAGTTCTATACTGTAGTTCTATACTGACACTTTTTTTGCTGAATGTGATGGTTAATTTTATGCATTAACTTGATTGGGCCAGAGAATGCCCAGGTATTTAGTCAAACATTTTTCTGAGTGTGTCGGCAAGGGTAATTTTGAATGAGATTAATATTCAAATCAGTAGAAAGATAATATGGTGGTCTTCATCCAATCACTTGAAGGTCTGACTAGAACAGAAAAGTTGAATCTCCCAAGCATAAGCAGGAACTTCTGCCGGAATGTTTTGGAGCTGGGACATTGGTCTCAAACTGAAGCATTGGGTATTCTTGGGTCTCAAGTCTACTGACTGTTGAAATAGAAATTACAACATTGAATTGGAAAAAACTACTTTAAAGTTCATATGGAACCAAAAAAGAGCCCACATCGCCAAGTCAATCCTAAGCCAAAAGAACAAAGCTGGAGGCATCACGCTACCTGACTTCAAATTATACTACAAGGCTACAGTAACCAAAACAGCATGGTACTGGTACCACAACAGAGACATAGATCAATGGAACAGAACAGAGCCCTCAGAAATGATGCCGCATATCTACAACTATCTGATCTTTGACAAACCTGACAAAAACAAGAAATGGGGAAAGGATTCCCTATTTAATAAATGGTGCTGGGAAAACTAGCTAGCCATATGTAGAAAGCTGAAACTGGATCCCTTCCTTACACCTCATACAAAAATTAATTCAAGATGGATTAAAGACTTAAATGTTAGACCTAAAACCATTAAAATCCTACAAGAAAACCTAGGCAATACCATTCAGGACATAGGCATGGGCAAGGACTTCATGTCTAAAACACCAAAAGCAATGGCAACAAAAGCCAAAATTGACAAATGGGATCTAATTAAACTAAAGAGCTTCTGCACAGCAAAAGAAACTACCATCAGAGTGAACAGGCAACCTACAGAATGGGAGAAAATTTTTGCAACCTACTCATCTGACAAAGGGCTAACATCCAGAATCTACAATGAACTCAAACAAATTTACAAGAATAAAACAAACAACCCCATCAAAAAGTGGGCAAAGGACATGAACAGACACTTCTCAAAAGAAGACATTTATGCAGCCAAAAAACACATGAAGAAATGCTCATCATCACTGGCCATCAGAGAAATGCAAATCAAAACCACAGTCAGATACCATCTCACACCAGTTAGAATGGCCATCATTAAAAAATCAGGAAACAACAGGTGCTGGAGAGGATGTGGAGAAATAGGAACACTTTTACACTGTCGGTGGGACTGTAAACTAGTTCAACCATTGTGGAAGTCAGTGTGGCGATTCCTCAGAGATCTAGAACTAGAAATACCATTTGACCCAGCCATCCCATTCCTGGGTATATACCCAAAGGACTATAAATCATGCTGCTATAAAGACACATGCACACGTATGTTTATTGCGGCACTATTCACAATAGCAAAGACTTGGACCCAACCCAAATGTCCAACAACGATAGACTGGATTAAGAAAATGTGGCACATACACACCATGGAATACTATGCAGCCATAAAAAATGATGAGTTCATGTCCTTTGTAGGGACATGGATGAAACTGGAAAACATCATTCTCAGTAAACTATCGCAAGGACAAAAAACCAAACACTGCATGTTCTCACTCATAAGTGGGAATTGAACGAGAACTCATGGACACAGGAAGGGGAACATCACACTTCGGGGACTGTTGTGGGGTTGGGGGAGGGGGGAGGGACAGCATTAGGAGATATACCTAATGCTAAATGACGAGTTAATGGGTGCAGGAAATCAACATGGCACATGGATGCATATGTAACAAACCTGCACGTTGTGCACATGTACCCTAAAACCTAAAGTATAATAAAGAAAAAAAAAAAGAAATTACAACGTTGGCTCTTCTGGTTTTCAGAATTGTGGAGAAACAAATTTCTGTTGTGTATAGCCCACTTACTCCATGATATTTTGTTACAGTAGCCCAAATATATTAGGACAATAGTTATGGACATGGATATACAAATATCTTTTGAGACCCTGCTTTCAGTTCTCTCAGATATATATCCAGTAGTGGAATTGCTGGATCATATGGTAATTCTATTTTAATTTTTTGGGAAATCACTATACTTTTTCCACAGTGGCTATGTCATTTTACATTTCCACCAACAGTGCACAAGGATGCGAATTTCTCCACATCTGTCAAGAAGTTTATTTTTATTTTCTATTTGTTACTTAATAGTAGTCATCCTAATGGGTGTGAGGGATCTTTATATCTTTATGGAAATGAATATGTTGTCTACCAGAGACAATTTTGATAAACTGTATTATCACAAGAAATTGTCTGCTGTATTTTCAGTTTTCAGCATATATCTAAAAGTTAGTTATTTTACAATACATATATCATAAAGATATATATTTATCATATATATTTTATATGTTAATTTTATGTTAATCATGTATATAATACATATTTATATATTTATATATTTTATAAAATATGTATGATTAATATATATTACATATATATGATTAATATATATTACATAGATATGATCAATATATATTACATATATATTTCTCCTATGTATCAATAGTAATTTCTCCCATGCCATTTCTTTTCCTTTTATTTTTACTCAATTAGCTAGTGTTTTTTCTATTTTGTTGACTTAGAGAATCAAGATTTTTCTCTGAAAGACTGTTTTCTGTTCACTACCTCATTAATCTCTGTTTTTATCTCCATTATTTTCTTCACTGTGCTTATTTTGGCTTACTTTTTAAAAACTTTTTGAATAGGAAATTTATTTATTTACAATTATCTATCTTTCTATTGATATATATGGCGCAAGAATTGGCAAACTATTTTTGTAAAGGGCCTATAAATAATATATATTTTATGTTTTGTGGGCATACAGTCTCTCACAACTACTCCACTTTGCAGTTGTGCAAAAACAGTCACAGAATATGCTTAAATGAAGAAGTATGACTCTTTTTGTAGGCCATACAAAACAGACAGGGAGTTAGAGTTCGCCACTACTGTGACCAGTAGTTTTCTGACCCCCGATACAAATGCTTAAGTCTCTGAATTCTCCAATTTTTCTTTAAATATATCCCACAGATTGTAATAGGTAGTTTTTTTTTATCATTCTTTTTTTCCAGAAAATTTTGTGATTTCTGTTTGTGTTTCCTCTTCTACCCAAGAGTTACTTAGTTTTTTATTCCTGTGTGAAAAAGCCATTTTTATTTTAATTTCGCATTCTTTTACATTGTAATTAGAGTGTGTTGTCATTGTGTCAACTTATTAAAGTTGCAGACTTCTTTGTGATCTGACATGATTTCTTTTTGTGACTATTCCATGTGTACTTGAGAAGAAACTATATTCTCCATATATATAATGTAGTGTCATGTTTGATATACCTCCATAAGACCTATATTGTTGATTATGTTATTTATATTTTCTCTAATCCTTTTTTTCTTTTACCTGTCTTACACTGAGAGTAATATATTAGAATCAAATAAATATAGTGTTTCTGTTTTATATCTCCTCTCATTTGTTTTAAGTGGTTATAGTATTACCTAGTGCTTGGATATTCATAACTTTCATATCTTCATTGTAAATTGTGGCTTTTAATATTTTAAAGTGCCCATTTTTCTCATTTAATACTTTTTGCCCTGAATTTTACTTTAATGTCAGAAACACAATTCCTTCTTCCTTGTTGTTTCCATTTGCCTGATATAGCTTTGCTAATGCCTTTATTTCTAGCACATTTGAATTATGTTTTATGTGTGTCTCTTGTGCACGGCAGAGTTGAGTTGCTTTATGAGCCAATTCAAAAGGAGCTTTCTTTTAGTAGGTGAGTAAAGCCTATTTATATTCAATGGTACAATAATTATGTTGGTTTCTGTCGTATTGTGTTATAATTATTGTGTCTATTATATTTACTATATGCCTTTCTGTATTTATGGAGTTTTATTTCCTTTATTTGAAAATCTCCTTTTGTATTTAGAAAGTCTTGTGTTTTGTATTATCTACTACCTATTCATGCACACCTTTTAAGTGCCTTTAATAAACTTATTTCTTCCTTAATGTT
Organism: Nomascus leucogenys; assembly: GCF_006542625.1. Taxonomy (NCBI): domain Eukaryota; kingdom Metazoa; phylum Chordata; class Mammalia; order Primates; family Hylobatidae; genus Nomascus; species Nomascus leucogenys. Next base: position 61,436,955 of record NC_044391.1, read on the forward strand.
TTACTCTGCAGTCTGTGAAATGTACATGTTATTCTTTGACTCCCACCTATCACCTTTACAGTCAATGCTCTTATTCCACTTTCTCTTTTCTCTTTCTTTTCTCCTTCCATCTATTAGTTGTGTTCTTTCTACTTTGTCAGTATATGTAATGCTTACACACTGTTCTTTCATTCATGTATCAACTTTGTATTAGTGTTAGTTCTACAGTTAAACACATTAAATGCTCATCTTTGGTCCTTTTGTATAAGCTTCCCCAGGCATCTGTTTTGGTGAAGTTTCTCTTGTAATAGACTACTCATGAAGAGCTCATGAAAATAATACACCTTGATTTTCTTTTAATTCAAAGCTATTTATTTCATAGGCTTGTTATTTGAAGGATGACTTGGCTGCATATAAAATATTTTTCTCACACCTTCTCTAGATTTTTAAAAAGTGTGCTTATTTTTTTTAAATGTGACCTTGCTTTTTATGTTGCTTATGAAAAGTCTGGCACCAGCTTACTTTTTTTAATCCTTATAATTTTGTTTTATCTGCAGATGCTGATGATTTTGTTTTTGTCTCACAAAACCTAATCATTTTACCAGGATATGTCTCAGAGTTATTGTTCTGGGTCAGTTTTCCCAGGTATATAATGGGCTGTCAGTTTTTAAATTAAAGTTTTCTTTTGAAAGTCTTGTTAGATTATAGTTTTAAATATTATTTCTGTTGATTGTGTTGCTTTCCTTCTTCTGGGATTCTAATTATATGTGTGTTAGGTCTTCTTTGTCTTCTATATCACCTACTATCTCTCTAAACGTGTTTACTTCTTTATTTCATTTCATTTTTATGGTTTCTTTTCTTTCCCTCTTTCCTCAATGCTCCTTACTAAATTTCCATTTAAATCTATTATCCCTTGAACATTTGGTAATTTATCCTTCTTTTCTAATATGATTTATATAATTTACTAAACTCTTGTTGCTTTCTTTCAGTGGAAATTTTGTTGATGGTGTTTTTTTGGGGACCATTTGTATTCTTAGCTTTTGCATTTTTAATTTTTATATTTTCTAAAAATACCTTCAAATTCCTGTTTGAGGATTTTAAACTAAGACTTAAGCATTGTGTTATAGGTTTATTCTGCTTTGTGGCTTGTTTTATTTTTGAGGAGAAATTTTCTCAACTGAAATCTTGATTCACACCTTCTGTTTTCTTACTTCAATGCCATATATAAAATTTGTTTGATTTATTTCTATTTGTGAGCATCTAATGGACGTTTGATTTATTTCTATTTGTGAGCATCTAATAGATTCTTTGTTTGAAAGCTATCTCTTAGTTTATGGAAATGTAGTTTTGCTAATGGTTCCTTATGTTTATTTTGGTGATGGTTTATTTTGTCTCCTTTTGTTTCTGCAAGATTGTTAATTCCCTCCTCTTTGTATTTTTGTTTTCCTCTACTACCATATTTTCCCAAGAGGCATCACCCTTCTCTGTTTATCTCTCTTCCCTAGAAGTAGTTCTTCTCTCAGGCTGTCACTCCAGTTCTCACTTTCAAGTACCTTTCCTGTAGTAATGTGAATTACCAAGTATCAGGCCAATACTTGTGCATTTGCTGCTGAATCCTTTTCTTGCCCCCTTAGGAATACTTTTTCCTTAATGCATATATTTACTCTGTCCTCTTTTCATGGACTTTCTTAAGCCTCCCCTCTCCTATCATCCATACCTGCAGGTATGCAATAGCCGTGGAAACTCTGTCAGAAATTGGGTGTTTGTTTATTTACACCTAATCCGACTCTTTTATTATCCTCTGAGTTTTAATAATGCCGAATACTTGGGTCATACGTTATTTTATTTGCCTTCTTTGTTGCTCTTATGTTTTTTGAGATAGCGTGTAAAGACATTCAGATTCAGGCAGTCACCCTAACCCTCCATAAATCTAGTTTTAAATAAGGTTTTTGAAATTGAGCCTACATTTGAAAATACATGACATGAGCACCATATCCACAGTTCTATAGCAAGACATGTCCCTTAGTTTTCTGAAAATAGTCATTTTAGGCTAGGCATGGTGGCACACACCTGTAGTCTCAGCCACTTGGGAGGCTAAGGTGGAAGGATTCTATGAGCCCAGGAGTTCAAGGATGCAGTGAGCTATACACTCTAGCTTGGCTGAGAAAGTGAGATCTTGTCTCTTAAAAGTAAATAAATAAATAAATAAATAATAAGCTTTTTTGTAGCAGAACTATAATTTAATCTCTTAGAGAAACCACCTTCTCTGAATAAGTTGTTTCTAGAAATGTTTTTCATAAATAATTAGTAGTTATAAATTAAAGTGAGTATCTCCAGACTCAACCTTGTGACTCTGCTCTACAATCTGGTCAGTTTATGGCTTCACTGAGTAGCTTTATAACTCTTCCTCTCTTCTGATTGGTGTAAAAATTTTACCTATTCCAACTTTAGGGAAATTATGTGTGTGTAGGGGAAAATAAAGTTTGGGTACCTAAGCAGAATTATGAGAGTATTTCTATTATGTGAAGGGAATTAATAAATTATCAACATTAGTAAGTAAACCACCAAGTTATTTGATGTAAAAGCATTAGAAAGCTTTGCTTAAATGGACTGACTGTATCACTGCAGTGCTAACTCCTTTGAGCCTACCTTGGAGCATAACCAAGCAGCCTACCCTGTCTCTGACTGGACCACTCTATAGGACAGTTCATCCAGTGGGGAGTTGTCAGTTTGTGACTACGTGAGTGCTCACCAAAATTGTTCTTTCATTACTGCCTGCCATGGAGATATATATATATATATATATATAATATATATTTAAATATTCATGTGTTATTATTGTTATTTATTTATTCTAAAATATCTGTTGAGGCCGGGCGTGGTGTCTCATGCCTGTAATGCCAACACTTTGGGAGGCCAAGGTGGGCAGATAACCTAAATTCAGGAGTTCAAGACCAGCCTGGTCAACATGGCAAAACCCTGTCTTTACTATAAATACAAAAATTAGTCAGGCTTGGTGATGTATGCCTGTAATACCAGCTGCTAGGGAGGCTGAGGCAGGAGAATCACTTGAACCCAGGAGGCAGAGGTTGCAGTGAGCCAAGTTCATGCCACTGCACTCCAGCCTGGGTGACTGAGTGAGACTCCCTCTCAAAAAAATAAATAATAATAAACCTGCTGAGCACATAAGTTCCTGTTCTCATGGAGCATACACTCTTGAAGAGGGAGAAAAGAGATATACAAATAAACAAATAAATACCAAGTTTATTTTTTCCTACAGGAAAGTGTTAGGAAAGGAAAACAACAGTGTGATGTGATAGTGAAGATACTTTAATAGTGTTGTCACGAAAGTCTTCTCTAAGAGGTGACATTTAAGATTAGACTTGAAAAATCTTAAATAGCCAATCATGAAGAACCAGGCAAAGGTCTTCTATAAAAAGGGACAGCAACTGAGTTCGGCACATTTGAAAAACAGAAAGAAGGCCAGTATGATTAGAATACAGTGAGCAAAGTGTTGAATGGTTTAAGATGAAGTCAGAGAGGTGAGGAGGCACCAGACCACATGTAATGAAAAAGAGTTGGATGTTCTAGCTGGAATTCAAGGCTATCAAAGGGTTTCAAAGGCGGGAATGATATAATCTCAATTTTACTTTTAAATGATCACTCTGGTTGTTTGAATAAAGTAAATAGCTGGGAGACATAAGTGGAAGGAGGGAAATCAATTAGCAGACTGTTGCACTAGGCCTCCAGAAAGATAATTGTTCATAGCTTTGATCAGAGTGACAGCACTGAAGATACATTAGAATATAATCTGGGAGGAGGATTAATATGAATTATGAATGAATTAGATGAGTGAGTGAAATGGAGGAATGAAGGATGACTTCTTGATTTTGAATCCGTGCAACTAATTGGACATTGAAAAAATAATCTAAAAAAATTGGCATTTAATATTGCAGGAATTGTTGCTGATTTGCTTTATTGTCATCACAAAAGTAGAGAGGAGGGATACAGAAGAGCATAAAAGGGGACTGGTAGGAAGTTTCCATTTTCTTTTGTTGCATCCGGTCAAAACCTATGGTTTAGTTTTATAGTATTGTTAGGGTCAGCAGGGATTCAGTCAGTGGCTGAACAATGGTGGCCTGGGCCTCAGCATGCAGTAGGCTGTGCACCTCTGCTTAGTAGTGTTGTCAGGGAAGTCTTTTCTGAGAGGTGCTATTTAATACTAGAGTTCAAAAATAATAACCAGGCATATGAAGAACCAGGAGAAGACCCCTTTTCAAAAAAAGGAACAGCAACTGAGTTTGACAAATTTGAGGAACAGAAAGAAGGCCAGTGTGGCTGCAACATGGTAAGCAAAGGGCTGAATGGCTTGTGATGATGTCAGAGAGGTGGGGAAGGGTCAGATCATACATAATAAAAAATAACTGGACATTAACACTGTAATGTAGGGCCGACCATTCGAGAGTCTTAAATAGGGGAGGACTTGGTTGAGAGAGGACTTTTAAAGTGAGAAAGTGTCTCAGGGTGGAGTAATTCCAGCTCCAACAACCCTGCATCTCCTATCAATTCCATTATGCTTTTCCAAAGAATTGTGGCACACATGAAAAACTTCAGCATCTCATATCATTTTCAAGACTACAGTTTAAATAAATCATTATAGAAGGTGGAGCCAAGATGGCTGAATAGGAACAGCTCCGGTCTACAGCTCCCAGCATGAGTGACACAGAAGACGGGTGATTTCTGCATTTCCATCTGAGGTACCTGGTTCATCTCACTAGGGAGTGCCAAACAGTGGGTGCAGGACAGTCAGTGAAGCACACTGTGCGTGAGCTGAAGTGGGGCGAGGCATTGCCTCACTCAGGAAGTGCAAGGGGTCAGGGAGTTCCCTTTCCTAGTCAAAGAAAGGGGTGACAGACGGCACCTGGAAAATCGGGTCACTCCCACCCTAATACTGCATTTTTCCAACAGGCTTGGAAAACGGCACACCAGGAGATTGTGTCCTCCACCTGGCTCAGAGGGTCCCACACCCATGGAGTCTCACTGATTGCTAGCACAGCAGTCTGAGATCAAACTGCAAGGCGGCAGCAAGGCTGGGGGAGGGGTGCCCGCCATTGCCCAGGCTTGCTTAGGTAAACAAAGCAGCCAGGAAGCTCGAACTGGGTGGAGCCCACCACAGCTCCAGGAGGCCTGCCTGCCTCTGTAGGCTCCACCTCTGGGGGCAGGGCACAGACAAACAAAAAGTCAGCAGTAACCTCTGCAGACTTAAATGTCCCTGTCTGACAGCTTTGAAGAGAGTAGTGGTTCTCCCAGCATGCACCTAGAGATCTGAGAATGGGCAGACTGCCTCCTAAAGTGGGTCCCTGACCCCCAAGCAGCCTAACTGGAAGGCACCCCCAAGTAGGGACAGACTGACACCTCACTTGGCCGGGTACTCCTCTGAGACAAAACTTCCAGAGGAACGATCAGACAGCTGAATTTGCGGTCTCACGAAAATCCGCTGTTCTGCAGCCACCGCTGCTGACACCCAGCCAAACAGGGTGTGGAGTGGACCTCTAGCAAACTGAAACAGACCTGCAGCTGAGGGTCCTGCCTGTTAGAAGGAAAACTCACAAACAGAAAGGACATCCACAGCAAAAACCCTTCTGTACATCACCATCATCAAAGACCAAAAGTAGATAAAACCACAAAGATGGGGAAAAAACAGAGCAGAAAAACTGGAAATTCTAAAAAGCAGAGCGCCTCTCCTCCTCCAAAGGAATGCAGTTCCTCACTAGCAACGGAACAAAGCTGGATGGAGAATGACTTTGATGCGTTGAGAGAAGGCTTCAGATGATCAAACTACTCTGAGCTACAGGAGGAAATTCAAACCAAAGGCAAAGAAGTTAAAAACTTTGAAAAAAAAATTAGATGAATGTTTAACTAAAATAAGCAATACAGAGAAGGGCTTAAAGGAGCTGATGGAGCTGAAAGCCAAGTTTTGAGAACTACGTGAAGAATGCAGAAGCCTCAGTAGCTGATGCAATCAACTGGAAGAAAGGGTATCAGTGACAGAAGATGAAATGAATGCAATGAAGCGAGAAGGGAAGTTTAGAGAAAAAAGAATAAAAAGAAATGAACAAATCCTCCAAGAAATATGGGACTATGTGAAAAGACCAAACCTATGTCTGATTGGTGTACCTGAAAGTGACGGGGAGAATGGAACCAAGTTGGAAAACATTCTGCAAGGTATTATTCAGGAGAACTTCCCCAATCTAGCAAGGCAGGCCAACATTCAGATTCAGGAAATACAGAGAACATCACAAAGATACTCCTCGAGAAGAGCAACTCCAAGACACATAATTGTGAGATTCACCAAAGTTGAAATGAAGGAAAAAATGTTAAGGGCGGCCAGAGAGAAAGGTCGGGTTACCCACAAAGGGAAGCCCATCAGACTAAGAGCTGATCTCTAGGCAGAAACTCTACAAGCCAGAAGAGAGTGGGGGCCGATATTCAACATTCTTAAAGAAAAGAATTTTCAACCCAGAATTTCATATCCAGCCAAACTAAGCTTCATAAGTGAAGGAGAAATAAAATATTTTACAGACAAGCAAATGCTGAGTGATTTTGTCACCACCAGGCCTGCCCTAAAAGAGCTCCTGAAGGAAGCACTAAACATGGAAAGGAACAACCGGTACCAGCCACTGCAAAAACATGGCAAATTGTAAAAACCATCAAGACTAGGAAGAAACTGCATCAACTAACGAGCAAAATAAGCAGCTAACAGCATAATGACAGGATCAAATTCACACATAACAATATTAACTTTAAATGTAAATGGGCTAAATGCTCCAATTAAAAGACACAGACTGGCAAATTAGATAAGGAGTCAAGACCCATCAGTGTGCTGTATTCAGGAAACCCATCTCACGTGCAGAGACACACATAGACTCAAAATAAAGGGATGGAGGAAGATCTACCAAGCAAATGGAAAACAAAAAAAGGCAGGGGTTGCAATCCTAGTCTCTGATAAAATAGACTTTAAACCAACAAAGATCAAAAGAGACAAAGAAGGCCATTACATAATGGTAAAGGGATCAATTCAACAAGAAGAGCTAACTATCCTAAATATATATGCACCCAATACAGGAGCACCCAGATTCATAAAGCAAGTCCTGAGTGACCTACAAAGAGACTTAGACTCCCACACAATAATAATGGGAGACTTTAACACCCAAATGTCAACATTAGACAGATCAACAAGACAGAAAGTTAACAAAGATACCCAGGAATTGAACTCAGCTTTGCACCAAGCGGACCTAATAGACATCTACAGAACTCTCCACCCCAAATCAACAGAATATACATTCTTCTCAGCACCACACTACACCTATTCCAAAATTGACCACCTAGTTGGAAGTAAAGCACTCCTCAGCAAATGCAAAAGAACAGAAATTATAACAAACTGTCTCCCAGACCACAGTGCAATCAAACTAGAACTCAGGATTAAGAAACTCACTCAAAACCGCTCAACTACATGGAAACTCAACAACCTGTTCCTGAATGACTACTGGGTACATAACGAAATGAAGGCAGAAATAAAGATGTTCTTTGAAACCAACGAGGACAAAGACACAACATACCAGAATCTCTGGGACACGTTCAAAGCAGTGTGTAGAGGGAAATTTATAGCACTAAATGCCCACAACAGAAAGCAGGAAAGATCCAAAATTGACACTGTAACATCACAATTAAAAGAACTGGAAAAGCAAGAGCAAACACATTCAAAAGCCAGCAGAAGGCAAGAAATAACTAAAATCAGAGCAGAACTGAAGGAAATAGAGACACAAAAAACTCTTCAAATAATTAATGAATCCAGGAGCTGGCTTTTTGAAAATATCAACAAAATTGATAGACTGCTAGCAAGACCAATAAAGAAGAAATGAGAGAAGAATCAAATAGACGCAATACAAAATGATAAAGGGGATATCATTACCGATCCCACAGAAATACAATCTACCATCAGAGAATACTACAAACACCTCTATGCAAATAAACTAGAAAATCTAGAAGAAATGGATAAATTCCTCGACAAATACACCCTCCCAAGACTAAACCAGGAAGAAGTTGAATGTCTGAATAGACCAATAACAGGCTCTGAAATTGTGGCAATAATCAATAGCATAGCAACCAAAAAGAGTCTGGGACCAGACGGATTCACAGCTGAATTCTACCAGAGGTACAGGGAGGAACTGGTACCATTCCTTCTGAAACTATTCCAATCTACAGAAAAAGAGGGAATCCTCCCTAACACATTTTACGAGGACAGCATCATCCTGATACCAAAGCCTGGCAGAGACATAACCAAAAAAGAGAATTTCAGACCAATATCATTGATGAACATTGATGCAAAAATCCTCAATAAAATACTGGCAAACTGAATCCAGCAGCACATCAAAAAACTTATCCACCATGATCAAGTGGGCTTCATCCCTGGGATGCAAGGCTGGTTCAACATACACAAACCAATAAATGTAATCCAGCATATAAACAGAACCAAAGACAAAAGCCACATGATTATCTCAATAGATGCAGAAAGGGCCTTTGACAAAATTCAACAACACTTCATGCTAAAAACTCTCAATAAATTAGGTACTGATTGGACGTATCTCAAAATAATAAGAGCTATCTATGACAGACCCACAGCCAATATCATACTGAATGGGCAAAAACTGGAAGCATTCCCTTTGAAAACTGGCACAAGACAGTGATGCCCTGTCTCACCACTCCTATTCAACATAGTGTTGGAACTTCTGGCCAGGGCAATCAGGCAGGAGAAGGAAATAAAGGGTATTCAATTAGGAAAAGAGGAAGTCAAATTGTCCCTGTTTGCAGATGACATGATTGTATATCTAGAAAACCCCATTGTCTCAGCCCAAAATCTCCTTAAGCTGCTAAGCAACTTCACCAAAGTCTCAGGATACAAAATCAATGTACAAAAATCACAAGCCTTCTTGTACACCAATCACAGACAAACAGAGAGCCAAATCATGAGTGAACTCCCATTCACAATTGCTTCAAACAGAATAAACTACCTAGGAATCCAACTTACAAGGGACATGAAGGACCTCTTCAAGGAGAACTACAAACCACTGCTCAATGAAATAAAAGAGGATACAAACAAATGGAAGAACATTCCATGCTCATGAGTTGGAAGAATCAATATCGCAAAAATGGCCATACTGCCCAAGGTAATTTATAGATTCAATGCCATCCCCATCAAGCTACCAATGACTTTCTTCACAGAATTGGAAAAAACTACTTTAAAGTTCATATGGAACCAAAAAAGAGCCCACATCGCCAAGTCAACCGTAAGCCAAAAGAACAAAGCTGGAGGCATCACGCTACCTGACTTCAAACTATACTACAAGGCTACAGTAACCAAAACAGTATGGTACTGGTACCACAACAGAGACATAGATTAATGGAACAGAACAGAGCCCTCAAAAATAATGCCACATATCTACAACTATCTGATCTTTGACAAACCTGACAAAAACAAGAAATGGGATAAGGATTCCCTATTTAATAAATGGTACTGGGAAAACTGGCTAGCCATATGTAGAAAGCTGAAACTGGATCCCTTCCTTACACCTTATACAAAAATGAATTCAAGATGGATTAAAGACTTACATGTTAGACCTAAAACCATTAAAATCCTACAAGAAAACATAGGCAATACCATTCAGGACATAGGCATGGACAAGGACTTCATGTCTAAAACACCAAAAGCAATGGCAACAAAAGCCAAAATTGACAAATGGGATCTAATTAAACTAAAGAGCTTCTGCACAGCAAAAGAAACTACCATCAGAGTGAACAGGCAACCTACAGAATGGGAGAAAATTGTTGCAACCTACTCATCTGACAAAGGGCTAATATCCAGAATCTACAATGAACTCAAACAAATTTACAAGAAAAAAACAAACAACCCCATCAAAAAGTGGGCAGAGGACATGAACAGACACTTCTCAAAAGAAGACATTTATGCAGCCAAAAAACACATGAAAAAATGCTCATCATCACTGGCCATCAGAGAAATGCAAATCAAAACCACAATGAGATACCATCTCACACCAGTTAGAATGGCCATCATTAAAAAGTCAGGAAACAACAGGTGCTGGAGAGGATGTGGAGAAATAGGAACACTTTTATGCTGTTGGTGGGACTGTAAACTAGTTCAACCATTGTGGAAGTCAGTGTGGCAATTCCTCAGGGATCTAGAACTAGAAATACCATTTGACCCAGCCATCCCATTACTGGGTACATATCCAAAGGACTATAAATCATGCTGCTATAAAGACACATGCACACGTATGTTTATTGCGGCACTATTCACAATAGCAAAGACTTGGAACCAACCCAAATGTCCAACAACGCTAGACTGGATTAAGAAAATGTGGCACATATACAGCATGGAATACTATGCAGGCATAAAAAATGATGAGTTCATGTCCTTTGTAGGGACATGGATGAAACTACAAACCATCATTCTCAGTAAACTATTGCAAGGACAAAAAACCAAACACCGCATGTTCTCACTCATAGGTGGGAATTGAACAATGAGAAAACATGGACACAGGAAGGGGAGCATCACACTCTGGGGACTGTTGTGGGGTGGGGGGTCGGGGGAGGGATAGCATTAGGAGATATACCTAATGCTAAATGACGAGTTAATGGGTGCAGGAAATCAACATGGCACATGGATATGTATGTAACAAACCTGCACATTGTGCACATGTACCCTAAAACTTAAAGTATAATAATAAAAATAAATAAATAAATAAATAAATATATAAATGAATCATTGTAGTGTGTTTTTCTTTTTGTAACCAACCTGACTTAGGTTAGTGTTTTTACTAGAAATTTACTAGCCAATAATGGAATTTTTGATAGTACAAGAACAATCTACCTATTGTAGAATAATAAGATTGTAAACAGCAGTAGCAATATAGGAAAAATTCAGACATTCAGCTATACTGGAGAGGTATGATAGGCAGCTTCCAGCAATATATGCAATAAATATATATGTCTGTATCTAATCAGTTAACTCCCTTTAGTTAGACCACCAGGTGGAGGCAAGTCCAGGCTTTGATCCAATTTTATTTCAATGCCAAATGGTATAGCTTCTTGAGAAAGGGAATTATTATGTCTATCTAAAGTGTAAGGAAGTTTTCTTTTAAGTAGAGCTTCTTAATTGAAAATTCAGTGGTGGCTAAATGCTTATATTTACTGGAAATAGACAACAGTTTCTCAAGCTGTGTTTTTTGCTTTCCTGTGTGTTGAGATATTTGTGGTTTATGTTCCTCATAATGTAACTGAAGACTCAAAGGAATGGCAACAGAACAAGACAATGGCAGATCTCATTTTCTTCAGAAACAACAAGCTGGAATTCAGAGTCCTAAAGTTTGAATTCTACATATTTTCTACTTGTCTAGGTGGATTTAGAATTTTTGGTGCTTTAACCTGTGACTTGCCGTATTTTCATATTTAAAGTTATGAGAGCACCAAGTTAACACATAATGAAGATAAAAAGTGACACAGCTGCTCTTTCTATAGTGAGAAACTGGTGATATGGTCCTTAAAAATCTCTGCTATTTCACATGAGAATAAGGAAACTAAAAGCAAAGTAAGTTGTCACTACAAAACTACATGTATGCTATTTCTTATCCTCTGTCTAGTTGATTTTCATTTGTTTACAAATACCTAATTCATATGACACTTTTTCTGAAGGCATCTCAAATGACATATAATCGAAAGTAGACAGAAGTAACATTTTTTTTTTCAGTTCTGACCAGGATACCCAATAAACAAAATATAGACTTTGCCTTAAGGAGCTTTTATTTGTAATGAACAGAAATATACCAATAAATGCCTACAACAAAATTTTATAGTATCATGATAAATTTATGTGTAAAGTGTAGAAGTACTGAAAAGGAAGTGGTTATATCTGGGCATGGGAGTAGGAAGAAGGGATAGAGAAAGCTTAATGAAAGAAATAACTTCCAACAAAATTTTGGCGGGCAAACAAGAATTCACCTGGTTGAAAACAGTCTAGGTGGGGAAGAGGGAGGAATCGTGTCCGGGTTGAGAGAAGAACAGGTGTGAAGACAGAGTCAAGCAAAGAGAATGGCATTAAGGGTGCTCTGTTTTGTTTGTGTTCCTAATTCTTTAATTTTCTTTTTTTATAGGCAACAAATATTTATTGAGTACCTATCACGCCCCATGGACTGTTTACTTTATGAAGCTTAAGTTCTAGAGAAGAGGTAGGTAACTATATTCTACAAGATAGGCAATAAACCCAATGAACACAGAACACATACTGTAATGGAAAATGCCATTGAGAAATTGGAAGTAGGAAAGGGGATGGAGAGATCTGGGATGGGGATTGGTGAAAGTGAGTTTTAAATGAGATGGTTAGGAATGGGCTCACTGGGAAAGTAATATTTTAATAAAAATCTGAACAATGTTTTCATGCAGAAAACAGAAGAGCATTTCAGGAGAGAAATCAGAATAGTCCAAAGCAGGCAGAAACTGAAGCATTAGCAGGGTTGTATTCCCTTCAGAAGCTCTGCAGGAGACTCAGTTGCTTGCTTCTTCTAGCTTTTGGTGTTTGCTGGGACAGCTTGGCATATGGCTGCATCACTTGCTTATCTTCAAGGGCAGCATCCCCAAATCTCTCTCTGTGGTGTCTTCACATTACCTTCTGCTCTGTGTAGTAAAATCTCCCATTCCTCCTTCTTATAAGGATTCATGTGGTTGCATTTAGGGCGATCTCAGCTGGATAATCCAAGATAATCTCTCCATCTCAAGAGCCTTAACTTAATCACTACATAGACTGTCACATAAGGTAACACTCACAGATTCCAGGGATTAGGGGAAGAGGGTATAAACTTCTTCTATTTAGCCTTATTTGGGCTTCTTGGAGTTTCCCCTGTGTTTACAGAGTTTAAGGGTCAGTTTAAGATTTGGATGGAGTTTATATTCTGAACTGGGGACTCTCTTTTCCTGGATGTCTATTTTCTAAGGTTGACCTGTCTTACTTCTTTCTTCTGTTGTCATCTAGAGTTCTGTCCACTATTTCTTCAAGACAGAAATATTGTGCCTTTATTGTTGTTCGAGACTTAGCCATCCTGTTTGGAATTAGCCAGTTTCTGCATTCAAGACCAAAAACTAGATGAAATAGGAAGCTACTTTCTGTCATTTCCTTTTCCCACAAATATTCACTTCTTCAGTTTCTGCCTGCTTTGGACTATTCTACAGTGCCCTGAAGTAGGTGTTCTCTTTTTCCCAGAGTTTATAGTTTTTATCTATAGGGTAGATGGTCAACAGTAGTTACTTCTCTATTACTGAAAGCTGGGCCTGCACATTTTTTTAAGAGCACATGGGGCATTTACAAAAAAAAAATGCAAGTTTTGGTTTATAAACAAAGTCTCAACAAATCACCATAGGTTGCAGCCCTTTTAAAGTATTTTTCTGACAAAAGAAATTTAAAATTCTAAAACAAAAAGATAAACTAAAAACCGTAAATGACTATATATAAAACAATGGACTTTTAAATAATCTTTGAGTCACAAAAGAAAAACAAAGATTAAAAAACATTTGGACTACATGCTAAAAAAGACATTAAAATGTGTCAGATATACTAAAGCACTACTTAGAGAAAATATTATAGACTTAAAAGCAAATATTTAAAAAGAGAGAGGGTGAAAAGTCAATGATGTATGTTTCCATCCCAAGAAAAGAAAAAGAATACCAAATCCAAACGAAGTAGAAAAGGAGGAAGGAAATAATAGAGATAAGAGCTGAAATAAATAAAATTAAAACCAAATATACATTAGAGAAAAATAACAAAGCCAAATTGATATTTGAAATGATTAACAAAATTTCTGAACACTGTGAAAAACAGACAAGAAAAAAGCTGACAACTTATCAGTAATCAGGAATAAAATTTAGATTATAAATACAAACTCCAATAGACATTAAATATAATAAAGGATATTGTGAACAGTTTTGTTCAAAATATTCAAAATAAGTTTGAATATTTGGATGAAATGGACAAATTCTCTTCTCTGTTCCTTCTCCTTTGCACTCTCTATTATTGTGTGAGGGTGGGATGTATATTTGGGTAGACGACCTTTTATAAAAGCACTGCTTTATTGTATTATGCCATTCTTGCATTGCTGTAAAGAAATTGCTTGAAACTGGGTAATTTATAAAGAAAAGAGGTTTAATTGGTTCACTGTTCTGCACACTGTACAGGAAACATGGAGCTGGCAGCTACTTCGCTTCTAGATAAGCCTCAGGAAGTTTACAATCATGGCAGAAGGCGAAGGGGGAGCAGGGATGTCACATGGTAAAATAAGGAGCAAGTGAGAGAGAGTAAAGGGGAGGTGCCACATGCTTTTAAACAAACAGATCTTGTGTGAACTCAGTGTGAAAGCTCACTTATCACTAAGGGGATGGCCCAAGTCATTCATGAGGGATCTGCTCCCATGATCCAAACACCTCCCACCAGGCTCCACCTCCAACACGAGGGATTACATTTCAGCATGAGATTTGGGTGGGGACAAACATTCAAACTCTACCATTAGCCAATAATTTTGAATATGAGTATTGTTTAACTTTGCTCCTCATTTTATGGCATAGTAAACTGAGGTTTACAATTCTTTCCCTATTCTCTTAGTTATTAGTGGAGAGTTGAGCAAAGGTGTTGTTGTTTAAATGTATCGTCCAAAGTTCATGTGTTGAGAATTTAATACCAATGCAACACTGTTGAGAGGTGGGACCTGTAAGACATGATTAGCTCATAAGGCTGTGCCCTCATGTGTGGACTAGTGCCCCTATGGCAGGAGTGGGTGATTTATAAAAGAGTAAGTTGAGCCTTCTTCCCTCCCCCTCCTTTTTACCCTCTGCCATGGGATGATGCAGCAGAAGGCCCCCACCAGATGTCAGCCCTTTGATCTTAGACTTTCCAGCCTCCAGAATTGTGAGGAAATAAATTTCTGTCCTTCATAAATTACCCAGTCTCAGGTATTCTGTCATAGCAGCGCAAAACAGACAAAGATAAAAGGTCTTCTAACCCCCAGTCTTTTATCCACTTCAGAGGGTAAAGGTATCCATTATTTCAAAGAGCTATTCAGAAAATAGGATTTTCAGTGTCTATAATGAGAGTTGGTAATGAAAGGAAAGGACATATTAATTAAGGTTGAGAGTGGGAGTTCACTAATAATATCTGACTGCTGACTTTCCATGAATGAGGAGACTAAAGCTACAATTTAAACAACTGAATTGAGCATTGGCTGCTCCCCATGAGTTGTATGAGTTGAAAGAATTTGAGGACACATTGGCTATGAACTAAGGAGTAACACATCCTTTTGTTACATTATACATTGACTCCTATTATATAAATGGGGCAACATGAAAGATAAATTAGTGGACTCCATTGTGAAACAATAGATGTGAAGATGTCCTTGCAGTATTAACTTGTGTCCTTTTCTGTAAATTTGCTCTTTTGGTGCATAGCAGTTACTGATAAGCTAAGAGATTCAAATATTACTCTTAATCCCTAAAAAGATTACAGTGGCTCTGCATGAGTAGCAAGTTGCTGCTGTTTAATATATATCCAGTATTTAGTATTCAAAAACTTTCCCGTCGTGGTCTCCCCACCACGTGGCACTGATAGTGTGTGTGTCTGCACGCATGCTTGGTGCACTGTGCGTCCATCCCATTGCCTGGATTCCCAGTTGGCTATGTAAAAGCTAGGTCAGTGGGCTGACGTGATCTCTGAGATGCTGCAGACTGGGTTTAGCATGACTCTCTTTAAACCAGTAGGCAGAACCTTGGTTACCTTTCTGCTGTGGTAATTGCAGCTTAAAATATTAATTGGGAAAGCCCGTTTTCCTTACTCTCCTGTTTTATTGCCATATCGAGTATGTTAGAAACTGTTCTGGAAGCATGGAGAAGTGAGGAAACGGTGGGCGGAGCAGAGGAGAAAGAAAGGGCGTACATGCTGTGGAAAGCTGCACTGTTGCTGTAGTTTCCTTTCCCTTCACTGAGGTTTAATCACTAGTTGGAGGAAATTGGAATGTTTGAAGAAGGGCCAGTGCAGGGTGGAAAAAGGAGGGGAAGACAGGAGAATTCAATAATAAGGCCAAAGGGAGTTAAGCAAAGCAATGCCCAATAAATTGTACTATGGAACTCAGTAAGTGACTAGGGAGTCAGAGCCATCCACGGCACATAGCAAAATTGTCCTACTGTTTCTTTTGAACATCTGCAGACAGGTTCTATACCAGACTGCCAGATTGGAAGCCTTCAGACTGTTGTTTCTATAATTCCCTTCTTCCTAATTTTAGGGACAGAAGTGCCAGCTGGCCGTTCATTTTCCAACAGCTTTCTTCATACCTCGACACCAGTCCTGATCACTCTGATCCCATACTCATGAGGCCGACCTCAAACTTACAAGCAAGTTGAATCTGAGCTGAATTTATAGTTAAAGTGGCATGCTTTCACAGATTTTTATAGATGCTGGAAGATGAGTACACCGGTAGGACCAGTCCTGAAAACATCAAAAGGCTGGATGATACAGGGAGGAAAAAGAGAAGGAACTCTGCTGAAAGAAATACCAAAACTGTTATTGTTCATGTGGTAGAAAAAGTAATGAATGAAGTCTTAAGACCTGGGGTCTAGCTGCAGCTTTCCCCTAACTAGTCACATGACCTTTAGCAAATTCTGTCCCTTCCTCACAGAATAATGAGTGGAATTCAACATTTCTTTCTTCTTCTTTTTCTTCTTCTTTTTTTTTTTTTTTTTTTTTTTTTTGAGACGGAGTTTTGCTCTTGTTGCTGCCCAGGCTGGAGTACAATGGTGCGATCTCGGCTCACCGCAACCACTTCTGCCTCCCGGGTTCAAGAGATTCTCCTGCCTCAGCCTCCTGAGTAGCTAGGATTACAGGCATATGCCAGCACGCCCAGCTAATTTTGCATTTTTAGTAGACACAGGGTTTCTCCATGTTGGTCAGGCTGGTCTCGAACTCCCAACCTCTGGTGATCTGCCTGCCTTGGCCTCCCAAAGTGCTGGCATTACAAGGAATTGAATAATTTCTAAGATCCTTCAAACTTTCATATTTTCAAAACCATATATTTGTCAACAAATACATATTA
The DNA here is from genome assembly GCF_006542625.1 of Nomascus leucogenys. Lineage (NCBI taxonomy): Eukaryota > Metazoa > Chordata > Mammalia > Primates > Hylobatidae > Nomascus > Nomascus leucogenys. Next base: position 61,454,132 of record NC_044391.1, read on the forward strand.
GATGTCTGCAATATACCAAGCATTATATACCCATCTATAATATTTTACTGCCTTTGTTTTTGAAGGACCACATTTCTCTTTGGTTACTCAATTTCCTCATTGTGAAATGCGACTAATGATGACCCTCCTGCTTATTTTAGAACACAGAGGGAAATTGTCTGAAAGTGATCTGGAAAATTTAAAATGTTCTGCAGCAGACACCTTTGACATATTCATTTGTATTCTGGGAACATATGTACAGGTTTTTCTCTTTGAGATAATAAGCAATAACCTGAAAACGCTCTGTTTTACTTGAAAATGTGTGAGATGCCTGATCCAGAGAGAAATTATCCTAATACTGTTAATATTGTTCTAGAGTTGTGTGCGCATGCTCACACAAAGCTGCTAATTAGATCATAGTAAATGCACAAAGTAACATTGTCTGCTTGAAGAATAAAGAATGTGTTCCATGAGAGCTTGCCTATTTTATTCATCATTATATTTATAATAGTAATATTTGTTGAAGGAAGGAATGAAGCAATGAAAGAATGCAGATTGCAGAGATTTCTTTAGTTTTCTTTTCATTACCAATTTCAATTCTTGCGTCGTCTTCAATATTTAGGTATTTTCTTTGATACTTTTTCTTCTCCTCTGATTACCTCTAGAGGAGAGTATATTGAAGCTCATTTTGACTCAAAATAATTTATGCTTAGGAATCAAAAGATGTTCGTGTCGCAGACACACATTCCTAAGAAATATTACTATTGTAGTTGCTTCCTGAGATCGTCTCTAACGTGTCCAATACATTATTCTGCTTTAGTTCTGTAGCACCTAACCCAGGGTATGGCACTGAAAAAGTGTTCAGTAATTCATGAATGATTTGGCCAATCCAATGGAATAACTGGTGTGAGTACCTGCGACAGAGGTGCATGACTAATAGGAGTATTGTGTAAGAAATGACACAGGGGTTCTGAAATTTTGCCATGGCATATTTAGTCATTTCCATTCAGTGTTAAGATGGTTGTCACCACACAAATCATATCTATTTGTTCACTGTAAATTTTCTCCAGGGTCACTTCCCACCTTCAAATGCATTTTCTATTCTATTCTATTCTATTCTATTCTATTCTATTCTATTCTATTCTATTCTATTATTATTATTTTTTGAGGTGGAGTCTCGCTCTGTCGCCCAGGCTGGAGTGCAGTGGGGCAACCTCGGCTCACTGCAAGCTCCGCCTCCTGGGTTCACGCCATTCTCCTGCCTCAGCCTTCCGAGTAGCTGGGACTACAGGCGCCCGACACCATGCCCGGCTAATTTTTTGTATTTTGTTTGTTTGTTTGTTTTATTAGAGACGAGGTTTTACCCTGTTAGCCAGGATGGTCTCGATCTCCTGACCTCGTGATCCGCCTGCCTCGCCTCCCAAAGTGCTGGGATTACAGGCGTGAGCCACCTCGCCCGGCCCCCAGCTTCAAATGCATTAATCGGATTCCTCCAGTATTATGAAGAAAACATTATGAAGAGCCTTACCTGATGATAGTAATAACAACCGTAACCACTAAGTAGAGTCATTTATTAATGTAGCAATGCCATATTCTCTAATTATGACATTCTATAGTAATTCTATACATTATTAATGTAGCAATGTCATATTCTCTAACAGTTGTCCAGTGTCCCAAGCCTATCATAAGCTCTTTGAAGCTCTTTGAGAACGAGAGTTGTGTCTTATGCTCAGCACTTAGGATGGCTACTTAATTTAGATAGAAGAAGAATGTGGCTATTTGCAGGCAAAAGGCAACTTGAGTCCTCACATGGCACTATATACTAAGACACCCTACACCCCCAGTTTTACATGTGGTAGTTCTAGCATGTTCCTTCATTTAAGGATTCTCTTGAATTCCATAATTTCCAGATTCCACCTGAATAAATGGTGGAGATGGCAACTGGACACAAAGTTATTTTACCCTGTTCCCTTCACATAAAAGGCAGGCTTGGGATCACTTAGGTTTGAGGGCATAAACATCCTCTCAGTGTCTGAGTACCAAAGAAATGATAAACTACTATCAATAGAAAAGTAACAGATAGCTTAATTATCAATCAGTCTAGTGGTGATTATTTTAAGACTTTTGCCACAAACTGAACTGCCCCAAAGCAAATCTCTCATGCAGTTTGGCCTTAATTTCTTTTACTCTTTTTTTGAGAGGTTATTATGCAGTGCTTCCCCGTTTAAAACACTGTTTCTACCGGGGAATATTTGGGGGTCTTCTGCATTACAGACTAAATAATTCAGTCTTTTCTCAAGAAAAACTGCCATGTTACATCTGGACAAAAATGGAAACTTTAAAAAAAGGCTCACATCGTTTTATTTTCCTTTCTGTGTGTGTATTTTTTCCCACAGAAGTATCTTATTATTTCCTAATCGAAGCTCCTTCTTCTCTATGAGGCGCTGGCCTGATATTTTCGCCTGACAAATCTCCCGGAGCAGATGGTCCCTTCAGGGAAGCTCAGGAAAGTGCTGGGTGTCTAGTTATTGCCTGGCCCCTCCCTACCTCTTGGGGCCTCAAATGACAAGTCATCAAACCAGTTTCCCTCCAGCAAAGGTCCTTGATCCGGTAGCAGCAGGTTTGGGTTTCAGGCACTGCAGAGACCCTTTGCAGTTGGGTTTAGCAGCTACCCAAGTCTGCAGCCTGCGCTGGTCCTGGGGGTGAGAGTGATATCCCTGTTGTCCAATCAGAGACGCGGGTTTCCCTGTGGTCCCCGCCCCCCTTTCCCTGCTGCCCCAATAACCGCCCTAAAAGGCCGGGCTTCTGCTGTCAAGTAGCCAGGGTGGGCTCCGCGAGGCGAGGAGGGGCTCCGGTGGGGAGGTGCGCTCCCAGGTGTTTGCAGCGGAAGTGAGAAACCTGTAGGGTATGGTCCAGCTGTGCGGCACCGAGGCGAGCAGGAGCGGGGAACAGGTAGGAAGCTGGACTTTTCCTTCTTTGCAGATAAAATAAAGAATGCGCATTTCCATGCTGTTGCCTCCCTTCCCCCAGCCCCGCCCAGCCCTCGTCACCCCCAAATCTCCTGCGGTCGCTGCAGCTCTCGCCGTGAAGTACGGCGCGGGAAGGACTGGGGCGGAGGTGGCTGGGGTGCGGGGAAGCAGGGGTGCGGGATGCCGGAGCCCTGGGGTGCCAGGCAAGGCAGGACGGCAGTGCCCTAGGAGAGGGCTCCGAGCCCGGGGTCTGTGTCTCGTCAACTTTCCTTTCGGAGGCTGCCGCCGCCAGCGCCGGGAACTCGCCCCAGGGATGCCATATCGCCTCGGCAGGGGAGGGGTGGGGAAGCAGAGAGGTCGGCAGCCCGGGGCCCGCAGGTCTTTTGCTCCCGACGCCGGCCCGCTCCTGCTCGTCTTTCGCATCCCACCTGGGCGCCTGGCTAGCGCATCGCGGAAAACCTGGGAGCGGTTGCGGAGAGGGGAGGAAGGGACTTGTTTGTCCCCTGAGCCCTCTGTTAAGATCTGGCTCCCTTCAGGAGAAGGGGGTGGGGAAGAATCCCTGCAACTCGAAGGGCACGTTGCGATTAATTACATCTCCGTTGAGAAGGCACCGGCCCTTCTCCACGATCTGCGGCAGGTGGGAGGGAGAGACCGCGGAGCCACTGCCCCTCCCCTCCTAGCCTGGCGCTGTCTACGGGAACCACCTTCACACCTAGTTTCTGAAAGGTGGGTTTGGCTTCAGGGATTTCCAGGGAGTCAAGTGATTGTGCCCGGATGGGCTCGGAGCGGCTGCGAGGCTGCCTCCCTAGGTGACCGCATCTGGGTAGTAGGTGTTGGCTCAGTGCCGGTTCCTGCAGGAGTCAGATTGCTGGGAGCAGTAGGCAGAAGAATTGCAGAGAGATCCGACGCTGCATCACCCTCTGGGACTGATGACACCCTGCTTTGAAAATTCCTGAAAAATCGGGATGATGGGAAAGAGGGAAAGGGGATAGCTGCGACCTTTCCTTATTTATTTATTTTCATGCCAAACCGGGCATGGGTATTCGTACGTGTGCTTGTGTGTGCACATCTCCAAGGTGGAGCTATATATAGCTCCTGCATACCCAGCCCGGCTTCCCTGCTGCTGAGCCGGCTGCCTTGGCCTTCTCAAGCAATCTGGAAGCACTGAGTGGGAGGGGCAAAAGGGAATCCAATTCTCCATTGGGGGAAAAGCCGGAGAAGAAGCATTCAGACTGCTGAAACCCTGAGTGAAATAATGTTTTTGTAACTTACGTAAAGATCAATATTTCATATTTCATGTTTTCAATATGTCATATTTCATGTTTTCAATATTTCAGTATTTTGAAAACATTCTTAGAGTGCCAATATGATCTTCACCCATTTCGCCGCATTTTTCGGTTTCTAAGTGTGCATATGAAACTTACCAGGCCGAAGTGTAACGCAAATCAAATTAATACATGCCGTATCTGGGATATTTTATTAGACTCGGCATAATGGTTTGGTTATTTGGTAGTAAATTTATTTCAGTGATAACTTATGGCTAACAGCATTTGGGGATCTGGGAATGGATCCACCCACTTTCCAAGACTAAGGAACTGCTAGAACCCTTGCGGGGGTAGATGTGAGGTATTTCTTTGTACAGATTTTACTTGTGGACCTGATATTTAAATTTGTACTGCTTTTTCATATCACATCTATTTGTACTACATGGGCTTTCTTTTATAGATTGATGTATGTGCATTTATCTTTGCCATTCCCTGAAATTATTTATTCCTGATGACCACCTTTCCATTTTCACAGATGAAGAAACTAAGATTCAGAGGACACAAGTGATTGGTTGAAAGTCTTCTGAAAACTTTAATATTCCAACAACCTGCCGTGTAATTATACTGCATAGCAGTTTCCCCTCAAATAGAGTACTTTTTAGCTTCCCATGATTTTTGGTCCTGGCAACAAAATGTGGTTAATGTTGATACCAGGAACAATATAAATCAAGTTTATTCAGTTCTAGTCTGACATGTATCCCTACAAAATTTAATTCTGTGTTTTAAGAACAAAATTCTGACTTGCCAAGTCATTTTGAAGATAAATGATTTAATCTACCAAGTTACCATCACAGGCAGTGTGAGCTGGCTTTTAATTTTGCTCTGCAACTTCCTGATGATCTAATTTGGAGCAAGTTAATTAAACTCTGAGAATCTGTTTCCTTGTCTTCAAAAGGAATTTTGTAGCATTGAATTTTCAGGTTGCTATGAGGGTCATAAAAAGTATGCATGTTTCTATCATGGGGATGGGCACATAGTGGGTCATTAATAAATAGGGCTACTGGTAATAATAACAATACATTTGTATGTATCAACTAAATGCATTTTAAAATTCATGGTTCTAACAAAACGATCACTCCTCTTCAGAATCTCTAGTAGACTATTTTCACTTGGAAACTTAATCATACTTAGTCTTATTTTGTTGCTTAATCCTCATTTGTATGTCTGATTTGTTTTCTAATTAGGAAGTACTTTGCAGAAAAAGACTACGCTTATAATCTTTTTGTATACCCCACCACACTGAACACAGTCCTATAATAAAAAGATTCTTGTTCAGGAAGCATCATCCTAAGAAGCTGGATGGGTGCTGCAATGATTTGGGGATATTTTTTTGGTAGAAGGCTATGCCTTGGGAGGAAACTTCTTCTAGCTTTATGATCCTCTCCATGAGGAGTAATGGATGACAAAAAGTGTTTCTATATCTTTTCATAGAATGATTCAGTTCTCCAGTAGGGGTTATGACCATGTACTGGTTCTATGTATTCTCTTGTATCTTGTGTCCCTTGAGACCAGCTAGAAAGAGCTGAAATAGACAATTTATATTTCTGTATACAAAATATGCCCTGTAATTGCCTTATTTCAAAAAAATCAACAAATGCTCCAATTTCCATCTATTTCTACATGTAAATTGGCCATGGTCTCTATCATATCCCACAGCTTATTCTAACTCACCAGTAAGCTCCTTCTCCTCAATTCCAATGTTTGTTTTCTTTTTATTGATGTATTATCCATTGTTCTCTTCTGACCTTCTATTTTCCATATTGTCCATCTTCTTCTTGAAATTTTGCTCCTTGACACCACAATGCTGATACCATAGTTTTTTCTTAATTTTTCTAACTTTCCTTTCTTTGTCTCCCTCTTATCTTCTCTTTCTACTTCTAGCTTTCAAGCAAATCCCCCAAATTGATGACAATTTATCTTATTGAAAATAAAGTTCTCCTTCTGCATTTCCATTCCTAATCTCCCTCCCATTACCCATTTCCTTTACACTTATCCTATTGGCTAAGAGCACAGGCTTTGGGAGGAAGCCTGCAGGTGTTAATATTTAGGTATCATGATGCAGTTAAGCGACCATCAGCAAGTCAGCTGGGGATTATCATAGCACTTATGTGAGAGGATTTTGTGATTTTTAAAATATTAAGTGAGATAATGCATGTTAAACATTCAAAATAGGGTTTGGCCCAAGGTAATTACTCATAAAGAATAGCTATTAATAATAGAAGTGCTAGTGTAGCAATCGTAATGTACAAGGTGAAAACTGGTTTTGCTTTTTCTCCGTCAATAGGCATCATTCCTAAACTGGCTTTTATCAATGGAGACTACAACTTTACAGGCTTTCTGGCTTGTGGTTAATTACTTTTTAAGACGTTCTTTCCACTAGTCCAAGTGTTCACCATATAGTCAGTAATTAATTCATTTTTATTTTCAATGCTAATTTGTATCTTTCTCTGCTTATTCCAGCGCTAGTTTCCTCTGACACTTCATGCCTGGATGAGTCCGGTAGGCATGTTCTCAAAACTTCCAATGTATAAGTCTGTCTGCTGTAATCTAAGATGCCATGTATTATTGGTATAATGTGTTTTCAATTTTCATTAGTGCTTCTATTTTCCTTTGAAACTTTCACTGTACTTTAGTTCAAATCTTAAAAAGCACTGATTTTGGAGCAGGAGACTCCGGTTCAACTCCTGACAATAGGACTGATCTGTTGTGTGACCTTTGAAATGTAGCAGCAGGAGGATGGGGCATTATTTCACTTCAATAATATGAATGATCTACTGTGTAAAGTTACATTCAAAAGTCTATCTATTCAATATTAAATTGAAAATGATACTTTATTATTATAAGGACATCTAGAATCATTAAAGAAATACTGGGAATAAAGAAAAATCCACCAAATTCCACAATACAAAGAGATCCTATTTCAATCTTCCAGTCTTATTTCTATTAATATGAATAGGTATTTTTCAATTACAGATTTGAGTTTATAGTGAACATGCACTTTTGTATTTAGCTTTTTAAACTGAATATACCTTAAACATTTATTCATTTCATTTAATATTCTTACTATCCATGTGTCTTTTGGCTGTCAGTATTCTTTGATAGATCTTTAGGTTGTTTTCAGTTTTGCACCATCATGAAAATGAAACTTTGTATACATTAATATTTGCATTTCTGACCATTTCCTTATGACAACTTCTTAGAAGTTACCCAGTCAAAGTGTAAATATTTTTAACTTCATAACACTTACTGCCAAATTGCTTCCCCCAAAATATAAGCACAGATTTATGCTCTACCAGTCTACCAGTGGTTGGACCAGTTTGGCCATACTCTCATTAACACTTGGTATTATTTTTAAAAATTGTGATCATTTTGATAGTAAAATTGTGTATCTAGTTATTCTTCTGAGTTATTGTTCCTATGATTTTGGATGAGTTCAAAAATGTTATTATGTTTATAGGTTCTTTGTATTTCTTAATTTGTGAATTTCATTTGACTCTTTATTGGAGTGTTCATATTTTCTTCATGTAATAGGAAATCTGTGGTATATTGCAAAAATTGTCCTCATCTTGTTCTTTGCATTTTAAAAAATGCTTTCTAACACACAGAAATATAGAGCTTTACTGTAGTTTATAAATCTATTTGCAGTAGTATCTCTTTGTAGCTTTCAGGTTCAGAAAACTTTCTACCATTTAACGGAGAATTGAATATAAAAACAACATGTGACGGTGCTATTGCTGAACTTCTCTCCTCCTTTGAAGCAGAATCTGGCTTATATATATCATATGTATATCCCAGTGCGAAACGGCTCTGGGGACACATAAAATTCACTCAGTCTATTAAGATCCCATTATTCTTTAGGCAGGTCTCCCATGAAGTGAATAGTACCTTAATTCTTTCTGAGCTACTATCGTCCATTTCAAAAGAGCCACAGGGCAGAATGCACTATGGAAGATATTAATGGCCAGGTTACTCAGCCAGAGCAGGGCACTTTGTTTGCACAATTATCTGAATGACTCAGGCACTAAATCTGCTTCTGCCAGGATTATCCAGATGGTCCTTAATTCACTAGATAATTATTCACCCCTGTACTTGATTTTGATGGTGTAGACCTGAGCATGTCATCACTTTTCCTGCACTGTTTTGTTACTACTCTAAATGCTTAGGGCTGGTTGCATTAGTTTCTTTTATGAGAGGCAGGTTGCCCAGTTCTTCAGAGCACAAGTGTTAAGAGTTATGCAGAGCTTTGCATGAAACCTAGCTCAGTCAGTTACTAGCAGTGTGGTTTGAGGCCAGCCACTTAATTTTTTTTTCCTTTTTTTCTTTTTTCTTTTTTTTTTTAACGGAGTCTCGCTCTGTCGCCCAGGCTGGAATGCAGTGGCGTGATCTCGGCTCACTGCAAGCTCCGCCTCCTGGGTTCACGCTATTCTCCTGCCTCAGCCTCCCGAGTAGCTGGGACTACAGGTGCCCATCACTACACCTGGCTAATTTTGTTGTATTTTTAGTAGAGACGGGGTTTCACCGTGTTAGCAAGGATGGTCTCGATCTCCTGACCTTGTGATCCGCCCGCCTCGGCCTCCCAAAGTGCTGGGATTACAGGCGTGAGCCGCCACGACCGGCCATGAGAGCAGCCACTTAAATTTTTATACAACATTGTTTTCTGTGTAAGAAACATATTCAGAGTTTGATCCCTATTTCATTCTCCTCCCTCATAGTCACCTTCTTCTAAGTATATTCTATATGTCATAACCACAGTTGTCTTTCTAAAACCAATTTCATTGTATTCTTCCTCTGCTGAAAATTTTTTGTTAGTTCCCCTTTTTTTGTATTAGTAAGATGTCTGAAGTCTTTTGCATTGCACCTAAAGTCCTTTATTAAATGGTACCTGGTAACTTCTCTAGATTCATTTTCTGATTAATCAAATTTCTTCCATCTCCCATCTCCCACAATGTCAATCAACTGAACTGTTTGCCTTCTCCTAATGCATCCTGTTTTCTCTTTTCTCCCAACACCCTCCCATGTTCCCCATGTTCTATTCTCTACTATAAATAACCTGTTTTCTTGTCTGCTTTTTAACTGACCTAACCTTTTCATGCCTTGGGTCAGCTGCCACCATTTTTTGGAGGACTTCCCTGAATTCCCAGTCTTAAATTTTGACTCCCATGGTAACCTGTGGATATCCCTGCCGTATCACTTACCATACTATATTGTACTGATTGTTTACTTGTCTCTTGCCCCCACTGTAAGTCCTTGAGGATAGAGACCATACGTTATTTTTCTTTGTGTCTGATAGAGGACCTGACATAGAGTTGATACTTAATAAATATTTTCTGAAGACATGAATAAAAGAAGGTTAAGATTAAATTAGTTTTTAGGATTTCAACAAATGAAGGATTCATATCTTTACCCTGGAAACCAATCAATAAAAACTAAAAATTATGTCGATCTTCACAGTATTTCAAAAATTAACTTCCTGGTTTTGTTGATTTATACAGAATGAATAAAAAAGAGTTTTTTTTTTAATGAGGAATTTTGTAATGAAAAGCATGCCTAGGACAGCCAATAATTCCAAATTGCTAAATCAGTCAATAAATATCTTTTAAATAATTCTGCATTTTAAAAGGAAAGAGGAATGTATAGTTATATGGATAATGTAGATGTATAAATTTAGCTGTGTTGGAATTAAATAATGGCAAAGTTAATTTCACTTTTCTTTATTTAATAGAAGGTCTTCCATTGGTGTCATCTTTGGTAGATTACAAAGCATGGTCACATGCATAGTCTTATTTGATCCTTCGAAACAGTTTTGAAAGTTAGATTCAAAGGCATGGTCATCCACTTTACAGATAAAAAAACGAGCTCAGAGAAGTAACTAATTTGCCCAAGGTTACACGTTAGTGGCAAATCTGGACAAGTAAGATGATCTTGCTCATAGTTGAGTGTCCCATGTGTTATGCTTGGCCCAGAACATCTCACTGAGCGATGACTGCCACCATTTTGTCTAGGTTAAGGACAACAATCTTGATAGTAACAATCCCCTGAGCCATCTAGTAAAAATGTATTGCATTATTACCTACATAGGGTTTTTACTTAGATTTTTAGTAATCTGAGAAGAAACCAGCTGACACAACTTTTTGCTTTAAACATATTTTAAAGTCTTATATTTAGTTACTTGATCATTTAGAACACACACACATACACACACACACCATATTACCATTTTTTTTGTTTGTTTTGAAGTATTTGTCTTTTTATATTAGGTGACAAGTACAATGCTCTTTCCCTTACTTTTTTTTTTAAACTTGAATTATTAAAATATTTTTTTCAGCCAGGCATGGTGGCTCACACCTGTAATCCCAGCACTTTGGGAGGACCAGGCGGGCAGATCATGAGGTCAGGAGTTTGAGACCAGCCTGGCCAACATGGTGAAACCCCATCTCTACTAAAAATACAAAAATTAGCTGGGCATAGTGATGCATGCCTATAATCCCAGCTACTGAGGAGGCTGAGGGAGGAGAATCATTTGAACCCAGGAGGCGGAAGTTGCAGGGAGCTGAGATTACACCATTGCACTCCAGCCTAGGTGACAGGGTGAGACTCTGTCTCAAAAAAGAAAAAAAAAATCTGGATTTTCTTTATTTAGTAGACAATGTTCAACTTTAGTCTTCAGGTTTTGGCTTAGCATATATTCTGTAATCTTGGAGAACCAGATAGGTCAAATGCATTTTTTAGGAAATAGTGCAAGTGATGAAAAAGAAATTTATGAAAAAGAAATGGGTACTTAGTAAGAATGGTGATCTATCCTAGTTTGAAAATTACGAACACCGAGATATAAGATGATTTTTAAAATTTGACTTGTGCAAACGTCTTCTCTGTAATTGCACCTCAATTATTAACAATCACTTATCGAGCACTCACCCTGTGTTGGGCATTTAAAAAAAAAAAATGTGTTGCACATGACCATCTCAAAACTTTACAAAACCAGTGAAAAGGATTTTTAAAGTTTATTATTCCGATTTTGCAGATCAGGGAAGTTAGTTATTAAAAAGTTAATGCATGGAGAGGATAGAATTCACACCCAGATTGTCTGACTCTGAAGTACAAGTTTTTAATTGCTGTGTTATTCAGCACCAACCCCCAGGGCTCATGATAGCTGGTTTTAGTATTTCGTGAGTCACGGTTTAAAACGCTGCTATTCTAAGTGACCGGAATCTATCCCTAAACCCTCAAATAAATTTAGTATTAATACAAGGAATTAAATCATTCTAAATTTGCATATGTTTTATTTATGAATATCTTATTGATATCTTTCACTACAGTAATTTACATGGTGCAGTTTCCCAAGCATGAATTGGACCATTACAATGTGTCATTTAAATATGCCTCTGATGAGCCAATCATTTGAATTTTGACGCAAGCACCAGAAGTTTTTATGCATTTCTGCCCTAATTTTGCTTTCTAACATCTCAAATCATAAATAGTAATTCTCTCCTAAGGCTTCTAATCTGATAGTATTTAATTGTCATGGTTACTAAAAGTACAGATTTGTTAACTGTAACAGACAAGATGAATATTATAAACAATATTTATAATATTCTAGCTTGAAACGCAAGCTGTTTACTGTAATAGAATTTTATCTCAGATAAAACTTTCCTTTGTAAATTATTTTTATACATTAAATGTGGTGTAATATAATTTACAATATTTGTAAATGCCTAATGGATTGACTTTATTTTTCTTTTGGTCTACTTATATTATTTTGGAGAGAGTAACAACTTTCAGATTGCTTGAAAATTAACCTGGTTTCTCAAAAAATGTTATTTTCAAATTTTGGTTTATGCACAAGTTGAGTGGTAATAAACCTAAGACATCAACTTTCAGTAAAACACTGTATTATTACATTCTTTCCTTTTCCCTTTTTAATTAAAGAATAGCAGACATACAGAAAACATTTGGCTCAGTGAGCTATAACAAAGTATTCATACTGTGAAATCAATATTCATTTCAGAAGAAGGAATCTTGTCAGCACCCAGGTACCCCGCTTCCAGCCCCACTTAATCACTATCGCCTTACTCTTCTCCAAAGACAGCTTCTGACTAATAAGACTGTAGAATAGTTTTGTCTGTTTTTAAAATCTACATAAACGGAATCATGAAATATGCATTTTTGTATCGGATTTTTTTTTTTTCCCCCAGAGACAGGGTCTTGCTCTGTTGCCCAGCCTGTTCTCGGACTCCTGGCCTCGAACGATCCTCCCTGCTCAGCCTCCCGGAGTACTGGGATTACAGGCATGAGCCATCATGCCTGGCCCAGATTCCTTTTGTTCAAAATTTTTTGTGAGCTGTGTCAATATTCTTGCATGTAGCAATAATTTATTTTCATTGTACTGTAGAATTCTATTGAATGAATGCCCCCAAAATATACATATTTATTCTATTGTTGAATACTTGGGTTGTTTCCAGTTTTGTGTTATTACTGATAGTTCTCCTACGCATGTTTTCAAATTTATTAGACATTGTTTTTCTTTTTTCTCTTTGAGAGGAGTTTCGCTCTTGTTGTCCAGGCTGGAGTGCAATGGTGCGATCTCGGCTCCCCGCAACCTCTGCCTCCCAGGTTCAAGCGATTATCCTGCCTCAGCCTCCCAAGTAGCTGAGATTACAGGAGCCTGCCACCACGCTCCGCTAATCTTTTGTATTTTTAATAGAGGTGGGGTTTCACCATGTTGGCCAGGCTGGTCATGAACTCCTGACCTCCATTGTGCCCGGCCCCAAATTGAATTATACCACGTACGGTGTTCTGCCACTTCCTTTTATCTTGGACAACTTTTTCTTTCCACATATTATAGTGCCAACACATTCTTTTCAGCACTTGCATAGTATCCCTTTGCATAAAACACAATTTATTTGTCTCATTGTTGGAACTTTGGGTAATGTTTCCAATGTTTTTTAAAAAAGAATGCTACAGAAACATTATTCTACGTGTAGTTTTGTATATTCCTGGGAATATTTTTCTAAGATACTTCCAGAATGAAATTGCTAGCCAAGAGGTATATATATATTTTTTACAGATGATTGGTATTTCCAAGTTGCCCTTTAAAGAGACTATAGTAATTTATAATCTTAGAAACATGAATAGGAATGTCTGCTTTTGCATATTCTCCCTAGTACTATTATCAGTCTTTCAAATATGTTTGGATTTTGTATTTCCAAATCAAATTATTACTGAAAAAATAATATAAATGAAGCATACCTGTGTGCTAAAGAGATCATAAAACATAACATTTGGTGTTTCCCTATAGACTAAATTTTGCTATTTTATATAAAAATATTTCAGTTATTTTTGGAATTATAAAAACATTTCAGTTTATTTAAGTGGATCCTAAGTTGTTTCATAAAATTCAAACTAAAACTCCCCTGCCTTCATCGTTATTTTTAGTATTACAGCTTTTCAATGGGTAAAGACTTAAATCTATATTCTGGCACTTAGTAGATACGTAATTTTGGAAAATTTACTCAGTTCCTCTTACTTTGAGTGCCTTCGTTTTCCAAAGTCGTGAAAATAGATATGGAAGTTAAGTTTGCTGTATCGCTCTCATCTGATGGTTTTCCAGGTTTGATTTAGGTAATTAGGCTACTTAGGCAGGTGCCTGTTTCTCACTGACCTATTTATGACCCTCTCAGAGCTGCTTGTTCTTCAGTGAGAAGAGTTTCTAGACATGAAAAGGGGCCTGTTTCCTATGAATAATCTACAAAGTAGTCTCTTCTGCTAGTTAGAAATGGAAAGAAGTGATGTGAATAATATTTCCTTCTTTCCTTCATTTATATTGTTGGTGAGAGGAGGGAGAGAGAGAGAGCGAGAGAACAGAAACACAGATCTACCACGTGGTAGACATTGCACTGGGGCTAGAGATACAGTAATGATTAAGTGAGACTTTTTCTTGCCTTCAAGAGTCTTCTAAACTAAGTTTGTAAAATAGATAAAAAGGTAGTTCAAAACCGCGAATGGGTGCTTTGAGCCAAGCAGAGCCAACATGCTAGGGGAATTATTCTATGCAGAGGACAAATAAAGTCCTGGAGGCAAAGAACAGCATGACTGGTTCAAATAACAAAAAGAAATAAAGAAATATGGTATAGTATAAATTATACAGTAGCAAGACACATGACTGAAGAGCAGAAAAAGAAAGTTTCTTTAAAGTGTTGAAGTATGTGTCTTATTCTCGGAGCAATGGTTAAAAGAAAGGCAGTGATTTAATCAGATTTCATAATTATTTTTTAGGATTTAATAAAGTAAAAGACACTAGCTATGAAAGGACTGTAATTTCAAAAATGTTAAAGAAAATAAGTCTAGATTTGAAACAGCATATCTAGATCATTCTTGATAAAAAAAAGAAATTTTGAAAACTTGGCAGGCCCATACTCTCCGAATTATCTTTTAATAAGATCTAGTAGTAATTTTATTATTGACTTCATCTTGCTGTTAGGCATGTTATGAAAGCTCCCTTTGAGTAGTTAAGAAAAGATAATTAAAGATAGAGTCATATTTTTTCATCTTCATCTTTTTCACAGCTTCTTTGATTACACAGCTTCTTTCTTGATTTTGGCTAAGACACATATATTTTGAAAGCCATAAAAATTCACAGATGTCCTAGACTTAGGATTTTATCCCTAGCTATGGCTTAGAATACTACCTTGCTTATTTTTATAAACACGTATGGTTTCCTGTTTGTATACAATCATATCTGTTATGGGGGTATAAGAAATAGTCATTTACAATATGACTAAATCACTAAGGAAAAGATGTACAGTAAAACTTGGATTTTGGAGATATTTTAAACTGATGGTTTCTATAAAATGCTATTCCCTGGAACTTCTCATGCCTCACATCACCAGACCGAGAATTTTTTTGTCTTATTTATTTCTACAATGGTAAAGTAATTAGTTGTAAAGACGAAAAATTGCCATTGCTACTGACCTAAATGATGATGTTAGTGGTACTGAAATGTGCTCGGAGAATCATTGCTCAGCATGTGAAAAGCTTATCCTTGCAATAAAAATCCCTCTATTTTCTGATACTCTGATAACATTATATATTGAGAAGTCACAAAGATTTACTGATATATAGCAAGTGTAATTTCTTCTTTGTTTCTTCTTTACTTTCTGTCTCTTTTTAGTGCCTTCAGTGTTCAGGGAAGTGTCATGCCAAGGTATATTGACAATACTGGTCCTTTTTGAGTGTCCAAAAACAGTGGTATTTCTCGAAACTAGTGATTGCCTATTATTTGATTCATTAGGGAATTAAAATTTGTCAGCCTTTTCTCCAGGATTTTGTTTCATCCTGAGAATATTTTCCTTCCCAATTGCTTGCAGTTGACACCACTATTTGAATCCTGATGAATTATTTCTGCTTCACGTTTGCCATAGACCTTCTGCTCAATTTGCATATGCTTATATACTTTCTTTATCATAAACTTCCCTGTGTTTGAGATGGGGTAAGCACTGTTGATGATGGGTAGTAATAGAGAATCATTCCATCTACATCAGATCATACTTTTTTTTTTTCAATGTTTAATAACAGGTTCTAGAATTCTGGGCAAAAGTAACATCTCTCTTTTTTTTAAGTGTTGTATTAGTCCATTCCTGCATTGCTATAACAAAATACCTGAGACTGGGTAATTTATAAAGAAAAGAGGTTTAACTGACCACGGTTCTGCAGGCTGTACAGGAAGCATAATGCAGGCATTGCTTCTGAGGAGACCTCAGGTAGCTTCTAATCGTGGTAGAAGGTAAAGAGGGAGCAAGCGCCTCACATGGCAGGAGTAGGAGTAAGAGAGAGCGGCGGGGAGGTGCTGCACACTGAGACAACCAGATCCCACAAGAACTCACTCACTATCCTGAGAACAGCACCAAGGGGTTGGTGCTAAACCATTCATGAGAAATCTGCCCGCAGGATCCAATCATCTCCCACCAGGCCACACCTCCAACATTGGGTATTAAGATTTGACATGAGATTTGGGTGGCAACACAGATCCAAACTATATCATTTGATGCTTTATATATATATATATATATATATATATATATTTTATTATACTTTAATTTCTAGGGTACATGTGCGCAACGTGCAGGTTTGTTACATATGTATACATGTGCCATGTTGGTGTGCTGCACCCATTAACTCATCATTTACATTAGGTATATCTCCTAATGCTATCCCTCCCGCCTCCCCTGATGCTTTAACCAGAGAGAAATCTTTGCCTGTGTCTTCACTGTATATCTGGTAAACATCTGCTCATTTCTCAAGTTTCCTCCATGCCACATTTTTCAGGAAGCTTCTCCTGGCCTGACTTCTCCCAGGCAGATCGACACCTCCCTCATATGTTCCTAGTGTACCTTGTATAAACTTCTCACATAGCCTCTTTAACACTTCATTATCCATACTTATGTCCATGTCTCCCTTTCTTTACTAGATTGTAAGAGTAGAGAATATGTCTTTTCAATTTTTATTTTGAATCTTCAATGCCTAGAACACTGCCTCAAACTTATAGGACCCCTCAAAACACACTAATGTTTTGGATGTTTTTAAGTAAACAAAGAAAATATTTTAGAAATGTTTTTTGTAATAATATTTCATATTCTGAAAATCCCAGAGGAAGGTTGTCTATTTATTAGCAGATGCCCACACTACTTCTTCCATATTGGTAGATAAGATCATGATAATATATATGCTGTATAACTGATACATTATAAGGCACTGGCTGTTCTCAATATTTACAGTTCATAAGAATTACCTGAGATTGTTAAAAAGGAGGAATCCTGACTCTCATCCCTACAGACTCTGGCTTAGTAGATCTGATATGGGACCCAGGAATCTGCATTTCTAACAGTGTCTCTGTTGCTTCTCAGAGCACATTCCAGAAACAAAACTTTTGATCAACCTAGATGGAATTAATGCTTGTGCTTCAACAAAACATACATATAAAGACGTGCACGCACACACACACACACACACACACACACACACACACACAACCCTGCTCAGATTAAGACTATGGAATTGCTTTTAAATACCTCAAGGATCACCACAATGCCAGAGCCATCACCATTACTTCTTTCTCTTACTCTGTCATTGCTTTTCTCCTTTTCCTCTTTCATTTCTTTTCTTTTCTTTTCTTTTTTTTCGAGATGGAGTCTCGCTGTGTCGCCCAGGCTGGAGTGCAGTGGTGCGATATCAGCTCACTACAAGCTCCGCCTCCCGGGTTCACGCCATTCTCCTGCCTCAGCCTCCTGAGTAGCTGGGACTACAGGCACCTGCCACCACACCTGGCTAATTGTTTTTTGTATTTTTTAGTAGAGATGGGGTTTCACCGTGTTAGCCAGGATGGTCTCGATCTCCTGACCTCATGATCTGCCCCCCTCGGCCTCCCAAAAGGCTGGGATTACAGGCTTCCTCTTTCATTTCTATTATCTTTCTTCTTTTCTAACAAAGGATGGCTTTTTACAAACATTGCTAACCAATCTGAGCATCCCTTTCCTTTCATGTTGAATACTAATTTATTTCAGTGCACAAAATGTTCCAATCTACTGTGCTTGTCCAGATATGTTTTTTGATGACTGATAATGGGTGACTGATTTGTCTCTAAAGAAAGTGTTTCATTGTGAGATGAAGAGGAAAATATGAGGAAGAAAAAATATTTTGGAGTCTTCAGTTTCTTGTGTGGCCATTGGAAAGACGGTTTCTATACTGCTAATTTTAATGTAAGATATTTTTAGTCAACCAAATTCTCAATGTGGCTGCAAAATGAAGCATAATTTATGTACAAACTAAGAGCAAAGGCCACTTGCTGTAATTTTTATATAACTGTTATCAAAAATTGATGCATTATTTTATAATATTAACTCTTCCAATGGCTTTTTAGTCCTAGGTACTTTTCTCAAATAGAAATTATATTGTGATCTAGAATTTTGAATGTAATTTGAAGTTACATTTTCTTCCATTTATTAAATTTTACATTAGGGAGAAATTATGGTATATTACTCGTACTATGCTTTCATTTTGGAAGTCAAAATTGTACCACTAAGACTCTCTATTAACATTTCTTAATTAACTATTGGGTTTCTGGCAAGCTATGGGCATACCTTGTAGTTTTTGTGGGTTTAGTTCCAGATCACTCAATAAAGCCAGTATTGCAATAAAGAGAGTCACACAAATTTTTTGATGTTGCAGTGCTTATAAAAGTGATGTTTACACTATACTGTAGTCTATTAAGTGTGCAATAGCATTATGTCTAAGAAAATGTACACACCTTAATTAAAAAATACTTTGTTACTAAAAATGCCACTAATTGTCTGAGCCTTCAGCCAGTCATACTCTCTTTTTGCTGGGAGAGGGTCTTGCCTAGATGCTGATTTCTGAGGACTGATTTAGGGTGGTGGTTGCCAAAGGTTGGGGTGGCTATGGCAATTTCTAAAAAGATGACACTGAGGTTTGTGAAATCAGTTGACTCATCTGTAGCATGCAATTCTGTTTTATAGCCTTTTACCCACAGTAGAGCTTCTTTCAAAATTGGAATTGATCTCTCAAATTTTGCTACTGCTTTAGCCACTGAATTTATGTAATATTCTGAGTCCTTACTTGCCATTTCAACAATGTTCACATCTTCAACAGGAGTAGATTCTATCTCAAGAAACCACTTTTATCCACAAGAAGCAACTCCTCTTCTGTCACAGTTTTATCATGAGATTATAGCAATTCAGTCAAATATTCAAGCTCCACTTCTAATTCTATTTCTCTCGGTATTTCTACTTTTGCATTTATTTTCTCCACTGAAATATTGAACTCTTCAAATTCAACTTCTTCCAAACTCCTGTTAATACTGATACTTCTATTTGACTTCCTCCCAAATGTACTCAATGGCATCTAAAATAGTAAATTCTTTTCAAAAGATTTTTAACTGACTTTTTTCCCAGATCCATCAGAGGAATTACTATCTATGGCAGCTAAAATCTTGTGAAAGGTATTTCCTAAATAAAAAAAAAATCTTGAAAGTCAGAATTACTCCTTGATTCATGGCTGCAGAATGGGTGTTATGTTAGCAGTCATGAAAATAACAGCAATCTCTTCATACATCTCCCCCAGTGCTCTTGGGTGACCAGGTGCATTGTCAATGAGCAGTAGTATTTTGAAAGGATTGTTTTTTTTTTTCTGAGCAGTCGGTCTCAACAGTGGGCTTAAAATATTTAGTAAACCATGCTGTAAACAGATATGCTACATCCAGACTTTGTTGTTCTATTTGCAGAGCACAGGCAGAGTAGAGTTAGCATAATCCTTAAGTGCCCTAGAATTTTCAGAATGCTAAATGAGTATTGGCTTCAGATTAAAGTCAGCAGCTACATTAGCTACTAATAAGAAAGTCAACCTGTCCTGAAATTTTGAACCCCGGTGTTGACTTCTCCTTTTTAGCTCCGAAAGTCCTAGATGGCATCTCTTTCCAGTATAAGGCTGTTTTGTTTACATTGAAATTACGTTGTTTAGTGTAGCCACCTTCATGAGTGAGCTTAGCTAGATCTTCTGAATAACTTGCTGCAGCTTGTACATCACATCACCACTTCCTGCTTCACTTCGCATTTTTATGTTATGGAGATGGCTTCTTTCCTTAAACCTCATGAACCAACCTCTGCTAGCTTCCAGCTCTTCTTTTAGCATTCACAGAATGGAAGAGAGTCAGGGCCTTGCTCTGGCTTAGGCTTTGGCTTAAGGGAACGTTGTGGCTGGTTTGACTTTCTATCAAGGCTACTCAAACTTTCTCCATTATCAGCAATAGTCTGATTGTCTTTCTTATTTGTGTGTACACTAAAGTAGTACTGTTACATTTTTTCAAGAATTTTTCCTTTATACTCACAACTTAGCTATTTCTCCAGGAGCCCCAGGTTTTTTCTTAGCTTTCCACATAGCTTCCTTACTAATCTTAATAATTTTTAGCTTTTGATTTAAAGTGAGAGACGTGGGACTCTTCCTTTCAATTGAACACTTGGAGGCCGTTTTATTTGACTTTTTTTTTTCCCAGAAC
This sequence comes from Nomascus leucogenys, assembly GCF_006542625.1. Taxonomy (NCBI): domain Eukaryota; kingdom Metazoa; phylum Chordata; class Mammalia; order Primates; family Hylobatidae; genus Nomascus; species Nomascus leucogenys. Next base: position 61,474,468 of record NC_044391.1, read on the forward strand.
CATCTGAGGAATCACTATCTATGGCAGCTAAAATCTTATGAAATCTTACGAATCTTAGAGGCCATTATAGGGTTACCTGAACTAATTTCAATATTGTTGTCTCAAGGAATGGGAAGGCCTGAGGAGAGGGAGAAAGATGGAGGAATTACCCCTTAGTGGAGCAAGGTAATCAACCTATTGATTAAGTATCAATTAAGTCTTACGTAGGTGCAGTTCATGGCACCCCAAAACAATTACTATAGTAATCAAAGATCACTGATCACAGATCACCATAACACATATAATAATAATGAAAAAGTTTGAAATATTGTGAGAATTACCAAACGATGACACAGAGATAAGAAGTGAGCTCATGCTGTTGGAAAAATGATGACAATAGACTTACCTGACACGGGGTTGCCACAAAACTTCAATTTGTAAACAAATGTCATATCTGTGAAGTGCAATAAAGTGAAGTCCAATAAAATGAGGTATATCTGTACTGATAAATTTCCACTGAATGTGGAAATCTAATATCTGATCTAAGATGGTAGATACGAATATAGTGACTGGTATTCATTTAAGATATTTTTTGAGTACAGACTTGTAAAACAATGTTACAACTGTTTTTACAAATATTATTTATTCATATTGTCCTCTATTTCTAAAAAGAATACTGCAAAACCAAGGAATTTCTTATGGGTTCTTGCAAATATACAGGTAGAGACAATCTTGCTGTTCTCAACAATTATTTTATCTTTTTAGATTTCATAGTGTAATTCACACATAAGCTAGTTATTTCTACTTTTGAATTTTAAATTCAGCCTTTCTCCACATGCTTTGGAACCTATTCTAGAAGAAGACACTAATACTTATATTGCTAAAAATATCACTCTGAGGTGCAATATCTTAGTTAAATTGGGCTTCACCTCAGCGTCACTATTTCTACAGCTATCCTTTAAACCTGTCAGAGAGAGGAATCTCTTCTCTTTCATATTTCTAATCCCTCTACTGGTGCTGTGGATCTGAACTTTCCATAATATGAAGGGAAATTTTCTCTTGTGCTCAGAAGTTTCTACTCCTGAAATTTCAGTCTTTCCCTGTCAATTCTAGAATTCTCCTGCCTTCAAACTTCTGGGTTATGTTTCTCTACTAACTTTTCTAGCTATGTTTTTCTTTCATTTTTCTCTTCCCTTTTCAGAATTACTAGTCTGTAGTTTCAAAATCTCTTCCACCCAACTTGTTGTAGAGAAAAAGTAAAGCCAATTTTGGTCTAAGTCTTCTTTCTCCTCTTAGGTTCTGGGTTATATCCCTTCACATTTTTAGGGACCTCACTGTATTCATTATCACTTCTTTCTTGTATCTTAAACCTTACCCTCTCTATTGACCTCCTGATGTCAGGATTTATGCTTGGCTAATTCTCTTTATCTAAAAAACAATGCAGAAGAAATTAAACAAATGAAAACCCTCCTTAAACTTTTGCACCCCCAACTAATAACCATAGTCATTTCTCCTTCTTCTCTTTTGTAGCCAAATTTCTTTCTTTCTTTGTTTCTTCTTCCCCTCCTCCTCCTCTTCCTACTCTTCTACCTTTTCTTCTTTTTTTAAGAGACAGGATCTTGCTCTGTCTCCCATGCTGGAGTGCAGTGGTATAATTAATAGTTCACCATAACCTCAAACTCCTGAGCTCAAGGGATCCTCCCACCTCAGCTTCCCAAGTAGCCGGCACTACAGGCACTTGCCATTATGGTTAGCCTGTTATTTTTATTTGTAGAGAAGGGATCTTGCTATGTTTGCTATGTTTCCCAGGCTGTTCTCAAACTCCTGGCCTGAAGTGATTGTCTTGTCTCAGTTTCCGAAAGTGTTGGTATTACAGGAGTGAGCCACTGTGCCCAGCCCCAAATTTCTTTAAACATTCATCTATGCTTACTTCACAGTTCTTTGTCTTGAATTCACTCTATAACTCTGAAATCTGCTTTTTATTATTTTATTAAAGCTGCAGTTTACTAGGTCACTAAAATATCCTTATTTCATAAATTGTATGAATACTTTTCAGATGTTATCTTACTAGACCTTTCATCACAAATTAACACTGTTCAGTTTTTCTTCTTGGAAAAAACTTTTGATAGTTTGGATTTATTTTTCAGCAAATATTCATTTATCTTCTATTCCTACTGTGATAGAGCATACTGCCATGTCAGTTGATGTTGTGCTAGGCCATATGATTTTCTGTGACCAATGTAATAGTAGTGGATAGGAACTAAGTAGAGGTTTCAAATGTGCATCTGCTATTTTTTTTTTTTTTTTTTTTTTTTTTTACTTAAAGACTAGTGTGATAGTAATGCTTGGTTCTTATACTCTGTCATCTGCCTTGAGAAGCACATGTGCTAGGAACCTGCGGATCCAAGGTGGATGTGGAGAGATCTGAGCAGAGCTGAACTCAATACAAAGCTTAGAGCAAGCCCAACCAACCCCATAGCCTAAAGTGTAACTGGCCCAGTCAAACTGTGGACCTATGAGCAAGAAAAAAATAAATGCCTGTTGTAATTTGGGGATGTTTATTTTGCAGTATTATGAGACAATAGCTGATTGGTATAACTCAATTCCTAGAAACTTAATAAAACCATCTTCTGGATTTTTCTTGTAAGTTTCAGGAACCATTGTAACATGCTATAGTTTGGATGTTTGTTCCCCAAAACCTCATTTTGAAATTTAATTCCCAATGTTGGTGGTGTAGCCTAATGGAAAGTGTTTGGGTCACCAGGGAGGATCCCTCATGAACGGCTTGCTGTCATCCTGCAGGTAATCTGGGGATGTGAGTTATTTCTTAATTCCCATGAGAGCTGGTTGTTGAAAAGAAGTCTGGCACTTCCCTTCGCACTCTTGCTTATGTTGCTATAAAGGAATACCAGAGGCTGTGTAATGTATAAAGAAAAGAGGTTTATTTGGCTTATGGTTCTGCAAACCGTGCAAGAAAAACACCACTAGCTTCTGCTTCTGCTCAGGACCTTATTTTTGCATTCATTTCAAAACCAAGTACATTCCATTAAAAAGTTTTTAAATGAACTGAGCCTTTTATTTTGAATCCTATATCATGGCTTTTTTTTTTTTTTTTTACTGCTTTCTCAAAAATATAATTGAAGTGATTTATGTCATCTAGAGAAGTATTTTTCTCCCTCAAGTCATGGATTGATATAGTTCATGGGAATAATTACAGGGATTTATTGAGCAGAAATTTAAATAAACTTGATGTTGGATAAAATCAATACTGTCATGCCGAGGAGCATTTTATCATGGTTGTTATCATACTTGTTTATATTATACTAAATAAAGTATGTGTGTATATATATATATTTTAAATGCAGAATAAACTTAGTGATTTATGTTTCTTTATGCTAATAACCTATTGATTATTTGGAATATTATCATGGGTTGATTTTTCTATTTATATGGAATGACATAACACATATAAATGCCCCCCACACACCATAAAAAAGATTTGACTAATGAAAGTGCTAGAGAAGTTGTGCTGTACATGTAATATTTTTAAGGTCCTATCATGTTAAAAATATGCCATAAGGCATAGGAAAAGAAAGTCAGTATTTAGGGAGAATGAAGGAGCTCTATATGTTCCCAATACAATAAACGAAAAAGTAAATGAAATGTCCAATCCAATAACCCTTATGAATTATTACTATGAGAACCACTGAAAAATAGAGTCATATGTCTTTTCCACATTTAGTGCTTTGGTCAAATCTATTGTTTAATGACAGAATCATACCTTTTTCCCCTAGTATTATGAAATTACACTCTTCTCTATTTCTCACTGCTAAGAGGAACAGGATGAGGTCAAGTGACCTCCCTGGTGGGTAATTGGGATTCTACTGATCACTGGAAAGATCTTATTTTATTCTTTGACTATCTATGTGGTATGAGATGGGAATGATTACCCGCTGTTTTATTTTTTTGTTTGTATTATTCAGAAAATAGCATTCTCTACTTAAAGAACTTACAATTGGCAGTTGACTTAGCATCTTGTCTGTTTGAAAATTCTTCACAGGTAGACACATATTAAAGATTTTTGGATTTTCAAAAAGCAGATTTTCACTTTAAACATTAATAAACTCAAGAAAGTCATGCAATTAGGGCACTTCATGAAGAAAAGTGGAACAGTATGTGTGTTTCTGGAATCAATGGGTTGCTGGATAGTAACTGTAAATCTTACACAAAGGATCCCATATTACTGAATAATAGCACCTTCCCCCATCTCTCCAACATAGGCATGATTAAAATGTTGATTATTTGTGAAGTTACGTTATCCATCTTTGTTGGAAAATGAAAAGATACAGTAGCATGTCTAATCCTTTATTATCAAGATGCTCTTATCTTTTATATCTTCACAGAAATAGAGGTTGAGATCAATATTATATATTATTTGCTTTAAGAAGTGACATGTTGAATCAGCTTTCCTGCAGACTTTCATTTATTCAACCTTGAACTGATTACCTTGTAAGATGTCAGGGTTGTCAAAAATGCTATTTAACATGAATTTTTTTATAGATATGAAGCAACCAAAATGCAAGATTATATTTCAGTGAGCTAAAAGTGACTATATCATATGAATATTCTGCAGCTTCTGAAACTTTGGGATTTTGTGCTATCCAGCTCCCGAGGGATTCTTACTGCCTCAGGACCTGCTGAAACAAAATATGCCTTTGATATTTAACTCTATGCTCTGTATGCGATCCACTCAAAACTAGACTGAAAGTCTTTTGTTTCTTAAAAAAGAGGTAAATATTGACCTTAGACAAGAACTTCAGGTCCTCATGGTCATTCTGCAGCTGACTGAAAAATTCTCTGTGAAAGAAAACAATTTTGGGAGCATTTTTGTAGAAAAATTAAAAAATGGATGTAGAAAGACATGCGATAAGAAAATAGAGATTAAGAAAATGTGGCACATATACACCATGGAATACTATGCAGCCATAAAAAATGATGAATTCGTGTCCTTTGTAGGGACATGGATGAAACTGGAAAACATCATTCTCAGTAAACTATCGCAAGGACAAAAAACCAAACACCGCATGTTCTCACTCATAGGTGGGAATTGAACAATGAGAACTCATGGACACAGGAAGGGGAACATCACATTCCAGGGACTGTTGTGGGGTGGGGGGAGTGGGGAGGGACAGCATTAGGAGATATACCTAATGCTAAATGACGAGTTAATGGGTGCAGGAAATCAACATGGCGCATGGATACATATGTAACAAACCTGCACACTGTGCACATGTACCCTAAAACCTAAAGTATAATTAAAAAATAAATAAATAAATTAATTAATTAATTAAAAAAAAAAGAAAATATAACACCATGGATTAAGAACTGAATTTCATTTGTTTTAGATTTCCTCTAAGCCCATGATTCTTAAGCATGAATGTACATTGAGTATCACTGGAATTGCATGTTAAAACAGATTCCTTGGCCGGGCGTGGTGGCTCATGCCTGTAATCTCAGCCCTTTGGGAGGCCGAGGCGGGCGGATCACGAGGTCAGGAGATCGAGACCATCCTGGCTAACATAGTGAAACCCCGTCTCTACTAAAAATACAAAAAAAATTAGCCGGGCGTGTTGGCGGGCACCTGTAGTCCCAGCTACTCGGGAGGCTGAGGCAGGAGAATGGCGTGAACCCGGGAGGCGGAGCCTGCAGTGAGCGGAGATCACGCCACTGCACTCCAGCCTGGGCGAGAGTGAGACTCTGTCTCAAAAAAAAAAAAAAAAAAAAACAGATTCCTTGACCCCACTGTCGAAGAGTCTAATTCATTAGGTCTGGAGTGCGGCCTGATAATTTGCATTTTAACAAGCTCCCAGGTGATGGTGGTACTGCTTTTTCGAGAGCCTCCTTTGGGTAGCACTGCCCTAAGTAGTAACTTTGGTGCCAACACTTCTTTGTTAACTGGTAGCTCTTATCTCAGAAAATGATAATGATGCCAAGAGTATTAATGCGAGAAAAGAACAAAACAGATTCGTTTATGCATAGGATAGCCACATTAGCAGGATTTTTTTTTTGCCTTCATTTAACAGTACTAATTTTTTTTTATTAATTGGTGCAAAAGTAACCACAGTTTTTGCCATTACTTTCAATGGCAAAAACTGAGATTACTTTTGCACGAACTTGATATTAAAAAACAACTAAATAGTCTTCCAGGGCTTGATCTGATTCCCCTTGTGTTGGAGAAAATATTGACAATCCTGTTGCTTTTAAGAAATAAATCTGTTAGGGTCTCAAGTTTTTATTACAATCAAGCCTTTGGGGGAGCCAGTGGAACAGATCTGAAGCTTTTTCATTAACTGATTTCAAATCTCTTATAGTTTAGCAGTCAGAGGAGTTGATGTAATTTGCCATCACAAATCACTAGTAAATGCACCCTTGAGATTAAGAATTAAGTTCCACAGATATCTGTAACATTTTAAAAGTCAGGATGGTAGAGTGACTCACAACCTAGTTGAATGTTAAAATCACCTGGGTAACTTTAACAATACTGATCTGATGCCTGGGCACCACCATTCAGACATTCAGAGTTAATTAGTTTGGGCTTGCACCTTGACGTAGGGAAATGGATAGAGGATAATAGTTAAGGAGGGAGAGGTGCAGATATGAAGAAAACTACCATTTCTTGAGACCTACTTTCTTTGTCAGGCACTACAGAGGGCATTCTAAAAATACTGTCCCTAAGCCTCACATAAACTCAAAAGGTAGCTTTAAAAAAAATCTAAGGAAAGAAGCTTGAAGAAAAGGATAAACTTTTCCATGGCAAGAGGTTGTTAAGTAATGAGGGACTGGCCCCAGCATCCTTGCAAGGGTACTAGATGCTTCCATTCCTTCTCTCTCTCTCTCTCCTCTTCTTCTTCCCTTCCTTCCCTCCCTCCTCCTTTCCTTCCTCTCTCTCCCTTTCTTCCTCCTCTTTCCTTTTCCTCCCTTCCTTTCCTCCTTCCCCTTCCTCCTCTCCTCCTCCTTCTCCTCCATCCTTTTCTTCTTTCTTCTTCCTCTTTTTTCTCCTCCTCCTCCTTCTCCTCCTTCTTTATTCTTCCACAAATCTAAATACCTTGGGACAAGAGACAACCTCTAACAAATGTTGAAAGTCCCATATAAGGAGCAATGTATCCTTCACAATATACACTTGATACCTATTATGAATAAAGCTTTGCCTACACCACCTGGGTGTCGGACATGGGCAATTACAAAATGTATCTAGAGACTGAGACACTAGCTGCATTTCCAGGCATATCTGAAACTCATTGGCTTAGCCTTCAATGAAAAGGACATTGGAAGATACATAGATAGTTTAGATTCAGAATTTGGCAACAATTATTATTGTAATTGTAGTTGAAAACCATCTGTGATCTCATTACATAGTTACAGGGACAAGATGAGGGTAAACTTCTGATACTAAGAATAAATGAACCATATCAGAGTGAACACCAGAAATTCTTTCTTCTCTAATGTTAAGGAACCCATGTAGAAATCAGTCTACTTAAAAACAGATAAATATAACCTGCTCCTATATATATTAACAACACTTTAAAGCTAACAATTACAAAGCTCTTTTAGATGTGTTTTATAATCTTATTTAATCTTCACAACATCTTTTTAGAGCAATGGGGAAAGAGAAAATAATGGTTTATATATTAATAGGTGTGTACAAAGCCTTTTGTACATATTTTTATGTAACCGTCACAGGTAGCCAAAAGTGTTATTTTTTTTCTGTTTTATAAGAAAGGCTCAGAAAAGTGAAATAACTTGCACATAGTCATTGATTCAGTAACTACTGGAGACTGAGATGAAAACCTGAACCCGCTACAAGCAAAAAGTTGACTAAAATTACTGCTCTCACTCTCTTTAACAGTCATTTGTATTAAGCTGAAACACAGTTGAACCTCTGTATAGAAGCTATTTGTTTGACCTAAATGTATATATAAATAAGAAAATCAATACAGGACATTCATTAACCTAAAATTATAAATAATAAATCCATTAAACTCAACTAAAATGAACACTGAGCTACTTTTCATATAAAGGGCTTTGAAGAATGTCATAGGGTATAGTTATTATATTCTTGATATGCATTGGATTTCGGACTTAAAATTTTTTTTCTTCCTTTCAGTTCCAAAGTACATACTTATTTGAACTTTAGCTACCCATCCAAATTGGTATTTAAAATAAGTGAATTTCTGCTTATTCACTGGGTGTCAATATTTGTAAATATAAAGTCATTTTCAGATGAACTTCATTTATTTTATTTCAAGTCAGTTTCTTGAAGGAGCCTTATGACATCATGAGGAAAGTCATTTCACAGTTTTATGTAGAAATATAGTTTTGTTTTTCTAGCATTGGTTAAGTTGAAGCTTCAGAATTGCGGGCACCACTGGATAAAATTACTCCTGTATACATGGGACACCTGGCGGATTACTTCAGCAAAATAGGGCCTTGTTGAAAAGTAATTGTGCCCGTGAATTCTTACAAAACTAGGTTTGTCATCTTTAGGTCTATATTAATCAGTCTTTAGTGAGCTTTAAAGTTTCTAAGAAAATGGGACTTTTTTGTAAATAGGTTGTATATTTTGTCTTTAAAGAAGAAAGATTCTAAATTTTTAATTGAATGACTTAAAAGTAGATTAAGTTTTAATTTTTTCTCAATGTTTTATTTGTGTTTTCACATGGAATTGGGTCTATTTAGTTTCTTTTATCTCATCTGACAGATATCTCTTTCTTAAAGTAATGTGCATTCTCATTTGAAACCAAGAACATGCTGAATAATTGTAAGGATATTTCCTGAGGTTCATGAAAGGTTTGTTGTTTGTTTGTTTTTTGTTTTGTTTTGTTTTGAGACAGAATCTTGTTCTGTCACCAGGCTGGAGTGCAGTGGCACAATCTTGGCTCACTGCAACCTCCACCTCCCGGGTTCAATCGATTCTCCTGCCTCAGCCTCCTGAGTAGCTGGAACTACAGGCGCGTGCTACCATACCCAGCTAATTTTTTTTTTTTTTTGTATTTTACTAGAGATGGGATTTTGCCGTGTTGGCCAGGATGGTCTCGATCTCCTGACCTCGTAATCTGCCAGCCTGGGCCTCCCAAAGTGTTGGGATTACAGGCGTGAGCCACCGTGCCCAGTGTTTTTCAGTGCCTTCTCTGATAAGGAACCCGAGAGGCTTCCAGTCAACACTGGGGGCTGGCTTCAGTGAATTCAGTCATGCTGGTAGAGCCCACTATTTTCGTCCTAGTGGGTGAAAAAGGAAGCCTCTAGGGGCAATAGCTAAAGTGTTCTAAAACCCATCACGTCGCAGCAGTACAACTAAATAGAGTCCTCACATGGCACTGTGAGGTAGAGACTACTATCCTCTATTTAAAGATGAAGAAACTGAGGTCAAGTGAGGTTACAAGTTTAGAGTCAATAAGTGATAGGGCTGGGATTCTAAGTTACATCTGATGGACATCACACCAATCCTTCAAAACTTTCTCTTACTCTACTGTTATCTTTATCTGAAAAGGCCTTTATGTGCATTTCTGGGCCCTGGCTATTCATATGATGAATATCTGGGATTTTTTTTTTTTTCCATTAGGGAACATTTTCCAAAGATGCCCTTAGAAGGATGGTTTCATCACATTTTCTTTCCCCTCAACTTGGATGTTTGGAGGGGTTGTTTTTTTTTAACAGAGGCTATTTGAGATCAGCATTATTTGATTACCTGCATGTTATTACGGTTCAAAACTTTGTAAACACTGAACAACTGAAGTTAATCATTTACTTATTTGTCCCTTGAACAAGTGTTGCCCCTCACTTAGAAATAATGTGCTCAATATGGAAAAATTAACAGTTGCTGAGTCACCAAAGGAAATAATGCAATTTATGGATTTTTTTTTAATAATATTAGATTTTGCTGAATAAATCAGTAATATGTGGACACAATAGGAAGATGAATTAATAGTTACTTTGATTTAAGATTGACGAGAGTTGTATTTTCGGAGTATGGTATTTATGGAAGCTTTATATATAGGCCTAATCATTTAGACATCATAAACTTTAAGCTCAAAAATTGCTGTATAATTTCTAAGCTTTTTATAAGCAAATTCTAATTAGTTGTCCTTCTTAACCTGATGATCGGGCTTACAAAAGAGTTACTAAATATCACAACTGAAAGAAAAGAAGCAGTGGCTTTTATGAAAAATAGAATCTATCTTTGAATCAAGACTGAAACCTTAACTATATTCCATGTGTAACTGTGAAACTTAAATTATCTTATTGTGCTTTGAGATCAATAAAATATATCATCCTTATTTGCTTACTATATTCTTGCATGGTTCAAATGAAATACATAACATGCTTGCTACATAACTGTAGATCTTAGACAACAAAGCAAATATTTATTATTTACCATGTGTCAGTACCATGCAAAGTTAAAAGAGTAGAGTTTGTTAAAAGATTTGTCTTGGTGGTCCAAATACTTTGACATTCATCAATGTGGCTTTCTTTTTTTTTTTTTTTTTCAGACGGAGTCTCACTCTATCGCCCAGGCTGGAGTGCAGTGGTGCGATCACGGCTCACTGCAAGCTCTGCCTCCTGGGTTCAAGCAATTCTCCTGTCTCAGCCTCCTGAGTAGCTGGGATTACAGGCACATGCCACCACGCCCGGTTAGTTTTCTGTTTTTTTTTTTTTTTTTTTTTTGGATTTTTAGTAGAGACGGGGTTTTATCATGTTGGTCAGGCTGGTCTTGAACTCCTGACCTCGTGATCTGCCTGCGTCGGCCTCCCAAAGTGCTGGGATTACAGGCATGAGCCACTGCGCCCGGCCTAATGTGGCTTTCTTAGACTTGTCTACTCATGACTAGTCTAAGAATTAGACTATTTGTTTTTATTTTCACCTATTTATCTCTAAAATATGTTAGAATCAAAAGAGTAAGTTTTGAAAAACATATTTATTGGTACTAACTTGGTCTCTTCGGTTCTAGTTTTTTTCATTGATTTTTAAAGACTTAATTAAAAGTATGCTTGTTTCATTGTTAAATACTATAGCTAGATCACAGGATAAGTAACAACCATCTCAAAGGGGTGTGTGTGTGTGTGTGTGTGTGTGTGTGTGTGTGTATACACACACAAGAGTCATGCAGTACAACCAGTGAATTAAGGCATAGAGTAAAATACCATTTGTGTGACTGTTTGTTTTGTGTTTTTGAGAATTGAATTGTATTTGAAATGCAAAGACAATACAGTAGATGGATAATTGAATCATATTATAAGTCTCCTTGAAGGTTTAATAATCCTAACAATTTTTTGTGTAATTAAAAAAATATTGTCAGGCCAGGTGCGGTGGCTCACGCCTGTAATCCCAGTACTTTGGGAGGCTAAGGCGGGTGGATCACGAGGTCAGGAGATCAAGACCATCCTGGCCAACATGGTGAAACCCTGTCTCTACTAAAAATGCAAAAAAATTAGCTGGGCATGGTGGTGCATGCCTGTAATCCCAGCTACTCGGGAGGCTGAGGCAGGAGAATCCCTTGAACCAGGGAGTTGGAGGTTGCAGTGAGCCGAGATCACACCACTGCACTCCAGCCTATTTGTAACAGAGCAAGATTCTGTCTCAAAAAAACAAAAAAAGAGAGAAATGTTATAATATATATACATATATACACATATATATACACATATATACACATATATATACATATATATGTAGTCAGATTGTTTAAACTGAAATCCAGCTATGAATATGTAAAATATAAAGTGAAATATGATTTTCTCATTTAAGAAAACAAATGCATTCGTTGAATCTCTCTCTTCTCTTTCCGAATCCCAGGCATCACTTTCATCTAGACATCTCACTTATCAGAATTACATTTCAGACAGTGATACTTACATAAAGGATTAATGCATTCTATCTCTGTCCTCTTTCATAGCAATCTCGTGTGCCAGTTTGTCATGTTTCTTATCACATTCTCTGCCCCAAAATGGCAAAGTAGCTACATGGATGATGACTATAAAAATATGCAGGACTACCTCCTTTTTTTTTATATTGAACCTTTTTTTCTAGGTTTTAAGGTTCTTTATGTCATATAAAGATCTCTAAAAACATCAACTTATTTTCCCTGCCAAAGAGAAATGCCAAAGAAAAATTTGACTTTGATTCTCAATCTCAAAACTTAGTATATTCATTTTTATAATTTATCACAAAGGATGCTGTCTGCTGAATTGGGACATATTACATTAATTTGAGCCGTGGGGAATAACAGACTTCTCCATCAGCTAACAAACACCTTGTAGGGGAGCTGCGCAGGTACAAAAGAAGGACAGGGCCACATTTCCTTCCTTATAATATAGAAATTCAAACTAAACACGCAGTGTCTGTGGCTCATTTGGTGACAAAATTTGATCTTGACCTGAACTCACTTGTTAGGATAACCTGTTCTGAACTGGTTTAGGCAATTTATATCTTCTCTATTCCACTTGGTGTGAATATTCACAATATTCGCAGTTTTTGCTGAAGAAATATGGATGTCTTTGATTACATGTTGTAATTCCAAACATGTATATACACATATATACACAAGTTTCTAAAAATTATAAAAAATATCTAGGTCCAAAACATATCTGGCCCTATGAGCTTTGGAAAAGTGGTTGTAGGTCTCTATTAGATATTGTCCATGTCTTCAAGCCACTTATAGTTTATTGAGATGCGTGACAGTAAACTCCATTCTCAGAGAGTCAAAATAGTTACTGAAAGTCTAACAGTTGGCCGATATATACATATACACACATACGTACGCACACACGCATGCACACACTATCCATGTTTTATATATATTATATATAGTATGGATTTTGTGGTACATGAGAAAAGAAGTGTTAATGTAGAATAAGTCTAGTAATGTAAAACATTTCAGAGAGTAATAGAACTGGTTCTCTCTTTTCTAAGCGTATTTGAATTTATTTCTTAATAAAATAAAGCAAAACCACATCCAGTAAGAAAACTTCTGCATATATGCTGAGGGAAAACGTATATAAGGCAGTAAAATTTTAATGAGAGCCTTCCAACAAATGTGCTTTTTTTTTTTTTTCCTATGTAAAGGAAAGGTGTTTTGAAGATAGAGTAGGGTAATCAGTTTAGAGCAAAGAACTAAATAGAATTTGTTGGCTTTCACTCTCGCCTTACTAGATCTGACTTTAGGCAAGTTACTTAAAATCTCTCAGCCTGCTTTATTGTCTATGAAATATTAATAATAAAAGTAGCTGCCATAGAGTGCTGCTAGAGGATGACATGGGATAGTGAGTGTACTGGCGGGAGCCTGGCACAGAGGAGACAGGCCGACTTCGCTCCTTATCTGGAAGCTGTTCCATCCAGGCCTAATAGATGATGTTTTTAGACTGTGGAATTCCACATAATTAATTCTTAGCTATTCAAGATCATTATTTTCATTGCATATTAGATTTCCCTTTGCTGGGCTAAATTGTTCCGTAATCTTTTAAGATTTCATCTCTAATAACTAAAGTAGTCGTCTGGTGAAGAAGCCAACCTCAGCTGCTTTACACTTTCAGTTTTATTAACCTGAAAGCCTCCAAGATGACTCTCATGAGACTTCCAGATTGAACCTTCAGAATTTTTCCAGAAAGTGCAGGAAACTGGAACTAAATGGAATATGGCTATATAAATGTTCGTCTGAGTGGTTTTTGAGCTTTGAAAGAATATATACTTTATTATCCCTGATTTGTTTTTTAAAGTGTTTTATGAAACATTTGATGTGTTATTCATGGACTTATCATAGGTGACTGAAACTTTTATAGCTCTGTTATTCATTCCAGGCATGAAGTGATCACACCTTTTGCCCTGTTAGGATTGTACCACAGTAAGCAACAAGATACAAAAACAGGGGATATATGTCAATGGGTTATATTCACAACTAGAAACTCTGACATATTTCTGCTAGATATAGTGAAGTCATACTAGTTTGAAGGAACTACTAATGTGACCAAGAATCTCTGCATATGTTTAAATGGTTTATCTAAAATGTAAGTGGAAGAGACGGTAGCAGGGCCTCATTATGACTTTCATGGACCCTAGACACTTCTAACTGCCTGGGCCTCTCCTTCTAATAGAAAGAGAAAGAGAATTATAAATTATAAATGAGAGGCAGAGACAGAGAGAATTACAAATTATATTCTGTCTTGGTGTAAAGACTGGATTCATTCATTATATATTCATTATTTTATATATACTATTCCTTGTATGTCCAGGCTGGATTCATTATTATATATTCATTATCATTGTATTTTTCATTTCTAATTTTAAGACAAATTAGAACATTTTTGAACCTCTAAATGTAACATGTACCCTAGGCACTGTCCCTACTATGCCTACCTCATAGGTAAGTCGGTCCCAGATACTAGCAGAAGTTTGCTAATCATTTCTCTTAAAAGCCAGTTATGGTCAGATTCTGGCATATTCTGGGAACAAAGAGAGGGCTCCACTGCAATCCCTGGATATCTACAGGAGTGTCTTTCAGGCATAGAATAGAGGCTTGGCTCATCCAAGTACTGATTTCTTCAACAAACAGAGAAAAAGAAAACTGACCTTCAATATAGGCTGATAGATCCTGTCCTGACTTCCAACACAACTTAATTTCTGTCTGCCACTACCCTAGGCTATTGGATCTCCTGACTAGCAAAATAAAAATGAAAGAATTTAAAATTATTTCATTCTCCTTTTATTTGTGCTATAAATATCTGGAAATAGATACATAAGTTTTTTGGATACTCAGTACTGAAAATGTACAGACCGTCCTCTGTGATCATGAGCAAACAGAAGAACACTTACTTTGGTTCAAAAGGTAGTGATATTTAAAATAAGACAGAGTATAGATTTATACATTGGTTACTACAACACACGATAAAGAATTTTTGAATTTATTATGTTGGTATCAAAAATAAACCAAGGACATGCTTTTCCGATTAAGGTAGAATAAGAATCATGGATGAGAAAATGCTCTGAAACAATGAGAGATAATGTGGAATGAAAAGCACTATTGCTACATTTAAAACCTGAAAGAAAATAGAGATTGCTGATGAAATTTTACCAAATCAGCCATGTAGACGACAAGTTCAGGAAATTCCCCTGGAACTCAGAAAAATATAAAGAGACCAAAATTACAAAAGACAAATGACATGTGACCAAGAAAGAGTTAAGTTCCACTTAGCTTGACTAAATTGGCTTCTTCCTAAGTCTCAGTCACCTTACCTCCCTTTTCTAGGGGATTTACCTTAGAAAACTTGTAATCGGGCTGGGTGCAGTGGCTCATGCCTGTAATCCCAGCACTTTGGGAGGCCGAGGCAGGTGGATCACCTGAGGTTGGGAATTCGAGACCAGCCTGACCAACATGGAGAAACCCTGTCTCTACTAAAAGTACAAAATTAGCCAGGTGTGGTGGCGCATGCCTGTAATCCTAGCTACTCAGAAGGCTGAGGCAGGAAAATCACTTGAACCTGAGAGGCAGAGGTTGCAGTGAGCCGAGATCACACCATTGCACTCCAGCCTGGGCAACAGAAGCGAAACTCCGTCTCAAAAAAAAAAAAAAAAAAAAAAAGAAAAACAAAAGAAAACTTGTCATGGAAAATTCTCTCTCTACCATTGCACTCCAGCCTGGGTGACAGAGTGAGACTCCATCTAAAAAAACAAACAAACAAACAAAAAAAAACAGATAAATATAACCTGCTCCTATATATATTAACAACACTTTAAAGCTAACAATTACAAAGCTCTTTTAGATGTGTTTTATAATCTTATTTAATCTTCACAACATCTTTTTAGAGCAATGGGGAAAGAGAAAATAATGGTTTATATATTTATAGGTGTATACAAAGCCTTTTGTACATATTTTTATGTAATCCTCACAGTTAGCCAAAAGTGTTATTTTTTTTTTTCTGTTTTATAAGAAACGCTCAGAGGAGTGAAATAACTTGCATATAGTCATTGATTCAGTAACTACTGGAGACTGAGATTACACCATTGCACTCCAGCCTGGGCAACAAAAGTGAAACTCCGTCTCAAAAACAAGAAAAAGAAAAAGAAAAAAAAAAGAAAACTTGTAATGGAAAATTCTTTCTCTACCCCTTTGAGACATACATAAATCTTTTCCCAGCCCAGCCTGTAGCCAGTTTTACAATCCAGAAATGTATTTCTCAAGGACCTGGGAGCCATCTCTTTGAAATATAATCATTAAGGAAGATAGCACCCCTACCCCTATCTCTTAGTTTCTATAGGAGAGTAGAACCTAATTTCAACAAGTGCCAATTAGCAAACACAGTTGACCTAATCACCAGCCTCATCATAACATTCTTCAGTACCTGTCCACTAGCTCACCTCAGCTCTTAAAATCTCTCTTACTTATTGTTTTGGTGGAGTTGAGTTTAATCCCTTTCAACTACTGCAATAGTCTTGAGTAAAGTTTTTCTTGCCTGGTTAAATTTGTCCAGTACAATATTTCTTTGACACAAGGAGGCCAGAGCTCTGAGATTAAATAGGTGTTTAGTAGGCACTCAATTGAAAAAAAAACAGCAAACAGGAGAAGCAATAATTTAAAATAGTGGGGAAAAAAAGTTTCATGAGTTCAAGGAAGTCTTGAGTCAGCATTTGTATAGTAATAACTGATGAGAAGAAATCAATACACAAGTATGGCAAAATATCTAACATTTCAAGAATAATAAAACCTTTTGTTTAATGACTAGGGAGGGGGAAAGAATGTGGCAAACAGAAGAAAATAAATTTTACCCACTCCAGGATTCGAATATAGCTATTCTTTATTATTGCTGATGTGGTAAAAAGTAATACAAATATTAAAATATTTTGGAAAAATGTTAAAACAATTCAGAAACTACGTTCTGGCTTTAAAATAGTACGTATGAAGAAATTTGAGAAAAGGGATGTATTACTTCGTTCTCACACTGCTATGAAGCAGTACCCCAGACTGGGTAATTTATAAAGGAAAGAGGTTTCATTGACTCACAGTTCTGCATGGCTGGCGAGACCTCAGGAAACTTACAATCATGATGGAGGACAAAGGAGAAGCAGGCACCTTCTTCACAGGGTGGCAGGATGAGGTAAGTACCAGCAGGGGAAATGCCAGGTGCTTATACAACCGTCAGATCTCCTAAGACTCATGCACCATCACCAGAACAGCATGAGGGAAACCACCCTCATGAATTTGAGATGAGAATTTAAAAATTCTAATAATGAAAGTATTTATTTAAAATGCTTCCTCATGTTCTTTTTTATTATAATAATTAAAAATGTCTGATAATGAACATGAGGAAATATTATTTTTAAAATATATGATACAGTATAGTAAATGTGATGGTTAACTAGACTTCTGCAAGGACAAATTGTCAAAAGAGGAAAAACAATGCAAAAATCAAAGACTCTTAAGATTGGGGCCAAAAAATTCCTGATATATGCTATTTACAAGAGAAAAGTTTAAAAGATTTTAGTCATTGTGTTTAAAATGACATAAAGCTTTAAATAAAATAAGAAGAATGTCAGACAAATATAACAGCAAATGAAAAGCAGAAATACTCAACAGAATTCAAAGCAAAGAGGATAAATGGAATGTAGAGGATTAGTTTTATAGATGGTAAGAAAATGTACATCACAGATAAAAAAAAAGGATGGACCTGAATGAGCCAGAAAATGTACATGCGAATTTTAAGAAACTGTTATAAATACAAGGAGACTCAAATGATAAATAATATAAACATATTGGATTTAAGTGATAGAACTAATAAGATTAACTTATATACTAAACTTGTAACTTATTTAGAAAAAACACTTTATTTTCAAATTTCCATGTATCCAAACAAAATCAATCCTATATTAGGCCGCAGACAAATTATTGAAAAATTCTAAAAAGCAAAAACTACACATGCTACACCCTTTATCTATAAAATAAATATAGGATATTTATTAAAAATCCTAACATAAAAATATGCACTGAATTTGAAAAGCCTTCCCAGATGCAAGTGATTTATTAAGGAAATATACTCAGGACAAATCCGTAAGTGAGGGAAATAGAATAATGTGTTCGAGTGGGATGAGAGACTGAAGTCTAGTCTCAATCGCTCCCAATATAAACTGGCATCCAAACGACGCTGTACGGGTGTCCGCCCTCAGGCAGAGCAGCAGTGCTTTTGGACTGTCCTATCACGAAACCATTGGCTGATGTGTCATGCCCAGAGTAAGGCATCTCTTCTTAGGCCAGGACAGTTTCCCAGAGAAGAGTGCAGCTATGTGCTCACGGTAGCTGGGAGACATTCGTACTGATTAGTAAAAAGGGATTCTGGGTTGAGGACTGACATCAACAACAGCCATGCTTTCAATTAACATTAATTTTAGCAGCTAGAAGGAGAAAACATAATGAAAGTAGTATAAATAAGACAAGGCTTTGTTTTTTTCATGAAACAGGAAGTCCAGAGGCAGGCAGTTTCGATCTGTGCGTTAACTCCAGGACATTCTTAAGTATCTCTGCTTTTTCTCCCCCCTCTCCTGCTCCATAGTATCCTAAGTGTGTGGTTTTATCCTCATGTTGAAGATGATTGCTAAGCCTTTGGGCAAATGACCATATCCAGGCAGGAACAAGGGGAAGAGTAGAGGACCAAAAAAAGGGAAACTAGTGGTAAGCTCTGTAAGACCTCTTCCAGAGCTTTCCTGGAAGTACGACCTAGCAACTTCTATAGTATCTCATTGGGTAGAACTAGACCCTAGTTGTAAGGACTTGACAAAAATGTTGGCTGTCCACATTCTATAGGAAAGGAAGGCAGATGAGAAGTGGGATTTGGAATGGCTCTGAACACCAACAATGTTTACCAAATCAACCCATTTTACATTTGAGATAAATGACTCTCTTAATTAACTCTTAGGAAAACAGTCCCTTTTACAATTTTATCATGTTTAGAAAATAACAGAGATTAAAAAGTACATATAAAATGATGCACAGGCTTCCTCTTCCTCCTCCTCTTCTGGGTGAGTACTCCCCCAGCAGGCAGGCAGCATGGCGGCCAAGGAGACAGGTGGCTGGAGTCCCCAGGACAATCTCTATTGTCCTACCTGCATCAACTTGGCATCAAGGCTTGCACTTCTGCTCACAGAATATCTCAAATAAAATTGAACTGCTCACAAATTATTACATAAGAAAGCAAAAGATGAAAAGGAAAAGCAAGAAGTGTCTTCCTGGACTGTAGAAGGTGATATTAACACTGACCCTTGGGCCAGTGTTAATATCCGTATACTGGTAAACTTAGACCGCATTATCCACTGATGCCAACAAGACCGGTGCCAAGTTACTGTCAAAGACCAGATTTTACTGATCATTCCTTGGGAATGTCTGAATCTGAGCAGGCTCTTAAAGATACTTCTCAAGTTAAATCATTCTGATCTGAAGATTAAAAGGGATCCGACTTGTATCTAAGCTGCTAGAGAAGTTTTGGATATTGCTGCTGGGATGGTTAAACCAGGTGTAACTACTGAAGGATCAGACCATGCTGTACACTCAGCATGCATTGCAAGAAATTGTTATCCTTCTCCTCTGAGTTATTATATTTTCCCACAGAATTCCAGACAGTCCTTGGAAGAAGGTGATATTGTTAATGTCGACATCACTCTTTACTGCAGTGGTTATCATGGGGACACGGTGAGAACGCACGGAAATTTGTTCAGACCACATATGAGTGCCTCATGCAAGCCATCAATGCAGTGAAACCTGATGTTTGATACAGATAACTGGGAAACATATTTCAGAAGCCTGCCCAAGCAAATGAATTTTCAGTTGTTTGAAGCTATCGCGAGCATGGAGTCCACAAGCTTTTTCATACAGCTCCCAATGCACTCCATTGTGCCCAAAATAAAGCAGTTGGTGTGATACAGTCAAGCCATGTATTTACAGTTGAGCCAATGATTTGTGAAGGTGGATGGCAGGATGAATCCTAGCCAGAAGGTTGGACTACAGTGAGGAGACAGTGAAAGCGGTCCGCTCAGTTCCACTACTCCTTGCTGGTCACAGACACTGGCTGTGAAATGCTAACCTGGCAACTTGATATGAATAGCCTCACTACATATCCCAATTTTAATTTCTTCCAAAATAGCACATCTCAATAGTACCTTCTTACTGTATTATGCATTTTGGGGGGAGTAGAGAAAGGAAGGGGACACTTTCTATCATTTGTTTTGTTTTGACCAACGGTAAGAAAGGACTACAGCAATTTGATGTGTCCTCAAGAACTTGTTTTGAGTCTAAAAAAGCTGAGAAGAATAAAAGAAACATTGCTCAACTCTTTTCAGTGCTGTCCCTTCCCTCTAAATCTTCCTACACACCCATTTTCTCATTATGAGACTTTTTAAAGTTTAGATTATGGCAAAAGTAGCCATGCTCCCAGTGGTGGCTGACTGTTGCAGGGTGTGAGAATTTTGTAGTACACTGCTATGCCAAACCGCTAGTTGGTCAGAAATGGGAGGGGCAAAGCCCCTTCTCTTCTTTATTTTGTTTCAAGGGCATACCTTGGAGATTCTCAGAGAAGGGTGGAGGGTGCACTGTGGAGGATGATGGG
The DNA here is from genome assembly GCF_006542625.1 of Nomascus leucogenys. Classification (NCBI taxonomy): domain Eukaryota; kingdom Metazoa; phylum Chordata; class Mammalia; order Primates; family Hylobatidae; genus Nomascus; species Nomascus leucogenys. The sequence goes on from NC_044391.1 coordinate 61,495,083, forward strand.
GAAAGAGTTCTAAAGTGTCTCCAGCTGTGAGCACAGTGAGTCAAGTGTGCTGTTAGATTCTGTTTAGTAAACCTGATGGTGACTGTAGCAGGGATGTAACTGTCCATGGTATGCTGAAAACACACCTCACCTTTACATAGTTGAGAACCTCATTAGAAATGACCTCAGTTGCCCAATATCTATGTTCCTTTTGACAGTTGTCCAAATAGGAATGTATCCAATGACTACATATCAGATCCTAAAGTCATTGTCATTATTAGAGTGGACTTAATTAATGGGTATTTGCTAACTTTCATGTAATATAATTTCATACCACTGACATGTTCTATAATAGTTGTAAGAGAATATCTTTTCCAGAGTGTCTGAGGCCTTATTGTTTTAAAATAGTTATAATAACATTTCCATTGCTTTTATTATTTTATTGATTTAGTAAAGTGACTGTATCTGGTTTCAATTTGGGGGAGTATGTGTGTGAAGTTTTTATCAATCTGTAATATTTGTGATGGAATGCCTTGCAATGTAAATGTTAATATAATGTGTAAAATGAGATTTAACAGTTTAAATGACTATCAAAAAAGATATTATGCAACAGGCATAGTAAAGCCGGAAAATAAGGAAACTAACAATTAAACAAACTAAGCATTAGAAAAAAAGAATAAGAATATATACTTGAGGAAAGTAAAGAAGAAAAAAATCACCAAAAACAAAAGCTTAAATTTAAAAATTGGGATAAAAAGGGGAAATGCCATTTTTAATTTAATATTTGTTCTTTGACAAGGTCATTAAAATAGACCAATCCTTGGCAAGACATATAGGAAAACAAAGGAGAAAAGAAATGTCTAATGTTAGAAATGATGGTGGGAGGGATATAACAACATATTTTGGGTGTTTTTTCCCTTAACAATAAAGCAAATACTATGACAATTCTATATTTTTTAAAAAGGCCAAACAGGAGTGAAGTATAAACTTTTTAGTAAACCGTAAATGACCAAAGTTGATTTGACAGATAATAGAAAACCATGGGGAAAATGGATAAAGCAGCCATTAATTTTCAAAACACCATTTGTCAAATTGAAACGGAAACAACAGTCTGAGCAAAAAATCCTCAGCACAATTTAAAAATATAAATTTCAAAAGTTTTTTAAAATGTACATATTCTTTAGATATCTTGCTCGCAGGGATTTTTATTGGGGAAAGAATGAAAAGATATACACAAAGATTGATGTGACCAGGTATGCAATATACCATAGTTTATTAGCACTACTTATTATAGAAAGTATTGATAATAATTTCAATATTCAACTGCAGAAAATTGTGGGTCACACATACAGTGGAATATATTAATTAGATTGAACTGTATCAAATTGCCACTATTGACCATTTCTAATCAATAAAAACAGTGACTACAAACCTAACAAATACACACAAATACATATTTAGATATCCCAGTAATTTAACTGTGGTTATTTCTGACTGGGGGGCTTTTGGGTGATTTAAACAGTCTAATTAGATTCTAATACAGGAACAAAATAAGCACGTAACATGCATGTATTGCTTTATAATCTTTCACTAAATTATGAACTCTTGGGGAACAGGAATTTGGTTTTGGTAATCATTACATTCTTGGTGCAGAAGGAAATCTGAAAATATTTGTTGAATCAATGACTGAAAAAATATTTGTACTATAAAATAGAAAATGTTAAATTGCAAATGAGAAAAGCTAGAGTAGTTGCTCATTAAACCATTTGCCTCACCGTATGGAAAGGTCAAAGCAATTTTAAGACTATAGTGCTTAATTTAGGCAGTAATTTTTTTGCAAAGTATTCAGTATGTATAGTATCTGATAATGTTATGTCTACTTTCTAGCTATCTTTGAAAACATCTTATTAAATTTCATAAATTTAATATGTGGAGAACTAAGGAAAATTCCAATGATAAATGGGGACATTCAACATTAAGAGAACATTCCCGTGTAAAAGTTTGGAACAGAACTGCAGCATAATATTTTAATTTATCATAATGATTTATGAAATTACACCAAATACATTTTACAGATTCATTATCCAAAATTCTCAAACTTCAAAAATGAAATATTTGAAGATGTCAAATAATTATGTAGACCATGCTGATAGTCTGCCAGGAAAACTTCACTGCAGAATTGTAGCTGAGTTGTTTTCCCCTCTAGTGCATAGAGGGGCATGAGAAACCACTGACTGTGATGGTCTTTAATGTAATGCAAAAGAACATTGAAATCCATATTTGCTCAGAAATCCTATTAGTGTCTCTATTGAGGAAACCTCAAAGAAAAGCACTGAAGTGTTAATGATTTGCCTACAGAATTTTTGTCCAAATGTTTGGATAAGCTGACAGGAATCAATTCTATAAAAATCCTTTCTTTCAAATTATTTCACTAATATAAAACTCCCTAATCCAGTAGCATTCTTTGACATTTTTCTTAATATCAAAATGCTAATTTTGCCTACATAATATTCATAAATGAAGCAGGCATTTTTTATTACTCTCTCTCCTTACTCATAGGGTTGGTGTATATTTTAATTAGCTTCAAAAGTTACAACTGCCTTGTTATTTTTACTAGAAAATTTATTCTTGTAGTCACCTAATGGATATGATAATCAGTACAGAGCCTAGAAGCTTCTGCATTCTGTTTATAAAAGAGACACAGTTCCTGGGTATGAATTTGGGCTCTGAGTGGAGACAGGTAAACCAGGAGAGAATATTTATAAATACAGTAAGTAGATGTATTTGGTTATAATATTTTGTTGGCAGATGTTACACTTGATTTGCAGTTTTCGAAATACAAAATACAGTGTCCTTAAAATAGAATGTTGCCTCCTAACAAAAAGCTTATAAACCGGAATAAGGCAACTATTTTTGCTTATTTATTTATTTTTTTTTTTGGTCACAAACAGATAGCTTAAAAATGATGGCTGAAATACACATTCTAGATTTGGATTCCTTATTTTAAAAGTCAGATTTTTTTCAGAAATTAAAATATATTCAGTGGCAAAATTTGACAGCACAATGTGGGGTTCATAATTTTACTATCACGCTATTCTCAAAAGTGTTCAAGTAAGGAGGTCTTCCTGCCCTCCCCCTTCCCCTGCCAGAGGAAGAAGTACAAGAGATTTTTGGCACCATGAGATAAAGAAAGGCAGCAGGCTTAAAAAGCAACTAAAGGACTTGATTGTGAGGAATTCTTTATTGCCAGTAGTGTTTGTTCAACGTTGAACTAGGAAGAGTTTGCAGAATATTTCCAATTTGATAAAGTATATAATACATTCTAAATATTTTATATTTAAAAAGAATAAATATTCGTTCTTGTCTTTTTACATTTATCTCTACTGCCACACAGCTCCATTGAGTGGAATTTAGAAAGTTTGTCTGTGAAAGAGTACAGTCTTTCAATTGATCCTCACATTTGTCAAGAACACTGACGATTGATTTGATTGCAGCTCCAGCAGTTAAAGGAGTGTTCATTTCATGATCAAGTAGCCTGAAAACACTTCTTTAAAGTGAACGTTTCTTTTATATTTGGTGATTCACTGCTCACCAGTGTCTCTGTTCCTGGGTTTTCCCCGCAACTCTCCTTCTGACATTTCCATTAAACTGTAAAAAATAAGTGTTGGCTGATTAACATCTTAAGAGCTCTGCAAAAAGCCATATCCATGAATCAAAGTCAGTGTGCACCACTGGTAATTAACTTGACAAAATTCAGCTTTCCAAGCTAATCATCCTCTGGCTGCTTTATGTAATTGCTGTCAATTCAGATCTACAAAACAATTGGAGTCCACTAAAAGGCAGAGAGAGCATAAGAACTAATGATTAGGCCAAGTTCTCTAGCTGAGAACATATTCTGATTAAAATGCTGGAGTATAATGAGGAAACAGAAACATTCAAAATGTTAACTTGAGGGTTCCACATTTATAATTATATGAAAACAGCCCATTTAAGATCAAACTAATGGTAAGGGTTAAGTGGTGAGATTCAATGTAATAAATATCCTAGGGTTTACCATGTAAAAGTTACTGAGCAAGACCCTGAAAAGGCAGTAGCCCTTTAGGGCACTGCAGGGCATCATGGATGAAGAGCACTGCTTCTGCAATGAGACATTTAAATACTGGCCTTGGCTAGTTGCGTGATTTGGGACAAACTGCTCACCTTCATTCAGCCCACATTTTCTCATTAGGAAAATGGAAAAAGTGATGTTACCTAGCTTATATGTTTGAGGATTAATGCAAACAATGACCTAATCTGTTACCTGGAATTTCGTAGATGCCAAATAACTATCACATATTCTATTATCATTACAATTTATCACTAAGGGAAAAGTCAAGTATGCAAATTAATATAACATAATAAGCATGCTAAGAAAAATACAGATGAAATTGCCCATTGTATTTACAAATGGAGAACCAACATCTGGGTCAGGAAAACTTGAAGGAAGAGAAATTGATTTTGGAGGTGTTTTTTCACAAGAAGTATAATTTATCAACTAAGTTGAGAAGATTCATTTCAGTAGAGTAAGAGCAAAGTCATTCATCAGGAAAAGCATGATGTGCAACTGAGGAATAGTAAAACAATCATTTTACTAGGCATATGATTTTATGATAGTGTAAAAGAAGATTATACTGCAAAGAAAGGTTGGATAACTATTGTGGGTTGACTATTTAAATCATCATTGTTGAATGTTTCAAAGGATATTTTGTTCATTCCTTAAAGATCAGAATATTTCAACACCAAAGAGTTCCACAGAACCAAAACAGGCTTTGTCTCCCCAAAAACCCTCAGTAGACATATATTCAATAATTAAAGCTATGTATACTTTCTTAGATTAAAATCAGTAGCTTTTATGGAAGTCAGTTTAGTACTCTTATTTAGAAGTGACAAGAAACTTCAAACAACATAAGAAGATTCCTCAAAATACACATTTGGTACATACAAAGAAAGGTAACTAGAATATTTTAAATATTATTAAAAGTCTATAATTTTATTTATTTATGTTTATTAATATTTATTGTTTGGCTAAGGCAATGGGCATCGTTCCCATGGAAAAATCACCTATTGAGTTTATCAAATTAAACACCTTTTGGGCTGAGTCTTAAAAATTCTGATTTCATTTGTTTAGAGTGAAGCTCAAAGCATCAGTAATTTTCAAAGTTATAACGGAATCCTAACTGTGAGAAAGGCGACCAAAGATACTTCCTCTTTCTCTCCTCTGAAATCATGTAAACAAGAATAACGAGAAAAAGGTAAACCATGTTTTTGTCAAAAATAGGGACATCTATAATCTTGAATCACAATTTAAGATGAAGAGCTGTCAAATGCAATAAATATCAAATCAGGGTGCAGGAAGATACTGACAGAGGGCATATGGAGTTACATATTTCAGACACAGCCAGCCAGATGCAAACATTTTCCAGAGCATTGGGGGATGCTGAAGAGGAAAATTAACAGTCCTTGGTTTGAGTGAATAGAAGCAACATGTTTGAGCAGGCTGTAGGAACTCTCCTGTCCTCCATTTGTTACTACAGAGAGGCGGGGGAGGTAGGTCTCATTGAGGAAATCACAATTGCTTGCCATCTTTGCCGGAAGAGAACTGTGGAATAAGCAGAGGAGAAAACATCTATTGTGATTATCCTGCAGCTGTCTCAGAAAGATGGGGCAAGACATGCTGGCCTCATACAAACATCCAATCCCCAGGGGAAGCTGAAGGAAAAGGCAGCACTCTGTGAGCCAGGGCCACTTTCTCTTAAATAGACCACTATTCTGACACACACAAACACATACAGAATCAATCAATCAGACATGAGCACTTGGAAGTGTAAAAGGCATGTAAATGATAATGAAGATCTGGCAGTCATTAATACATAGGCACAAGTAAAATGGACAGAAATATAGTAAAACAATATTCTAATTTGTATAGGATATTCTAATTTATCTCTCAGACCACGGCAAACAAATAGACCAAAAGTAATGCATAGATCTTAATAATATAATTATAAGATATGGTTTAAAAAGCTCTTGCAATATTCACATGAGAAAAAAAATAATAGATCAGAAAGAAATTGCTAACATATTTCCCAAAGGAAAAGTATTAGCTTCACTGATCACAGTGAAATAAGTGGCTCTCACAAGTGGCTTTTGGGTTAAAGATGAAGTTCAGAGCAAAAGAGCAGATTACTTGGAAAATAAATATAATAAAGCATTATATATGAAGACCTATGGTATACAATTAAGTCACAGTAACTAGAGGCAAGTTCCTAGCCATGAACACTTGCATTGATAAAGAATGAAAATAAATAATTTTGGTAACTAACTCACACATAATACAATAAGTTAAACAAATGAAAATATTTAATAATTTAAAGCAGAAAAGAAATGTCTTAGAGAACAGACAAAACAGAGCTAACAAATCAACCCAATAACTGGGTCTTAAACAAACAAACAAACAAACTAAAAACAGTGACTAACCTAATCAGGACGCTGGTGGTGAAAGCACAAATACATTAAGAACTGGAAATGGGGAAATACCTCAGAGGCAGAAGACATTAAAAGAATTGCATAAGGGTAGTTTTTTCAACATTATAAAAATAAATTTTAAATCCTACACGAAATCAGTATTTTTCTAAGAAAATAGAAATGAGTGAAACTGATCCTTGAGAACAGAGACCAATTGCTAAAGAAAAAAATTCAAAAACTTTATCATGGAGATATTCCCCCCTCCAAATCAGTATAAATCCAGATTGGTTGGTGGATTTCATATATAAATTTTTTATCTTCAAATAGTTTGAAGCACTACAAGAGAAACAGATGCTTGTAGCACTTCAAGCTATTTGAAAAGATAAGAACATAAATATTTACACTTGTATAGTAGTCAGGGTTCTCTAGAGGGACAGAACTAATAGGATATATGTATATGTGTATATATATATACTTATATATATGGGAGTATATATATATATATATATACTTATATATATGGGAGTATATATATATATATATATACTTATATATATGGGAGTATATATATATATATATATATATATATATATATATATATGAGTTTATTAAGTATTAATTTACATGATCACAAGGTCCCACAATAGGCTGTCTGCAAGCTGAGGAGCAAGGAGAGCCAGTCTGGGTCCCAAAACTGAAGAACCTGGAGTCAGATGTTCAAGGGCAGGAAGCATTCAGCATGGAAGAAAGATGTAGGCTGGGAGGCTAGGCCAGTCTCTCCTTTCACATTTTTCTGCCTGCTTTATATTTGCTGGCAGCTGAGTAGATTGCACCCACCAGACTCAGGGTGGGTTTGCCTTCCCCAGCCAACTGACTCAACTGTTAATCTACTTTGGTGGCACCCTCACAGACACACCCAGGATTAATACTTTGTATCTTTCAATCCAATCAAGTTGACACTCAGTATTAACCATCACACAATTATATTTTCTAATCTAGCATTACATTACTACCAAAATCTGACAAATTAAAAAGATGTATAGACAATAGAACTTGAAACAAAGATCAGAATAAAAGACTAGCAACTAGAATGAAACATCACAAATATACAGTAATATACCACCACTAAGTGTGGCTTACTCTAGGAACTCAAATATGGTTCTGGATTGAGGCACCACATTAAGAGATCATAAGAGAAAAATCAAATATTAAAATACGCAGAGATTGAAATTATAATTCAGTGTATATTCTGTATTTTTAAAAACTTTTAATAAGATAGTAATAAGTTTGTGTATTCTTGATAAATAATCTATAAATCCCAAAGTGATTTTGAAGAACAAGTGAAGGGGAACTGCTGTATCGCATACCAAGTTTAGCATAATTTCATAATAATATGATATTTGTTCAGAGTATACAATGTTGAACAAAACAGAGAGCTCAGAAACTTACACTGATGTCATTATATGGATATACCAACTAGTGGGGGAAAAGAAAACTATTCCACAAATGGCACTGGGAAAACTGCTGTTTTATTTTGGGAGCTAGGGTAGAAATCTTTACTTCACACTAATAAAATAATTCAAGTCCATCAGAATTTTGAAGGGTAAAAAACATTTAATCTTTAGAAAAAGAATATTTGAAAATATGTGGTTGACTTTTGTGTTGTGAAGCATTTCTTAAACAAATTACAGAAAGCAAAAGGGAAAGATTAAAAATGCAAAGCTTCATTTTGACAAAGGACATCGTTAAATACAGTTTGAAGTTAAGCCATAAACTAGCAAACGCAATATACAAGACCTACAATAGAAAAGGAACCACAAAAAAGATATAAAAATTTTATAACTCAATAACTGAAATATAAATGACCCATTAATAAAGGGTCAAATATTGTGAACAGGCGTATCAGAGAAGAGAACATCTGAACGGTCAGTAAATACATGAAACGAGGCTCAATGGCACTAACAGTCAAGGAAATGCAAAATAAAACTACAGAGATTTAATGTTTTCTGTCTACCAAATTTGCAAAAATTAAAAAGCATAGCAGTGGAAAGTTCTATCTGTAGTCGACGGGATTTTGAACTAATAAAAGCACTCTGGAGCCCAATCCGGCGATATTTAGTATAATAGGAGATTCATAGGCCCTTCAACCTAGCAACTTCACTTCTAAACACATATGCTGGAGAAGAACAGTGGTTCTTAACCTTGCGTGCGCATGACAGTCATACCAGTACCCAGGCTGCACTACAAACCAGTTAAGTCAGAAATACCAGAGACATTTTTCCGGCGTCAGTATGTTATAAAGCTCCTCAGGGGATTCTAGTGTGCAGTGGAGCTTAAGAACCCATTTTGGAGAATCTCTCACAAATACATAAGAAAAATGAGAAGAAATCTATGAGCGTATTAATTTTAATCTTGTTTGTAATAAGGAAAAACTGCATTTCAAATGAGTAAACAACTTGGATAGTCAATAAGGATAAATCTCAAAATCTCAGCATTTAGTTTAAAAAGCTAGTTGCAGAATGAAACATATTGTATCATTTATATAAGATTTGAAGGCATGCAAAACAATGCTTTAAAATGTTGTTGATCACATAATGTGCAGCGTTTTGAAATGTGTAAGAAACGCTGTGATTAAAAAACAATTTCAGGATATTTCTAGACCTCAGGCATAAGGATGTCAGATTTAGCAAATAAAAATACATTTAAATTGTATATCATATGAGACATACTTACACTAAATATTTCTTCATTGTTTATCTGAAATTCAAATTTAACAGGGAGTCTTGCATTTTATCTGGCAATCCCACTTGGGAGGGGATCTGGAAAGGTAAACAGAGGCTTCAGCCATATCTGTAATGTTTTCTTTCTTTAAGAAATAATTGAAACAAGTATGGTCAAATGCTAGAGTTTGACAGAGATTGTTTACTACAGGGGTATCTTATATTTTTCTGTGTCCTTGAAATACTATTATAAACATATTTTGAGGAAAATACAAGGAAAGAACAGACCTCAGTAGTAGTAACAATACAAAGGAGAAACTATATTGAAATAAACATTAGTAAATGTCCAAGATCAATAAGAAGAAAACATATTACACTACCAAGGATTAGAAAGGAGGATATGAATAGACAGAAAGACATGCCATATCTTGCTTTTGGATTGTTAGACTTACAGTGTAAAGAAATCTGAGCTTCCTATGTTAGTCCATACATTCAATAAATTCCCCTCAAAAATTCAACATAAATTCTTATGAACTACACAAAATAATGGACTCTAAACTTCATGAGGGTAAATAAATTCACAAGATCTGCCAGATAAATCTGAGAGTGATGAAAAATAAAGGGTAGATAACTCAACCTTGTAATGAAACATGTTATAAATCTACTGTAATTAAAACAAAGGAGTATGTAAATAATCATAGTTACATTCGAGCTGAAGTTGTGACCTTTGATTTGGATGGCCATAGAAGTAAAATGGTGTCAATCATTGCATAATGCAGATTTACCCCCAATATATTTTAAAATCTATGCTATCCTCCTTATCTTTTTACTTTTTGCCCCAATTCGGATTTCTATCACCTTTCTTCTGGAAATTATAGTAACTCTAACTGCTGTTCATACTTACAGTATTTTCTTCTAAAACCTTAGCCAAAATGATTGATCATAAGCACAAAATGTGTCAATTCCTTACATAAAATAGTTTAGTGCCTCTTCATTGCATCCTTGACAAATGTCAGGCATGGTAACATGGAATAAAAGACGCTTTAGGGCCCAGCCTTGGCCTCCCTCTTCAGCCTTATCTCTAGCACTGAAATAACTCTGAGAGCTTCCCCTTGTCCCCTCCTGATATGGTTTTGCTGTGTCCCCACCCAAATCTCATCTTGAATTGTAGCTCCCATAGTCCCCACATGCTGTGGGAGGGACCCAGTAGGAGGTAATTGAATGATGGGAGTGGGTTTTCCCATGTTGTTCTCGTGATACTGAATAAGTCTCATAAGATTTGATGGTTTTATAAAGGGCAGTTCCCCTGCACACACTCTCTTGCCTGCCGCCACTTAAGATGTGCTTTTGCTCTTTCTTTGCCTTCCACCCTGATTGTGAGGCCTCCCCTACCATGTGGAACTGTGAATTCATTATACCTCTTTTTCCTTATCAATTATTTAGTCTTGGGTATTTCTCCCTAGCAGTATGAAAATGGGCGAATACCCCTCCTGTACACCTGGCCATTTCTCACTGCCTGGAACTTTTACCTTTTTGCACTCAATTCCTAGCATCCTATATATATAATTGATGGTTAGTGAATGAAGTGATCTATGGAATATCTACTGAAGTCGTTTCAATAAACAATTGCATACATGCCCAGACAATTGATATTTAAAATAGACAAAAAACAATAAACTTCCTGGGATAGGAAGCTGGACAGATATTTCTAGTTTTATTGACTATGTCCTTACGCTGGTTTGTTTACTTCACTTTAAAGCAGCTTTAATTTAATAAATCTGTTTTTTGATATCAGTTAAGTGTAGAAGAATCAAACCGTAATCCATATTTCTTCATTTTACAATGGTGGTTCCAAGAAAAACTCTAATGAGGAAGCTTCCCTCATTTTTATGATCCATCCCTTTTTCTTCCTGTATATGCTCTCTAAATTATCATACATCACAAAAAGATAGAAGAGTGATAAACTAAAACAATGGGTTTAATTAGAAATAATCTGATCATTTAACTTTAATTACAAGGCTATTGATGTATTTAAATTTCATTTTAAATGACATCTATTAGCAACTATTTGCACTGGATATTATAAATATCAACTTAACACTTGAAATAGCCTGTGCATTAGGCATTAATTCTATTTTACAGATGATGAAATGTGACATTGAGTTACCACTAGTAAATGCCAAATCTCAGAGAAGTAGACATTATATCATTTCACTTCAGACTTATTTTCCTTGATACAAGTATTTATCCTATTTTTACTCATCTTTTGTGATGGATATTTACAAATAACTATTATTAGATGAAATAAATTTTAATGGAAAAATTTTAAAAATTCTAGAAATGAATTCATAATGTATTATCATTTCTAATTGAATACATTTAAACTTGCTATTGTTTTTTAATTTTTCTTTGTGAAGCAGAATTTATTTTCCTTTTTTTCTCTCTTTACTGTAGGGGGAAAAAGTCTAAGCTTTCAAAATTTCCAAGAGTTTTGTATATATATTCTGAAGAAATGAGACAAAACTCCTTCTACTTATAATAGGGCTTTTTCTCAAGTCAGACAAACTGACCCAATAATATCACATTACAGTGGGATTTTGGCCTAAAGTACTTAAAATATAACCCGTGTAACCTAGCCACAACTGAATGAAGCCAATAATGCTCCCCTACTGTTCGATGATAAAAAGAACTTCAGGGAAGTTTCATTTATCCTGCTCTTTCACTGTTCAGCAAGGTGACTGCCAAGTTGAGTTTACAATAGCTTAAATGGGCTAAAACTAAAAGCATTTGGTAGAGTGGTATTTCACCATAGTAGTTCTTGTGCTCAATAGCTGAACTGAATTTACACAAAAAGGGACAGAGGAAAATGGTTTGTCTTTTTTTGCAGAGAATTCTATCCAAATTAACTCGCATTTAATTACTTCGTATTTTGGAAATGACAACATTTTCAAGTGAGTAAAGTTTGTCTTTTCTTTGCTGCTTGTCAACTCTTTCATCTTTCTTCTTTAAGTGTATGTTTTTAATTAATTAATTAATTTATTTATTTATTTATATTTTTTGTGAGACAGAGTCTCAGTCTGTTGCCCAGGCTGGAGTGCAATGGTGTGATCATAGCTCACTGCAGCCTCAAACTTCTGGACTCAAGCAATCTTCCCTAATTTCTATATCTTGTGTTCTCTCATGTCCTTTGACTTCTATTCCTAGAGACCTGTAAGCCTTTGCTATTAATTCTCTTATAAGGCCTTATAAGCAATCAGTTTTCAGTCCTTGAAAACTGATTCATGGTGCTCTGATAATTTTCCTCCTCAATCATTAATCAAATATGCCAGGCACTGAGTGAAGCATTAGCATATGATGGATGTGCAACTAATACTGGATGAGACAATGATACAATGATGAGTAAGACCCAATCTCTACTCTGGATGAGATTATTATTAAGTAAGCAAGATGGAATAGCCAGTAATTAAATTCTGTTACCTTACAGTAGGTAATGAGTTAAATATATGAAAACTGTATAATGGGAATGCGGCGAGCAGGACAAATTATTCTGCAGGTTGAGGCTGGGGGAATGGGAGGCTTCATTAAAGAAGAAACGTCTGAGTCTTGTTGTGAAGGATGTCTAGGGAGAATAATTGCAACAGTTTTCTAACCAGTTGAGGTATTCACAAGCAATGGGGTTGGGCAAGGACCAGTTGTGTCCTGAGTCTTTCTATTGAGTTTGGAAGGAACACAAGGTGTGGGGCGGGAGTGACAAGTGATAAACTTGGACAGTTAGACTTGCTCTAGACATTCAAGGACTTTCTTTGTGATGCTTTTGAGTTCGAATGTAATCATGTGGGCAATGCAGGACAAAATAATGTTAAAAAAATTGCAATGAATGACAAAGAGGCAGGGAGATTGTTGGAATAGTTAAGGTTGCCAACTCTGCCACATACTAGCTGTGTTATCAAATTACTTATCTTTTTGTACATCAGTTTTGTCAACAATATGATGCTAATACATATGACTGGTGTAAAGATTAAATTAGGTAACAAAGGCTAAGTATTTAGAATGGGTGTTTAGGAAAAAACAAAACATGTTTGTTGGCCCCATAAATGTCTTCTTTTGAGAAGTGTTTGTTCATGTCCTTTGCCCACTTTGTAATGGGTTGTTTTGTTTTGTTTTCTTGTAAATTTGTTTAAGCTCCTTGTAGATTCTGGATGTTAGATAGATTGCAAAAATATTCTCCCATTTTGTAGGTTGTCTGTTTGCTCTGATGATAGTTTCTTTTGCTGTGCAGAGCCCTTTAGTTTAATTAAGTCCCAATTATCAATTTTTGCTTTTGTTGCAATTGCTTTTGATGTTTTTGTCATGAAATCTTTGCCTGTGCCTATGTCCTGAATGGTATTGCCTAGATTTTCTTCTAGGGTTGTTACAGTTTTGGGTTTCACATATACACCATAGAACACTATGCAGCCATGAAAAAGAATGAGATCATGTCCTTTGCAGGGACATGGTTGGAGCCAGAAGCCATTATCCTCAGCAAACTAACACAGGAACAGAAAACCAAACACCACATGTTCTCACATATAAGTGGAAGCTGAACAATGAGACCACATGGACACAGGGAGGGGAACAATACACACTGGGGCCTGTCGGTAGCAGGGGTAGAGGGAGGGAAAGCATCAGGTTAAATAGCAAATGCATGTGGGACTTAATACCTAGGTGATGGGTTGATAGGTTCAGCAAACCACCATGACACACATTTACCTATGTAACAAACCTGCACATCCTGCACATGTATCCTGGAACTTTAAATTAAATTAAAAAAAATAAAAGAACAAAACAAAACACAGAGATGAACGCATGAAGGGAATGAGGGTGGAAAAGATGCATCAATTTCGGTAGATTTCTGGAATGGAATAGCCTGCATTTGGGAACTGGTGCGTTGTGATGGGAAAGGTAGAGAAAGAAGTGAAATTTGCGCTGAGGTTTTCTAGCATGGTAGCATAAAATGCTACAGAGGGCCAGAGGTGATTGAAGGAATTCCTGTTAACATTTTTGTACAAAAGATGCTACAAATCTTTGCAAGAAACTGCTATATCTTTCAGTTGATATCAGAATACATAGGACTGAAACTTAGAATAGAAGTAGTAGTTAGAAAAGAAATATTTGGGAATTAAGGGAGTAAAAGACAGCTGTTAAAGCCATTCAGGTTGAACGTGTGGATTAAAAGGTGGAAAGAATTGTTCGTTACAGCAGTTTTTAAGGATGACCAGAGGAGAAATTGCTAATGATAGATTCATAGATATATTGAGAAGGGAGAACTTTTGGTGCAAGAACTTTTCATGGAGGCGTTTAACACCCATGTTACATATTAGGAAAATAAAATTACTGTTCGGGAGAACATTTGGAAAAATAATCATATTTATTTTATGTGTTTATTTGAGCCCTTTGTTTCCTAAACAAATGTTTCCTTACATGTTTGTGATTGGACTGTAACAATGTATAATCTGCTTCATTCACTTAATATTTGATGTGATCCATATTGTCACATAATCTTCATAATCACCATATTTAGCAGCTATAAAAAGTCCATATTGAATTGCACCAAATTTCCTTGACTGTTTCCCAACTGGGAGATATGTTAACATTTTCGTTATTTTGTTCTGCCAAATATCTTCAGAACTAAAATGACTTTATTAGTTTCTCATTTTTCGTGATGTTGATGAAAAGAGTCAAACTCTGTAAAATATTTGAAGAGATTTATTGTGAGCCAAATATGAGTGACCATGGCTTATGACACAACCCTCAGGAGATGCTGAGAACATGTGCCCAAGGTACTTGGCCAACAAATGTATAAGTTTTATACATTTTAGGGGGCCATAAGACATCAGTCAATACATGTAAGATGTACATTGGTTCTGTCTGGAAAGGTGGGATAACTGGAAGGGGGCCAGGTTTCCAGCTTATAGGTGAATTTAAAGATGTCCTGATTGGCAGTTGGTTGAAAGAGTTTATCTAAAGATCTGGAATTAATAGAAAGAAAATGTCTGGGTTAAGATAAGGGATTATGGAGAACAAGGTTCTTATTATACAAATTAAGCCTCCAGGTGGCAGGCTTCAGAGAGAATAGAATGTAAATATTTCTTATCAGACCTAAAAAGGTGCCAGCCTCTTAGTCAATTCTCTATTTTCCAGGGAAAAGGCCTGGAAAAGGGCAAGGGGATTCTCTACAGAATGTAGTATTTTCCCCACAGAAGACAACTTTGCAGGGCTATTTTAAGATATGGCAAAGAAATGTATTCGGGGTTAAAATATTTTGATTTCTTTATCTGTCATGTGATGTTATCCCAGAATCAGGTTGGAAAGTAAGGTATGTTGTATAGGGTTAAATAAAACCCCTCTGATGAGACTTTATGGTTTGTAGGGAATGACTCCCTGGTCCCTTAGATAGGAATTTGAGCAAGAGAAGGGAAAAAATCAAAGTTTAGTTCTCACTTAGGTAGTCCTATTTATGAAACTGGACATAAATCACAAAATGTCTATTCCACAGAATTGATATTTACTTTAACAGTAAAACATATTCAACCTTCCAACAATTATTGATGCAACAACTTAATTATTAGTGGCATTCTCACTTGCATTATTGTCATTTTCCATCAAGGTACAGGTATTGGCATCAAATGCTCCTTTTTAAAAAAGACCAAATATTGGCAGTCTTACTACTACCAAATTATACTTAACTGTAAAACATTTTAAGGTATTAAAATCTGCTTCAAATAATCTTGGCTATTCCAATACTTATTAACGAGCTTAATTCTGTATTATTCACTAAAGAACCAACCATATAAGCCATTATCATATATGAATACGTTACTGGCAGCAAATCTATAAGGGTCTGCAGCAATCTAAATTCTTGCCTCCTCAGAAGAAAGAATTTGACTGAGGGGCATAAGACAGAAAAAGAGACAGAGGTAAGTTTAAGAGCAGGAGTAAAAGTTTTTTTAAAAGCTTTAGAGCAGGAACAAAAGGAAGGAAAGTACCCTTGGAAGAGGCCCAATAGGTAACTTGAAGGAAAAGTGTGGGGTTTGATCTTTTGATTTGGGGTTTTATATGTTGGCATACTTCCAAAGTCTTGCATCCCGTTTCCCTTGATTTTTCCCTTGGGGTGGGTCGCCTACATACACAATGGTCTGCTAACGCTTGGGAGATGAGTATGTGCAGTGTGTTTACTAGAGTTACAGGCACGCTCACATGAAGCATTCTTCCCTCTTCCAGTGGAATGCCCATGGAAGGTCATATACCAGTTAAACACTGCCATTTTGCCTTGGAACTGTGCATGCTTGAGCCCACTCACCCAGTTCCTGAGGTCTTATCAGGAAACTGTCAATCACCAGGTTCAGGTGTTTTTATCTATTAGGAAATTGCCTTTCCCTGATGCTGGCTGCAACCAGTTATTACTTTGAAGAGGCAGTGTGACAACTGCCTGACCATCACCTGATGGTTGCCTGACATTCCTGGTGGGGTACGGGGAGCCCTCTCCTGCCCCACTCCTACCTGACTATCTACTGTAACAAATATAGCCTAGACACATTACGTGTAATGGAAATAATTAATCTGATAACATAGATCAATGTGAAAACTCATTCTGTCTCTATCATTTAGTTTCCAGTTGGGAAATTCATGTTTTTGTTTGTCTCACTGGGTGTACAGTTTACAAATGAAGTAATTATCATACATGGCATTTCTATCTCGCCTTTTCAAACCAGTTGAATTTTGTACATATTATAATAGTATTCCAATATTTTGTGAAGGGGTGTGTGTGTGTGTGTGTGTGTGTGTGTGTGTTAGTGACTATTTTAGATAAGGTGGTCAGAGAAGGTATCTTCAGAGAAGCAAGCCATGCAAAGACATGGAAGAAGAATTATAGACAAAAAAAGATGATAAAATACAACATGCCAGGAGCCTAGTGAGCAAAAGCCAAGTGATAGATTCCACAGCACAAGTGATGAGGTGGCTGGCCTGGTGCACAGTGGTGCATGATGCTTTTGCCTTGTGTTCTAAGTATGTGGACCCACTAGTGGATTTTAAGTGGAGCTCTTAGCTAATACGATTTGCACTTTTAAAATATCAATTTGGCTGCTGGTTGGAGAATAGCTTGCAGAGGGGAGAGGAAATAAGGAATCTAGTCAGGAAGATATTGTTTTAAATTAACAGAATAAATAATAACACACGGAGTGGTAAGAAAAATTAGCCATATTAATGTCGATGGACTTGACTGTGATTTGATACCAAAAAAAAGTGTTTCTTAATAGGAAGTTGAGATACAGATAAAGACAAGTACATTACAAGCAACAAAAAACTACTTTGGTAACAAAGGCTTCAATTTGCATGACTTCTTTCTCAGAAATCAGTAGTCTGAGTTGAGTGAAATGGTGTATTCATGAAAGGAGAGTATTAGATACTAAATTAGATCTCTGTGCAGGCAGAGACCCACATTGTGGAGGGCATAAAATACAAAGTTCAGGAGTTTGTACATCATCCTGTAGGCAGTCGTATTAAATGCAAATATTTGAAGAGGACCATGGAATGTACAATTTGGTGCTTTAGGCATATTGATCTGGCAGTGGTTTTTAGCAGTTTTGAGGGAATAAGAAGGCACACAAGAAGACTTGCTGGGGAATAAAATAATAGATGGGATATAAATGAATATCTGAGCAGAAGCCAGGTTCATTGTTAACTGTTAGGTGAGAGACATTGGAAGGGACTGTCTGCAGGGTTGAAGAAGGAAAAATGAAGGGTAACTCCATTTTATTTACATAAAAAAATTCATCATTAATCCCTGCAACAAACTGGTGAGGTAGGTAAGATTCTTTTACAGAAGAGGAAACTGAGATGGCCGTGGCATAGTAGCTTGCTAAATTCTCACAAATAGTGAGGGACAGAGTGGGATTTCTAAGCCCTGGTAAATTATATAACATTGTCTCCAAAATATGCTGAAATAATTAAAAGTTTCTAAAGATTGATTGTGCACACTTATTGTACATATTCTCAGAATATTTATTTCCTTGCTGAAATAGTTGTTGTACTTGAAAACTGTTGTGCTTATTTATATTGTTGTTGCTAAGCTATTTAAAACACAAAGTAAAATCAAAACTTTATTTAAATAGAACTTTGGCTTTTAACTCCACTGTATTCATTTAATCACAAAAATAATGTTAATGTATTTGTTCGTAAAGTCTTTTATATTGCTGTTTTGTTAAATCTATTTGCTTACTGATTTAATTAATGATTTGTCTATGACAGACCTAATTGGAGATTACTATGCTTAAAAAAATAGGATAGAGTCAAAGAAATAAAGCTGTAGAAACAATTTAGTGGAAGAGAAAAGGCTTTGACGATAAACAGTAGTCTAAAAATTTTAAGTGCGATATATATTTTTTATCTATGTTTTCTTGCTAAGTTAAAATTAAAATGTGCTAGACTTGAAAACAGACAAAACACCCCTGAGGTTCTTTTACCTGGTTTTATACCACAGTATTCTTTGATATTAGTGAACTATTTCAGTTTGCTTCTTTTTTTTTTTTTTTTGTTTTTTGTTTTTTGAGACGGAGTCTCGCTCTGTCACCCAGGCTGGAGTGCAGTGGCGCAATCTCGGCTCACTGCAAGCTCCGCCTCCCGGGTTCCCGCCATTCTCCTGCCTCAGCCTCTCCGAGTAGCAGGGACTACAGGCGCCCGCCACCACGCCCGGCTAATTTTTTTGTATTTTTAGTAGAGACGGGGTTTCACCGTGGTCTCGATCTCCTGACCTCGTGATCCGCCCACCTCGGCCTCCCAAAGTGCTGGGATTACAAGTGTGAGCCACCGCGCCCGGCCCAGTTTGCTTCTTTGCATTGTTATGGGAATGATTAACCTGGTGTTCTCCTGATTTATTAGTGCTATCTGAAAAGCATCAATACTTTATTGTCTCTCTGGAATTCTTTTTCATTTTGTAAGAATCACTGAGAGACTGAGCTATATAATACTTGTATAGAGCTGTGTCCTCTTAAAGATATAAGGTAAATCATTATAAATTGTCATTGATTTCGCATAGTGGGCCAGTTATTGTGGCAAACTGAATGTACAGTAAACAGCCTATACCTCTATTGTCCACCTTTCAGTTTAACCCACCACAATTCACTGATTTCTTTGACTGAAAAAAATATTTCTTTCTTTATCCTTATGCTTAGTAATGCACAGGAGTGTACAGATATTGGGATGTGTGTTCGTACTACTTGAGACATCTTTCAAATGAACAAACAAATGAACTTCCTCTGGGTGAATAAGAGCCAGAATATAAGTATAATTCAATATTTTTTGTTAATAACGTGGTAGGGCTAGGGTGAGGTCATAAAGAAAATGAGGGACTATCTATACAATGGTAATAGTAGTAGTTATATATGTGGGTTTTTTTTGTTGTTTTTTTTTTATTTTTTTTCATTTAATCCTTGAAACCACTCAGGCAACCAGCTCTTATTTACAATAATGCCATTTTCATGGATAATAGAAAATGAAGTTCTGATAGGTTAAGTAACATGACCAAAATCACAGAGTTTACATTTCATGAAAAGTAAATCTATGTGTTGTGGCAATAGGTGTTGTGGAGAGCTTCAGTGAAGCTGTGTGAGGGGGAGAGTCTGGTGAAAGAGAAGAGTTGGAGTCTAGGATGTTAGGGATGAGGTTTTCACTATTTTACGTATGTGGTTAGGAAGTTCTGACTCTCAAGAAGGAAGGAGTGATCCACTGTATCAAATTCTCCTACTAGTCCCTATAAGATGAGAACTGAAGTTTGGACCTTTAATTTTGTGGTGTAGACGTCACTGAGGCTGTGAAAAGAGCTATTTCCTGGAGTGGTAAGAAGATAAGCCTGATTGAATTGGTTCAGAAGAATGAGGGGAATGGAGACAGTATTAACAGCTCTTAGTGTTGCTATAAAGGAAAGCAGAAAAATGGGACAGTAACTGGATGAGGATGTGAGATCTAGGAAGGCTGACTGTCACTTCTAAGATGGAAAGTTTTTTAAAAATCAGATTTGCATGATGATGAGTTCATCTACTAGAGAGGAAATATCAATGAGGCAGGAGGGGAATATTCTGGAGCATTGCCACTAAGTAGCTATAAAGGTATGGATGTGTTCTGATATATAGGGAGGGATTCACTCCAGGTAAAGTAGGGAAACTCATGTATTTTAACAGAAGAAAAGATATAATGCATGAATACAGATGAAAGTTAGTTGGTGGGTGTGGTGCTGGCAATATTTGAAAGTTCTCTTTTGATTGCATTTTTTAAAAAAGAATTAGAAAGCATGGATATTAGCTGCACAGGGTGGCTCACACCTGTAATCTCAGCTCTTTGGGAGGCCGAGGCCAGAGGATCACTTGAACCCAGGAGTTTAAGAACAGTCTGGGCAAGATAGTGAGACCCCCATCTCTATTTTGAAAATAAAAAATAAAAAATAAATTAAAAAGCATGGACACTAGTTGAGAATCAGAAAAGAGGAAAAATGCTAGTGAGGGAATAGAAATGAGAGAACTCAGGAAAAGGCACTTTGGAGAAAGAGGATTATAAAGAAAATATATTTATCTTGAGGATCTGATGTTTGAGATCCTCTGGTCATTCAAGAAGAGAGGATATCTAATCCTTTTGTTTAGTCAGGAGATGAAGACTAGAGATAGATTTGGGTATTTATGGCACAGATATGGTAATTTAAACCATGCTGTAAAATATATGGCCAGAGAGAACTAGCAGAGTGAGAAGAAGCCAAGGTCATAACTTGAAGAATTTCATTATTTGTTTAAATAATGGAAGAGCAGCCAGTACAGGAGGAAGAAAACAAAGACGGGTAAAGAAAAGTAGGATCAAACAGCAACGGCAGTGACAAAAAGGACATTTACAGAGTGTTCAGTTTTTAAATGGAATCTAATAGGATGAAGACCAAAAAGAGACCGCTGCATTTTTAAAAATTAGGAAGTTATTGATTATCTAACTGGGAATTATTTCAGAAGAGTGATGGGTTTGAAACTACAATAGTTTTGGCTGCAGATTTGATATATTTGACCATGAGAGTGAAATGAAACATCCTGGGATGTTAATAGTTTAAACTGAGTCAGAGGAATTTTTATGTTTTTATAAAAGTTAACTAAGTATCTCCTGTGTGCCAGACACTATTCCCAGTAGCCTTGGACAAAATGGACATTGTGGAAAACATATAGACAAAAATTTCTATCCTCAAATTTCTTACATTCTAGGTTAGGTTCGTTCTTTTGGCCTGGAAATTTTGTATCAGGAGAACGAGTCAAAGGAGAGAGAGAAATAAAGGAGGTGTCTCTAGGGCACTGCAGAGCTAAGAGAAATTCACAAAGTGTTTAGATTACATGACAAGAGGAAACCATGATAAACTGTAAACCAGGCAACCCTGGTTTTCGGTTCGTGGCTTCTACATGAACTAGGATTTTGTAAAGAAACACTATAATTCAGTGAAAACAACAATATACTAGGTGTCAGAAGACTGTGGTATCAGACCCACAGCATCACCGTTATATGAGTTAAGGAAAGAATCCCACAGAGCCATAGCTTCTTCTCTGCTAAATAGCGATAATATCTACCTATTGACCTCCAAGTGTTGTTACATTGGTCAGATGAAGTTATATGGTCTCTAAAGAGCCTCATAAATTAAAGGGTTTACTATAAGAAGGTGCTAATTGACAAAGCACATCTTCAGAATCTTGTGACCCATATTTTATGGTTCTCAAATTGAAGCCATTTTTATTATCATTATTTATTTGTATTTATCTGAGGTCTACTGGAGTGAATTTTTTCATCTTCTTGATGTTTTTATTCTTAAATTTAAATTTGTAAAATATTTACAAAACATTTAATGAAGTTTTTTTATGAGCCATTAACAAAATAAATTTGGAATATATAATTCTCCTTGACAACCGTGCACTGACACAGAAACAAAGGCTTTATTATGCCCTGTATGGTCACATGTTTATAATAGATGAGCCTTGGCTTACAATAACTGCTTTGTTTAATGTTTATTAGCCCATGCCTTGCTGCAATTTAACTTGTCCTAAATTCACTGTTTCAGAACTACAACGTGTGTAGCACATTCATTGTCCTTTGAATAATACTCTGTTGCTTGAGTAGAATCTCAAGAGACTATAACCTTGGGATTTTAAGTTTCTTTCCTTATATGCTCTAGAAAACCCTTAATGAATGTTGATTATGTAAAGGCATTAAAATATTTTAAGTGGTAGAAACTGTCCTTATATGATTTTGAAAAAATATCTGTTTTTTAAAAAATATCTACGTAGAGGGTCTGGCTTACCTCACATTCTCCCCTTAGTGCTGATGTTAATGAACATGATCCAGGCGTCAACTTCAACTAGTGGTTATTTTATCCAACTTCAAATAAGACAATTCTATGGTATAGTATATTGTTTATAATTCTAATCTTGATTCCAGGAAGTTTCCATAATTTTGATGATTATTACTTAATGTTTTACAATGGTTTCACAAAAGTTAAAGACAAAAACATTTCAAACATAACATTTTAAACTCTAGAACACTTTCTTTTTAGATACCCTTGATTTATAAAAACAAAATTTGTTTCTCCTTATTTTCCTCAATATTACTAAATAAAACAAATGGCTAATTAAGGTACTAAGGTAATGAGATTATCTCATTCAATCAATTTATGTTATAATTAAAACTGAAGTTTAAAAATATTCTGTGACTGCCCAAGCTACAGGATTGGAATGTAGAACCTAGAATCCCTTCATTACCAGAGTATATGTCATTGCCTTTGGTGGTTTTCATAATTAAGTATTTTCACATATGGTAGTGGTAGTGATGGTGAGCGAAGAGTAGCGTTGACCACAATCCTGCAATGTTAATTTTACCTTGCAGGGGCCTGCAACCATGTGAATACTCTGAAGCTCTAGTAATCTTGACCAATTCCCACTAAAAGGAGTGAAGAGAGGCAAACCTTATTCTCCCCTCCTCCTCGTCTCCTTCCTTTTCGTCTTCTTCATCTTCACTATTTGTTGCTTTCTTAACTTTCTGAATATACTGCTATAAAAAAGAGGAAAATGCTGAAGAAAATTACAATGACCTATAACTCCATGACTCAGAAATAGCCACTCTCTTTATTCTCCTATCTTATCATTATTTTTCTTAGTCCATTTTCATACTGCTATGAAGAAATACCCGAGACTGGATAATTTATAAAGAAAAAAAGGGGTTTAATGGACTCACAGTTCCACGTGGCTGGGGAGGCCTCGTAATCATGGTGGAAGGGGAAGCAAATATGTCCTTCTTCACATGGTGGCAGCAAGAAGAAGTGCCAAGCAAGAGGGGAAAAGCCCCTTATAACACCATCAGATCTTGTGAGAACTCACTATCTAGAGAGCAACGTGGAGGTAACTGCCCCCATGATTCAGTTACCTCCCAATAGGTCTCTCCTGTAACACATGGGGATTATGGGAACTACAATTCAAGATGAGATTTGGATAGGGACATAGCCAAACCATATCATTATTTTTCTGATGCATTTTTTCTAACAGATATTTGAGAAAATTGAGACTATATATTTCACACTATTTTATAACCTCCCCCGTAGATTTGACAGTGTCTGGAGCAACATCAAATATGCTTACATGTTCTTCAATATTATGAATTTTAATTGTTCTATAACATTTTAATATAAGGATATATTATAATTTAATTCATCCCCTATTGTTGGAAATTTATATTGTTTCTATTATTCACTGTTATGAAAATCAGATTTTTTAAACTTTGCTTCATATTGTTAAATTACCTTCAGAAAGTTATCAGTTGATATTCTGCCAGTATGAAAGCCCTCGTATTCTTCTATGCATCACAATATTTGGTGCACTATAGATGCATGTGCATATACACATATATAGGATAAATTATAATATATGTTTAAATAAGTTAAATACATAAGTCATAATAGTACCTCATTTTTTGGTTTTGTTTTACATTATTATCTATGGGCAAGGCTAAATATCTTTCATATACTACTGGCTATCCCTATAGTCATCCCTTGTATCTACAGGGAAATTGATTCCAGCACCCTTACAGGTATCAAAATTCACAATGTTCAAGTCCCTTTTCTAAAATGGCATAGTATTTTCATATAACCAATACACATTCTCCTGCATACTTTAAATCATGTCTACATTACTTATAATTCCTAATACAATGTAAATGCTATGTAAATAGTTGTTATACTGTATTTCTTTATTTGTATTTTTTTTACTGTTGCATTGTGTTTTAATGGTTTTGAAAAATACTTTTTTATCCACAGTTGTTTGAATCTGTGGATGTGGAATGTGCAGATACAGAGAGCCAACTGTATCTTCTTTTGCATTTCTTAATCGTGCATTGCCAGTTTTTTCTTTTGAGCAATCATTTGTAACAGTTATTTGTATTTTGATGATATGTTCTCTTTTTCTAGTATTTATGTTGCAAGTTTTTTCTCAAGTTGTCAATGTTATGTTCATAGTTTTAAAAATTAAATCTACCTGTATTCTTTTTTGCTTTGTATTGTCATAATTATCACATCTATTATTAGGTCCCTTTCTGTACCTCTAGTCTGTGAAAAGAAACTCTATACCTTCTATTAGTACCATTTTCAATATTGTTGTTGCTTTATAATGTGTACTCATATTTTAAAACTGGTTTCTATACATTTAAAAAAATTTCTTGGTTGAGGCTGGGTGTGCTGTAATCCCAGCACTTTGAGAAGCCAAGGTGGAATATCCCTGGAGCCAAGTCATGATCAGCCTGGACAACATAGTGAGACTCTGCCTCTACAGATCATAAAAAAGTTAGCTGGGCATGGTGGCATATTCCTGTAGTCCCGGTTACTTGAGAGGCTGAGGCGGGAGGATTGCTTGGGCCTAGGAAGTTGAAGCTGGAGTGAGCCATGATTTTTCCACTGCATTCCATCCAGGGCAACAGAGTGAGACCGCATCTCAAAAAAAAAAAAAAAAAAAAAAAAAAGAAATAGCTTGGTTGTTCTTACTATTTATTTATTTATTCCAGAAATAAAAATACTTTTTCATTTTCTTATTTCTTATTTATTTATTCTTCCAAAGAAACCTATCTGGGAAAAGAGAAGTAATAGCAAGTTTGTGTGTTGATAGGAATTACCAATGGGTGTTGGAAAACATCGATGACACAAGAAGAAAAGGAGGCTGGGCAAGGCGGGTCACATGATGATACGAGTACTTTGGGAGGCTAAGGCGGGAGGATTGCTTGGGGCTGGGAGTTTGAGATCAGCTAAGGACCATAGTGAGATCCTGTCTTTACAAAATATTTAATTAAAAAAAGTCAGCTGGGCTTGGTGTTACAATCCCAACTACTTGGGAGGTGGAGGCAGAGGATACCTTGAGCCTAGGAGTTTGAGATTACAGTGAGCTATGATTGTACCAGTGCATTTAAACCTCAGTGACAGAGGGAGACCCTGTCTCTACAAAAATTAAAAAGAGGAGACTTCCTGGAGTGATTAGAGTAGGTGAGAGGGATGAGATCTTATGTATAAGGGGGAAGTTTCGATCTTGTAGACCCTTATTATTATATGGTACTTGCCTAGTAAGGGTGGAATTGAGGGAAGGGATATTAATAGCTTTAGGAGAGAAGAGTAATTTTGAAATACTAATCTAGAAGAATGGGAGCATGAATGGTTTGGTTTATTGGGGATTGTTCAATTTCAGGAGATTGTTCATAAATGTAAAGTGAAAACATTCTGTATGATTTTATGGTGTGTTTTGTTTTTCTAGCCACATTTAGATACATAGTTGCAAGCACAGAAAAGGTGTAACTGATTTTAACTAGGGTTGGATCCAGTCAAGGATACAGTGAAGCAGGATAGGAGCAAGGGAGTTTTATAAAATGAAGTGATTTTTATAATGTGTCATGAAATTTAAGCCAAATAAGGAAAGTAGTAAGAGCATGAGTTCGGCGTGAGGGAGCATGTAGTAGGATCTATGGATTGTAGATCCTGGTGTGGTAGAACCATTGTAGTTAAGGAGCTTAGAGCAAGTGATCTGGGAAGAAGGAAGGCCGTAGTCAGAGAGTACAGTGCTAGAAATTGAGATTATAAAGGGAGTGTCCTCACTGGTGTAACCAGAGGAGCTGCAGTGGCATGGAGGACAAAATTACCAAATGAGAGGAAGTCAATAACTAAAAGGTCAGTGTTTCAGAGGAGCCATGTGTATAGCTATTGGAACTGCCAAAAATTACAATAAAATTCGCATTGGAGATTGTGACAGTGGGCAAAGATGTCTGAGAAATTAGTAGGTAATTGCAACAAGAAGTGGTACTGGATGGTACCGTCAAAGGCCGTGAGTTTCAAAGCTGAGGATTGTTAGGAAAGGCATTTGCGCTAGGTGTTCCCCGAGCCTAGAATGCTTTCCCCTAGATCTTGCAAATAGTTTGCTCCTCTTTACTAATTAGTTCTTTGTTCACATGTCACCTCCAAGAGGCTTTGCGTCATCATCCAATTTGAAGTAGTCCCTCAAGTCATTCTCTGCTTTGTTGCTTGCTTTATATTTTAACAGCACTTATAACTAACTGAAACTATCTTGTTTATTTATTTGTTTTTGTATACTGGACACTCCTTCTTAGGGGATATATTTTGAAAACAGTTTTGCTAGTCTTTTTGTGTGGCTAGTTCCCAGACTTGTGATTACAGCCACATAGTAAGCAGTCAATAATTAGTTTTTGATTGAATGAATGAATATTATAGGACATCTTGGTCAGCTTGGGCTGCAATAATAAAATGACATGGACTGGGTGGCTTAAACAATAATGCAGTTCCTGGTGAGGGCTCTCTTCCTGGTTTGCAAATGTCAGCCTTCTTGCTGTAACCTCATATAGCAAAGAAAGAGTGACTCTGGTCTCTTTCTCTCCTTCTAAGTATATTAATCCCATCATGGGGGTTCTACTCCTATGATCTCATCTAAATATAATTATTTCCCAAAGGCCCCACCTCCAAATGCCGTCACGTTGGGGGTGAGGGTTTCAGTATTTGAGCTTGGGAAGGACGAAAACTTTCAGTCTATTTCATAGATGAAATATTATCTTCCACATTCCTGTGACTTCTTTCAGAATCCAAATATATTTTTTAAAGCATCCTCCAGCTCAGAACATTCATTCTTTTAAGAATTCCTATTATTTACCCTTTCCTCAAGAAATGTGAATTAGAATATAAGAAGAAATAAAGTATAAAGGTAAGGCTTGCTTTGTGATATTTAAGTTTTCAAAGTTAGGACTCACAGATTTTGTCAGTTATTACTTCAAGCAATTCTCACCAGTGGGTTAACGAACTTGAAGTACGGTTATCTTGATGTATTGGTTTCAGCTTCCACTATGCTGTTTTGCTCAGCCAATGATAAGCTTCCATAGATGTTGACCACACAAAGATAACCTTGTTGCTCCCCTCACTATGACATTCTTTTAGAATTCTTTGCACATTCTTTTAGAAACCAGGGTAAGCATGAATTGAAAATCTCATTAGTAAGAAAAAAATAAAACCATTTGTCTATCTTAAGTTAGTCTTTCCTTATTAAAATAATCAAATATCTTTATATTTTTGTGCTAAATACAAAGTACTATAAATAAATTTATTTTCTTATGACTTGACAATAAGCAGACATATTAGGTAATTAACATGCTATTTAGTTTATATATAGAAAAGTAGAAATAGCATGGTATAGTAGAATGAGCACTTGGTGTTGTCGAGGATTAATTAAGATAACAAATGTAAATCTGTCTCCCCTTCTTTTCTCTTTAATGGACCAAATATGTGTTATTCATCTTCTTACACTTTAATTTGGTGCCTTAGAGAAAGACATTTTTTCCACATTGTAGATAGTTATTATCTAGTATGATTCTAATTGTTGCTGCCCTATTTTTATAAAATGCCATTCTGTAATCACATCAGTGATTTAATGTTTCTAATAATTTACATTTTTAAGCCTCTGGTGTTATGAATGTTTTATACAGTAGTTCATTTCTATTTATATATTCAGAATATTTGAAGTTCAAAACAAAGTGTTTTTTTTTTATTTGTTGGTGTTCTGAGAATTTTATAGGAGATTTGAAGAGAAATATGTCACCATTTTAAATTCTGCAACCAGTTATTGAACACCTACCAAGTGAAAGACCCTAAGATAAGAAATATAGGCACCTTTTTTGAAGTGAAAATTACTGAGACAATAATTACAAAGGTTATTTAATTTCCTGTTACAATGTAATTCTTTATATCTGCTTAAAAATTGTGTCTTCTATAGATTTTGAAACATCGATGGACGCTCCACATTGTAATATTTTGCATGCCAGCAAACTGTGTAATCTGTTTTTGTTTTATTTTGTTTTTATTATGAAAAACTTCAAATATGTACAAAACTAGATGAAAGAGTATAATGAACTGCTACACATACATAATCCAGTTTCAACAGTTATCAACTCAAGATGAATCTGATTTTTTTATACCGCACTCACTTGTATATAACTTACCTCTTTGAACAAAAGTTCTCGAAAAACAAATTTGAAGGAAAGAGACTTTATTCCAGTGAAGAGTTTGCAAACCAGGGGAGACACAGCCTTCTTGTAATGAAAGTACACTCCAGACAATAGAGAGAGGATTCAGGTTTTATATATATGTATATATATATTCTTTTGTTTGTTTGTTTGTTTGTTTGTTTGAGACAGAATTTCACTCTTGTTGCCCAGGCTGAAGTGCAATGGCAGGCCCTCAGCTCACTGCAACCTCCCACTCTGGATTCAAGCTATTCTCCTGCCTCGGCCTCCCAAGTAGCTGGGATTACAGGCATGTATCACCATGCCTGGCTAATTTTGTATTTTTAGTAGAGATGGGGTTTCACCATGTTGGTCAGGCTAGTCTCAAACTCCTGACCTTAAGTGATCCATTTGCCTCAGCCTCCCAATGTGCTGGAATTACAGGCATGAGCCACCATGCCTGGCCAAGTATTCAGGTTTTATAGCAAAAGTTCCTGCTCAGTTTCCCAATAAGGTTTGTTTATACAAATGGAGGATTGAAACTTGCTTAGTTCTGATTGGTTGATAGAACTGAGCCCTGATTGGCTGGGTCAAGGGAGCTCTGATTGGTTGGTTTCCAAGCCCAAAACCAGAGGTCTCTGTTAGGTGTTTTTTCTTTTTTTCTCTTTCTTTCTCCCTCCCCTCCCCTCCCCTTCCTCCCTTCTCCTCCCTTTCCCTTTCCCTTTCTCTTTCTCTTTTTCAGACAGGGTCTCACCTAGGCAGGAATGCAGTGAAATGGTTATGGCTCACTGCATCTTCTACCTCCCAGGCTCAAGTGATTCTCCCACCTGAGCCTCCCAAGTAGCTAGGACCACAGGCACCCACCATCACACCTGGCTAATTTTCTGTATTTTTTTGTAGAGACGTGGTCTTGCTGTGTTGCCCAGGCTGGTCTTGAACTCCTGGGCTCAAGAAATCTGCCCACCTCGGCCTCCCAAAGTGCTGGGATTACAGGCGTGAGCCACCTCACTTGGCCCAGATATTTTTTTTTCAAAAAGCCACTGTGGGACTGGGGAGTGAATCAGGCAACAACTTATCTTGGCACCTACAACAGGAACCGATTTGACTTTATTATACAAAGGAAGGTCCTGTGATACTTTTATAACATCTTTCTGAGAACACAGAGTAGGTGACCACTCCCTTACCCAGCTATGGCCACCAGGTTCTGTCTTAAATATAGACATCTCAGTTAGCTGCGGGAGTCCATTTTGCCTATTGGTCGGGGACATACTTTAATACCTTAGATCTGGAATCAGCCACTCCTCCAAGCTCTGATTGCATTAGTACTGTAAGCCTTTAATCTGGGTGCCAGCGGATTTTATTGCTACCACGCTGGGTTTGTTTTGGTTTTTTGCTTTTTTTAGTTGACAGTATAGGAAATATGTTTTGTTTTGATTTTCAATATAAAATATATTTTCAGTTCATACTGGCTTTTACAATTGAAATTTAAGGTTTCTGAATTTTTAATCACTTCTTACATCTGTACATCTTTCTTCCATGTCAAGCATCCCATGTGTCATGAAAACGAGATGATTATATATCACAATTATATCACAAATTTATATCACAAAATTACACATTTGTTTTATCCTATAAAAACGCACAAGAATATCTACAATATAAACACTGCTACCAACATTATTTTTATTGACAGCAGTTAATGTTTGTTTCTTTGCAGTTCTTTTGCAGTTCCTTAGATTATAGCTCACTAGGCATGTGCAAATTATTGTGTTTTAAAATCACTTGGAATTGCTATTCACAGTGTGGCTATACCAGTGACTGGATACACATTTGGATCTATTTATTTCATTTCATTTTGTGATTTTAAAAGCTTTTTATTGAAAATTGTATTTTATTTTCTAATTATCCAAAATATTTACACGGTTCAATGAAAAAATACAAAGCTAATTATATTTAAGTAAATCTAGTCGATAGCTCACACCCTGAACTCTATTTTTTTATCCCCTTATAGGTGACAACTTCAAAAAACAAATAGTTCATACTTACATTGTTGGTCTTTTAAAATAATACACACACACACACACACACACACACACTCTTCCACTTTGATATCATAAAGGCCAAGGAGGTAGTCCGTGTTAACTGTGTCCCCTAATGTAATTTAATTTTATATGATATGCTCCAGAACACTGAATTGTTCCCTTGGAAAAATAATTACTCTGTCAAATAAATTTTAGTCAAACTAAATAGGTTTTCTGGAAATGTGCATTATAATCTTCAGAAAAGATTATCATACATGTAGCATTTCACAAATGTATTTCATAGGTAATCTATTTGTAAGTCAACATGATAAAATCTCTAAGTGAAATATAGTTTGGAAAATACTGACTTAATTCATGTACTATGGAGTTGTCAACAGATTTATCTAAAGACTTACAATTTTTAAATATTTTTCATCTATACCAATTTTTAGAAAAACATACTCTGTAATTTAGTGTAGTAACACTTCTTTTTAGTTAGACGCCATTTAATTTTCTTATAAAATAGTAGTGGGTATCTTTTAAAAGCATCCTAGACTTGGGAAATTATAATAAGATTTGTTCTTCTACCTGTCTTCACTGGATCACTTCTATTCTTTAATCTGCAGTTTTCTTTTTTTTTTTCTTGAAAAGTTTTAGTAAACTATTTTTAAATATATAATTCAGTCAGTTTTTATTCCTGGTTCTCAGTTTGGTTGTGGACATGTGGCATTAAAACATATTTTGGTTTTATTTTATTTCTTAGATAGATCCGCTTAAATACTTAAAAAGGTAAGCTTTTTAAAAAATCTACTGGTTGGTAGCTGTTGCTTGTATGAGTATTTATATTTCAGTTATTTTACTTGTATTATTTTAAATTTAACATTTTTTTCTTCATAGTTAGAGGGTTTTTTGTTTGCCCATCTGTTTTACTGTTCACTTGGATTTTGGGGGCTGTTTGTGTCTTCGGTGAACAATCATCAAAGGCTAGAATCATAGAGAAATTAAAATGTTATTTTAGAATAGGCTAAACTTCTAAGCTTAATTAAACTTTCAAATTAATACCAGAATCCTAATTTAAGCTGAATGGCAATGCAGGATAACTGATTTCTCTGTTTTTGTTAGGGACACTTTTACAATACAATCCTAATTTAAGCTGAATGGCAATGCAGAATAACTGATTTCTCTGTTTTTGTTAGGGACACTTCTACAATACATATTGACTAGCACAAACATCACAAGGTCTTTACATGCCAGACTGTATACTTTTTGTTCCTCTTTAATTCACAATCAGGCTCAAATATGTTAATCTCTGGGTAACTAAAAGTAAGTATATGTTTAAAGAAAGCTAGACTTTATTTTCTTTCAAAGGAATAGTAAGTACAAACATTATGAATTTTACTGTTACACGTATACAAAGATCACCTCTAATGTAGCCATTTACAAGTACAATTTCCAAAGTAGAAATAGCCTTAAACTACCACAAGAGGGATTTAGGGCAAACCTTCTACATTTTGTAGAATACCTTCATCAGTGATGAACTGCTAGGTATACTCTTTAACTGTGGGTAAAAATCATGATGATAAGAAAAGGAGTTGGTCCATGGACAATAGAAGTCATCACCTTAGAAAAAAGATTAAAATTTAAATGTTCTTGAGAATTCAGAGAAATAGTCAGAACTTATCCAAAATAAAAGTATATTTAGGCAAAAACTTTACAAAATTTTAGATGAGTAATATGTATTATCACAAAAACTCAGCATAATTTCAAAACAAAACAAAAAAAGAAGTAAATGTTTTTATATAATGTATGAGTATAAATGTTCTACTGCATAGAATAGCAAAAGAAGGAAAGGACTTGTGTCCTAGCAGCTGGGTTTGAATCTTCACTCATGCATAAGAACTGTCTGAGACCCTGCTTTGTGCTATACTGTGTGCAGGTACCACAGATAAAATGATGACTAAAATTATACATGGTCCCTTTTCTTTTGTGGCTTACATTATAGTGGCTAAGACAGGAATTGAGTAAATAATAATAATAATGAAAGCATGTAATTAAAAAGTGAAATGGGTGCTCTGAAGTTAAACTATAGTTTGAATATTTGTCCCCTCCAAATCTCATGTTGAAATCTGGTCCCCAATGTTGGAGTTGGGGCCTAGTGGGAGGTGTTTGGGTCATGGGGCAGGAGCCCTCATGAATGGCTTGGCGCCCTCTCTGCGGTAACGATTGAATTCTCACTCTGTTAGTTCATGTGACAGCAGGTTATTTAAAAGAGCACAGTGCCCATCTTCACTTCTCTTCCTCTCTTTCTAGCCATGTGACAAATCTGCAGCCCCCTTGCCATGATTAAAGGTCTCCTGAGGCCCTGATCAGAAGCAAACGCTAGTGCCAGGCTTCTTGTACAGCGCACAAAACTGTGAACCAAATAAATTCCTTTTCTTTATAAATTACCCAGACTCTTTATAAATTACCCGGCCACCTTTATGGCAGTGCCGAATGGACTAAGACAGTAAGCAAATAAAATGAGCTTAGAAATCTTCATATTAATGGAAACTTAAATCTTGAGCGAATGTCAGGAAAGAGTTCACTGATGGAGGAATTTAAGGGGAGATCTGAAGGTTAAGTAATATATTTATTAAGTAAATTTAGTAAGTAAATGAAGGGTGAGGGGCTTGTGCAGCTGACAATATTCTAGGATGGAAAAATGTAGTGAGAACAAACGTTTTGTGGAGGGAAGAAACACATTGTATTAGGAAAATGGAAAGAATGTCACTGTGGCTAGTGTACAGAGAAAGGAAAGAAAATGAAAGGAAGGTAAGGCTAAAGAAAGGAGAAGAGGGTACACCACAGAAGGCTTTGTAGGCCATTTAAAGTATTTGGGTCTTTGTCTAGGGTGCCACAGAATAAAATGAGGAAAACGAAGTGGGGATTCAGAGGTAGGTAATATCCATGACTAATTTATTGAAAAGTGAATTTCAATGAACTTACTGAAAATATGTTGAATTATCCTCACAATCTCAAAATCTTACTGGCTTCTAAGTACACTTATTTCCCACTCAATGGTCTGAACATCTCCTGTAGCAGCTCTGCTCCAGATTTCAGACTCTAGGCCTGGGATCCCTCAGAATATCTCATTAGGGACTCAATATCTACCTGGATAATACTTTTCTTATAGCATGGGGTGTAAGAGATGGGGGCAGAAATAGCATGGGCCAAGCCAAACCATGGAAACATCTTTAAGGCTCTGTTTAGAGATGGTTTATTTCCATCTGTTCACATAACTGCTTTCCATTAACTGAAGCAAGTCACATGGCTAAATTCAAACTTAATAGAAGGGGTACTCCTTCCATAGAGGGAGTGTGGAGAAATGTGATTATTTAGTGAACCATA
Organism: Nomascus leucogenys; assembly: GCF_006542625.1. NCBI lineage: Eukaryota > Metazoa > Chordata > Mammalia > Primates > Hylobatidae > Nomascus > Nomascus leucogenys. The sequence continues at coordinate 61,529,266 of NC_044391.1, forward strand.
ATATCTACCTAAAGGATTTTCTGGAAGCTATGGGTTAGGAACATTAAAGAACAATAGCACCAGGCAGATTTAACAGGGAAGGAAGACTTTATTCAAGACTATTGCAGTATGGGAGAAAGACTGTTGCAGTAGGGGGAAGAGATTAGCCTCAACTCCAGTGAAACAAAAGGCAGAAAATGCTGAGATGAACTAATGCTGAGATGAACTAATGGAATAGTATTGAAGGACATTAAGAAAAGAGGTTTGTCTATTTGATTAAGCCATCTGTGTTTTCTAATTGTTTTTTATTGATGTTAGGCTCCTACTCTCCCACAGAGACTGATAGATAAAGGTATTAATACTATCTTTTTTGATGATTACATTTCAACGAAATGGATTCCAGGCCCTTGAGAAAGACTTTCCTGGTATAGAAGATTTACTTCTCCAAAGTGCAGAGAAAGAACTCACAATTGCAAGATTTAAAAAAGCAATGGTCTGAGAAAAGTGAGGACAGGGGCCTATTGTTAGGAAGAAACCTGCCTAAAGTCTAATAAAGTCGAGGGAAAATGTAAGACTGTCTTGGTTAGAAGAAGGAACAACCATATGCTTAGAAGCATGTCAGCAACGTCCCTTAGAATTCCACCTTTCATGAGAAGATACTGTCCGGGCATTATTGGATTTCTTCTTTGAACCATTGATTGTTTAGCAGCATATTGCTTAATTTACCAACATTTGAGGATTTTCTAGTTATCTTTTGGTTTATGATTTCAAATTAAATTTCCATTGAGATTAGAGAACATATTTTATTTCATCTGTGAGTCTGCTTTACAAAAATATTTGTAAAATGTTCCATAAGCACTTGAAAATAATGTGTTTTTGTAGTAATTGGGTACAATATTTTATATTATATATATTAGGTCATATAGAATAAATATTATATATATGTATATCAGGATATTATGTTAATTGAGGATATTGTTGACAAGATTGATAATGGATATATATGCAGAATATGGTAAATAAAGGAATCAAGAATAAGTCTAGATCCTTGCTTTGTGGCTTCACTTGAGCTGCAGTGTGAATGATGAGGACATTTTTCTAAGAAAACTCAGAAAGGAACAGGTTCGAGTAATATGTCAAATTTGGCCATGCTAAGTTTAGATGTCATTTGACATACAAGCGGAGATGTCAGTTCAGGAGTAGAGTATAAAAGTTTTGAGCTCAGTGAAAAGATAGGAAGCTGATTCATAGATTTGAGAGTCTAATAGTGTCACCTGGACAGAGCGTTTAGCTAGGGAAGAGTCCTAATGTATTTCAACTTCAGAGATAGAACAGAGGCAAAGGAACCAGCAAAGGAGAACAAGAATGAGTCTTTAGGAAAGTGAGAGGAAAATAATAAGTTTGGTTAACAGAGTCAAGGGAAAAAATGTGTTTTAAGATGGAATTCAGTGGCTGTGTCAAATATTTCTAAAAGGTGAAGTATTATGAGAACAGAAAAATGACTATTGATTTTGATAATCCAAGACCTTTGATGACCTTGACAAGAATAGTTGGCAAAAGATGGTATAACACTTACCCATATTTTTTGCCAATAGAAAATTTAAAACATTGTTTAATTCTGAAAGAATAAATAAATTCACACATTTATCAATCTCCTGCTGTATACAGGTCACTGGGGATACAAAGATAACAAATGATGTTTTATGCTTTGATGGAGCTCATAGTGTTGGAGGGAATCAGACATGCAAAAACAAACTAAAACAAAATTTTACAAGTCCTGGGCAAAAGAGATATCCAATGTTGTGGAAGCTGGAGATGCCCATGGTTATTTTAACTGTGGGAAACTAAGAGGAGGAAAGACTGGGGCTTGAGAAGTGCTTGACAGTTTTCTTGGCAAACATTGGAGGAAAGTGCATTCTAAGCTGGGCACGGTGGCTCACGCCTGTAGTCCCAGCACTTTGGGAGGCCAAGGCCCACAGATCATTTGAGGTCAAGGGTTCAAGATCAGCCTGGCCATCATGGCAAAACCCCATCTCTACTAAAAATACAAAAATTAGCCGGCATGGTGATGGGTGACTGTAATCCCAGCTACTTGGGAGGCTGAGGCAGGAGAGTCACTTGAACCCGGGAGGTGGTGGTTTCAGTGAGCTGAGATCATGCCACTGTACTCCAGCATGGGTGACGGAGTGAAACTCCATCTTAAAAAAAAAGAGAGAGCATTCCAGCATTTCAAAAGCATTGAAGAATGTGCTCTAAAGGCAGAGCATTTAATGAAATAATCAGAGAACTGTAACATCACCTCTGAGATAATTAGAAATGTGTGTATGTATTGGATGGGGCTTGGTCCTGCAAATTTTAGGTGCTACCGGCCTTTACAAGGGAAGGAGGATAGTAAACATTCTGTAATCCTTGGATGGATTATCTTGATCAACTTATCTGAGACACCTCAATAGGGTGTTTCCCCGTGGAATTGTAATATAATATATTAGAGTGTGATACATGGAAGGACAGGCGGTGGTGGAGGATGAGAAGAGATGTTGGACAGTAGAGAGATGCAATGATAAATAATGGCAGATATTTTAGAAATAGAATTCATTTAACCTGGAGACTGATCAGATGGGTCTGAGGTCAGGCAAGGTTGTGACTGCCACCTTTTAGATGTGAGTCACTGTTTGGATAGTGGTGCTTCTCAATCAGACAGGAATATACGGACAAAGCAGATGTCAGCCTGTGGGAGATGTTGAATTTATTTTTGAACAGGTTAAATTTTAGGGGTCTATGGGAAATATTCAAGTATAATGTCCAATATAAAATTGACAATAGGAATCTGGACTTCAGAAGAGAGATTGGGAATGGAGATAGATGTGAGAATCATGGGTTAATAAAAATGAACATTATAGTAATGAAAAGTTACTTTAAAGTAAACAAATGTAATGATTCAAGGAAATATATATTTTTAATATGATCAATGAGAGTATTTAGAAATTTCAAATTTCCAATTTATTTTACATAATCTCTCCTTGGTCTGAAAATTACTGGGGGTCAATAATACTATGATATAAAATGTTTACTTTTTAATTAGTTCTTAATAATTGAATTATCTTATTTTTTTCTACTGACCTTTCTTTTCTTTCTTTTTTTTTTTTTTGAGAAGGAGTCTGACTCTGTCACCCAGGCTGGCGTGCAGTGGCGCGATCTCGGCTCACTGCAAGCTCCGCCTCCCGGGTTCACGCCATTCTCCTGCCTCAGCCTCCCGAGTAGCTGGGAATACAGGTGTGCGCCATCATGCCCGGCTAATTTTTTGTATTTTTAGTAGAGACAGGGGTTTCACCGTGTTAGCCAGGATGGTCTCAATCTCCTAACCTCGTGATCCACCCGCCTTGACCTCCCAAAGTGCTAGGATTACAGGCATGAGCCACCGCACCAGTCCCTTTTTTTTTTTTTTTTTTTTTTTTTGAGACGGAGTCTCGCTCTGTCGCCCAGGCTGGAGGGCAGTGGCGCAATCTCGGCTCACTGCAAGCTCCACCTCCCGGGTCTATTGACCTTTCTTTATATGTTACTTAAATACGACTTGAAAAGTTATCAAACTGAGATAATTTTCATTCCACTTTTCTTATTAATTTATATTTTAGTAAGTAAAAATAACTAAAGTGTTTTCCTTAAACAATTGACTTTTCTAACCTAGTAAATTATAAGGCCCATTAATGTTTCTTTAATATTTCGTATTCCCAAAAAGGAAAATCTTAATGTAATAAATAATTTTGTTGCAATATTTTATCAGTTATACTTCTAAAGATTGATCAGCTTATATGTTTATAGACTGATAAAATAATTTTAAAATAAATTTCTTCCCAGTACAAATGGAGATTGGCTTTACAACGTTACTCATATTCTCAATGTATCCTTTAAATTCCTTTACAACATTTGTATTACAGTTTATAATTTACAAATTATTAATAGTTGCTGTGTTACTTAATTGTTACTACAATTCTGTGAAGTGGATCAGTAATGTTATTTCATGGAAAAGGACACTTTAGCTCAGAACTGAAGGTCATGCAGCTAGTAAGGGCTGAGGGGCCCTCAAGTTGGTTCCTGCACCGCAAGCCTGCAGATCTTTGTCCATACCTGGGCAATTTCAAAGCCATATCAGACTTTTGTTAAAGCACTTGTTTGTACTGCTTTTACAGTTCCCTTATAAGCACACACTAATTAGGAAATCCTGTCCTTTATAGAAAATGGCCAAGACGTGATCCATCTTCTCCTAACCCCCTGTCTTTTTCTCAACTAGGCACAAGTAAGCATCTTGTATGAAACTGAAAAAGTACTACACTTTTTGGGTTATAACAAAGCAAGGTTATTTTCATCTCTAACAGTTCCTGGCTGATCACCGTGTTCCATGCCACAGAAAAGCCTGAATAATTCCTTTAAACAACGTACTGAAGCCAAGAATTAGCATTCTTTCTGGCTGAATTGCAACTGCACACAGGTTGGCCTCTCATTTTTGCAACAATGTTTTCATTAGGTCAGCTGAAAGGTTGGCTTCTCTGAATGCAAAGTGAGAAACAGACAAGGAAGAGGAGATTGAGCAAGAAATAATCTCTAGTGAGTCCCTTGTGTACATTTTCTCAAATTTTAGATAGTAACTTTATTCTTAGGCGCAATCAAGGACTATTTATTTTTATTTTATTATACATAAGAATCTTTTATTTGTATGTTATTGCATATGTTCATATATAAATATATATGTTTACATGTTCTTTCAAACTCTGGTGGTGTCCCCAAAACTGTGTGCTATGATGATCAGCACGAACCAATCATCCCAAAGCAGGGTCTACAGAAGGTCTGAGTGGGTATAATTGCTTTCTAGTGGCAATTCATTATTGCAGATTACAAAGTCAGATATACCATAGTGCATCTGTGTGGAATTATAAAGAATTCATTTTTGTTATTTTCATTCCTAGATTCAACATGCTTTAAAAAAACATAAAATAAAAATAAGCAGAATAATTCTATGAAGATGAATTTTAGTAGTTGTAAACAATATCTCTTTTTTTCTGAAACACATGAGCAATTGATTTTTATTAGTAGGAGGGGAAGAATAACATCGCACTAAATTCAATCTTCTGATAAACGTGATGTTAATGTTATTAAATATCATAGCCAATTGTAATTATTTTGGAAACAAGAGCAGACTATGAAGTGCATCTTGTGTTTGCCCATGGCCAACAATTAAAATTCAATTTATACAGGAGAAAAAAATAAATACATTATAAATTTGGTGTTTAATGATATTTATTCTGACATTTATGCACTGAACTCTAGTACGTTTCAGTTAACCCAGTGTAAGAGGAAACAACCAGCAATGTGAGGGCTTATTTAGTTAGATACAGTGCATAGGAACTTGTCTTCATTTAAAATTTGTGCATTTTGTTCATCATGAATTTTTGCATCAATTTTGCTGCTTTATGATATTGCACTAAAATATTATTTATCTTTATTAGGGATTTTTTTTTTTGGAGTTCCCTTAAACTTTGCACCTGAGGCAAGTGCCTTATTGTTTCATCCTGGTCCTGGCCCTGTACTGTTTAGATATTTTAAAGGCAATAATAAATTGTAATATTTATAGAAATAAACCTCTAGGAAAGGTTTCATCCTTGGCCCACTATTTAATTAGTTATGTGTAAATATCTCTAACAGAACATTATTAAAAATAAAAAACGGGAACCATATGTAGAGAGGAGAAGACCTAAGGGCCTATGAACTCTGTTGCAGGGAAGTGAGAAGAGAGTTCTGCTAGGTTGTTTTGTCCTCAGGCACAGGGTTCTTTTGACAGGTAGTGAAACAAAAACTGTAACCCTATTGAGATTGGAGGAGCTCTATAGCCTTAGTCATGCCAAGCTTTGTATTTTGTTAAATACTACCAAATCCCTCTTTATAAAGCAATCACATTTTTTAGCACCTCAAAGTATGCCACTGTTACCTGGAAAGAGGGTTCCTTGGAGAATAAATTGGCAGTCTTTGTAACTTCAGTTATTCTGGAGAGGCATTCACCAAATCAGTGATCCATAGAAAGAATAGCCCTCAGGCCCAGGGTTGCATTCAGAAAATTTTCAGAGGAAATCATTAAAATCTCTTGGAGTCTTTTCTAAAGAGCCAACTTAGATGCAATATTATCTGGAACTGGAAATAAAACTAGCACTAGAATAATAAAATTTTCAGTAATAAAGCATGTGTAAATGGAATCAGAACATTTCTATGATAAACTTTTGTTAAAATACAGCCATTAGATTTTCGTATGTATGGATGTGTGTATATGTGCATGTGTGTGAATGTGTGTATTTTCAATGCTTTAGGTATTGAAGCCATGAAAAGAATTAGTAAAGGGTGTGTATATAGCTTATACCAATTCACATATTGGGTTCAAATAGGAATTTTAGAGTCTAGATGCCATATAAGGAATACATAAAGCTTAACATATAACATGCCATTATCAAAATATAATCACAAATATTTCTAAAATGTGTATAAAGAGGGGATGATCAGAGATTGTGCAAGAGACTGAGACTGGCCTGACTTGATTCATGCTTTTTCTCTTACATGAACCTTATTGGTATTTGCAAAATAATAAATACAAAATATGAAGCTATTACATTTTACTAGTGACAGTGAAATAAGCAGGGGTGGGTGCATTATGAAACTAATGAGGTGGAAACTCCCTTATTAGTGTTTCAATTTTAGTTCATTGTTTTCCAATCCTATGAGCTGAGTCTTGCTTTGCTTATTGAGTCAGAAACCTCAGTGCATTTTCATTTGTTCATAATTATAGTCTGTCCATGTACTAAAGAAGCCTGCTCTAAGAGAAACCCAGGAAATAAATTCAATAGGATCTCATGAAACTCTTAGAATATTCTAATAAGGAATCACATTAGATATAAATTTAATTCTGCTACAATTAGAGAAAAGATTGAAGCTTGTGAAAACTTGTTGAATTAGGATCACACTCAGAGAGTATTAGAATCTGGGCTAGAACCATTTCTCAGGCTTGCAAACTAAAATTCTTTTCTTTATATCAGTCTGTCATCCTGTATTCTTTCCATGAATGGTCACTATGTATATTTTTTACTTTGGCTTTAGGATAATTTGCTGAGAAGCTTAATTTTCAAGTAAAATAAAGTCAATGTCTAGTGTTATTTATTTCTTTTATAATGTCGTTCTCGCAAATATTCTGCTAGATATGGGAAACTCTATATATTTAAGAGGGATATGTTCTTATTTAGACAGCCCAGACAGGGGAAACCTAAGACTATTTATCTAATCTGTGCTGATGCAGAAAGTGTTCAATTCAGGATTAGTCAATGATAGTGTAAATAAGTGGGAAAGATTTGTATTGCTGCTTTCATGAGCAACTGAGTTGCAGAATTAATAAGCACAGTAGGCACCTACAGGCTGTGGGTTGCCTATGGCCCTACCCAAGGAGAATTGCCAGTTGTAAAATTGGTTAGGGTGGGTGGTGTATTTATGAGGTGTCCAAAAAATAAAATATGAGATCTATTATAATTATTTGGTAATACTAATTATTTAATAATATCAATTTTATACGATTTTAAACTTTTGTTTAAAAGACAATTTAAATGGTCTTGATCTGCACCCTCTTCCTTAATGCTATGCCGAGGGAAATACACACATAGCAAGTTGGACAAAACACATGGCAAATGGCAGAGGAGGATTAGAATCTAAGTCTCCAGGGCTCCCGGCTCCTTAGATTTCTCAGAAAACTATGCTTGTACCATTATATGGTCAAGTAAATTTACTAGAGGAGAAATCTGGTTATCCAGATACTGGAATACTAATTTTGGTTTCACCTCCAACCCTTCATATAAACTTTTTTCTCATATTTATTTCTTATCTGCAAAATAATATACTGTAGATGTTATATGGAATTGTGAATTATTCATATAATTCAGAATAAAGTTGTTTCTAAATTGCCTTCAAGTATTTGTGCTTTAAAGATAAATTATTTTTTATCCATGTGGTACAAGTAAAAAGCAAGAAGAACATGAACTTTCTTTGGCTGAAGCAATCACACTCATTTGTTTGTCATCACATATTGTGTCTTATCACAATATAATAGATGACTTCCATAGTAAGTTACCTAGAGGAATTTTAATTATAATATGAGAAGCTAAAGCCAGAGAATAAAGAATTAAAATCTATTCTGGTATTAAAACTAAGAAGAAGCAAAATAGAGGGGAGATATTAATACTTGCCCAATGGTTATAGGTTTGAAAGATTAACTTTATATTTATACCTGTACAATTTTTGCCATGTTTTCTCTTACCAGTAATTCAATACCGTAAGTTGAGTATTTAGGCTCACGAAAAATAAATGTAAGTATCGTTCTGTACCTTGATAATTTCAAAATGAATATTGAGCTGATGTTGGGAAGGCATTGAATATATCTTAATAGGACAATCAGATGATTATGGCCGTGACATAAGAATATTTCTCTGGAATCGATGCACCAGATAAAGTGGAAAAGGAGGCTAACTAAAAAGTTGTTGTAATTGTCTAAGCAATAGAAAGAAGGGCTTCATTAGCATGGGGACAGTGAGACTGAAAAGATTGTAGACTCCATTAAAATTGCCACTTCACATGCTGTTAATTTCTAAGGGAAGTGGAACTAAAATGCACTGTGTCAAGCTCAGATAAGTGGAAAAGAAGTATGTATATCGTGTGTGTGAATATATATCATGGATTGGATATACGCACATTGGATATACATATATTCCAAACTTTTGTAACTAATCTTAGATAGGCAAATGTGTATAAACATTGCTTTGGTTGATATATTAGTTCTTTTAAAAATTCGTGCAATGTATCCACCATATGTTGACTCTAATATTAATGTTTCTGTCAAATAACACCTTCAAATAAGTTTAAACTCCATAAAAATTAATACCTGAGTTAAAGACAACTGAATTCCAGATTTGTTTTATGAGACAAAGTGCTGATAAAACACTCTGTCTAAGCCTGTAGCCTACTCCTTTTCTGCTCTGACTGGCTTGGCACTTTTCATTTTAGAAAAACCATAGTTAAGTCATTTTAGTTTTAATTTTACATTCATCCTGTACAACAGTGAGGATTCAGACATTTTTCCATCCTTTCAAATTCTCAAAAGCTATATTTATTTTAAAAAATATAAGAATAGATGTGTAAACCTAGGAAATGATTTTAATATACATAGTTAACATTTCATTGACTTTCATATGTTAAATCTGTGCTGTGTGAGCAGCAGGAAGCTACAGAGACTTCCGAAAACAAAACAAAACAGTGTTAGCTTTATGATAGTGCTCAGCATTCTTCACTTTAAACAATGTTTTTCTGACCTCTGACCAGCAACTGTATACATACATATATATATATATATATGTTGCTATTCTAAGTACTTTCGGGCAAGTGTGAGCTGTTATCCCTGTTCTTAATGAGCAAATTTTGCACAAAAATTAGAGCATATTTCCAAACCAATGTATCAGCAAACATTAGTTTACATTATATATAATTGTTAGAAGCATATGTTTAGTATTGGACACAACTCCAGATATGATCTCATCAAATGCAATTTTCATGGAACTTATTTTTGTCAGCACACTTACCATCTTCTTTCTCTACAATTTAAGCTCAACTACAGAAAAGATGTGTTTGACTTGTTCTCACTGGTTGTCACGGTATTTGCAGTGCCATGAAGAAGCTGAGTATAGAACAAGCTGAAGTAGGCAGACCCTCATGAGCAAAAACATGTAATTCCAAACAAGGAAGATTGTAAGATAACATAATAACTTGGTTGATATAGGTGGGATGAGTTGATCAGGGAAGAGAGAAGCTCAAAACAAACTGAAGACTGCATAATTTTTTTTGCAAAATTAAGATCTATAAGTGAGGATTGGTGACAAAAGGAGGGAGGCTCATATTTGAAAGAGCTCCTCAGAAGGTTGCCAGGTAGTGTGGGGTTTGTGTTGTTGGAAAGTCACTCTAAGGAAGGCAGTCATGATTGTGATGTCTAAAGAGAATTTCAAAGACTGGATTCATTTCTGAATGTTTAAGGGAAGACATTGATCTATCAGTAGTTCAATTATTCATGAGAGGGAAATTTGCAATCTCACAAGACAGCACATATTTAAAGAATGATTATAGACAATATATGTGATCTAATGAGAGTCTCCTCCAAGGAGAAGAAAACTAATGGTGATTGTCAACTTTCATGAATATTTTAACAAGTAAATAAACTCAATGTGATAAAGTCTGCTTTGTAACATATTCCACTGCTTCCTCTCCAGTGTAATTTCATGAATAACTACAGAAATCACACACTTAACTCTCATCTCAATATATAATTTAGCTATTATTGAATCTTCTTGCACTAAGAGAACATTTAAATTATGCGTTTAGTCTTCTACTTTTGGTCTTTTTTTTTTCATTACCTTTCTCCAGTTTTTTAAAACCAAAGTTTACTAAAATATTTGAGAGAGAAATTAGAGCAACTAAGTCTTTTTAAATTTTTTATTAGTATGGTTAAATAATAGTTGTACATATTTATAAGGTACATGTGATACTCTGATATAAGTATACAATATGTAATGATTAAATAAGGATAATAGAGGTATCCATCATCTCAAGTATTTATCATTTCTTTGTATTTGGAGCATTCCAATTCAACTGGCTTAATTTAAAATGTACAATAAATTATTGTTAATTATGGTCACCCTGTTTTGCTACTGAACACCAGCTCTTATTCCTTCTATCTTACTACATTTTTGTACCTATTAACCATCCCCTCTTTATTGTTCTTTCTAATGTTTAATAGGAAAGTGGTTATTTTTCTTGATCTACTATATGGAGGAGAGATTTTAAAAATAACTTTAGGTGCTGTATTTGGAAGGAAACTAACATATTTAAATGAAGACTACAATTAAATATTTTTAAATATAATGCATGTTTCTTTAATATAAATGAATTATATATAATATAATGTATATTTCCTTTGGTAGATATTAATTTGGAAAAATTTTTACATATGAGATATAATTACCTAGAGGCCTAGAAACTTGGGTAGGTTGTTTATCTTTAGTTCTATAATTATTTTTTCCATTATATTTTGGGTACTAAATAAATATCTCCTTGATTGCATATCTAAGCCTGATATCCTAGTAGGGAATAACATATGTAGGTATATTATGACTAGGCCGTGGTTTATCTTTTTTTATCTTTACTTTTTACTTCATTTGAGAAATCATTTCTCCTAATCACAAGTAAAATATGAACATACTTTAACTCTGGAAATCAGCATTCAAAAACTAAAGTGTACAAAAACATAAATCCAAGAGTTTAAAGAAAGACAGTGGAAAGACAGAGTTACATAATAAATTTTGTTATGTGTAGGCACCAGCAAGTTTTATCTTATAGTTAAGACCTAAGTTAGACACAAATAACTAAGACAATGGTGACTTGAACTGCTAGCAACATTGTGGGGTAACATTGCCAAAAACAAGTAGGCAAACAAAAAAAAATCCCCAGAGATCAATATGAGGCAAAAACGTAGTGTAAGTAGTATGTTGTCACTGCATAGTTACTTCATGAGCCAATTACAGATATAGATAGATTTTTAATAGTATAAGACAAAAGTTTTTTGAATTATACAGTGTGGCTTATTAATTATCCATTGTAAAAGTTACAATAGCAACTATTTAGGGCATTTGCCTCATTCCACATGATGTATGGTAATGTTATTGCAGCCCAAAGCACTGATATTTCTCTATTATTCCTTTGTTTTAAATTTCCATTCTTTTTTATTTAAAATGGGCCACAAATTATAGTTTCTGTGTTATACTAGCCAGTGTACAGTTGGGACTCATTACCGAGTCTAGAATTCTACAACACTGTAAGACAGATAAGATCAAGAGTTCTCAGCAAGAGTCGGACACATAAGATAAAAGTAAAGCCTTTATAATAAACCAAAATTCACTGAATTGCACACTTAAAATAGATCAATTTTAGGGTGTGCAAATTATATATCAATAAAGTTAGTTTTTGTTTTCTTTTGTTTTGTTTTAAGATAGAACCAGGAGAGGATTTCACTTCCAGCCATTATTGATTTGTGACTCGTAATTCTTAGGTCTTCCGTGAAATACTGTGGGGTCAATTACTCATGCCTCATTTTTATATTTTGAATTGCTCCTTTTTTCCAGATACATTCCCAACTTTAAAAATGCCCATTGAGCTTACATTCTTAAAAACAAACAGGAAACAAGCAAAAATCTTTCTCTGTCCCTACTTCCTTCTTTTCTGTCTTCTAAGTTTTAGACTTAAGAAAGGAATAGTTTCTGTATTATTTCAACATCTTTAACACCTCCCTTTACTATTGGGTTGAGAGTGACTTTGCAGAATTCACCAGTTACTCTTGAATTGCCAGCTATAATGATTTCTGTACAATTCTCATTTTTCTAGAACTCTATCAAGTAGGGAACACACTTAAGAAACTCTTTTCATTAAAGCAGTTTTTGTTTTTGGCTTCAGTGACCCTATTTTTAACATGTTAAATGTTTTCTCTGGTCACACTTTTATAGTGTTATTTTGTTTTTTGTTTATCTTGTATATCCCACCTCTCCCAGTCTTAAATTCTTCCCACTTATGTCCCCTGATTCTCTTGGCATTAACTGTCACACCTCTATAAAAATGGCATCCCAAACCCTAACTCTAACCTTGACCTCTCTCTTTACTTTGGGTACATATATTCAACTTCCTTTTTGATCAATATGACATTTCTCACTAAACCTTAAAGTGAAAATCATCTCTCTTTCTCCAGACTCTATGTCCAATATCAGGTAATAGCTTATCCATACATCTTGTCAACCATGCTAGGATAGTCAGGGTATCTAATTACTATGTTTTTTTTTATTCTCTATATCCAAACAGTTACCAAGTCTTATCAAGTCTATCTTGAAATTTCTTTTATATATGAAACCTTTCTGTGTGTGTATAGTAATAAGCTCTTCCTAGGACTTAAAGGAAGGGAAAGGCTAATGTTACATATGCTGTCTGGGAACACAGCATTTCCTCAAGACCTTACTTTTTGGTAACACCTACGTGACCCTCCTGGCACAGAGTTTAGCATAATGTAAAAGAACAAGTCTTCAGGGTCAGCACAGGATGAGTACTATCACATATGGCATATTGCAGTGAATTAGAAAAAGATTCCTTCTGTAATATACATCCTTCTTTTTAAAAAAGTCACAATGTAAATTTTTTAAGAAAAATATATTTTATTGCCATCTATGGGAAAAAGTCTGGAATAAGTATACAAATCTGCATTGTCTATGCTCTGATATGTCGTGTTCTAAGGGGTGCATAAACTGCATAAGCACACATGGTAGCTGTGCGTAATGCTGTGCTTTTCAAATCCTGGTCCAACTGTTTAGTAGCTTAACCTTGGTAATATACTCAACAACTTTGAACTTCAGATTCATCACCTATGGCGTGACTAATAACACTGTCTCTTTCAGTCAGTCTTTAGGAAGGGTAAATATGGAAATATATATAAGTAATAAGCAACTTCAAATTTACCTGTAGATGTTTTCAGTCTACTGCCTTGAAAGCACATCATGACAAGATACCAGATTGTGGAACTCCTTACGCTAATGTAAAGGGGCAATGAAAACACTGTTCGTTTTAACATTTCACTACAAATCATTAAACGTGTCTTCAGGAATATTTATTTGAGGTCATTTCAAAGGAACCAGAGGAACAGTCATCCTATTTTTTTAATAACTCAAGATGTAGCCTGGAATCTAATTGTACCTGAATGTTGGACAAAACTATGTGAAGGCTTATTACCAAACTATGAAAAAGTATCTTGGCTTCACCATTTCCATGTTATCATCATATTTTATTGTTCTCCTATCTCAGAGGTCAGCAAAGCACAGGCCATGGACTATATCCAACCCCTGTACTGTTTTTGTAAATAAAGTTCTATTGGAACATAGCCACATGCATTCATTTATATACAGTCTAGGCTGCTTTCCTGATACAAGGGCAGAATTGAGTAGTTGTCACAGACACCATATGGTCTGCAAATAATAAAATATTTATCTGGGCCTTTATGCAAAATATTTGTGAACCCTGATTTTTTATCCATTTTAAAATACCAATTCACTTGACTTTCCATTCTGCTCAATTCTACAAATAGACAAAAAATATTATGTTAATCTGGAGCATAGTGAGTCTTATTTTGCCTTTCAAAGTATCTTTTATGAATGAACTTAAACCTAATTATAGCATGCTGGCTTAAACATGAACAATCCCTTAGGTTTTGTTTTAAAAAACAAAACTAACCAAAAGAAAACCTAAGACAAAGCAACTTGTTCATTTTTGCCAGATTTTTATTGGAACTACATAGAAAATATTTCCTATAAGAAATTGGCTCTCAATGACTGATTGTTTTGTTATTAAAATATAATGGTGGGGAAAAGTCCATTTAGTAGTTTTAGAAGAGCCATGTTGTTTGATGATACAGTGACTGAGTTAGTTGCCTGTTTGAAACTATTTTTGACTGATAGTCAGGAAATTCCATGAGTGCCTACTTCGTTCATTAAAGCAAGTAGTTGAAACCTTTCCTTTTCATATGGAAAAATGACTAAAAATCAGGCAGCATATTGTTATGGAAAAATATGAACAGTCAGGTAGATGTAGTCTTACTCAAATACTAGCTGTATAATTTTGGGATAGACTTTAGTTTCCACATTTCTGAAAGCAAAATAAATAATCTTTATTTTTTTAAAGATTTTTGATAATTATGTTAAAATCTTAGTAAAGAACAGTTTCTTAATTAATAGTATGGTAAAGATTGGGTTCATTAAGTAAAATATGTCAAATTTACTCAGAATATTCTTCAAAAAGTCTATTTCTCAAATTTTCCCATCTGTTTGTGTGAATTTATTTAGCAGTTTGTTTTGTGTGCTGCTTCTCATTCTTGAAAACAAGTTAAGAACTTAACTTTATTCACCTTTTTCCACCTACCTTTTAAAATAATTCTACCAAGGACACTTATAATTTAAAAGCTAGTTGTCTGGTATCATTTGGATGTGTAGATACAGCTAAAGGAATACTTAGTTATGGAGTAAGGAAATAAACAGCAAACCTTAAGAGATTAATTTTTTTACTGAGCTTTCCAAAGTCCTAAATATCAGTGGCCAGGGATTGAACCTTAATCATAATTACAGGCTCCAAAAGCATTGCTGTCATTTAAGACATTCTTTTAAATGTGTTTCTTTAGAGTTAAGCCATGAAAGTGAAGTTTTCCTATTATTGACTGTAAAACAGTTAAGAGATGCTTTAGAATCCAACATAGAAGGTCCTCAAAGTTAAATGAAAATAAGAGCAGAAGTTAAATCTATTTTTAAAAGAAGAAATTGAATATAAAAAGTGTCATTGCCATTGATATCAAAGTGCAGGTATAATCATAGTTCAGCAGGATATATTTTAGCTAGATTATGAAAGCTTTCCATAGATGAGCACAGTTCAAAGCAATCCGATTCTGGTTTCTGTTTCTGCCATTGTTATGAGGACTCTTTTACATTGGAAGACTAAATCTCCCCAAACAGGTGTCATTCTGGAGCAAATTGAAAGAGTTTGAGCTTGGATTATGGTCAGGATTCCTAAGATCTTCTGGACCACATGTCTTTCTCTCGAAAAGCCTTCAGACCAAAGTGTGTTCTCTTTTTATATCCTATTCTAGGCCATAGTCCTACCATGCCTAAAAGTGACCTGCTTTGGAAATATGGCTGATCAGTACAGGTATATAGAAGAAATTCTCTGTGAACTTTGTAATTCACAAATTGTAAGAAGTTGTTTTAATAGTACAGGATGATTATGGGAAGCTATGTATCTCAGTTTGTCTACCTAAGATGGGCATCCTGGGAGGATGACAGGTGAACTTGTCACGTATGTATCCCAATTGGGAAAAGGAATAAGGAATTATCTGAATGATTAGGTTTTGAAGTTTAAGACCATTAGGAATTCAAAATATTTGAGAAGGAAAGTCTGACAATGATAAATAATTTATTTAGTTAACAACACTGTGGGCAGCTACAATATGGTTTCAGCTACAATATGGCAGCCACAAATTTCAATTGATTCCCATGCTACCTATCAAAATAAAATAAAATTTGAAAGTCTTTCTTATACTTGCATGTCTGATATTTTCATAGAGAATGCCATTGTGTGAGAATAAAATGTCAAATTCTCTATTCTCGGGAGGCTGACATGGAGCGATCACTTGAGGACAGGAGTTTGAGGCCAGCCTGGGCAACACAGTGAGATTCCATCTAAGAAAAAAAAAAAAAAAACACCAATCCTCATTTCAAGGTTCATCTCAAAAATCCATGAATCAAAAGAGGAGGCCTTTGAGGAGAGGTTAAGGCATTCTATTCAAGCCTCTTTTTTTTTTTTTTTTAAGAGGTTCAGGGTTTGTTGAGTAGGAAGGTATGATGTGGCTCCTGGAATGACTGCTCACACCAAAGGGTAGAATTTTCGTTTTAAAAGAATTTTATGCAAAAATGATGGAAATCTTTTTTTTTTTTTAATTTCTAAGGGTGATATGACTCATTAATGCATCAGGCTTTCTTTTACACTAGACAGCAATCACATGCTCACTACTAAGGTTACCTCTGTTAGCAAGAGGTATCTCATCCATAAGCAGCTAATAATGGGAACCAAATAGATGAAATAAATCGGATGTGAAACAAATATAAGACCCTCGAAATGTAAGTGACCAGCAAAGAGAATAGTGCATCTTGGGACATAAGCTATGACTATATTAGACCTTCAAAGCCATATTTGCACAGATAGGTAAAGTGCTAGGAACAGGTGAACTCACAACCCTACCTGTGGGACAAAAGGCCTCAGATGAGATAAAGAGTGAAGTCAGAAGAAGAGAGATTTTATATAAGCCACCAGAAGACACAATAGCACTGCACTCTCACATTTGGGTCTCTGGCCCATTGGACATCTGTCTTGACCATTCCAATAGAAAATTTAAATCTTGGTTCAGGCTGGGCCATTGATCCTGGTCCCAGTCCTCTATTGAGTATGTGTCAGAAATCCCTGGGTGAACTTTCATCTCTTTTCCTAAGGGTTCCATGGGAGACAAATGTTTCTTCTGCATGTATTAGGAACAAGCTTAAATGTGGTACAAATTTTGTTATTTTATTATCTTGTATGGGCTAACGGGAGGGTTAGTCATTGTTAAATTTCTGCCTCCCATTAAATTTCATCATTATTCAATTTTTTTAAACCAATATGTGGGTTGAAATGAGTCACCAAAGTGAAGAACTGGAACGTAAAAACCCGAAAGCAACATGATCAAGTGAATATAGCAGAATAAAAGGCCCTAAATTGAATTGTTTCTGTGTGTACACTGTGTCTTCTCAATTCTTCTCTATTATAGTCAGAATGGATCCTTATTGATTTATTTAATGCATGTTTATATTTTTGTTTCTGCATCTGATCTCATATTTTCTCAGGAGAATATAATGCTTTTCCTTTAGAATGCAATGTTAATTATCAAGGTAACTGAGATTTGGGAATTTAATGCGCTCTTTCTGTTCTCTTCCTTCTATTAATTTTTTATTAGTTATCTTGAGAGAATAAATATTTTTAGAATACTATCTGAATATAATTTTGTCTTGTCACATGAGAAATTGTTAATTTTTGAAGTTTAATTTTGTTACATAATAGTAATTTGAGTGAAACCATCTCCATTACCTATCGATATGCACACATATTTTTTAAAAGTTCCAATAATAGTGTTGTACATCATAAAGTGGGACAAATTCAGCAGTGATATTAAAGTATTATAGTTTTATTTGAAGTATTAATTTCTAATAGAAGTTGATAATGCTGAATAAGATGGTGTTTTGGATATGAACCATTAACAGGCTTTGAAAAAATAAAAAAAAGGTCAAACCATTTTAGCTTAAAAGTATTTACGGATTTCATAAATATAATTTATGAATATGCCAAAACCTTATATAATGGTCAAAACAACAACTTAAAACTTCTTAGGGATTAAAATGCAACTGATCTTCTATAGAACAAATTGAAAATTTTTGCTAAAAGTAAAAACATTTTAATCTTCAAGTTAACTATAATTTCATAATTACTGATTTGTAGATATCCACTTTGGATCATTTCTAGTGTAGTTACTAGATGAGGTCTGTCTAACACTGAAATTTGCTAGAGGGACAATTGGAATGATGCATATTTGAGGAAAATTTAGGAATATTGGGTTACCCAAGTAGATGGAGGTATATGGACTTATTTTGTTGATAAGAGAAAGTGATTTTTCCAGCTTCATAACTGATCCCCTAATTCCAGTGTTCTCTACCTGAAAAATAATGGGCTGCATTTTATAATATCATAGTTGAGTAAAAGAATCCACAGTCTATATGGGGTAGCCAAATAAAAAAAGCTTAGAATGACAAATTATCTAGTTTTTCCAAGGTATAAAATGATGACTTAATCCTAACAGAAGCAACAGAGGAAGGGTGTGCATGCTGTTGCCAGAAGACATAAAGGAAATAAGTATTTATGATAGATTAGATGAAAGGAATAAAGAAAAGAGGAGAGAAATTGGTTTTGGTGTTTCTTCTATAGCATAAGGGAAATTTTCAAATGAATGTACGTAAGAATACAAACTGTTTTGTTAGAGAACAATATGAGTTTGGTCTCTATTTTGCTTTTAAAGTACCAGTGGGAGCTCCGCTTCATTTATTCTATAGGACATAGAAAGTTGAGTGAAGAAGAGTTAAAGATTGAGTCCTAGCTCCATTAAATATATTTATTAAAGATTTTAGAGTGGGTGATTTCTCTGAAAGAATTAGTATAAAAATAGAAGAACATAGAGCTGGCATTTTAAATATAATTATCAGATGAACAGTTTTGAATAAAATATAGCTGTGTGAGATTAAAAAATATATGTGAGAAGATGCAAGCTGAACGCCAGTCTTGCCTCCTATACCTGACTCAAAAATCTCAAAAGATTTTGAGTTTTGAATGTTTTTTGCTAGTTTGCTTGACATTAAAATGTTGACTTCTACAAAGTGAATAAAGTAGATTAAAGGCTGATCATCAGACTCCCTTGATAATGCAAATTACATAGAACACAACTCTAGTAAACATCAATTTCAATATGTTATTGACAATGTGACTTCTCTTACCTTAAACATTTTCTTTCATGTGGTATTATCACCATTCCATTAACAATGTTTCAGGGAAAATATGATTAAAACAACTTGTATTTTAGA
The DNA here is from genome assembly GCF_006542625.1 of Nomascus leucogenys. Taxonomy (NCBI): domain Eukaryota; kingdom Metazoa; phylum Chordata; class Mammalia; order Primates; family Hylobatidae; genus Nomascus; species Nomascus leucogenys. Next base: position 61,548,600 of record NC_044391.1, read on the forward strand.
ATCACAACACTCCTTCACTCGTTGTGTGAAACATGTAAATCAGGTAATAAAAAAACAAAAAATGAATCAAGAAGAGAAACTCTTCTTATGCTAGAAATTCATTTTGAGAGATGTCATTCATTAATGCTGAGATAAATATTATAAAAATGAAAGACACTTTTTCTTAACATTAGTAAATAAAATATAGATGGAAATTATATGTACAACATAGTTACAAATTTCTTACCAATTAATTTCTTTATACTGACCATCTTCACTTGTAAATTAAATTTGTCAATTTTATGCTAAATTTTCAGCTAACAGTAAAGAAAAATAGATATTCTCTTCAAGTTTCCCACAGTGTAGTTAAAAATATCAGATATGTAAACAAATTATTACAGCATAATGTAATCCCCTGCTACAGAAGCCCAAAGGGTGCTATTACTCATTTTGACTGGGTGGTTCAGGACTAGGGAAAATATGAATCTTTATCAAACTTCTAAAATAAAATATAATTTCTGAATTTAGACCTGTATTTGTCTGGAAATGAGTCTTCATATGGCACTATCAATATATTTTTAGAAAGTGGGGATTTAAAATGTGAAACTTGCGCCTGTGGTCTGCTACTTACTTTTCTCACACAGCAGTTCCCCCAATAGTAGTACTTAAATGCATTAAGAAGTTGAGTGGAAAAGCCATCACTTTGGTAATTGTTTTATTTAAGGTAATGGAACTCATGTACAGGCAATGCAATGAGTCACTTCAGTTTTTGAAGATAAATTGAGATAGTTTTAAAGATTATATCGAGGGTTCTCATTCTGGCAGGTTATAAATGAAAAACTCTAACATATGACTGTAAGAAATGTGTTTTTAAATGTTTTGCTGAGCAGGCTAGAAAAGAAAGTATTCCAAGGGATAAAGATGAAGTGAAAGCAGGGACCCTGAGAGGCAAGCAAGTGCCAAGCTGGGAATGTAAGATAAAGCCTGGCTTGCCCAAGTTGGAGACTGATAGAAAAGCTCCCCAGAGAGCAGGATCCCAAAGGGCAATACTGTGAGAACAGGTTCAACAGGGTCATGTTCTGTACAGGAAATAAACCTATCACTGGGAATATACATCAGAGAAATGTACTTACCCACACCTTGCCACTGATTGGATTGGCACAAATCTGCCCTTAGAATTCAGAAATATAAGGTAGCCTTCACTCAGGTTTGGGGGCAGAATTCACCTGCGTGGTCCAACAAACCTCAACTGATATCTTTGAGTGGTTACAGAATCATAGTCATGGGGTGGATGCAAAAGGAATCCTTTGTAGTGTGAACCTAAATTCAAGGCATTTCCTAGATACAGTTCTAAGGAAATGAGTAAATCATCTGAAAATTATAAAACGTAAAAAATAAAATAGACTTAAAGCTAACAAAAGCATGACAGGAGATCTAGACTTACAAAGATTTCAGATATTGGAAGTATCAGACACAGAAAAAAACTGTTTAGTATTCTATTAATTTTCTTTTGCTGTCTGTGTTGTTCCATTTTTGCATCACTATGAAGAAACACCTAAAGACGGGGTAATTTATAAAGAAAAGAGGTTTAATTGGCTCATGGTTCTGTATGCTGTACAGGAAGCGTGGTGCCAGCATCTCCTCAGTTTCTGGTGAGGCCTCAGGGAGCTTTCACTCACAGTGGAAGGCAAAGTGGGAGCAGGCACGTCACGTGGCAAGGAAGGGGGTGAGAGAGAAGGGGGAGGTACTGTCTCACGTGTCCCTGTGAAGAGACCACCAAACAGGATTTGTGTGAGCAACAAGGCTGTTTATTTCACCTGGGTGCAGGTGGGCTGAGTCCGAAAAGAGAGTCAGCAAAGGGTGGTGGATTATCATTAGTTCTTATAGGTTTTGGGATAGGCGGTGGAGTTAGGAGCAATGTTTTGCGGGCAGTTGGTGGATCTCACAAAGTACATTCTCAAGGGTAGGGAGAGTTACAAAGAACCTTCTTAAGAGTGGGGGAGATTACAAAGTACCTTCTTAAGGGTGGGGGAGATTACAAAGTACATTGATCAGTTAGGGTGGGGCAGAAACAAATTACAATGGTGGAATGTCATCAGTTAAGGCTATTTTCACTTCTTTTGTGGATCTTCAGTTGCTTCAGGCCATCTGGATGGCTTAGCTTGGGCTCAGAGGCCTGACAGTAGGATACTCTTTTAAACAACCAGATCTCACATGAACTAACTGAGGGAGAGTCACTTATTACCATGGGGATGGTGCTGTCATGTATGAGGGATCTGCCCCCATGATCCAATCATCTTGACCTGGCCTCACCTACAACATTGGGGATTACATTTCGACATGAGATTCAGAAGGGACAAACACCCAAACTACATCACAGCCATAACAAATTATCACGCACATTGTGTCTTATGACAACAATTCTGTAAAAACATAGTTCTCTAGGTCAGACATCCAGTATGGGCATTACCAGACTAAAATCAAGGTATTGTTAGGTTATATTTCTTTCTTGAGACTCTATGGGAAAATCGTTCTCTGACTCATTCGGGTTATTGGCAGAAGTCAGTTTCTGTGGTTATAGGACTGAGCTCCTTATTTTCTTGCTGCTCTAGGTTGAGGGTTGCACTCAGCTTCTAAAGGCCACAGAATGCCTTTGTGTACCACCTCTTCATCTTCAAAGCCAGCAACAGCTGATTAAGTCCTTCTCACATCACATCTCTCTCTAGCCCTTTCAGTCTAAGCTGGCAGTGTTTCTGGTGACACGAAATTCTCAAGAACTCTGTGAGTGTCTTGTGTATGTCACAAGGCTTTACTTCATTAGATAAGAGGCATGTCCATGGTTCTTTCCAAGGTGATCCCTTCATTTTTGGCTTCTGCTGAGATGGCTGAAGGGACTTATAAGGTAGAAGATATTTACAAAGTGGTTGCTTTGAATATTATTAGTAGAAGTATGGGCATTAGAGACTGTCCAGTCTTCAGAACTGGAAATCCAAGGGAAACTGAAGCAGGATAAATTAAAAGAAAATTATGCCTAAACACATAAAAATGAAATGCAGGACATCAACAATAAAGAAGAACTGGAAGCAGTTAGAGAAACAAGGGAAAGCATCACTGAAGGAAAGGCAATTAGACTGATAACTTCTAAATTGCAACAATGGAATCCAGAAGATACTAGAATGTGGGATCTGTCTAGAAGATTCCATTTCTCTGTGAATATCTTCCATGTCACTCTGCTCACTTCCATCTTTCAGTTATACATTATTTAACCGGCCTTATTATTGTATTTCTTCCCTTGTCCTTTAAATTCAGTTTAGCACTTCTAATATCTAATAAATGAGTATAAATCTGTCACATATTTAATTATTCATTTATTCAACCAATATTTGTCATCAGCTCACTATGATGTTCATTATAGGCCAAGATTTACTGGAATACTGGGGATATATTAAAAAATCTGCCTCTATATCAAGTTATTTATTTATATCAATTTTTCCAATTTAGAAGTTGTGAGTATAAAGTCATACCGTTCATCTTATTTATAAGGTAACTTCTCAATTGTTTATCACTTAAAAACCTTTATCTTTATAACTTTTATCTTATATAATTTTCGAACAATTCCATGGTCTCTCTTAAATGTTACAGTTGACTCAGGACTTGGCAGCTATCATCAATCAACAATAATTTGTTTAGCACCAAATATGTGCTCACTACTCTGCTTAGCACTTTTGGGCACATGGGGAAAAGTGTTACAGCCCAGCTGTATCTTTCAGTGTCATTAGAGACTATTCATTATATTGCATTTGGCAGACTCCGCTTTTTGTTATTTTTATAATTGAATTATTTTGGATTTTTAATAACTTCTAGTTCTTCATCACTTGTATTAGAATAAATTATAGAATAGATGTTCAAAGTTGTTGCTTTATTTTTCTGAGCATGACTAATATAAGAAAATCTCATGACTTTTCATTTCATTTCATCAAAACAAGAATTCCTTATTAAGTAAAAGTAAATCCAAGCAGTCACAGGGATTTAATGCCTGAGATTCAATGAGGAATAAAATAAAATGACCATGAATTTTTCATAAAGCAAACATAAGCTTTATTTTTTCCCAGAATTACACCAATGACATTCATCTGGAATTTAGGAAAACATTTTGCCGAATTCCAGATGAATTTCATTGTGTGATTCATCTGGAATTTAACATTTTGCTGAATTTAATAATTTACTAAATTTTGCTGGATGTATAATTTTATCTGGAAAATATATAATGTGGCATCTCTTATGTAGAGGATAGAATATTAGTGTTAAACAGAACTGGTTTGAACCTTGGCTTTGCAAATTACTAGCTGTGGATGCTTAGGCAAGCTACGTATCTCCCTGGAGCCTCATCTCACTATTAAAAAACAAACAAACAAACAAAAAAACTAGAATTCAAACACAGTTTTTTGGCCGGGCGCGGTGGCTCACACTTGTAATCCCAGCACTTTGGGAGGCCGAGGCGGGCGGATCACGAGGTCAGGAGATCGAGACCACGGTGAAACCCCGTCTCTACTAAAAATACAAAAAATTAGCCGGGCGTGGTGGCGGGCGCCTTGTAGTCCCAGCTACTCGGAGAGGCTGAGGCAGGAGAATGGCGGGAACCCGGGAAGCCGAGCTTGCAGTGAGCCGAGATCGCGCCACTGCACTCCAGCCTGGGCGACAGAGCGAGACTCCGTCTCAAAATAAAATAAAATAAAATAAAATAAAAAACACAGTCTTTTTTATTTCGAATTATATTAACTCTAAACTTGGCATGAGCATATTTGCAGAAAGTCCAATGTCTCCTCCCATTGTCCAAGATTCCTAGAGAATTGCTCCATCTAATGTAGTCTGCCCTGCTTCCAAATGCCAGGCTCAGAGAAAACCAGGAAGTTCATCCATTGATTTCTGTCACTATACACACAGCCACTATGGAAAAGTAGTTCCCAGCACATTCTAACTGGTGATTTTGCATGCTACTGAAAGGGATTCCTCAACACCTGCGAGCTTCATGCTTCCATCTGTCATGTAGAAGCACCTCAGCCAGTGTTCCTACATGTCCACCATGATGCAGTAGCCAGGGCAGGAAAGACGGCCAGCTTCAGCCCTTCTGCAGAAGCCTCTAAACCACAGTTCTGAGCCTGGCCAGGCTCTCCTTTGCCTCATGGTGACCTATTTGGGGCTCCTGATGGCCTTTCCTGCCAGCAGCCTCAGTCAAGAACAGAAATACTTCAAAGAGGTTCCGGTAGCATTAAAATCACAAAAGGATCCTTCTCCAACAACCCCAAATGACCCCTTGGAAAATTTGCTAACACCTCTGTGACCCAATCTTGAGGAGGCTGGAGTCAGCCATAATTTAGCAGATCATAAAAGGACCTATTATTACCTTCCCCCAGGGAAATAGATATCTCCTAGGTGACTAGAGGCAAGTAAAGTGACTGTTTAAAGTTCTTTCTAGGTTTAAGTTCACTAGCAAAGCTTCTCTTTCTTTTATGTTCTGCCTCGTCACATATATCATACATCGTGCTATTGTTAGGATTAATGAGATGACATATGTAAAGTATCCACTACATAGTAGACACTTTATACATGTTAATTTTCTCTCTTTTTCGACATTCTTAATTTTTAGTTTAGATCTTCATTGCTATTTTTCATTTTCACTATATCCCACACGAGATTATAAAATCTATAGAGGAAGGGAGTTATGTCTTACATATCTTTCACATCCACAGATTATTTAGTATAATTCCTTGCAGCTACATATTAATTGCTATATAATTATTATTTCAGTGAATACTTTGAGATTGATTTTTTCCATATGTAGATAATAAAATCTGCTTTTTAAATTTCTTTGTGTGACTTTCTGCTATGAATGTTATTATTCTGAGAAGAAGCTTGGCAAGGAAAGGAGATGGATTTCTAATCCAACTATTTGCATTTTGATAACTGAATCACCCATCAGTCAATAACACTTAAATTGCTTAGAAATTTTCTTGAACACTTGAAATAATGGGTTCCCTTCTTTCTCAGAAATGGTGAGGCAAGAATACATTTGTAAGAGGCATACTGTTGCAATGAAAACAACCTAAAGAAACTGAAATCTGAATTCTGAATCTCCACTGATACTGGCAAGGGAACAGGCAAGTCATTCAGTGATTCTCATTTGGCAAAAAGGGGGTGACAATGAAAAGATCATTATAAGGATTACAGAAAATACAAGCATACTGTCCTGTGATAGGAACTCTTTAATTTAAAAAATGCACACACATGTTGAAAAAGTTGGAAAATAAGAGAAATAACTCATAATCTCATATCTCATGGATAAGCTTTTGTTAACATTTTGAGATATTTTGAGTTCATATATGCATAAATTTTAATATCCTATTTTTTACTTCATGTTTCATTGTGTTGAATTTTGAACTTTTCCATGTTGTAAATTCTTCAAAAATATTATTTTAATGCTATACTTTATATAATGTGGACATTTCTCATGGTTTCACCAAATTTTTTCTATTGTTTAACTTAAAATAATTGCATTATCATCTTTGTAAAGTTTCCATATTTCTGTATATTTTCTTGGAAAATATGATGGGAACACGTGGAAGATTCTTACTTTTTTAGATTTACATCTTTGATATCTGCTAACTTAACATTTCTTCTTCCATCTAATCTTGAAATACCTCCACAGACCCATGACTTGTATAAATCTATTGTTTTGCTGACGTTCCCACATGTGTGCTGCCTAGGGCTAGTGTTAATAGCATGCACTTTGCCTATATTGAGGAAGTCTAGCGGCTGCATGCCCCTCTGCTTCCTTCTAGCTGCAAATTCTAGTACATGGAAAGACTTGTGCAATACGTGTGACTCCTGCTCTTAAGGTCCAGACCCAATTGGCCTTTGAGATTTGTCACATCCAGCTGATGCCCCTTGCTGCCTCTAAAAGGCAACACAGATGAACTTCAGGAGCCAGGGAATCTCCCCGACAACTTCCTGCGGTGGGCAGTGTTATGGATAGGAAGACACATGCCCAACTTGACCCAGTGAGCTGTTACCACCTTTATGATATGATCAGTTCGTTCTTCCAGAAGAGCTCTTAGAAAACTTGACCCCTAGATTACAGCTTTCAGTTAACATCTATGGAGAATTTAAATGAATAGGCACTAGGAATTTTCTCTGTGCATCACTATCTCCCTTAGAAAAATAGACTGCTTTGTCCTCTTCTCCCTGCCTGTATGTACCTCCTTGCCTTCTCACTGCCGTCCAGACTTTGGGTCCTGGCAGCACTGAAAATACCAGGGATACTGCTGCCCAGTAAACTGCAGGCAAGAAGGGTGTACAGCACCACTCATTCAAAACCACTTTCCAATCTTAGGGGAGAACTTTCTGTCCACATCTCCTGTCCCACCACCAACCAACACAAGAAATGGTGCAATGTGAATCTTTTTTTCTCCATACATTCTTCTCTCCAAGTCTCTTTCTGAAGCCCCTTTGAAAATTCTTTCCATGTTAAAAGATCCCCCAAAACTAATTCTACCTAATTCACATCAATGACCTTAACTCAAACTCAAGGAAGCCCCTTGTAATAGTTAAGGTCTGGGCTTTTATTCTCAGTCAGCCAAGGATTGTCTTCGTAGAATCCCTGCGTTTTAGTCTCAGCCACAGTTTGTAAAAGAGAGGCTTTCCCGTAGTCTATGGCTGGGGTTAGGAAAGAACACTTTCCTCAAATTCTTTATTTCATATTCTTACAACAATTTTGTTATTACTTGTTTCGGTTAGCGTTAATAACTACCCTTTTTAAGTGCTCTGTTTCACAAATTTATTATTTGCACACATTGATGCCGATGATAGATAGTTTGTCAGCTTTTTTTGTTTTATATTTTAGCAAAGGAAAAGAGATTCACTTTTAACGTGGCATCAGTTACCTTTGATTTTGCTTAACCCCTGTCATTGTCTTATCTCCAGAGATGGTTATCACCTTGTTCCTGACAATATGTATAGGTAGAGTCACCAAATTGCTGACCTCAATTACCAAAATATGTCCCAAATTCTCTACTATGGTCTAAAATTCCCATGGTTAAATTTACCATTTAAATTGTTCTTTGTAACCAAAGTTGGATCATTTTCTCTACTAGACCAGTTAAAATATGTGTGGGCACTGAATTTTTCTTTTGATGAAGGGATGTTGATTCAGTTATCAGACTAGCTTAGGAATAAATTTGGGTGGAACTAAGAAATACATGTAGACTATTCCTTTAAATATTGTAGTCATATACCTATATTTCATTACTCTAAAGTCTACAATGTTCATTTACATCTATAATCATTTTTAACCTTCACAAAAAACTGTGAATTATGTAGCTTGTGCACAGAGCTGATGAATAGTAGAAACTACAAGATAATGTAGATACCACTTTGTTAGGATATGCAAAAATGATCTCCAAAAATATACTACATGTCAGAAAGTATCCCACCCACATCTTCCCACTGAGCACTGGAAATGATGGCTGACTGCATGATATTTCAATGATTGGGAGAGATGTTTATATTGATGTAAATAAAATAAGGGCTCAAACTCCTGAAGATGTAGTCTGATCAATCTACTCTTGTTTCAGAGTACTTGCTATGTGCTCAGCACTGTTTAGAGTTTTATGGGCCATTCAAAAGAACACAATATTGTTCTATTTATCAAATAGCTCATAATCTGTGTAAGGAAATCAAATTAACCTGAAGAATTATTAGAAAAAATAATGAAGAATTCATAGAAAAAAACTAATATTAGGGTTTGGAGCACTGATCATCTAGGAATTCCGAGAATGCAAAGAACAATAGGGGCTGGAGTCCTCAGAGGATGATTCCTTGAGGAAATAACACGAGTTGAGCTTTGGGGAGAAATGGGACCCAGCAGCACCCAAATCTCAGCTCCTCCACCCACTTTTTAATTTTGTTTGGAATGTTACCTAAACTCCTTTGAACCGCACATGTTGACAGTGGTAAAATGAGCAGGCAACGCTTACTTTACTTATTGTGACTATTAAGTAAGATGTTTTATAGAAAATACAAGTGCTTGATAATAACAAAAATCTCCATTTTTTTTTACATTTAAAATCTATTATTTAAACTTGTTTACTATTTAATCACTTTATTTGTCTTTCTTTTCTTCTCTGGACGTGTAAAAGAAGGTAATGAAAACATTCAAGAAGGCAGAAAATGAAAATTATTGTAAACCACAGCACTAAAATAATAGATACAGAAATCCTTGAGGACACAGACTTCTCTGTGGGTTAGTGGAAAAAATAAATTCTTGATTTTCAAAGACTACCACTCTTCTACTTTCTATCTTGATATACAATTATTTGTCTTATATTTATTATTGAACTATGAGGTGTTGACTTTTGTGGGTCTTTTTAGTTTTAATTGTTTATTTTTATTTCCCAAGAGCCTTGGCAAAATTCCTTGCATATAGTTTTTTAGGAAATGTTATTCATTGGTGTATTCATTAAGTAAGTATTTCTTCAGCAGTGAAGGAAACCAAAAATATTTCACCTAAAAATATATTTCTTTGGCCTATTTTGAGATGGCTATTCAGACCGGTTACAGACCACAGGAATAGCTCTGAAAAGCTTCCCTTTGTGGGGAGAGATTTGCATTTGTAGGGAAAATCTACATTAGTGAAATAAACAGCCAGGCTTTCTCCCGAGTCCTCCTTAGCCTCATCTAAAAAAGATTAACTCAGTAAAAAAGAGACTCAGAGTCTAACAATCTTAAAGGTCTGATGGAAAAACTGTTACCACAGGTTAGCGTCTCATCTTTCTGAGGGCTGCTACCTGTGAGGCTTCATCTGAGTAACAAGACCATCTTCCTAGCCACGCCTTTCCACCTTTCCCTTCTGTTGTAACCTGTCTTGCCATGCTCCAATCCTTTATTTTTTCTGCAACCTCAGGATGGTATACAAACTTCAACTATCTGGCTCCTCTTTTGAGTCCCACACTTTATGCATGGTTCTGGTGTCCATATGCACATTAAAAGAAATTCGTATGCTTTTTTCCCCTGTTAGTCTGTCTTTTGTTACAGAAGTGTCCCAGCTAAGAACCTATGAGAGTTAGGGAAAGAAATTACACATTTTGTCCCTGTCAGCACCTACTTGTGGGAAAAAAAAAAAAAAAAAATTCAGGTTGTATATGTAATGTGGAACCAGATCATGAAACACTTTGGACTCTGACATCAACATTTTAAACTTATAAGATAAACAATAATGCCCTTATCTCTTTCTGTCACTCTAAATTATGCCTTACTCTAGCATTCTTCAAAGAGCATAAGCCAAGCTGTGTCATCCTTTAGTACTTCTTTTATGCGGCTTCCTCTTCCTGGAATCACTCCCCTGTCTGCCACCTGGAAAATATCTACTCTTGTCCCGGCACTTAGATGAATGAAACCTTTTCTGACCTTCTTCTTCCCCACCCCTTCAGGGAGGTTATTCTAGTTTCTCCTTTCTGCTTGCTCTGAATCCACTACTTATTTTTATCACAGCCCTATAACATTATTCCATCCATTTGTTCAAATCTTTTTCTATTATAAGGTAGTACTATTAGACCGCAATTACTTTTGCACCAGTCTAATACATTAGAAATGTGAATACTAGGGAAGTGGTGGTAAGGGGAAACTCATTTGCATAAATTTAGATCATTTCTCTTATACATACGTAGTAAGTGTTCCACAATTTAAGGTTTTACCCAGATGTGCGTACAACCTGAAAATCTTCGGAGTGCTGGCAAAATAAGAAATTTAGTTTAATAACCCTATCATTGTACAATGAGGAAACCAACTGAGATAAATAGGCTCATTGAGCAGCACTTTGCATGAATATTTTTTAGTTATGCCTGTAAGAGACAGCAACATTATTTTTGTATTGCTGAAGTGCTTTGAGAGTAATGCCCTGGTGACAGCATAAACAAAATACAAAGGCCAGTTTGTTTTTATATATAAATGGGGGATTGTTGGTGAAGAGTTGTGCCAGCCAGTACAGAGTGGAATAGTGTTTTATTCCTCTCAAGATAGATAGATAGCTGAATTGCCTGAGTTCCTGCTGTTTTATGGCCTGCCCCTTGAATTTAATAGTGAATAACTATTTTTTTTTTTTTTTTTGCGTGGTTGGTGAGGAAATATATAATTTAAATGAAACTGAACAAATCATATTGTCATTAAAAATATGTTTATCTGATATTTTACCTAAATGATATGTTGCCAAAAATATTAAATATCCTATTTATTAAACATTATGGGGTTTTCAAAGTAAATTCTGTCTTTATTAAAATAGAATGGACACCTTGTTAATGCATTACACTTTTAAAATGTACAGAGGATTACAGCACAGAGAGATGCAGAAAAGTTACTATAATTCTGAGAAAAGAGATGGGAAAGCTTACTTCTAGTAGCTCCCATTGGGAAGGAGTGATTGGGAAAGGCTTCTCAAACAGAATAAACCTGAAAAGTGGGTCTGCCAATTGAGGAAGGGAGAATTAGAAGAGACAGAAGATTGGAGTGGAATCATGGAGGCCATTGCACACCATGAGAGAATTTTATTTTTGTTTGATAGATATAAAGGAGTTGTGATGATTAATTTTATGTGTCAATTTGGCTAGGCTATAGTACTTACTTAATCAAACACTAATCTAGATATTGTTGTGATGGTATTTTGTGGATGTGGGTTGCAATCAGTTGATTTTAAGTAAAGCAGATTTCCCTCCATAATGTGGGAAGATCTCATCCGATCATGTGAAGGTCTTAAGAGAAAACCCTGAGGATTCCCAGATAAGAGAAAATTCTGCTTCAAGACTGTAGGATCACCTACTGCCAAGTTTTGAGCCTTTCAGCCAGCCTTGGGGATTTCTTACTTGCCAACCCTACACCCACATCCTCTGAACCAGTTCCTTAAAATAAATCTCTGTAAACATGTCTACATGTATACACACACACACACACACACACATTTTTTTTTTTTTTTTTTTGAGACAAAGTCTCACTCTGTCACCAGGCTGGAGTGCAGTGGTGCGATTTTGGCTCACTGCAACACACACATTTTATTAAGCAGAATCTATACATTTAACAGAACCTATACATATAGATTATATGTGTGTATATATGAACATATATAGAATACATATATTTAAAATAGATGTATTTAGAATATTTAAAATATATGTATTCTATTTATAGGCACATATATAAAGGTTCTGTTGGTTCTGAAAAATACACACACACACACACACACATAATGTTTATTCTATTGTTTCTCTTAAAAACTAATAAATGGAATCAGGAGTTATAACAAGTTTTAAACAAAACTATATTTATTACCTTTCTGGCAGAAATTAGATTCTGTAATTTTAAGCTCTTATTGGTCATTAGTTTATGCCAGATTTATGCTACATGCTATACAGTAAACAGAAGCATAAAACAATGCCAGTTTTCAGGGATTTTCTGCAATCGTTGCTAACAGTTTTTATCACTTGTGTGTGGTAGGCAATGTGCTAAGTATTTTTTAAATTTTTTACTTAAGTAATCAAGGCAACATTCTTATGAGGTGGATATTTTTAACATAGATATTATTATATTTGTAATTTGACAGATGAATTAATTGAATTTACAGCTAGTAAATGTCATACCCAGTGCCAAACCTGGGCTATAATGCATGAAATTTGTATTTTGCCACCAAAATGCACATCTGCTCATGTAATACAATTTGACTATGATCAATGACCAGTGAACAATATAAAACCATGCTCTTAAATATTCATAAAGAAAAACATAAGTAGCTGTATTTCTTGTAGAAAAGGGTTTCTAAGCACAGGAGGCTTCATGGGTTGTGGAAGGAGGCTACTGGCTTAACCAGTAAGAATAGAGAAATAGCATAGAATGTGATGACCAGCTCTAAGAAACATTAAAGCAATCATGGTATTTCAAAACCTCAATTAACCAACTTCAAGTCATACTTTAATAGATTTGCTTCAGACCTTTAGACTAGGGCTCTTCAGAATATGGCTCTGTGACTAGTAACATCAGCCTCACCACTACCCGAGAGCTTGCTAGAAAAGCAAACTTGGAGACTTCATTCCAGATATTATATATCAAAATCTCTAGGAGTGGGGCCTAGAAATCTGTTTTAAACAGCTAAGTGATCTATGCTTAAGTTAAAGTTCAAAAAGTACTGTACTAGAACAACAGGGCTGACAAAGAAGAGTGCCCTGATGCTGAGGTGAGCTTCCCCAGGGAAAGCAAAATGAAGACATCAAGCTGGAGTGAACTAGAATTAATAATGGTTAATGAATGTTCTGTCTTAGGCATCTTGCAAGGTGGGAATCTGGGACAGAAATAACTTCAGGAGGGACAGAACTTAAGGAGAGTCATGGAGAAAATGAAATTCTCTCACTTAAGTGAAAATGAGTTTGGACAAAAGTCAGAACGGTAACACCACATAGGCCAAAAAGGTCAGGATTGTGTGTGTCTAGGATCAAAGCAGAGTTAACAGTGAGGACAAAGCTTGGCAAGCCAAGGAGACAAAAGTCCTGGGACAAAAGAATTGCTATTCTCAAGAGAAACTAAAGCTGTTAGAATTCATAGCCGCAGGTCTGAAGTTGAATATAAACTAATTATTTGGAAGCAGGCAGCCCACATCTATTAGTTCAACCCTCTCACAGTTGTCAATTCCCCATCTTATTAGCACCTAATAAAATTATATCTTGTGCCACTGATGCATTCACCTATTAATTCAAAAAATAATTTTGGCACCCCCTATGTGCCCAATACAGTGATAAATAGCAGAGATACGAGGGTAAGTGAGACAAATGTGATCCCAGACATCAGGAGAGAGACATTGAATAAATAATTACCCAAGTAGTAAGTATTTTATGACAATTATTCTAAGTTCTACCTAGAAAAAGTATGGATATTGTGAGTATCACAGGACACCTAACCTATCCTGCAAGGAAGACTGGTGGGAATATGATCTGGGAGTTTTTTAGAGGAAGTAAATTTTAAATAACAACCTCAGATAAGGTGTTAGCTAAGAAAAGAACTGGGGAAAAGCATCCTAGGCCAAAAGAGCAGCTTATGCAGAGACAGAGAGTATGTTAAGATAGAGTGGGAGGATGCCCAGGGTGACTGGAATGTAGTGAGTGGGGGGAAAATAGCCAAAGATAAGGCTAGTGATGATACAGGATCTGCCATGGCCCGTTGAAGACATAGCATAGCATCATAAGTATAATAAGAAAACATCAAACATTTTTAAGCTAGTAAATAATGATGACACTGACATTGAGAATATTCTTCTAGGTGCTCTGATAGAGTTTTGGTACAGAGAAATCTTTTAGGAGTTTATTGCAATCATTCAAGCAAGGGGAAATGATGGCTTGGACTAGTTTAATGGTGGTGAGGAGCGAAAGAACACAATGGATTCGGTTTATAGTTATGAAGTACAAAACAAGGTGCTAGTGGCCATAGAGGAAGAAGAAAATATAAACTATGACATCTAAGTGGCAGATGGGTGGAGACTGCTCCCATTAACTAGAATAGGGAGAACTGAAAGATGATCCCATTTTACGGGAAAAGTCAAGAGTTCAATTGTGATTGCTTGAGTTTGAGATGCCTGTATATATACCTGAGTATAATATAAAATATATAAGTGGGTTAATGAGTCTGGAGCTCAGAAAAGACATTTGGACTGGAGATGTAAGTTTGGATGCATTATACATGATAGATCATGTTATTAGAGTGGATGAAAATATCTAGGGAGAGAGGATGAAATGAGAAAAAATTTCTTATCCTTCAATCTTTAAAGCATGATAATAAAAATGTTGCACTGGGAAAGGAGATCGAAAATAAATGAACAGAGAAGCAAAAAGAAAAGGAGGAGAGCTTGTGTCTCAGAAGCCAGTTGAGATGCTCCTACTAAAGCGTCATTGATTGTGTGCCACAGCCCCAGAGGTTTAATCAAATGGAGTGGGACAGACAGATTCGCTATCTTTTGTTTTCTTATACTTACTATACTTTCTTAGTCAATCTTGCCCAACTAAAGACTTTTTTTCAGGCAAACAAAGCTGCACAAATTCACTGCCTATAGACCTGCAGCACAAATAATGGCAAAGGAAGTTCTTTAGGTGGATGATAGCAGAGGGTATTCCCCAGAGCAATGCATTATGAAGGCCCGAGGTATAAAAGTCTATATTCTACCACTCAGCCATTAAAAAAAGAACAAGATCATATCCTTTGCAGGGACATGGATGGAACTGGAGGCCATTATCCTTAGCAAACTAACACAGGAACAGAAAACCAAATACTGCATGTTCTCACTTATAAGTGGGAGCTTAATGATGATGAGAACACGTGGACACATAGAGGAGAACAACAGACACTGGGGCCCACTAGAGGGTGGAGGGTGGGAGGAGGAAAAAACTCAGGAAAAATAATTAATGAGTACTAGGCTTAATACCTGGGTGATGAGGAAATAATCTGTACAGCAAATTCCCATGACATAGGTTTACCTATTTAACAAACCTCCACATGTACCCCTGAACTTAAAATAAAAATTTTCAAAAAGTCCGTATTACATCCATGCTACTCTCTAGTCAGAAGCAGAATGCAATATAAGCGTAACATTCTAACTTATTTTTTAATTTTATATATATGTATACATAAAGATCAGTAAATTGAATTACTGTTCAAGTCTCTTAGGTTATTGGATCATTACTGAAGGAAAACAAGGCATTGAAAGGTTGTTGGAAACATGAGATTTGATAAATCATGGAAAATATATAGGAAAATACCAGTCACAAATAAATCTCATAATCTATAGCTTAATATTGTTTGATTATATATATATAATAAAATCTGTTACTTATAATCAGATGTATTATTTGAAGTTTAATTGATATTTTTATACGTGATAAAATCTATTACTGAGTAATTATTTAATAATCTATATATATAATAAAATCCATCACTACATAGAATTTGCACTAAAATTACCTGTATCACCAAGTCAGAGTATACAAAGGGTAAAATTATGATAAATACTGAAATTAAATTCCTTAAATGCCTGATGAGTTTATTTTTTTCTCTCGGCATTAAGAAGTTGGTAAAAATTGATATAAAAATTAGCAAACACTTTAAAATGTGTTTGTCCCATTTTCTGGCAGAACATAACCCTTGTGTTTCCACACTTGGCTCTCCTTGTGAGAGATAATATTTTCTGAATCATTGAGACCTGACAAAACAAAAGGCTTCAGAAAATCTGGCTAAATTCATCAGCCAGTCAATAAGTAAGCCTTTATTATAACCAATTTTATGCAAGCTCTGTACTAGATGTGTACAATACAGAAGCATAAAGCATGGTGCCAGTTTGCATAAAGTTTATATATTAATAGTAACTAACAACTAGGAGCACTTACTATATAGAAGCACTATGCTTGGTATGTTTTTTCATGTTCTTTCATTTAATCAGTCCTTACAATATTCCCATGACATATGCATTATTATTAGTAGTAGTATTTTCATTTGAGAAATAAATACACTGAGGTTTAATGAGCTTAGGTAACTTGGCTATGGACAAACAATAACTAAGCATACAATATGACATTAAAGTCCAAAGTGTGAGAAATGAAAGTTCGTGCTTTTAACAATTAAATATACTCTCTCTCCCACTTTCCAACTAATTGGGAAGGTGATATGGTTTGGTTCTGTGTCCCCACCTAAATCTCACCTTGAATTGTAATCCTCTTTATCCCCACGTGTCAAGGGTGGGACCAGGTGGAGGTAATTGGATCACGGGGGTGGTTTCCCTCATGCTGTTCTCATGACAGTGAGTTCTCACGACATCTGATGGTTTTATAAGTGTCTGGCATTTCCTCTGCTTGCAATCACTCCATGCTGCAACCCTACGAAGAAGGTGCCTGCTTCTCCCTTGCCTTCTGCCATGATTGTAAGTTTCCTGAAGCCTCTCCAGCAATCCAGAACTACGAGTCAATTAAAATTTTTTCTTTGATAAATTACCCAGTCTTGGGTATTTCTTCATAGTAGTGTGAGAATGGACTAATACAGAAGGTAAGGAAGATACATTTGAAATAATGAATAATACAAGTTAGGAGGAAAAAATGCTCTTTAATTATCCTTATTAAAAATAATATTCTCTACTCTTAAGCAATATTTGTGAAATTATTAAATTAAAAAATCAGCAGGCTTCCCAGCCAACTGAGGTTTTCTCACTTTTGATAGAGAGGAAAAGTGACGGCTTAATCATTGAGAGTACGGACATAGATCATACCCTGGAAACAGAAAGTTAGAAAGGTTAAAGGCATAAAGCGTTTTCAGCATATCTGGCAGTCATCTCCACATCAGATGAACACATCAGCCTTAACAACTAGAAAAATAGGAGCCAGCTAAGAACATTCTCAAAGAGCTGAGGAGAATCTCCCTGGAGAAAGCAAAGTGAAAACAGCAGACTTATTAGAATTAATAACAGCTAATCAGTGTTCTGTGTTAGGTTGAGCATGAGCAGGAATCCGTAACAGCACAGAATTCAAGTAGGTTAGGCATAGGTAGGATTGTGGAGATAAGAAAACTTTCCCACATAAGAATAAATGAGGTTGGACACAAAGTCAGAGCAGAATGTGGGTAACATCAGGTCAAACTAGAATTTTTTTTTTTTTTTTTAAGATAGATTTGACAAGCCAGAAGGCAAAATCCTGGAAAAGACAAGTAGCACAGATTTTTAGAGAGAATAATAATAATAACAAATACCCTTAGCCAAAGGTTTGAAGTTAAAAGTGAACCATTTATTCAGCAGCAAGCATCTCAGTTCTAGATGGTCAACTCCATCACGGTAAATGGTAATTCAAAATTAAAAAATCAGATCATCTGACATTAGCAATAATATACATTGATTCATTTATCCATGCACTCAGCAAGTATCATTTGGTAACCTCTATGTGCCTATCACAGTGATAAACACCAGGCCTCTGATAAATGAAAGTCAAATGAAACAAATATGTTCTTTGCTGTAGTGGAAATTGCATTATAGTGGAAGAGTTAGGTATTAAATAAATAATTATAAAATTGGGTTGTTAATTACAGTTTTGATCAGAGCAATAGAGATAAGGTAAAATTTTGTGAGCATAAATTGAAGAAGGAAGTTTCCTAGTTTGCAAAGTAGTAAAGAAGATACAGCCTCAAATACGAGACTGTTAGCCAAGTAAACATTTGGAGAAACAGCACTCCTGACAGGGAGTGTAAGTTTCATAAGTTGAAAAAAATAGGGAGATTGCCAGTGTGGCTGGAAAGTGGTGAAGGAGGGGGAAAGAGAACAAGATGAGGCTAGAGGGTTGGTCAGGGGCCAACAGGATGTTTTATGCTATATTGAAGATTTAAAATATTAATCGTAGTGGGAAAACACATTTTGAGTCCAGCTGGTATGATGACATCCACATTTTTAAAAGACACTTTGAGGTGTTCTGATACAGTATTTGGTGTGAATTAGCAAGCAGGAGTGTGAATACAGGGAGATCATTTATCAGGCTATTTCAGGAGTCTAAGCAAGAGATAGATTATGAGGGCTCGAACTTGGTTCGACAATGAAGACCAAAAAAAAAAAAAAAAAAAGGTAGATGGAAGATGGATACAGTATATAATCGGGGGATAGAAAAAGGAATTGTAGCTGTAGGCATCAAACATGAGCAGATGGTGTAGGATGGTGCCATTTACTAGAAAAGGAAGAACTGAAGGAAGACCAGATTTTGGGAAAATATTGAGAGTTCAGTTATCTCAGAATGAAATAACCAAGTAGAAATATTAAGTGGATGTGTCTACAGTTAGGAAAAGATATCTTGGTTGGAGACAGAGTTCGAGTTCATCAGTATATACATGTTCTATAAAAGATGACATCTGTAACGGGAAGACAGAAGGAAATCCAAGTTTAGAAAAAGAAAGCTGAGTTGTGTATTGCCTGAATTTGAGATGTTTGTATGATACCCAAGTGTAAATATTAAGTATGAGGTAACTTCAGTATGGTCATAAAAAATGGACTTAAAGGTAGAAAAAACATAAACTTTATTTCTCAACATAAGCTCTTCAATGACAAGACACTTTTGTAAGCAATGATACCAGCCATTTAGTCCATCTCTAAAGAACTAAGAGTCCTGGGAATTTAATCATGCCAATGCAGTCTTTTTTACATTATTAACTGAAGAAAAATCAGTGCCCTTTACAGACTTTTTAAGATTAGGAAACAAAAAGAAGTCAGAAGGAGCCAAATCAGGACCATAAGATGTATGTCTGATGATTTCCCATCAAAATCCTCCCCAAATTATGCTTGTTTGATGAGAAGGATGAACAAAAAAAGCATTGGCATGGTGAAAGACTATGGTGAAGATTTCCCAGACACTTTTCTGCTAAAGCTTTGGCTATCTTTTCAAAACACTCTCATAAAAAGCAGATATTATCATTCTTGGCACTCCCAAAAGTCAGTAAGCAAAATGCCTTGAGCATGCCAGAAACTGTTGCCATGAACTTTGCTCTTGGCCAGTCTGTTTTGCTTTGACTAGACCACTTCCACCTTGCTTTGATTATCTTTGTCTTCATCTTCAGAATTTTACTGGTAAAGCCATGTTTCGAATCCTGTCAAAATTCTTTGAAGAAATGCTTTAGAGTCTTGATCCCGCTTGTTTAAAATTTCCATTGAAAGCTCTGCTGTTATCTGCAGCTGATCTGGGTGCAATGGTTTGGGCACCTGAGTGGAAATTTTGCTCAACTTTAATTTTTCAGTTAGAATTGTGTAAGCTGAACCAATTGATATATCTATCGTGTTGGCTACTGTTTCTTCTGTTAATTGTAGATCTCTTCAGTTAGGGCATGAACAAGATGAATGTTTTCCTCACGAATTGATGTGGATGGTGTGTCACTGCAGGCTTCATCTTCAACATTGTCTCATCCCTTCTTAAAATGAGTTATTCATTTGTAAACTGCCAATTTGTGGGGAGGCATTGTCCTCGTAAACTTTTTGAAGAGCATCAGTGATTTCACTATTCTTCCACCCAAGCTTTACCATGAATTTAATGTTTAATTTTGCTTTAATTTTAGCAGAATTCAAGTTGCTCTGATAGGGTCTCTTTTCAAACTGATGTTTATCCTTCTTAGTGTCTCAAACTAGATCCTGTTTAGATATGTTTTAACAAGCTAGTATAACTTTATTTTGATGCAAAAAAAATTTGAAACCCATGCTTAGATTTTCACAATATGCATTTTTGAAGACCCCCTTGTATGTAATTTGGCTAAGGGTCTGAATTTCAGAAAAGAAATTTTGGCTAACATATAAGTTTGAATTTATTATATATGATCTTTCAAGTTACAAGAGTAGATGAGAATATCGGGAGAGAACATGAAGGAGAAGAGGAGAGGGGAAGAGGGAAGAGGAGAGGAATGATGAGAAGGATACAGGAAGGGAGGAGAGGAGAAGGAAGGGCAAGGAGAAGATAGGGGAGATAACTTTTGGACCACAGATTTTTGAGGGAAGATAAAGTACATCCACTTTAAGGGCATTAAGCTGATCTTAATACCTGATCACTTACAAGACAACAAGCTATGATTCACTTACAATTACCTACCAAGAGTTACTGCATGGTGGAGGTAAAGGAGGTATGGTTGAGTGTGCTCACTAGGCTAATTTATCTAGTTCCAAACTTTCCTGCTGCTAATTGCTCTAGAGACTACTGAACGTGGTAATGTGACTCTCATTAAATGAATAAAATAATTCCAAGTGACTTGCACTTCTAGACTTTGTTCTGGAAGTTACATAGAACAAAAGACAGATCAGGTAAAAGCAGTGATTAGGTTGTGGGCTTTGAAATTTCCATCTATTCCTTTGAATATAACAGTAATAATATTGAACTAGGAAAGGTGTAACATTTATAAATGTTAATAAAATTCAAAACAAATGTTGACAAGATATGTGTACATAAACAGTTCACAAGCCACCTGCCATTTTACGAATGCTAGTCATTTTCTTTAATAATTCCATAAAATTTTATTTCAGGTACTATTGCCATTTTGCAGTTGTTGTTTTGAAAACCCCTCAAGAGACTGTATGTTTGAAAATAAGGTTGGGAAACCAGTTTAATATTCCACTGGTACAAGAGCAGATGGTTGCCTGACCTCGTATTAGATTGAGGGATTGTAGTCACATGCCTCTGTTAATAACAAGATGGGATTGATGGATAGAGGGGAGGGTAAGATTTAAGATGCATCAAGAGAGCAGGGCTTAGGGTAGGAAAGGCAAATTTTAATGGATTCAGGTTATAGGGTCTTCAGAATTTTATCTCAGGGTAACTGGAGCACAGTGGACTGGCTATTTTTACCATTTTAAGAGCTCTTTATTTTTTTTTAATGTATAGGCCAAATTTCTCTCCAGCATCACATTCCTTTGGCCTAAAGAAATAGTTTTAATATTTCTTGTAAATCAGGTGCATTGGAAATGCATTATCTCAGTGTTGTTTTTTTTTTAAATCTGAAAAATGTCCTTATTTTGCCTGTATTTTTGAAAGATTTTCACTGAGTATCAGATTATGGATTGACAGTTGTTTTTATTGTTGCTGTTGTTTCCTTCTTCAAAGATATCACTGCAGTGTCTTCTGGTGTACACAGTTACTGACAAAAAAGTCTGACTTTTTAATGTTTGTTCCTTGGTGCACAATACATTTTTCCATATTCTCACTGCCTTTCATATATTTTTAATTTTTATTTTTATCAGTGTGACTGTGATGTATCTACGTGTTGTATTTGTTTATTCTGGTATTTATAATATTTGAGGTTCTCTGAGCTTCTTGGATATGTGGTTTATTGTATTTTCTTCTTTTTGGAACATTTTCAACAACTGTCATCTCAAATATTTCTTCTACCCTCTTTTCCCTCTTTTCTTCTGGACTTTTACACGAGACTGATATTTACCATCTGATAGTGGTCCGGAGTCCTTGGAAGCTCTGTGCGTGGTTTTTCTCCCCACCATTTTTCATTTTATGTGTCAATTTGGGTGATTTCTATTAGGCTATCCTTAAGTTCATTGAATGTTTCCTGAGCTGTATCAAGTGTACTGGTTGGTCTATCAAAGAAATTCTTAATTTCTAATATTATCTTCTTAAAAAAAAAAGTCTGGTACTTCCATTTGACTCTTACGTAAAGTTTCCGTCTTCCTGCTTAAATTCTCACTGTGTTAAGGAAGGTTTCCCACTGTCCCCTTTATATCTTTTAGCATTTTAATCGCTGATTTTTTTTTTTATTATTATACTTTAGGTTTTAGGGTACATGTGCACAATGTGCAGGTTTGTTACAGATGTATCCATGTGCCATGTTGGTTTGCTGCACCCATTAACTCGTCATTTAGCATTAGGTATATCTCCTAATGCTGTCCCTCCCCCCTCTCCCCACCCCACAACAGTCCCGGGAGTGTGATGCTCCCCTTCCTGTGTCCATGAGTTCTCATTGTTCAATTCCCACCTATGAGTGAGAACATGCGGTGTTTGGTTTTTTGTCCTTGCGATAGTTTACTGAGAATGATGTTTTCCAGTTTCATCCATGTCCCTACAAAGGACATGAACTCATCATTTTTTATGGCTGCATAGTATTCCATGGTGTATATGTGCCACATTTTCTTAATCCAGTCTATCGTTGTTGGACATTTGGGTTGGTTCCAAGTCTTTGCTATTGTGAATAGTGCTGCAATAAACATATGTGTGCATGTGTCTTTATAGCAGCATGATTTATAGTCCTTTGGGTATATACCCAGTAAGGGATGGCTGGGTCAAATGGCATTTCTAGTTCTAGATCCCTGAGGAATCGCCACACTGACTTCCACAATGGTTGAACTAGTTTACAGTCCCACCAACAGTGTAAAAGTGTTCCTATTTCTCCACATCCTCTCCAGCACCTGTTGTTTCCTGACTTTTTAATGATGGCTGTTCTAACTGGTGCGAGATATTTTAAATTCTCTATCTGATAGTTTCAATATCCGAGCTATCTCTGAGTTTAGTTTAGTTGGTTACTTTGCTTTTGAAAATAGGTTGCTGTGTGTGTGTATGTGTGTGTATGTGTGTGTATCTCATAAATTTGAATGCTAAACATTGTGTATGGAACAGTAGAGGCTGAGGTCAATGGTATTTATACCTGAAAATGAGCAGGCCCCTTCTATTGGGTTGTTAGTGTGTGGAAGGAGATCTGAATTTTTAGTTGTTTCTTACTCTGGCTATCTTCAATGGGACACAGGCTTCAAATTTCTCTAGCGTGGCCTGATGCTTAGAGAGAACCTGGGTTGCTGTTGCTTGTTTGTTTTCTTTCCTATTTTTTTAAACCAATGTTGTAATTCGCTCCCAGCTGTCAGTTGACTCTATGTGCCCTTTGCACAGATGATATCTCTCTCCATGTTCTTTACTGCACTCCAAAGGTAGAATGTTGTTGCTTGACACTCAGTGCTAGGTTATATTGGAGTGCAGGGATAACAGGCTCTCTATTCTGCTCTAATCTCAGCCTTAAAGAGCTCCTGTGTGCCTATGCTTCAAGAGTGCGGGTTTTTCAGCATTTCTGCGCCTCCTCCCCATGAAGGCCAAGCTACCTTATATATGCAGCTGGTCTTGGCAGAGAGTTTCCCGCCAATCCTTTAGCAATAAGAGATTTCAACTTGCTATTTGGTATTGCTGTAGAAGCCTAGATCGAAGTCCTCCCCCAGAGAGAAGAGTGGTTTTATTTGTTTGTTTGTTTTTGCCATTCCTCCAGCTGTAATGTCTCTTTGTCCTGTGGTTATGAGACCTTACCCACCCGCTAATGTCATAAAATGTCTCTTTTGTCAGAGAGGAGAGTTCAGGGAAGTGCATGGCATCACATGCCTATTCCTCCACAGTTCCCAATCATTTCCCACCCAAATGGACCACCAGTGGGGGCTCTCTGGTCTCCCTCCCTAACGCCAATCTTCTTTATGAGCACTTGAAAAATCTCCTTGGAGCTTGCAAGTGATTAAAGCTTTTCTTTTTGTCAGATGGCCCGAGCTATTTCTGATTGACATGGTAGCCCATATGGCCTCTGCAGATCTTTAAAATTTTAGCTAATTAAGTCTCAATCACACACATATTGTCCCTAGTGTGGCACGTCTTTCTCCCATACTCCACCACTAGTGAGACAGTTTGTGTGGCCTGCTTTTCCCTGGAGGCACTTGTCCCTTTTTGAATTATGGGTTACATGATTACCTTGTAGTCTGAGCTCTCTGACAAACAATAAAATCATTATTTTCTAGTTTATTCAGTTTTTTCATAGTTATGGTAGAAGCACTATCCTTTGCAGCTTTCTACATCCTAAATGAAGGCAAGTTATAGGACTTTTTTGACTCAGTCATATTGATGTAGAGCAGCCACACTATACCAAGCACAGGAAAGGTACAGAATAGTGATAATTCATACAAAATAATCACTGATTCTTTACCTGGAGATGACCCTAAAGGATGGATACTTACCTTGGGCTGGGATCAAGAAGTATAAAATCCCTGGAAATGAAATAACATATATTCCCTCCTCTATAGCTCTTCATTCCTTTTGATTTCACCTCCTCACTTCTGACATATACTTGCAAGAAAAGGGGGTGTCCACATCATATAAACGGCTCCCTCAATTATTATTATTATTATTATTATTATTTTTATACCCCTCCTTTTTTTATCCCCATCCCTACATGGTGAGTAGTTCTCTAGTCTGGAGAGTATGGACCAGAGTCTTGATTACCAACAGAGCTAACATGGTAGACATTTCCAAAGAGCTAGCATAAGGAGGGCAAAAGGTGGCTCTAGCCTTGTCTAAAAGCTAGTGCTACCCTCTTCTTACATTTAAGATTTCTGCTGCACCAAAGGCCAAAGCCTCTCATTTTCAAGGACTCTGGAACAGTCCTGCAAGTGCTCTAAATGTAGAGTGATTAGAAGATCTTAGTTAATTAAGATGGATACAGGTTAGGAGTGGACTTCATAAGATCCTTCTCAGATCCTGTCAGAACCTCAAAATTCTTCTCTGTTCTTACGTTTCTTCAAATGGAATCTATGATTCTTACCCTACTTTGTTAAGCCATTGTACTGTTTAAATTACTGTTGTGTATTTTTAGGTAACTACCTTATAAACCTATTCAACCGTAGGAAAAAGGTACATTTGGTGCTAATTTTAAATATAATTACCTTTAACATTTTCTTTTATCTCTTAATATCTTTTAATATTATTGTCATCCAGGAGGGATAGGAATTTAAATAGGATGGTTCAAAGCATATTTATAGCTAACTTGCGTGCCTGTGATGAAGCAAATTTAACCACAATGATTTTCCAAATTCTTTGTTTACTTAGACAGTATAACTGCCTTTGATAGTTTCTTAATTTTCTTCCCTCAACTGTCAATGGTAAAAGTACAGATCTTTTGGAATAAGCATTCCCTGGGTGTTCCTTTAGATTCAGTCATTGTTCAGTTGACCAAAGAGAAATTACTATAGCTCAACTTTTGCCTATCCATACTGGAACATTAGTTAAAATTTTGTTGACTGTGTTAAAATCAAAATTTAAAAACACGATTTTTTGGAGTTAGTTACGGTTAATTGTCTTTAAATCTCTCAAGTCATTGAATTGTGAGCTGAGATGTGCTGGTAAATGTGTAACAACCGACTCTCCCAGGGAAAAGAGAAAACCCTAATGTGCAGCATTTGCTGATTTTGGTCATATAAATATTTCCACCATGGTTGATTCCAAGCTACCAACATGATGTCATCAAACATCATGTAATTGGGAAGAGGTACTCAATAGCACAGAATTTCCACCATACAGATAAAATAGGTGTAAATAATCTCTATAGCATTAATAATATTAAAATATATAGGAATGATATATTTTGAGTATTTAGCATTTTAAAAATATAATTTAAAGCTTATCATTTAATTATTAATGATGACTGTGATTTTTTTAAACAACCAACTTGCAAAATTCCTGAAATTAAAATAGGCTCTTCCAAATTGTGATGGGCTGATGGCAACAAACCACTGGTTCTAAGCCTTTGAGGACAAGAGCTTTTAAATTCCCACCACCAGACTGGGTTTTGACTCACAGCCCACATCAGCGAATATTTGTGAAAGAAAGAGCTCAAGTCAAGGTTAGCCAATACAAAACAAACAAACAAACAAAAACCTAGTTATTATTCTTTGAATTCATACATGTGCATGGTCCAAGCTGGTTTTTCTTTTGCTTCAATTCCCTTGTTTTTCTTTGTGCATGTAATTTAGATTATTTTTCAAACATAATTATTACTGGGTCATACAATGGTCACTCTAGTCAAGAATCTTGCATCTGACAATTTTTCACCAAGAAGACAGTCTAGATCATGTGTTATTCACATAAATAAGGAATTTTATTACCTACTTTAAATCAATTATCTATTGCTAATTGAAATATTGTGTATTTCTATATAAAGTAACACTTTGTTCAGAAAGATCCCTACACCCATTCCCTAGAACTAAAATATTGGTTGTATTTTCAAGATATCTTTATGTCTTCCTCTTTAATTTCATAGGACAGATGTCTGTGATGAAATCTTTTCCAGGAAATTACAGCTGCTAGTTTCAAGATAAAACTCCTTATGAAGAAGCAAAGTTGATTGATTACCTTATGCAATAACTCCACAAAATGAATGTTTTACAAAATAACTTGCTTGTATATTAATATCCTTCTCTGGGGGTTAGTTTGGGGCAGGAAATAAAATGTGTCCCAAAGTATACATATGAAAAGGAACTTATACAAAATCATCTTATTAAAATGTGAGGCCAAGACAGGAGGATCATGAGGTCAGGAGTTCAAGATCAGCCTGACCAGCATGACCTGTCTCTACTAAAAATATAAAATTAGCCAGGCATGGTGGTGCACGCCTGTAATCCCAGCTACTCAGGAGGCTGAGGCAGGAGAATCGCTTGAACTCAGGAGGCAGAGGTTGCAGTGAGCCGAGATTGTGCCACTGCACTCCAGCCTGGGCGACAGAGCGAGACTCTGTCTCACATACACACACACACAAAAAGTCAAAACTCATTTGTAAGTGGCTCTATATATTTGGAGAATTTTAAAACTCTACAGATTGTTTTTAATAAAATTCAGGTGACACTAATCTCTATTGTTAATCGTCAGGATAGTGTCTATCTTTGGGGCTGGTAGAGGATGGATTAGTGTGCATTATTAGTGTGAACAATATATACTTGTGTGCTGTAATCATGGTATGGTTATCTTAAAAAATATATGCAAAAGTTTTTAGATAAGTAACTTTTTAATGAAAATGAGGCTGAAAGTCCATAAATGAAGCCTGTATTTTAAATCAAGTATTGTAGCGAATTTTGTTTGGGGCATTTATTCATTCATGCATTCCTACAATAAACCCTCTTTTATATTCTTCAGCTTTGTTGAGGTATACTTGACAAATAAAAATTTTATGTATTAAAGGTGTACATGAGTCACAAAGTGATGTTTCGATATCTACATACACTTTGCTAAATGATTTCCACAATAAAGTTTGTTAACATAGCCATCACCTCACATAGATACCTTTTGTTCTTTTTGTGCTGACAATACTTAAGATCTACTTTCTTAGAGAATTTCAAGTTTATAATATGGCATTATTAACTATAGTCACCATGTTTTACATGAGGTCTCTAGAACTTATTCGTCTTACAACTGCCAGGTTTGTACCCTTTGACCAACATCTCCCCATTTCCAGCACGCTCAAACATCTAGTACCTCACCTTCTATTCTGTTTCTATGAGATTGATTTTTGTTTTTAGATTTCACATATAAGCGAGATTACATAGTGTTTATCTTTCTGTGTGTGACACTTCAGTTAGCATAATGTTCTCCGGGTTCATCCTAGTTGTTGTAAATGACAAGATTTCCTTCCTTTTACAAATTGAGCTGGAATCAGTGGCTGATGCCTGTAATTTCACACCTTTGGGAGGCTAAGACTGGAGGATTGCTTGAGGGCAAGAGTTTGAAACCAGCTAGGCAACATAGTGAGACCTCATGTCTACAAAATGTTAATAAATAAATAAAGTAGCTAGGCATGGTGGTACATGACTGTAGTTCTAGCTACTCAGGAGGCTGAGGCAGGAAGATCACTTGACCCTAGAAGTTTGAGGTTACAATCAGCTACGATCATGGCACTGTACTCCAGCCTGGGTGACAGAATGAAAGCCTGTCTCTAAAAATAAATAACAAATAAAAATTGATTAATATTTAATTGCATATACATCAAATTTCTTTATCCGTTCATTCATCAATGGACACTTAGCTTGTGTTCATGACTTGGTTATAGAGAATAATGCTGCAGTGAACATGGAAGTACAGATATTTCTTCAAGACAGTGATTAAATTTTCTTTGGATATACACCCTGAAATCGGATTGCTTGATAATGTGGTCATTCTGTTAATTTTTTAGTATCATCCATAATGTATTACATAACCCTTTGCTGGTATTTTATAAAGACAACACAATATGCCTTTTGAAAACACTGAGGTGAGGATATTTGCATTTATGTTTATCAGAATTGGCCTGTAATTTTCTTTTCTTGTAGTGTGTTTATCTGACTTTGGTATAAGGATAAAGCTGGCCTCATTAAAAAGAGTTTGAAAGTGTTCACTTCTCTAAAATTTTTCAAACTGTTTGAGAAAGATTGGCATAAATTCTTTTCTAAATGTTCGATATAATTCACCAGTAAAGTCATCCATTTCTGGGCTTTTTTTGATAGAAGATTTTTGATAACTGATTAGATTGCCTTACTTGTATTGGTCTGTTTAGATTTTCTATTTCATAATTCAATCTTGATAGGTTGTACACTTCCAGGAACTTATTGATTTCTTCTAGATTATCCAATTTGTTCTCATATAATTGTTCACAGTAGCCTCTTATAATCCTTTGTGTTTTGTAATATCACCTGTCATGTCCTTTTTCATTTCTCATTTTACTTGAGTCTTTTCTCCTTTTTCCTTCATCTCACTAAAGGTTTGTCAACTTATTTCAAAAAAAAAAAAAACTCTTAGTGTCATTGACATTTTCTATTGTTTTTCCATTTTCTATTTCACTTATTTCTGCTGTGACTTTGTTACTTCGTTTCTTCTACTAACTTTAGTCTTAGTTTGTTCTTCTTTTTCTCATTCCTTGAGGTGTAATGTTAGGTTGTTTATGTGAGATCTTTCTTTTTTTTTAAATGTAGATATTTATTGCCATAACTGTCTCCTTAGAACTGCTTTTGCTGCATCCCTTAAATTTTGGTATGTTGTGTTTTCATTTTTGTCTTAAGATATTTTCAAAATTATCTTTTGATTTCTTTGACTCATTGGTTATTCAGGAGCATATTGTTTAATTTCCACATATTTGTGAATTTTCCAGTCTTTCTGTTATTATTGACTTCTAGATTTGATTGTAAAAGATACTTAATATGATTTCAAGCTTCTTAAATTTGCTGAGACTTATTTTGTGGCCCAGTGTTTGATCTGTCCTAGAGAATGCTGTGTGAACACTTGAGAAGAATACGTATCCTGCTGCTGTTGCATGGAATGTTCTGTACATGTCTCTTGTGTTCATTTTGTCTATAGGTTATTTAAGTCTGCTGTTTTCTTACTGATTTTCTGTCTGGATGATTTATCCATTGTTGAAAATGGGGTATTGAAGCCCCTAATACCATTGTATTTGTGTTCATTTCTCCCATCAGTTCTGTTACTATTTGTTTTATATATTTAGCTGCTATAGTATTGGGTGCATATATACTTACAATGGTTATATCTTGATGAATTCACCCTTTTATCATGATATAATGACCTTTGTCTCTTATGACAGTATTTTACTTAAATTCTATTTTGTAAAAGACCATTTTATAGGCCGGGCGCGGTGGCTCACGCCTGTAATCCCAGCACTTTGGGAGGCCGAGGTGGGCGGATCAAGAGGTCAGGAGATCGAGACCATGGTGAAACCCCGTCTCTACTAAAAATACAAAAAATTAGCCAGGCGCGGTGGCATGTGCCTATAGTCCCAGCTACGCGGGAGGCTGAGGCAGGAGAATGGCGTGAACCCGGGAGGCGGAGCTTGCAGTGAGCCGAGATCGTGTCACTGCACTCCAGCCTGGGCGACAGAGTGAGACTCTGTCTCAAAAAAAAAAAAGACCATTTTATATATTTAGGGTTCCATTTGCATGGAATATCTTCTTACATCCCTTCACTTTGTTTGTATGTGCCCTTAAAGCTCTAGTGAGTCTCTTGTAGGTAGCATCTAGTTAGGTCTTATTTTTCTGTTCATTTGTCTGTTTTACTCCATTAAGCCACTCTGTATTTTTTGTTGAGAGAATTTAATCCATTTGCATTCAAGATAATTATTGCTAGGTAAGGACTTAATACTGCCATTTTGTTAATTGCTTTTTTTTTTTGGTTGTTTTGAAAATTAATTCCTTCCTTCCTTCCTTCTTTCCTTCCTTCCTTCCTTCCTTCCTTCCTTCCTTCCTTCCTTCCTTCCTTCTTTCCTTCCTTCCTTCCATCCCCCCTTTTCTTTTCCTTCCTTCCTTCCTTCCTTCCTCTTTCATCCTCCCTCTTCCATCCCCTCCCCTCTCCTCCTCTTCCTTTCCTTTCCTTTCTTCTCTCCTCTCCTCCTCTTCTCTCCTTCCTTCCCTCCCTCCCTCCCTCTTTCTCTCTTTCTTTCTTTCTTTCTTTCTTTCTCTTTCTTTCTTTTTTCTTTCTTTCTTTCTTTTTCCTTCTTTCTTTCTCTCTTTCTTTCTCTTTCTTTCTTTCTTTCTTTCTTTCTTTCTTTCTTTCTTTCTTTCTTTCTTTCTTTCTTTCTGCCTTCCCTGCCTTTCTTTTTATTTTTTGCTGTCATTTTTGACTCAATAATTTTCATTTTTTTTCTTTTTTGCTTCTAAAAAGAAAAAAAAACAGGATACATATGCAGAATGTGCAGATTTGTTACATAGGTATACAGGTGCTGTGGTTTGCTACACCAATTGACCCATCCTGTAAGTTCCCTCTCCTCACCCCCCACCCCACAACAGGCCAGGGTGTGTGTTGTTCCCCTCTTTGTGTCCATGTGTTCTCAGTGTTCAACTCCTTCTTATGAGTGAGAACATGCAGTGTTTGGTTTTCTGTTCCTGGGTTAGTTTGGTGAGATCGATGGCTTCCAACCTCATCCGTGTCCCTGCAAAGAACATGATCTCATTCCTTTTTATGCCTGCATAGTATTCTATGTTGTATATGTACCACATTTTCTTTATTCAGTCTATCATTGGTGGGCATTTGGGTGGGTTCCAAGTCTTTGCTATTGTAAATAGTGCTGCAATAAACATACATTTGCATGTGTCTTTATAATAGAATCATTTATATTCCTTTGGGTATATATCCAGTAATGGGATTCCTGGATCAAATGGTATTTCTGGTTCTAGATCCTTGAGGAATTGCCATACTGTCTTCCACAATGGTTGAACTAATTTACATTCCCACCAACAGTGTAAAAATATTTCTATTTCTCCACAGCCTTGCTAGCATCTACTATTTCCTGACATTTTAATAATGGTCATTCTGACTGGTGTGAGATGGTATCTCACTGTGGTTTTGATTTGCATTTCTCTGAGGATCAGTGGTGTTCAGCTTTTTTTCATATATTTGTTGACTGCGTAAATGTCTTTTTTTGAGAAGTGTCTGTTCATATCATTTGCCCACTTTTTGATGGTGCTGTTTGTCTTTTTCTTGTAAATATGTTTAAGTTCCCTATAAATTCTGGATATTAGACCCTTGTCAGATGGGTAGATTGCAAAAATTTTTCTCCCATTCTTTAGGCTGCCTCCTCACTCTGATGATAGTTTCTTTTGCTGTGCAGAAGCTCTTTAGTTTAATTAGATTCCATTTGTCAATTTTGGCTTTTGTTGCAATTGCTTTTGGAGTTTTTGTCATGAAGTCTTTGCCCATGCTTATGTCCTAAATGGTATTACCTAGGTTTTCTTCTAGGGTTTTTATGGTTTTAGGTTTTACATTTGAGTCTTTAACCCATCTTGAATTAATTTTTGTACAAGATGTAAGGAAGGAGTCCAGTTTCATTTTTTCTGCATATGGTTAGCCAGTTTTCCCAGCCATTTACTGAATAGGAGATCCTTTCCCCATTGATTGTTTTTGTCAGGTTTGTCAAAGATCAGATGGTTGTAGATGTGCGGTGTTATTTCTGAGGTCTCCATTCTGCTCCATTGGTCTATATGATTGTTTTGGTACCAGTATCATGCTGTTTTGGTTACTGTAGCCTTGTAGTATAGTTTGAAGTCAGGTGGTGTGATACCTCCAGCTCTGTTCTTTTTGCTTAGGATTGTCTTGGCTATCTGGGGTCTTCTTAGATTCCATATGAAATTTAAAATAGTTTTTTTCTAATTATGTGAAGAATGCTAATGGTAGTTTGATGAGAATAGCATTGAATCTATAAATTACTTTGGATGGCCATTTTCACAATATTGATTCTTCCTATGCATGAGGATGGAATATTTTTCCATTTGTTTGTGTTCTCTCATTTCCTTGAGCAGTTGTTTGTAGTTCTCCTTGAAGAGGTCCTTCACATCCCTTGTTAGCTGTATTCCTAGGTATTTTATTCTTTTTGTAGCAATTGTGAATGGGATTTCATTTATGATTTGGCTCTCTGCTTGCCTATTGTAGGTGTAAAGGAATGCTTGTGATTTTTGCACACTGATTTTGCATCCTGAGACTTTACTGAAGTTGCTTATCAGTTTAGGAAGTCTTTGGGCTGAGATGATGGGATTTTCAAACTATAAAATCATGTCATCTACAAACAGAGACAACTTGACTTCCTCTCTTCCTATTTGGACACCCCTTATTTCTTTCTGTTACCTGATTGCCCTGGCCAGAACTTCCAATTCTATGTTGAATAGGAGTGGTAAGAAAGGGCATCCTTGTCTTGTACCAGTTTTCAAAGGGAATGCTTCCAGCTTTTGTCCATTCTACATGACATTGTGTGTAGGTTTGTCATAAATAACTCTAATTATTTTGAGATATGTTCCATCAATACCTAGTTTATTGAGAGATTTTAACATGAAACGATGTTAAATTTTATCAAAGGCCTTTATTGCATCTACTGAGATAATCTTGTGGTTTTTGTCTTTGGTTCTGTTTATGTGATGGATTATGTTTATTGATTTGTGTATGTTGAACCAGCCTTGCATCCCAGGGTTGAAGCTGACTTGGTCATGGTGGATAAGTTTTTTGGTGTGCTGCTGGATTTGGCTAGCCACTATTTTATTGAAGGTTTTTGCATTGATGTTCATCAGGGATATTG
This sequence comes from Nomascus leucogenys, assembly GCF_006542625.1. Taxonomy (NCBI): domain Eukaryota; kingdom Metazoa; phylum Chordata; class Mammalia; order Primates; family Hylobatidae; genus Nomascus; species Nomascus leucogenys. The sequence goes on from NC_044391.1 coordinate 61,581,984, forward strand.
GCCTGATGTTTTCTTTTTTTGTTGTGTCTCTTCCTGGTTTTGGTATCAGGATGATGCTGGCTTCATAAAATGAGTTAGGGAGGAGTCTCTCCTTTTCAATTGTTTGGAATAGTTTCAGAAGGAATGGTACTAGCTCCTCCTTGTATTTCTGGTAGAATTCAGCTGTGAATCCGTCTGGTCCTGGGATTTTTTTGGTTGGTAGGCTATTAATTACTGCCTCAATTTCAGAGCTTGTTATTGGTCTATTCAGGGATTCAACTTCTTCCTGGTTTAGTCCTGATAGGGTGTACATGTCCAGGAATTTATCCATTTCTTCTAGATTTTCCAGTTTATTTGCATAGAGGTGTTTATATTATTCTCTGATGGTAGTTTGTATTTCTGTGGGGTCAATGGTGATATCCCCTTTACCACTTTTTATTGTGTCTATTTGATTCTTCTCTCTCTTCTTTATTAATCTAGCTAGTGGTCAATCTATTTTGCTATTTTTTTTTTTCCCCAAAAAAACAGCTCCTGAATTTGTTGATTTTTTTGAAGGGTTTTTCGTGTCTCTATTTCCTGCACTTCTTCTCTGATCTTAGTTATTTCTTGTCTTCTGGCAGCTTTTGGATTATTTTGCTCTTGCCTCTCTAGCTCTTTTAATTGTGATATTAGAGTGTTGATTTGAGATCCTTCTAGCTTTCTGATGTGGGCACTTAGTGCTATAAATTAACCTGTTAACACTGCCATAGCTGTGTCTCAGAGATTCTGGTACATTGTCTCTTTGCTATCATTAATTTCAAATAACTTCTTGATTTCTGCCTCAATTTCATTATTTACCCTGGAGTCGTTCAGGAGCAGGTTGTTCAACTTCCATGAAATTGTGTAGTTTTGTGTGAGTTTCTTAATCTGGGTTCTAATTTGATTGCACCGTGGTCTGCGAGACTGTTCATTACGATTTCCATTCTTTTGCATTTGCTGAGAAGTGTTTTACTTTCAATTATGTGGTCAATTTTAGAATAAGTGCCATGTGGCACTGAGAAGAATGTATAGTCTGTTGATTTGGAGTAGAGAGTTCCATAGATGTCTACTAGGTCCCCTTGATCCAGAGCTGAGTTCAAGTCCTGAATATCCTTGTTAATTTTGTCTCTCATTGATCTGCCTAATGCTGACAGTGGGGTGTTAAAGTCTTACACTATTATTGTGTGGGAGTCTAAGTCTCTTTGTAGGTCTCTAAGAACTTGTTTTATGAATCTCAGTGCTCCTCTCTTGGGTGCATATATATTCACAATAGTTAGCTCTTCTTGTTGAATTGTTCCCTTTACCATTATGCAATACCCTTCTTTGTCTTTTTTGCTCTTTGTTGGTTTAAAGCCTGTTTTGTCAGAGACTAGGAGACTAGGATTGCAACCCCTACTTTTTTTTTTTCCTTTTCATTTCCTTGGTAAATTTTCCTCCATCCCTTTCTTTTGAGACTGTGTGTGTCTTTGCATGTAAGATGGGTCTCCTGAATACAGGACACTGATGGGTCTTGACTCCTTATCCAGTTTGCCAGTTTGTGTCTTTTAACTGAGGCATTTAGCCCATTTACATTTAAGGTTAATATTGTTATGTGTGAGTTTGATCCTATCATCATGATGCTATTTGGCTATTTTGCCCACTAGTTGATGTAGTTTCTTCGTAGTGTCATTGGTCTTTATGTTTTGGTGTGTTTTTGCAGTGGCTGGTACCGGTTTTTCCTTTTAGTATTTAATGCTTTTTTCAGGAGCTCTTGCAGGGCAGGCCTGGTGGTAACAAAATCCTTCAGCATTTACTTGTCTGGAAAGGATTTTATTTTTCCTTTGCTTATGAAGCTTAGTTTGGCTGGAAATGAAATTCTGGGTTGAAAATTCCTTCCTTTAAGAAGGTTGAATATTGGCCCCTCATCTCTTCTGGCTTGTAGACTTTCTGCTGAGAGGTCTGTTTTATTCTGATGGGTTTCCCTTTGTAGGTGACCTGGCCTTTCTTTCTGGTTGCCCTTAACAGGTTTTCCTTCATTTTGACATTGGAGAATCTGATGATTATGTGTCTTAGGGTTGATCTTCTCATGGAGTATCATCTTAATGGTGTTCTCTGTATTTCCTGAACTTGCATGTTGGCCTGTCTTTCTAGGTTGGGGAAGTTCTCCTGGATAATATACTGAAATGTGTTTTCCAGCCTGATTCCGTCCTCCCCAGCTCCTTCTGGTTGTCCAATCAATTGTAGGTTCAGTTTTTTTGTGAAGTTCCATATTTCTTGGAGGCTTTGTTCATCCCTTTTCATTCCTTTTTTCTCTATTCTTGTCTGCATGTCTTATTTCAGTAAAGTGGTCTTCGAACTCTGATATCCTTTCTTCCGCTTGGTCAATTCTTCTGTTTTTACTTGTGTATGCATCACGAAGTTCTTGTGCTGTGCTTTTCAGCTCCTTAGGTAATTTATATTCCTCTCTAAACTGGATATTCTAGTTAATAATTTCTCTAACCTTTTATCAAGGTTCTTAGCTTCTTTGCATTGGGTTAGAACATGCTCCTTTAGCTCATCATAGTTTTTTATTACCCGTCTTCTGAAGCCTACTTCTGTCAATTCATCCATCTGATCCTCCATCCAGTTCTGTGCCCTTGATGGAAAGATGCTGCAATTATTTGAGGGAGAGGAGGCACTCTGGCCTTTTGGGTTTTCAGCATTTTTTCATTGATTCTTTTTCATCTTTGTGAGTTTTTCTAGTTTTGGTATTTGAGGCTGCTGACCCTTGGATGGGGTTTTTCTGGGGGCCTTTTTGTTGTTGTTGTTGATGCTATTTTTGTCACTTTGTGCTTGTTTGTTTTCTTTCAATAGTCAGGTCCCTCTTCCGTAGGGCTGCTGCAGTTTGCTGGGGGTTTTGCTTCAGGCCTTATTCATCTGATTCACTCCTGTGCCTACGGATGTCATTCAAGGAGGCTGAAGAGCAGCAAAGATGGGTGCCTGCTCCTTCTTCTGGGACCTCTGACCTTGAGGGGCACCAACCTGATGCTAGTAGGATGGCTCCTGTATAGGGTGTGTCTGACAACCCCTGTTGGAGGGTCTCACTCAGTTGGGTGGCACAGGAAGCAGGACCTGTTTAAGAAAGCACTTTATCCCTTGGTGGAAAGGGTGTGTTTTGCTGGGGGAAACCCACTTGTCTGGGCTGCCCAGAGTCTTCAGAATGACCAGGAGGAGAGGCTAAGTCTGCTGGTCCCCAGAGACTGCGACCACCCCTCCCGCTAGGGGCTCAGACCCAGGGAGATCTGAATTCTGTCCCTGAGCCTCTGGCTGGAGTTATTGGAGATCCTGTAGGAAAGCCCCACCCACTGAGGAAGGATGGGTCAGGGTTAGACCTGAAGAGGCCCTCTGGCCTTATTCCACAGCAAGTGTGCTGTGCTGTGGGGCCAAGTCTTGGGACCAAGCTATCCAGCCTTCCTAGCTCCAGCAAGGGAAAAGCACAGCCTGGAGCTATAGAAATAGGTGCCGCCCTTCCCCCCGCCCAGGGAGCTTAGCATGTTAGGCATCGTAGGTCCCAGTGCTGGCTGCTGTTCCTCCCTCAAGGAGCTCAAATGGCTTAGACAGCAGGCAGCTGCAGCCAGTGCTGGTCGCCCCTCCCACCTGGAGTTCAGTAAGCTTAAACAGATGCCAGCGAGAGGCTGTAAGAATCTGCGCATTCTGGGATTGGGACACTAGGCTCTGGTGGTGTGGGTTCACGAGTAGGATCTTCCGATCTGTGGGTTGCACATTTCTGTGGAAAAAGGACAGTTTCCCCTGCTGGGTATCGTGCTCACTCACCACCTCCCTTGGCTCGGGGGAGGGGGTTCCCCTTCCTTGTGTGGTTCTCAGGTTGGCTGCGGCATCACACTGCTCTTTCTTCTCTCCGTGGGTCATGCCAGCCTTCTAGTCAATTTTGATGAGAGAACCTGGATACCTTGGTTGCCAGTGAAGGATTCACATGCTTCTTATGTTTTTATAAGAAGCATGGCACTAGCATCTGCATCTGGTAAAGGCCTCGGAATACTTTCATTCATGGCAGAAGGCAAAGGGGAACCAGCATGTGCAGAGATGACATGGTAAAAGAGGAAGAACGAGAGAGGGTGAGGAAGTACCAGGCTCTTTTTAACAACCATCTCTTGTGGGAACTAATTCACTCATCTCTGATGGAGGGCATTACTCTATTCCTGAGGTATCCATCCCCATGACCCAGACACCTCCCATTAAGTCCAACACTGCCACATTGGGGATCAAATTTCAATGTAAGGTTCAGAGGGGACAAGTATTCAAACCATAGCAGTGGCTCTGATTCTGAGGTGTGGACACATATGGAGTGGCAGTGAAGTCGGAGTCCAGAATACAGTCGTGTAGAGTGGCTATAGGACCTGGAGTGTAGGTAGCTCTCAGGGACTGTGGCTCTGGTGTCTGAGACATGGGCACTTACAGTGGAGTCATAGAGCCAGTGGTCTGGAACACGGGTACAAGTGGAGTGGTCATGACTCTAGAGTTTGGTGGGGTTTGGGAGGTAGCATCACAATAATAGTTCCTTTTTGGGGGAATCACAGCATCTCCCTCTCCAGGTTGTTCACAGTGGCAATGGCTCTGGGTGAAAGTTACCAGTGTCCCTTGCAGAGAAGATTCACTGGAAACCATGCTGGCACCCGATGCATGGCTAATACTGATAGCCCCCACCATTCTAGACATCTCTAGATATCTCAGGTGTGCCATTCTCCCCAGTGATTTATTCTGTGTGATTATTCTGGGCATTTTGCTTATTTATTGTTTGTTTTGTTTCCTTTTGTTGCATGGATTCTTTTGAAACTTTGAGCAATCCCAAGGATGTTTTTCTTGCCTTTGTAGGGAAAATAAGGCTGATGTCTCCAGCTCTGTCATCTTGATGACATCACTCCGCATTAAATCTTTCTAAAGGAATTACTTACTGTTTGATTCATACTTCTCAAAAGCTCAAAAGTTCTAAAATAACCAAGAGTGTACACATATTTGTTGAATAAATAATTTGAGACATAATGAGACAGGTCTAAATTGTCTTGAGACTGGAAATATGTTTAGGCTAAATTATTTTTCAAATATTTAAATGTGTTACTAGAGAAGCTAAATAGGATGTAATTTTAAAAGCTCTTCCTTAATATGCATCCAGAGAGACAGACTGGCAGGTATCCAAAGCTATTTGGTGACTCTCATGGGGCAGAACTTGTTGCTGAGATTTCTTGATTTAAATATGAGTTGAATATGCCTTCCTCTAGGAGTATTTTGTCACTTAAAAAGAAAAACTGCCTATTTTAAAGTAATTAAAATTAAATATGATTAAATAGGGATTATTAGAATTATTTGTTATACTTTGATAAATGTAAAAGACTTTATGTTTTTCAATTATACTTGTAACCATTAGTAGTAATATTAGTGGTCTCATTTTACATGGAGATTAAATTGCAATTAGCTCATTTTCATGAAACCTGGGAAATCATTTGGTATACGGATATTTGACAACTATTTGAAACATTAGGGAAAATCCTGGGTATTTTAATGGAACCAGAAATTCTTTAATGTTACATAAACCATGTACAAGTATCTCAAATTTTGAAACATGTTTGATACCTGTTCACTGTAGGTATTTAATTTTTTTTCTTTAACTGAATCTCTTTCTTAATGATTGGAGAGATGCTTCAAATAGAATTGGATGACATTAGACGTATTTTTTTTCTCCTGGTTACCATCTTAAGAGGGAAATAGAAACTGAAGAAAGGGGACTCCAGCTACAAAACCAAGGTAGCTAGCTTTATTATATTTTCCTCACTTTTAAAATATATTATTGATATTTCAAACATTTAGATAGTATTCAAAAACAAAATCAAAATTTGTGTTCCACTACCAGCTTAATAAATAGTAGTACTATGGGCAATTGAAGTCTTCTGTGAATTTCTTCCTGGTAATACCCTCCTCTGCTCCCCAGAAGTAACTATGATCCTGAATGTGGTATTTATATACTTCTCAATCTTTTTTATAATTTCCAGTCTAGACAAAACATAATTTTTTTTTTTTTTTTTTTGAGACAGAGTCTCACTCTGTCAACTAGGCTGGAGTGCAATGGCACAATCTCAGCTCACTGCACCCTCTGCCTCCCAGGTTCAAGCAATTCTCCTGCCTTAGCCTCCTGAGTAGCTGGGATTACAGGTGCCCGACACCATGCCCAGCTAATTTTTGTACTTTTAGTAGATATGGGGTTTCACCATGTTAGCCAGGCTGGTCTCGAACTCCTGACCTCAGGTGATCTGCTTGCCTAGGGCTCCCAAAGTGCTGGGAAAAAATATTATTATGCTATCTTGCTTGTTTTTACATGTTATGATTGGAATTGTGATATATGAGTTCTTCTGTACATTTTCTTCCTCAATATTAAGCTTGTAGGCTCTATGTTGATACTTGTAGCTCTATTGTATTATTTTTGAGTGAATTTTTAAAAATGCTATTAAAGTGTGATATAAAGTAACAAACATGGCTTTTTGTCACATGGACCTCAAATTCTGTCTTATTCCGTATATCTGTGTACCTTTAAGAAAGTTATTTAAATGATCTCAGCCAGCTTTTAAAAAAATCTATAGAATGAGGTAATAGCATCTTCTTTTATCTTCCAAATTTTATTTTAGAACCAGGGGCTACATGGACAGGTTTATTACAAAAGTATACTGCTTGGTACTGAGGGTTGGAGTATGATTGAATCCATCACCCAGGTAATGAGCATGATACCTAACAGGTAGTTTTTTTTTTTTTTACTCCTACCCACTTCTCTTTCTCCCTCTTATATTCTCTGGTGTTTTTTGTTACCATCTTTACGTCCATGTGTACCCAATGTTTAGCTCCCACTTATAATTGAGAATATAGCATATTCTTTATAAAGTAGTCTTGGTATAATGATATAATGGGTATATATATTTAAACACATATATGTATATATACACACAAACATATCCACACATATATACAATAATATATGTTTGGAACATAACAAATATTAATTCTTTTCCCTATTATAATTTTCTTTTCTATCTCCACTTTTTAAAATTAGTTGTGATTACTATAAATACTTTTTATATAACAGGGACTACTTGTTGGTATTCTGGGATATAAGAATGCAAGGAAAAAAATTTGAGAAAAAACATTCTGTTATGTCTGTGGTTCTCAGCAGCTTGATGCAGTGAAAGAGGCCTGAGCTATGAAGTCATAAATCCTGGATGTGACTTCCAGCTCACTGGTTCACTGGTTATGTGACTTGACCAAATTACTTAATTTTCTTTTAGCCTGATTTTTCATTGGCAAAATGGAAACAGATGCTACTTAACTGATAAGGGCTTTGTGATGATGAAATTAAATCAGTTTAGTAAAGTACTAAACATTTTTCCAGGCTTATTATATATGTGTAATGCAAATTAGCAGATTTCCCTTTTACCATCAATTTATTAATATGTCAAATATTAACAGAAGTCTGTTATATACATCTAATTATCTACATTTCAGGGCTTTATTTTCCGTCTTCTTTTCACTGTACACTTTCAAACCCTGAGTTATTTCATGGACTTCCATAGCTTAAGCAGTTCTGGACACTAACAAACCAACATATTCAGCTACAGACTCATTATCCAATAGATTATTGGAAATGTTATGTGCCTAACTCTTCATCTTCCTAGTTTACCTCTCCTTTGTTAAATCTAAAATTATTTTCTCATTATCTCACCATATTCTTATAATACTTAGTTCTACTACTCTAGTGTTTAAATATCTCTAAAATATTTTCCTCATCACTGTATCCTTACATTTGCCTTGTTTAGGCCCTCATCACTTCTGGTGGATTAGAAGTGATATTTTATTAAATGTATCCCTTGCTCCTGTTTATGGCATCCAGTCTATCATTCCTCCACAAAATCTGGCCATATTACTCTCTTGGTGAGATCTTGAAATATTTCTATTTCTGCGGAATAGCATCAAACACCTTAACAGCATTGAAATTGTCCTATATAATCAATATTTTAACAGTTTTTAAAAGGTCTATATAAATCAGATTCTATGTAATTTTGCCCTATCACCTGATAAATTGTCCATTGTATCCAAAGTTCTCATCATAGAGAAACTTGAGTTTCTCAAAGCTTATCATGCAATGTCCTCCCTCTCTACAAATGCATGTGTTGTTGTCTTTCCTGGAAATGCCTTCAAGCCTTTTCTTCCAATACTAAGCCTTGAGAGGAAATAAATTAATGTTTCTAAAGTCCTTACTGTATCAGAAACTGTGTTAAGTAATGTAAAGACATGGCAATAGTTGAATTTCCTAATAACTCCATGAAGTTGACAAGATCTCCATTTCAGAGATGAAATTGAGGCAGGATTTAAACTCTCATTGGCTGACTCCAAAAACTGTATTTTTAACAATTGTGCCCTAAATAATTTATTTAATTCTCACAAAAACCTAAAGAAAGATAGATATTTAAGTTGATTTTTACGTGATAAAACATGCTCTTGTAGTATGAATGGTGTATCCTAGTCATATAGTTAAATTCAGCAAAGCCTAAATTTAATATCAAATTTGACAAACATTAAAGCCCATATTGTTTCCATTATAAACCCCTGTGTCTTTAAATATCACCCCTTCCCTCAATGAATCATTTCCCAGTGCTCCCACGGGTAGATGATAATGCCAATGTTTTCTCTGCTGATATGCCTCGTATAGTGGAATAAAATAAGAATAATTAACATTTACCGAGCAGTTATTTAACATATAGACACATTTCTATGTGCTTTGGTTAATTATCTAATTTACATATCTCAATGAGTATCATAGCGACCATATGCATTACTCTGCAACAGTGTGGTTGCCTGTTTTCCTTATGAAAGTGTGAACACCTTGGAGGCAACAACTGACTGATACGTATCTGACTTCCTAGCATCTAGTGCAATTCCTTGTGTGTAGAAGGTCCACAATAAATATTTTTAATTAAATGAATGGGCTATGTTAGGGAGTGTCTATGATATTGGTAGGACACAGAAAAGTAGAAAGCATGTCTTAAATCTTGGAGAACAAATGAAATCTTCTCCCACAGTACTTATCCCTTGAACTCAGGAATGCAGAATCTTTAGTGGTTTAAATTCTTCTCCTAAAAATTACGCATTTTCCAAATGACAGTAGTCAGTTAGACATCTTAATAGATATCACAGATTTATACCTAAATTTGCTTTGATTTATACCCAAATTTTGATTTATTTTATTGGCCCCATTCACATTATAGCGTTCACTCCTTATTTTACATGCACTATAAAATTCAAAGTATTGGAAAGTCTCTTGATCTGTAAAGACATTACATTTGTCTAAAGTGGCCATCTCTGTTTTCCATCCATTTGGAAAGCTCATTTAAGTGTTTTTCTCAGGCATAGCCAGACTTCTGAAAAATGGAAATTGGCTCTTCATTACGACCTTGTCTTTGTTTTATCTGAGAGTACAATTGTCTACTTTTCCTCCATCATTTCCATTCAAGGCTTACTTGCTGCATCTTTTCTTGACTTCCTCAGGATTTACTATCTGCATAGTTTTCCTCGTGCCATATGTTTCTCTACTTTGCTGGGTTCTAATTTTCGTCTATTCTAGGATGATGACGACGATGATGATGATGAAATGATGATGATGATGATGTGTGTGTGTATATGTTGTCTTTGTGTGTTTCTCATCTCCGTCTCCATCTTTAGACAATTGAAACCTGAAACTTAACCAAGCAGATGCAAAGTTGCAGTCTTTGTTTCAGAGTTGGCTACGGAGATTTGTATGTGAGAAACGATACTGGCTTTCCTTCCACTCACTGACGAAAGAGGGACTAAGCTAATGCTCTTCCCAGCCACCTGGTTATGCACTGTTGAATCATGCCATTTTAGGAAACTGAAATTTCTAGTGCTTACATTTGTAATTATCGTAGGTTATGTCAGTAATTTAGATTTCCTAAATTATTGTACTCTATATAACCTTGTACCTAATAAATTTCAAAATATTCAAATTTTATTTATAAATAAAATGCTTTTTATATGAAATTGCTTCTATATATGATTAAATTGATAAAACTTCTGTGATTTATAAAATGTCTGAGGCCTTTAAATCTTCTATTTAAGGAATAAATAATATTACTCATAGAAGAGAGAAATATCGGGGAGCCAGGCACGGTGGCTCACACCTGTAATCCCAGCACTTTGGGAGGCCGAGGCAGGTGGATCACGAGGTCAGGAGATCAAGACCATCCTGGCTAACACGGTGAAATCCCGTCTCTACTAAAAAATACAAAAAAATTACCCGGGTGTGGTGGCGGGTGCCTGTAGTCCCAGCTACTCGGGAGGCTGAGGCAGGAGAATAACTTGAACCCGGGAGGCGGAGCTTGCCGTTAGTGGCGATTGAACCACTGCACTCCAGCCTGGGCAACAGTGTGAGACTCCGTCTCAAAAAAAAAAAAAAGAAAACAGAAAAAAAAAAAAGAGAGAAATATTATAAAACAAAGTCTATGTAGCTTACTTGAAGTTTATTAGCTTGGGGGCAATACATGCGAATATGAAAATAGAAGCTACCCAGGGCAGAACAAAACATTGTGGCACATGGAATACATAATAGACAGAGGAAGTGGATGGCTAATTTCTCAGACTGCCATTTGGAATGTTTTATCATCTTTATCAGTCAAGTGCAACTGTCTTCTCTATGGCTCAGCAGGGATTATGCTTCACATGCGCTTAGACATCTCTAAACTCAGCACCTATTGTCATCAGCACCCCTACTACCTTCAAGGGCTGATATCAACTGCTATTGATTTATTGATGAAAATAACCATGATGACACCACCAAGGGTGAATAGCTCCCTACAGCAGAATTATCAGTTGGAAAACTTTGGTTTAACTCTGACAGTCATTCTTTACTCAACCCTGAGTAATGAACTTAAAGGTTTCACTTTGATTTTACAAATGATCAGGTGGAATGACATAGAAATATGAATTGTGTGTGTGTGTGCATGTATGTGAGACAGCGTATAAAAAGAGGCTTTGGGAAGACATGACTTTAGGCATCTCAGTAACCTTAATAACATCATGTTCAGTCCACTTTTGGTGGAAAAAGAAGGCTTAATTGGTTTTTATATCTAAGAAACTTTGAAAAATAGACAAGCATTTTATACATATATGTATTTGCTGGTTTACATGAATCTCCCATCCTACAGTATTTTTGCAAATACTGCAGTATTTTGCAAATACTGTTATGACATTTTAAAATGCTACCTTTGTTTTCCCTTGATGAATATTAGCAAAATTAAATGTACATTTTGTTTTAAAGCCTGTTTTTTTCTTCAGGCAATGAAAACAATGCTGTGTTCTTAGAAGCTTAAATTCTAAGAGCAAGAGCTCTCAGAACCACTGACACACCCAAAGTAAAGGTGCTTATGTTCCAAAACAGTTAATATTGATGGACACATATACCCATATTGATGATTTTTAAGAGAAACTCCTTCCACATTTTTGAATTGAAAAATTAATTATTTGTCAATTAAACTTCTCTAAAAAAGTTATTCAAATGAGTCCAGGTAAAAATCTCCATATTTTATAGCCACATATTTTCTCTTTCTTTCATTTATTTATTTTCTTAATTTTCATTTAGCCTTGTTGATGTTCCAGAAATGATAGCGAAAAGCCAATTCCGTATATCTCACTTATAATGTAGAATATCAGCCTAAACTTGCAGAAACTATATCTTTTGAATAAAAGACAGCAGATGCTGTAGCATTTCTGCCAAAGAAGGAGTCCAGTTTAAACATTCTGCAGTATGCAAATGTCATCTCCTCTATGTGAATGTTTTCCCCGAGTGGATGTTGCAGGGTTGGAGTCTTCTGCCTATGATTTAGGTTGTAATTTTATTTGTGGAAATAAACCAATCGTGGAGCTCCAATTGTCTGGGCGGTGAGGTGATCAATAGCCCATTACTGGATAGAACAGCGACTACAGGAAGAGCATTGAAGATTTTAATGTATGAATTATGCATGCAGCGCGCATTCTTTAGTCTCCGAACAGAATGACAGGGTTTGTGAAGTCGCCTCAGATAGTTTCTTGCATTAAGTGACTGCAGTGAAATGCTTAATATTTTCAGGCATAGAAGCAGCATTGACTCCGGCCAGCCGAATTTGGAAGATGTAAATCTGCCAGCTCACAGCACGGAATGCTTTATTTGAAAGTATTGCTGTATAGACAGCCAGCTTTTCTGTCATCTAACCTGCTCTCCCCAGGTTGGCTGAAGGATGGGAGCGGCTGTGCCTGCCTGTGAGGTCACAGCATGAAGTCCTTTTAACTTGCTTTCTGCTGCAGGAGAGAGGCGTATTGTGGTATAACTGTTGCTGTATTTATTCAGATGGACAATTTGCAATAGATATTATACCCAGGACGACAGATAAGTCAACACATAAGGTAAGTCCAAGGTTTTTTTAATAGGTTAGGTGATTGTAAACTAGAATATGCTGAGTTAGGATAATGGTGATGCCATATTAGTGAGGTTGACTCAGACCTTAGTATTGCAACGCCAGCATCAGGACTCTCAATTGTTATGTTAAATGAGAGGTGACTTTCTATATTTGATAGTATTGGACCATAGGGTATTTGATCTTGCATGCAAAAGCTTTTCAAGAATGTACTAGAGCTCGAATGTGTGGAAGACTGCAAACTGGGGAGGGGCAGCAGGAGAATGAGCTGAATCGATAACTGGAAATTACCTCCTTGTGGGGAAGTTTTAGCACGGCTGTGGCATCGCGTTGGCTCAGATTATTTCCTTAATGTCAACATTTTCAGATTCTAGTAAAAGATGTGGGTAGACACCAGAAATGCTCAAACCTTCTCCCAGAAGCAGAGGAGAGCACTGAGGTACTCAAACTCAAATACTGTGTTGCATACAAATTGAGCAGATGGAATTCAAACAATTTTGGACTAGCCTGCCCTTGAGGGAAGACCTTGCTGTCAAACAAAACCATTTGACTTCTACCTGTGGTGGTTTGGTTTTATTTTTCCCTCTTGTCAAGAATGCCTTACTCCAAAACGTATGGATAGATGACATGTTGTGACATTTACCCAAAAAAGAGTTTTATTTCTTGGTGTTTAAAAAATTACCCTTATACAATTATAGGACCCACTACATAAGATCCAAATAAAATTTACAAAAACTCTGTAAAACTGAAAAACACAGTACTATATGAGTATATTTGTCAGAAGTCATTGTTAATTAAAGTTGCTTGCTTAAATATCATGGCAAATGATTAATTCCTGAACATTTGTTTAGGATGACAAAACAGAATTAATAAATATAAAGCAAGAGACACTAGATAAGTAAAATTCTTTAAGGATACTCTTCAATTTATATTACTAGTGAATATATATTACTAGTGAATATATATACTAGTGAATTTATATTACTAGTGAATATATATGCACATGCATACATACATATATATTATCATTCATAGTTTATAAAACATTAATATATGCACTATAATATATAGGTATATCTACTTCCTCGTGTATGTTTATTGATACTGTTTTTAAAAGTGTGTTTGCTAAATCATCTATCAAGACCAAGAACAGATAAGGACGAGTATGTTTTGGAAAAAAAAAAAAAAAAAGCATCACTTTATTTTTTTTAAAAAGAAAGAAATTTAGAGTAATGATGATAATAAGAGCACAGGAAAACTACATTTCATGCATTTCAATTCTGCTACAATGTTGATATTTTATTGGGGTTTCCTGTTGTCCAGGCGTTGTGCACAGAACTCCCAGCATTACAGAATGGTTTAAATCTTCAAAGCTGATCTAGTTTAGGTATGAGGAAACTCACACCTGAAGTTTTTCCTTAGGGAGGGGAATAAAGGAAGGAGATATTACTACCTATATATCTTAGAGGTCTCCTGATGCTGAGTCATGGTGTTCAGTTCTGCTCAAATGCCTCCTGGCTGAGGTGGCTGGTTAACAGCTAATAAAATGGAATCTAGAGGAAAATGAGAAAGAATGGAGGGGGGCAGAAACTTAAGGATACTTATTGCCTAATGACACACACTAAATTCTGAGTAATAAGTAGAATGTCAGTGCTACTTGTTGGATCTGGCTGAGTTGACAGTAGGAGAATAAAAGCTCCCGTGCTGGGTGACAAGATCATAGCAGTAGAATTACTAGCCTAACAAGGGGAGAGTGTATAAACAAAGGGGTTCGAGAAGCACTGCCCTTGTACTTATCTAAAGCTCTCTGTCTTCTTTCTAGTCTCAACCCAAGCCATTAATCAATCTCATTTAAAAGACATAATGTTCAGATAAAGAATAGTTTCCGGATCATGTAAGGAAACTCTGGAATAAGATGTGCTCAGTTCCTGCTTCCCACGGTGGTTATAATTAATTTTTATAGGCTATCAATTGGGAGGAACCAACAAAAAATTGATGAGAATTTTTAAATATCTTCTTTGGTATATATGAGGCACTAAAATGAGCTTAGATAGTGATTGTTATGGCAACATATAATCGTATTAGATATAATTGGAAATGGAGACTGAATATATTACAAAAATATATATTAAAAAGGAAACAGGGCAAATGGAATGAGAGAGTAGTGAAACATCAAACATGAGATTTTGAAAGAAAAATGTACTTAAATTGTAGTTGATATACATTATTAGTGACTCAAAATCAATGTATAAAAAATTCTGAAGTAACAGGTTTACTAATATAAGGGTTTATAATTTCTTTAAAAAATAAATGTTAAAGGTGACTTAGAGTGAGAAATAATTGACAATAATATTTTAAAGTAGAAAGGTGTAATATTTCTTATAGGGAATAAATACTGATAGAGCTAAAATATATTTGTACTTATGTTGTAATAAATTGAAGTAGAAATCTCTCTCTATATATTGAGAGAGAGGGAGAAAGCATAGTGTATATGTATATACTCTTTATCTGTCTACCTATCTATCTAGTTTTCTACTTAGGAACTACCATAAGTGATCTGTAACTATCATAATCCTAAGTGGTAGTTACATATATATATATATGTATACACATACACTATATATGAAATATATATACTATAAGTTAATATACAGTATAGTATATATATTTACAGTATATATACTATAAATATATACAATATATACAGTATATATACTATACATATACTATAAATATATACAATATATACAGTATATATACTATACATATACTATATATACTATACATATATAGTATACTATATATACTGTAAATATATACAGCATATATATATATACTGTAAATATATAGTATATATATTTACTTAGAGTGTATACATTTACACATATAATTAAATGTATATACTGTATTTACTTAGGATTGTGGTAGTTACAGATTACTTACGGATGATTAGGAGGCCTACAAGTATTTGAAGAGAGGTAACATACCCATTTTCAACAAAGCAAGTTAATATGAAAGTTGAGGAAATCAGAGCTTATGATTAGACAACAAGAAAATTTCCCATAGGGTGCTTCAGTAAACAGTCCTGATGAGTTGCAAGCTTTGTGAAATTCACAGAAAACTTTTGCAGGTATGAATCTACAACAAAGAGTGATTGTTTGGAGATATCATCTTCTTTTCTCTCCTGTTTGAGAAAAATGATTAAATTAGTTCCCCCTCAAAATTTTTTCCCTGAGTAATTAGCATATGAAACATCTTTCTTTCAGATATGCTCTTCAGGGTTGACTCTGAGGAGTGCCTCAGTTTAATATAGCTTTATGGATGCTTCACCAATTTATTCCCTCCTATTGTAAATATACCTTTTACTCCATTTTCATTGTTCATCAATCTCTTTCGTCTCACAAGACAACTCAGTGCAATAAGGAAGCATTTATTAAGGATCCTCTTGTTTGGTTTTGCTAGGTACTCTGGTTTTGTAGATGCAAAAGAAGATGAAGGGCCTGTGCTTTCAATGGGAGCAAACAAGTCAAATGCAGGGGGAAAAAAGATAAAACATAGGAGCACCCAAAAATATTTCGTAAAACGTTTTACTGTCATAGGAGAAATGAGGAATTATGCACAACATTTTTTAAGTGGCACCTGGAGGAAGAACATGCATAAAAGTATGGAGGCTAAAATTAATATTATGTATTTTAATGTTGGTACTGAAACAGAGGGATTGGATGGGTGGTGTAGCTGAGAATAAACAAGGTGGGGGCAGGTTATTAGGAACTTAGCCACCAGAATAACATGTTTAGACTTGACTTAATAGGCAGTGAACACCCACAGACATTATTTAATCTCACTGGAGGCATTTAATGATAAAGAAGTATCTGACTCTTGAATCAGATAAATTCTCAGCATTTCTTTTTAATGGCTGCTAATCCTAAATTAAATAGTCATGCACCACATAAATACGTTTTGATCGCATATTTGACAGTGGTCCCATGAGATTATAATGGAGCAGAAAATTCCCTGTTGCCTAGTGATATGGTAGCCTTTGTAATGACATAGAGCAACACATTACCTTTTTTCTATGTTTAGATACACAAATATTTACCATTGTGTTGTACTTGCCTACAGTATTCAGTACGGTAACATGCTGTTCATGTTTGCAGCCGACAACAATAGGCTATGCCATACAGCCTACGTATGTAGTAGGCTAGACCATCTAGGTTTGCGTAAGCACACTTCGTGATGTTCCCACGGTCAAAATCACCTAACCGCTCATTTCTCAGAATGTATCCTCATAGTTAAGTGATGTGTAACTGTATTGTATTAACCATGTCTTTTATTTTCTGTATTCTGATACTTTAGCTTTGCAGACCCTGGAAGGACCACCCTTCCTAGGTGTTAGCTGATTACTGGAGTTAGTATACAACTTGCCCCTGAGTACACTTTTCAAATGCAAACCAACCAATCCAGAGCCCCACCACTACAACCACCTTCCTTATCTGGGCTCTCACACTCTGGGCCACTATCCACTTGGCTAATCACCCTGGGGACACATACCAGACAAGTGACAAATGAAATTTTTCAAACTAGCCAATCCTAAACACTGACCTGCTCCTGTTCGTTCTGGTGAAAACCACACAGTTCCCCTCTCTCCCTCTGCCTCCTGACCAGCCCCAGTTCTTCTCCATGTTGCTCCTTGTGGTGTGCTGTGCCCTTTGCTCTGGTGATCTGTGGGTTTAACAAATTATCTTTTTTTTTTTTGAGATGGAGTTTCATTCTGTCACCCAGGCTGGAGTCCAGTGGCACAATCTCGGCTCACCGCAACCTCCTGGAGTGCAATGGCGTAATCTAGGCTCACTGCAACCTCCATCTCCCAAGTTCAAGCGATTCTTCTGCCTCAGCCTCCCGAGTAGCTGGGATTACAGGCATGTGCCTCCACATCTGGCTAATTTTTGTGTTTTTTAGTAGAGACGGGGTTTCACCATGTTGGCCAGGCTTGTCTTGAACTCCTGGCCTCAGTTGATCTGCCCACCTCAGCCTCCCAAAGTGCTGAGATTACAGGCGTGAGGCACTGCACCTGGCCAACAAGTTATCTTTTCAATGACAGTTGTCTCCAGATCTGTTGTCCTTAACAAACCTAAATAATAAAACCTACATTAAAATAAACTTAAAAATCTTCTAAATTTTAATACAAACTAACATAAATATAAATACTATATTCCCAGGACATGAAATAAATTAGCCAAGTCTTTTTTCTTAAAAAAAAAAAAAATCATTACCTTTTTACTGAACTGTTTTCTTATTTTGAATTTAAGGATAAATTCTGAGTGAATCTCTTATAAAAATAAACTTAACTATTTTCCAAGTTGCGGTTGATAAAGGGAGGGTACATCCTCTAGAAATGTGAATGGGCAATTAGAAGTTTTCAGTCTTATGTCAAGATACATAAGTCTAAAGTTTTAAATATTTTCCTGAGATTGCTTTAACTTGTAGTATGTCATATCTACTGCATGGGAACAAGCGTTTACTTTGTCAAAAGACTAAATCAATGCTGAGGGAAAATGCTATCTTTATACTACTTGAATATAGAAAATTTTGAAACTGTAACTACTAAATGCTAGTGTTGTTTACATAATGTCTGTAATATCTGATGAGGAACTACACTACACATCCTAACAAAAAGAAATTCTGTTACGTTAAGCCACAAAATTGAATTGAATTGCACTCTCTTGAGAACAGTGTCCAAGGAGAGATTGTTAATCAGTGAATGCAAAACTTTAGAACAATGAACCAAATGCAATTAAGCAGAAGACTAACAAGAATTAGACCACACAGAAAACCATGCTTTGAAGAATATGTATCACAAGATAGTATCTTTTGGTGGTGCACTCCATTATTTTAAAATACCATCACTGAAAGAAGAGAACAGTAAATGATTTTAAGAGGTAGAATAATTCAAATATTAAATGCATGTTTGATTTTTACGGCCATTAACTGCCCTTTCACCCATTCTACTCCTAGATTGCATTATAAGTTATTACTGTAATCGTAATAGCCCTTTGAGAAATAAACTTTTGAAAAACTCGAGTGGCAAATTGATGACAATTTAGGTTGGGAATACGTTAGAAAAGATACTAGTCATGATAGCAGATGGAAGGGCAGCAAGGTAGGTGGCTGGGAGGGAATCTGGAGGCGGAGCTGTGCCAGAAAGAACATAGGAATTTAAACAGATGGAAGATGATATATCAGTTGGCAGGGAGAGCCGCTGGGTGACAAGCAGAAGAATCTATTGAAGAACTGGGTGGATAGGCAGCCAATAAGTGAATTAGATGAACCAGTAATAAAAGAAATAGATCAGTATGAGGGCACCCAAGCTCCAGAACAAATAGACAAGAACAATAGAAAGCAACTACAATTAGTCCCTTTGCTTGAACCTGAGGAAATTACGTTTATTGTAATCTTTTAAAGTGCTTTGAAGTGATGATGAATAAATGATGATAAATAAGATGATGATCACCTTCCATAGAAGGAAAATGTTAGTATAAAATTTAAAGATGCTTACCACTAAATAAATATATTCTATAAAATTATTATGAGCATACAATTTATTTTATGTCCTAGTTTTGGGTTTCCTATAAATTGAGTTCTGGCCCTGGCTTGGTTACCATATGAGGCTATGGGGACGTGGCTGGAAAATAATGCTGATGCATAGTGAAAGTGGAGAATAAGAACTTGAATTCCTTTCAAAAAAGAGAATTTACCAGACTATGGCAAATGTGAATATGGTATTATCTTTATAAAAATAGCTTATGTTGTTTTTGTCTATTAAAGATGATAATAGCAGTGTCTCAATGAGGATAAAGAAGACCATTACAAGTCATTTGGTCTCTCTTCTGCCTTCAGACTTACCCACTCTTAAATCACCATATTCTTAGGCAATTATTCATACTTGCAAGCGCTTAGTATAATTGTGTAGGGCAGTTATGCACTTTTTAAATGACAGCTGTCATTATGGGTTGATAGAAAGTACCATACCCAGGAATATTTGTAGGAAGGACTTGGCTTAATATGACCATTCTGATTGACCTTCAGATAATTACATGGTTTCTTAGCAGAGAAGATACTTCAATTTGCCACATTATAAGCTTAAAATTAACATTCTTTTTATTCTTCCATCTAGCCTATAAACTTATTTTTCTGGTACTGTCAACCATATTTCTCAGGCCAGTCTATGACTTTCTATTTTACTAGCCAAAGCCCATATGCCATTATGCCTGAAACTGGGTTGTTTTACTGCCAATATGATCATTTCTAAAATATCTGTATTCCAGTCAATCCCACACACAGAATCAGGGATCATTTATCTCAAGGGTTGTCTGAGTTATATGAATATTCTTTTCAAGTGAATTTTTTTTAGGTGGCACTTTAATCTCTTGAATTAAACTCCTGAGCACAGGCTAGTAGCAGTGTCTTCCGAAATTCTAAGTGCTATTTATACACATACACACACACACACAAGTTGGAGCAATTTCCTAAAGAACAAGATGAGGCAAATTCTACACATATGCCAGGTACTAGGCCAGGCCAGACAATGAGGGATACAAGGATAAATAAGATATGAACCTTTTCATCAGAGTTTATATTTTGGTGGATGAACAGGTAAATATATATATATATATGTATGTGTGTATGCATATGTATATATATGTGTATGCATATGTATACACATACATATATATGTGTGTATGCATATGTATATGTATACAGGTGTATATATACATACATATGCAGGTATATACACATATATGATAATATATATAATATAATATATGATAATATAATTGTATATATAGTATTATAATCATATATGTATATATTATAATACATATAATATGTATACAGGTATATACATACACATATATGTGTATATATATATAAAATCAGATACTATGGTACACTTTAATAGATGCAATGACATTATATTCATGTAATATATGTGTATATCATCCTCCATAATGGCAAATCTCTTGAGGTTAGGGAACACACTAATTTATTAATTAGTAAATATTTATTAAGCCTCTTTTATGTACAATGGTTATGCAAAGGGAAGATTTTTCCCTGTTGCTGTGGGCAAAACAGTCTATTGAAAAAGACAAAAGAAAGGCGCGAACTTTCTGTGAGATATAATGGTACACAGTATGTACAATAAGTGCATATAAATTGGGCTCTAACCAAAATCAGGAGAGGACATCAAGGATAACTTCCTCAATGAAGAAATCAAAGGATACATAGGATAGTTTTTAAACTATTTAAGTATTTGTATAATGATTTATTCATTGTTGTTATAAAATAATGGTGTTGACTGTAAACTTCAGAGGTTCACACTAAAAAAGATACGTGTATTTAATGAACAAAGGAAGCCAACTATGTGTTTGGTGTTGAGATAATTATTTAAGTATTATCTCACTTAATCCTCTCCAGAAGACTATGATATCCTCACTTTTAAGATGGATGTTACACTATTACTAAAACCCTTTAGTTCAGGATTAGGAGATTAAAGTTTCTCTTTCATATCACCGTAATTTTGCAAAATTTTCTTGGCCACTTTGCAGAAACTTTTAAATGTCAATGCATTTATATATTCGGTGATATTTTGGAACCCCTGTATTCATTAGATTGTTCATCTCCCTTTCCTTTTAACTAAAATGTATATAATGGGGCCAGTACAACGTTGCATGTTAATTTTTATTCAGATGCTATTGATTAGGAGATTGGAGGGGGGGCCTCAAGATGGCTGACTAGAAGACTTTCATGCCCACCTCCTCCACTTTAAAAACCAAAATAGTGTTCAGACAGTCACATATTGAATATATTACCTGAGAGAGAGTGGTGGAATTCAATAGGGAAGTGACAAAAACACCAAAAGCAGGAAAGAGAAGGGAGAGAGAGACAGTCTGCCTGCCCAGAATCAGCTGGAAGCTGGGAGTGACTTCCCAGCCCAGGGAGTAGGTGAGCAAGACACATCCAATGGCCCACATCACTATCATGGAATTATGCAGTCCTGGCTATAGGAGAACCCCTTATTATTCTCAACCCTTGAAACTATCATAGTGAGCTGCCAATAGACTGCAGAAAGGAACTGCTCCAGGGAGGGAGCTTGCACTGGGTCCCACACCCTTTCTGAGACCTAAGTGGCTACAGCAAGGTGCCATTTTTAAACCTAGCTTTTGACAGGCTGCCTGTTGTCCTGGGGTGCAGCAGCATTGAGTCTGAGGTGTTAGGGAAACTTGGGCTGTCCCTGATGGGACTGAGGAGCAAGCCGAGAATGTTCCTGCAGCCAAGGCTCAGAAGCAAGTGAGGTGTGGGCTGTAGTGGCCACTGCCAGGAAGCAAGCACTGCTGGGACAGAGACTGAGACACAAGCAGGATGCAAGTTGACACTGAGACATGGATGCCAGCTGGGTGGACACTCCTGTAGCCAGGGCTAGGGCCTGAGCTAGGCTCAGGCTACCACTAGTAGTGGTGGAGTATAGGACAGACCTGTGTTTTCTACCAGCTGTGGCCACTGAAGATAACCCCACCCTCTCCAATGGCAGGGTCTCAGTATGGCTGCTACTGCTTCTCCCTGGAGCATTGCACCTGGCACCTGAGGATTACCCTACCCCACCCACAATGTTTGGTGCTTGCTTTCACCATTCAGGGTACTGAGCAAAAGGCCACCCAGCCCGGCATTGCACCTGCAAGACAGAGCACGCAGCCTGTGGCCTTGGGGATGGCCCAAACCAATTTACCACTCTGGAACCTGAGCACTCCTACTAGCGTCCTGAAGTTGGCTCTAAACTCCCAGCCACTACCACTTCAGCTGGCACTTATCTGCAAGTGCCATCTGTGAGCCTGGAAATGGGCCTGCCTAGCCCATTGCTGCTACCACCAACATCAACACACACCAACTGAGACCCAAAGAATTTTTCCGCCATTGCTATTGCCATTCTCCATGCCACACCAGTTGCCCAATGTCCAAGTATCTGACCACCCACTTGGTCTACTGCTGCCGCTACTGGAATCTGAGCAAGACATCCGGAGGTTCAAGAGTCAGCCCTCCAGTAACTGCAAACAAACGTACCTGTGTATATCACCCAGTGGAACAAAAATAGGCAAACTCAGCCCACTGCTGCCAGCACTGTGGCCTGAACACTGGCCCACCTGATATCCTAGTCCCCAGCATAACCTCACCACAGCCTCCACTAATAACCACACCCTAACTCACCAAAACATGACAGGCATCGCTAATGCTGTATGTAGCAAAAGAAATTATAGAGAGACACAGTTAGAATCAAAGTCAAAGTTCCCTACCTGAACAACACCACAGAAATATCCTTAGGAAAAGTTCTCCCCTACAAAAGTAAATTCAAAAATAGGAAGAAGCAACAGTTACACCATATGTGCAGATATCAATACAAGACACATGAAGCATGAAAAGGCAAGGAAATGTGACACCGCCAGAGGAACACCGTAATTCTCTAGTAATAGATCTTAATCGAAACAAAATTCAACATTTCAGGCAAAGAATTCAAAATATTTATTTTTCAAACACTCAGTGAAACACAAGAGAAGTCTGAAAAATGATACAAAGAAATCAGAAAAAACAATCCAGGATAAGAATGAGAAATTTACCAAAGATATTTTTTCCCTAAGAGAAAACAAATAGAAATTCTGGAACTGAAGGACTTTTTGAAGGAAAAATAAAATACATTTGAAAGTATCAAAACTGGAAGCTAGATCAGGCAGAAGAAATAATCTCAGAATTTGGAGATAGGTCTTTTGAAATAATGCAGTCACACAAAAATATAGAAACATATTTAAAAAGAATGAGCAAAGCCATTTTGACATTTGAGACAACATAAAACCACTGGATAGTCAAGTTACTGTATCTCCATGGGTGAAGAAACAACAACAAAAAGATTAGAAACTCTGTTTAACAAAATGATAGGTGAAAATTTCCAAAATCTAGCAAAAGATTTAGACATTCAGATAAAAGAGGCTTAGCAATCCCCAGGTTGATAAAATACAAATGTGTCTCCATGGCACATTATAGTATGACTGTCTAAAGCTACGGATAAAAAGCCAATCCTAAAAACAGCAAGAGAAAAGTATACAGTCATCTATAAAGGAACCCCATTAGACTAAAAGCAGATTTCTCAGTTGAACACTTACAGGGCAGAAGAGAATTGGATGATCTATTCAAAGTGCTGAAAAAATGTCAGTCAAAAATGCTATATCCGGCAAAATTATCCTTCATTAATGACGTAGAAATAAAGTCTTTTCCAGTCAAGCAAACGCTGAGGGAATTCATAACCACTAGGCCAGTCCTACAAGAAATGCTCGTCCTAAACCAGAAAGCAAAAGAACAACATTCACCAGCATGAAAACAAGTAAAAGTGTAAAATCACTGGTTAAAATAATAATACAAAGGAGGAAGAGATAAAACTCAAACAGTGCCACTGCAGAAATCCACCAAACAACAAAGAGTATCAATAAGAGAAAAAGAAAGGGACAAGGAATATATACAACAACCAGAAAACAACAATATGACAGGAACAAAGCCTCACATATCAATAATAATCTTAAACATAAACGAACTAAATTCTCCACTTAAAAGTTATAGACAGGCTGAATAGATTAGAAAACATGAACCAACTATATGCTACTAATAAGAAACTCACCTTACCAGTGAAGACACATATAGACTGAAACTAAAGGAATGGAAAAAGATATTCCACATAAAAGGAAACCAAAAGCAAGCAGGAATAGCTACATTTATATCAGGTAAAATGGACTTTAAGTGAAAAGCAGTTAAAAAAAAAAGACAAAGGTCATATAATCATAAAGGAATGAATTCAGTAAGAGATATAACAATTCTATAGATACATGTACTCAACACTGGAGTACCCAGATTCATAAAGAAAATATTACTAGATAATACTACTAAAGAGAGAGAGGCTATAAAGGATAATAGTGGGAGACTTTAACACCCCACTCTCAGCATTAGGCAGATTATCTAGACAGAACATCAGCAAAGAAATATTGGATTCAAACTAGTCTTTAGTCCAAATGGACACAGTAGACATTTACACGACATTCTATCCAACGATGACAGAATATACATTCTTATCATAAGCATGTGGAAAATTCTCCAGGATAGATCATATGTGAGGCAGCAAAACAAGTCTCATCAAATTTTTAAAAACTTGGAATTATACCAAGTATCTTCTCAGACCACAATGGAATAAAACTAGAAATCAATACCAAGAGGAACACTGAAAAGTAAACAACAAGCTCCTGAATTAACATTGAGCCAACAAAGAAATTAAGATGAAAATGAAAAGAGTTTGAAACAAATGAAAATAAAAACAGAGCATACCAAAACCTATAGGGTACAGGAAAAGCAATGCTAAGAGAGAATTTTATAGCAATAAATGCCAACATCAAAAAAGCAGAAAAATTCACAATCTAACAATGCACCTAAAGGAACTAGAAGAACAAGAACAAACCAAATCCAAAATTAGCAGATAAAAAAATAAAAATGAGACCAGAACTAAATGAAATAGAGACTAAATAAACAATACAAAGGATCAATAAAACAAAAAGTTGGTTATTCAAAAATATAAACAAAATGGATAAACCTGCAGCTAGATTAATCAAGCAGAAAGACCTACATAAACAAACTAAGAAATAAAAAAGGATATATTACAACAGATACCACAGAAATACAGAAGATCATCAGAGAACTATTATGACCAACTATACACTGAAAAACTGGAAATGGATAAATTCCTAGAAACATACAACCTACCAAGGTTAAATCAGGAGGTAGAAAACCTAAACAGACCGATAACAAGTAGCAAGATTGAATCAGTAATAAAAAGTCTCTCAACATAGAAAAACCCTAGACCAGATGGAATCACAGTTGAATTCAATCATACATACAAAGAAGAACTAATAACTACCTTCCTGAAACCACTCCAACAAATTGAAGATGAGAGTATTCTCCCTATCTCATTTTATGAGGCCAGCATCAACCCGATACCAAAACCAAACAAGAACACAACAGAACAAGAAATCCCTAATATGTCTAAGGAACATGGACACAAAAATCCGCAACAAAACACTAGCAAAATAAATCCAATAGCATAACAAAAAGATAATACACCTTGATCAAGTGGCATTTATACCAGGTATGCAAGGATTGTTCAACATATGCAAATCTATAAAGGTGATACATCACATTAATAGAATGGGGGACAAAAACCATATGATAATACCAATAGATGCAGAAAAAAGATTTGACAAAATTTAATATCCCTTTATGACAACAACTCTCAACAAACTAGGCATAGAAGTAATGTAGTTCAACATAATAAAGGCCGTATAGGACAAACCCATAGCTAACATCATACTCAAAGGGGAAAAGCTGAAAGCCTTTTCCTTCAGAACTGGAAGAAGACAAGGATGCCAACTGTCACCACTCCTATTCCACACAGGATTGATACCTCAAATGCCCTAACTTGATCACTGTGCATTATAAATATGTAATAAAAGTATTCGTTACCCCATAAATTCGTACACATTTTTTAAAAAGAAAAAAAAGAAATAAAAAGGTATTTTTAATTAGGAGAAAGTCAAATATAACTTGAAAAATAAGCCACTCATAAACCCTAATCTAAGTTAGGTTAAAAAGGTCACTTTGCTTGAGTATGGAAAATGTGACGGGCAAATACAGAATAAAGTGCCATTTTAGGAAATATGTACATTTTACAAGATGTTCAGTGCATGTACCCTACTGAAATATCGGTGAGTATCTTGATGAACAAGTTTTCAATAAATTCACATTAATTAGCTTGTTATTGGTTCCTCTAAAATATGTATTGTTGATAGCAGGTAGAAGGAGTAAGTTCAGTGTTCAATAATAAAATAGGAAATTGTAGTTAACAATAATTTACAGTATACTTCAAAATAGCTAGAAGAGAATTGCTATGTTCCCAACACAAAAGAAAACATAAATGTTTGAGGTGATGGGTATCCCAATTATCCTGATTTGATCATCACACATTGTATATAGGCATCAAATTATCACATGTACCCCCATAATATATATAACTTATGTATCAATAATCATTGTAAAAGAAAAAATAATAATTTTTAGTTTCCCTGAGGAGATGCTTTAGACACTTTTGCTTCCTTCCTATCTCTGTCAAGCAAAAATAAATATTAACTAGTAGAGTCTTCTGTGTAAGATTGAAGATTATGGAGGGCAACAATCTGCTTTGTTCATCTTTGTATTCCTAGTGTCTAGCACAGTGCCTTGAACATAGTGGATGTTCAATAAATATATATTGAATAAAAGATCACATGAATTATTAATATGAAGACATTATTATTTGTCACACCATCAAATTAATAGACTTTTAGGGACTTATGTTTAATGTACATATCAAATGTAAGATGAATTCTGTAGTAGTCGATCTTGTTTTTCAATGACGAAAATGTGTCTCAAACTAATGTAGGCAAAAGGGGGATTTTATGCAATGATATAATACCACATAGCTGAAGGCTGTATAAGCAAATGCTAAGAAGGATGGAGCTGAGGTGTAGCTGGACCTAAAGTATACCTTAACTAGAGACGTCCAGAATCAACAGTGTCAGCTTCTCTGAAAATGGGCTTCATTTCCAATGAAAACTAACTTCTTTATGCCTCAGAAAACATGCCTGGTCCTGAGTCTAGGTATTTTCATATCTTGTAGCACTTCCAATCCCCCTCCTACCAGTAAGTATATTTTAGTGATAGTGTTTACAAATATTATGTTGTAAATGGCCAGTTCAGGTGATAAAGCATAAATATTTTGTTGACATATTGATTGGAAAATTAATGGGAAAACATGTGGTTGAAAACTTGAACAGATATTCTGTTCAATAAAAGTTCTTTGAATATTTTAATAAAAAAGAAATTGTGGCTTATGCTGAAGTTAATGAATATTAGGGATAAATGTAATTAAAATATTTTAAATTATTTTAAGTAATATTTGCCATCTTTTCAGACTCCATTGGAAACAGTATTCTGCTTATCTCTCCATGTCCCCAAAATTTGCCACATTGCCTGGTATACTGTCAATTGTTGGTTTACATTTGTTATTAATATATTGATAATAAGGTCTTCTCAGCTCACATATGAATGGACTACAATTAGGCAGTTGTGATAAGAAAGTATGTACAAAACTAGTAAATGCATCCCATATTGTGACCTACTCATACTTAAAGGGCAAATTATATAATACAAATTGTTTAGAGATAAATGACTTGCAAGATAAGCAAGAATCTAGACCAAAAAGAATATGTCTGGTTGGGCCTGAGTTTGTTCTTAAAAATAGCCTGAAATACTACATCGTTTCTTTGGAATTCATTGAAGATGTTAAATACGTGGGAAATCCTTGAGAGGAGTAGAACTAAGTAGAAATAATGATAAAGATTTTGAGAGAAGTGGTTATTTCTGCCAAATTAGCTAGAAGAACAAGAACATGGCTAAATATTTTCACATAGATATATTTGGATGAGACTTTTGTAGGAGTGCGTGAATGCCAATATTGTTGATTTTGTAATAAATGCCATATTTTATTGAAAAAATTCTTTGGCACAATGATTTTTTTTTTTTTTTTTTTTTGAGACGGAGTCTCACTGTATCGCCCAGGCTGGAGTGCAGTGGCACGATCTCAGCTCACCGCAACCTCCGCCTCCAGGGTTCAAGCGATTCTTCTGCCTCAGGCTCCTGAGTAGCTGGGTCTACAGGCATGCGCCACCACACCCGGCTAATTTTTGTATTTTCAGTAGAGACGGGGTTTCACCGTATTGGCCAAGCTGGTCTCGGACTCCTGACCCCATGATACACCCGCCTCGGCCTCCCAAAGTGCTGGGATTACAGGCGTGAGCCACCACGCCTGGCCACAATGATTTTTTGATGTTATTAAATGCAAGAAAAATCATAAATATGGTTTTTTTTGTGTGTGTTCTTTACTGAAAGCAGAATGTAGCCCTCACCTATGAAAATATGAATGCCTTTAAGCAAAGCCTTCCTTTAATTTAAATTGAACCTAAAAAAATGCTTCTTGCAGTAGTGAAAAAAATATTTTTGGTAATCTAAGAGTGATATTATTTAGAATTTGCCTCTCTAATCCTTCATCAAGAATAAAACGAAATCTTAGAAATGGAAGAAGTCTTATAAAGATTATGAGTAACCCTTTAGTTTTACAGGTAAAAAATTGAATTTCTCATGATTGATTCTTACTGTCTAAGGACCTACTATTTATGCATACCCATGCAATGAAAACTAAGTTTAAAAGCATAAATAGTTAAAAGTGTAATAATAATTGAAAATTACAGTAACATTTTTCTTAATTGTATAATTCTTGATTCAAGTTTAATGTTCTTTATGTGAATTACGTTTTTAGTTTGAGGGAAAATATTTTTTAATGAATTGCTTTTGCTTTGCTAAGTTATCTATTTCAAGAAACAGTCTTTCTCCAGAAAATAAAGGAAATTTCAATGAAAGAAAAATCACTCTTCTGTTATTCCAAACGTGTAAATTTCTTAGATCTTAACTACAGAAGAATAATGTTGAAAGAAAATCATTCATGAGCATTGATTAGGAAATTGGTGCCCATTGAGATATGCTCAGCATCAATATAAACGTAATTTTTCTTCAAAAGAGCTAGTTATATGTCAGTTGACTTGCTGAAAATGCTTCGGTTATATTATTAAAAACGAATTTCAGTGGCTTTTAACTTAGGAATAAACAAGAGTAAAGGTGTGAAACTTGAAATGCAAGTTTATGAATCTCCATTTGTCATATAGAAAATTGATTAGAATTGTTAGCCCAGTAAAGTGCAGATATATAATAGATACTAAATGTAGAAAAACTAAGAACATAATATTGGCTACAAATTAGACAATGCAAGAAGAATGAACACAGGTTAATTTAACTTGTTAGTCTCAAATATATATTATCACGTGTTTCACAGGAAAATTATATTATTTATTGTGTTTTGCTGACAGAACAGAGTACCAAGTAAAAGAAAAACTATTAGACTATTAAAAAATAAAAAATGCAATCACACCTGAATTTATGTTAATGAGATGGTGGGTTTTTTTTCTCTTTTTTTTATTATTATACTTAAGGTTTTAGGGTACATGTGTACAATGTGCAGGGTTGTTACAGATGTATCCATGTGCCATGTTGGTTTGCTGCACCCATTAACTCGTCATTTAGCATTAGGTATATCTCCTAATGCTGTCCCTCCCCCCTCCCCCCACCCCACAACAGTCCCCGGAGTGTGATGTTCCCCTTCCTGTGTCCATGTGTTCTCAATGTTCAATTCCCACCTATGAGTGAGAACATGCGCTGTTTGGTTTTTTGTCCCTGCGATAGTTTACTGAGAATGATGTTTTCCAGTTTCATCCATGTCGCTACAAAGGACATGAACTCATCATTTTTTATGGCTGCATAGTATTCCATGGTGTATATGTGCCACATTTTCTTAATCCAGTCTATCGTTGTTGGACATTTGGGTTGGTTCCAACTCTTTGCTATTGTGAATAGTGCCGCGATAAACATACGTGTGCATGTGTCTTTATAGCAGCATGATTTATAGTCCCTTGGGTATATACCCAGTAATGGGATGGCTGGGTCAAATGGTATTTCTAGTTCTAGATCCCTGAGGAATCGCCACACTGACTTCCACAATGGTTGAACTAGTTTACAGTCCCACCAACAGTGTAAAAGTGTTCCTAT
Source organism: Nomascus leucogenys (assembly GCF_006542625.1). Classification (NCBI taxonomy): domain Eukaryota; kingdom Metazoa; phylum Chordata; class Mammalia; order Primates; family Hylobatidae; genus Nomascus; species Nomascus leucogenys. Next base: position 61,612,292 of record NC_044391.1, read on the forward strand.
TTCTTCACATCCTCTCCAGCACCTGTTGTTTCCTGACTTTTTAATGATGGTCATTCTAACTGGTATCAGATGGTATCTCATTGTGGTTTTGATTTGCATTTCTCTGATGGCCAGTGATGATGAGCATTTTTTCATGTGTTTTTTTGGCTGCATAAATGTCTTCTTTTGAGAAGTGTCTGTTCATGTCCTTTACCCACTTTTTGATGGGGTTGTTTGTTTTTTTCTTGTAAATTTGTTTGAGTTCATTGTAGATTCTGGATATTAGCCCTTTGTCAGATGAGTAGGTTGCGAAAATTTTCTCCCATTTTGTCGTTTGCCTGTTCACTCTGATGGTGGTTTCTTTTGCTGTGCAGAAGCTCTTTAGTTTAATTAGATCCCATTTGTCAATTTTGGCTTTTGTTGCCATTGCTTTTGGTGTTTTAGACATGAAGTCCTTGCCCATGCCTATGTCCTGAATGGTATTGCCTAGGTTTTCTTCTTGGGTTTTTATGGTTTTAGGTCTAACATGTAAGTCTTTAATCCATCTTGAATTATAAGGTGTAAGGAAGGGATCCAGTTTCAGCTTTCTACATATGGCTAGCCAGTTTTCCCAGCACCATTTATTAAATAGGGAATCCTTTCCCCATTTCTTGTTTTCGTCAGGTTTGTCAAAGATCAGATAGTTGTAGATATGCGGCATTGTTTCTGAGGGCTCTGTTCTGTTCCATTGATCTATGTCTCTGTTGTTGTACCAGTACCACGCTGCTTTGGTTACTGTAGCCTTGTAGTATAGTTTGAAGTCAGGTAGCGTGATGCCTCCAGCTTTGTTCTTTTGGGTTAGGATTGACTTCGTGATGCGGGCTCTTTTTTGGTTCCATATGAACTTTAAAGTAGTTTTTTCCAATTCTGTGAAGAAAGTCATTGGTAGCTTCATGGGGATGGCATTGAATCTATAAATTACCTTGGGCAGTATGGCCAAATGAGATGGTGTTGAATAAAGCTCCTAGATAGCCTCAAGATGGGGCTAGTCACCAGAAAGGCCAAATAATTAGAGAGCTGGAAATGTCAGTTCTACCCTTCAGCCCCTGGAGATGAGAGGAGGACTGGAGATTGAGTTATATAAACTCTTCACCAGTGAGATTCAGGGAGCATCCCACTTGGTGAGCACACTGAGGTATGGGAAGTGTGGTGCACCCAGAGAGGGCACAGAAGCTCTGCACCACTCCCCAACCCCCATAACTTGCCCTATGTATCTCTTCTATTTGTTCCCAAATTGTAGCCTTTATAATAAACCAGTAAATGTAAAGAAAGTGTCAAAAACAATAAAAAATGAATATTAGTGGAATGGAAATTAAATATTCCCCATTAACAGTAAAAAATGATTGCCGACAGATTGAGTTAGTTGGGGAATGTGAATTACATAGTGACTTTCTAGTGTGATCTAAAATGAATTCAGCAAACAGATCTATGGGAAATAATCAGTTTACAGGTGATAAAAAATTACTTTAGCAATGACACTGTGGAGGAAGTTAGAAAAACAGTAAACTCATACAGATAATTGATACAAAAAGGACAGAGCAAATTCTCCAGTAATTAATAAAGAAATGGCAAGGATTGGGGTGAGGGTTAAAAAAAAAACTAGTTCAACCATTGTGGAAGTCAGTGTGGCGATTCCTCAGGGATCTCGAACTAGAAATACCATTTGACCCAGCCATCCCATTACTGGGTATCTACCCAAAGGACTATAAATCATGCTGCTATAAAGACACATGCACACGTATGTTTATTGCGGCACTATTCACAATAGCAAAGAGTTGGAACCAACCCAAATGTCCAACAACGATAGACTGGATTAAGAAAATGTGGCACATATACACCATGGAATACTATGCAGCCATAAAAAATGATGAGTTCGTGTCCTTTGTAGGGACATGGATGAAACTGGAAAACATCATTCTCAGTAAACTATCGCAAGGACAAAAAACCAAACACCGCATGTTCTCACTCATAGGTGGGAATTGAACAATGAGAACTCATGGACACAGGAAGGTGAACATCACACTCCGGGGACTGTTGTGGGGTGGGGGGAGGGGGGAGGGACAGCATTAGGAGATACACCTAATGCTAAATGACGAGTTAATGGGTGCAGGAAATCAACATGGCACATGGATACATATGTAACAAACCTGCACATTGTGCACATGTACCCTAAAACCCTAAAGTATAATAAAAAAAAAAAAAATAAAATAAAAAAAAATAAAAATAAAAAAAAATAAAAAAATGGCTCACGCCTGTAATCCCAGCACTTTGGGAGGCTGAGGAGGGCAGATCATGAGGTCAGGAGATCGAGATCATCCTGGCTAACATGGTGAAACCCCGTCTCTACTAAAAATACAAAAAATTAGCAGGGCATGGTGGCGGGTGCCTGTAGTCCCAGCTACTCGGGAGGCTGAGGCAGGAGAATGGCGTGAACCCGGGTGGCGGAGCCTGCAGTGAGCAGAGATTGCGCCAGTGCACTCCAGCCTGGACGACAGCGAGACTCAGTCTCAAAAAAGAAAAAGAACTCAAATGCTTCCATGAAGTCCTGGTAGCATGTTCATTGCTTCCATGTGTCGTCACTCCATAGAGCAGTAGAAAAGCTTCACCAGAGTCAAGTCTCCACCACAACAATGCTCCCACTCATTCATCTCATCAAACTAGGGAGACTTTGGGAGAGTTTCCATCAGAAATTATAGGCATCCTCCTTACAGTCTTTTTCTTTTTAATTTAACTTTTTATTTTTTTTGTTGAGGCAGAGTCTCTCTTTGTCACCCAGGCTGGAGTGCAGTGGCACATTCTCCTGACTTCGTGATCCACCTACCTCGGCCTCCCAAAGTGCTGGGATGTGAGCGACTGTGCCTGGCCCTCCTTGCAATCTTGATTTGGCTACCTCTGCTTCCTTTTTGTTTTCTGATCTTAAGCAATGTTTAAAGGGCACCCATTTTTCTTCAATTAATAATGTAAAAAAGACTGCATTTACCTGGTTAACTTCCTGGGATCCTTAGTTTTTTAGGGATGGACTAAATGGCTGGTCTCATGGCTTAGGAAAGTATCTTAAACTTGATGAATAAAGTTTATATTATTTTTTATTTTTATCTTTTAATTATATTTTTCCACAAACTTTTTGGAGTCCCCTTATGTTTCAATTGCAATTTCTGTAGCAAAGTACTTCAAATCAGCCAAAACTTTTTTTTGTTTTTACATTTCTATTTCAGGGGGAAAAAACTGAATTCACAAATGGTTGCTCTTTCTTTTTAACTTGTGTTACTTTCAAACGTTGTGTTCACTATTTATGCAAATTAAAACTGTAAACTGAAATTTTAATTTTATTAGTTTCAGGGAAAAGTTTAGAAAGCAGTGGATTTATAATGTGAATAGCAATTACAATTATATTTTACTAGATATATCCCAGGCACATTCTTGAATAGGAAGTAGAATTACAGCCTGAAGGAGTGGGCTGTCCCTCTCCTGTTGAGGATCCTCCACTGGGAATCAGTGGCCCCCAACCTTTTTGGCACCAGAGACAGGTTTCATGAAAAACAATTTTTCCACGGATGGGGTGAGGATGCTTTTGGGATGAATCTGTTCCACCTCAGATCATCAGGCATTAGATTCTCATAAGAAGCGCACAATCTATATCCTTTGCGTCACTTGCACGGGCAGTTCACAATAGAGTTTGCACTCCTGTGAGAATCTAATGCTGCCACTGATCTGACAGGAGCTCAGGCAGCAATGCTTGGGGGCACTCCGCTCACCTCCTGCTGTGCAGCCCCCTTCCTAACAGGCCACAGACCCATACCACTCCGCAGCCTGGGGTTTCGGGACCCCTGCTCTAGAGTTTCTAAACTCTACAAATATTTTGTCTAGGAATAGTCAGCTTTATGCCTTGACAGAATGGATTCTCCAGGCTGTGATTTGACATCAGATTTCATATAAGGATTCATGTATAAAGAACGCATCTGATACTCTTCTCTACTTCCCTTTAAATAACTATTTCCCCCAATTTCATTTATATTAAGTCAAAATTCCTATAGTGTTTAATGCTAGCAAAAATGTTTAATTTTATCAAAATTATTATTTTATTAGGTTAGATTAGAGCTATGTAATTGGCTGCCTTTTTTTTACATTGCTAGTCTAACTAAATTTTCTGTTCAATTAGTAGGTAATGTGGTACTGTGCTCTAGGCTAGACTATTAATTCCTTTCATATTGTTACCTCATTTATTATTGTGTTGAAGGCTTTACAGACTATGTAAGTTGTCACAATTTTTTTGCAAGTATTAGTGTTTATATAATGAAAAATTAAGTAGGTGAATAATGTATGAGTTAGCATCTAGCCCCTCACTTGTTTTGAATGAGTCAAGAGATTCAGATACTATTTTGAAAGTTATAATAAACAGTAATCTGACCACATTCAGTTCTCTTTAAAAATGATATAGATGTAATAAAATGAAGAAAGGGTATTTTGAAAATGCTCTTTTGATTTTTTTTCAAGTCCTTTCAAGGATTTATGTCACATGTGTGGTTCCTAGAAAAGGTACTTGGTCTTTAGGTCTTCTCAAAGTTTTAAGTCCTACTGAAGTTTTAAGTCCTACTGTACTGAGTTATACATGATGGTTTTATATTATAGTTCAGACACTCTAGGGCACCAGGTGTGTGTGTGTGTGTGTGTGTGTGTGTGTGTGTGTGTGTGTGTTTTTCTAGTAACAGTAGGGACCGGTTATAAAGGAGAAAAATCCTTTCTTTCCATATGGATTAATTGCCTTCTTAAATAAAATAATCAAATACAATATAAGAATATAATGTAATCATATTTGTGATAGATCCAAATTACTAAGGTAATGAACTATCAAAAGAAAACATTCCTGTGGGGTTAAAAGGATCAATAAATATTAGTGTGGTTGTACCATCAAACAATGGACTAAGAACCGAAGAACCTGAATTTAGTCCCTTGAGATTTTAGACAAATGGCTTAATCTCTCTAAGCTTCAGGCTACTGATCATTAAAATGGGGATTAGTAATACGTGGCTTCACCAATTGTCAGACTGCTCATGAAGTACAAATGAAATATTCCCTGAACTGTTTATGATCTTTACACATATTTTAAAAAGGTGTAAAGACCAAGAAGGTAAATTTAACATTAGCAACAACAAGAAAACCTACATATTTGATTAATAAGGGTGATTTTATTTGATTAATATATATGTAAAGTTAGTCATTCAGGGAAAGTAAAACATAAACAACTGTAATAAATACATTAATGACTGACTCCAAAAGAAGCATATTATAGCTTGGAAATCATAGCGAATCTCTCAACCAATTCCTGCAAAACTGACTCACAATTATGCCCCAATCGAGTCTACCCTCTGATTCCCCGAATAGCAGTCATGGAGGTTGGTTGTAATTGATTAGGAGAAACAAAGGTAACTGTGCTAGCCATTATATTAGGGTCTCTAATTTATTCTCAAACTATTTGAAGAATTTCTATTAAGGGGACTGAGTCTACATAAAATATGGAATGCTAACAACACTTTCTTAATTACCTTTGTAGTAATTGCTAATGTATAATAATATATTAAACAAATAATAGTGATTTGTATTATTAAAATAAGGATTTTCAATTTCTCAGCATGCCATATGCAGCCAAAGCCAAATAAATTCAAATAAGGAAAAGACTCTTTTTTTAAAACCTGTGAGACACAGAATACTATTTTAGTGAGATACATATATACTGTATGTACTATATATGTATCTCACCAAATATATATATATCTCACTGTATTCTGTGAAACATAGAATACTATTTTAGTGAGATCTATATATATATGTGGGTACTATACATATATGTAGTTAAGAATCAATCAATTCCAATCAACTCTAGAAAATGATATTGATGTATATTTGTAAATGCTTGTATCTTTAGCATTATAATCTATGTTTGTTGAGTCAATTCTATTTAATTTGAAATTGTGATTTTTACACAGGCACCTAACAATTTGCTAATTTTTCCTGAACTCTCCTTTCATGGACATGCCCTGTAAACCTACCTATATTGCTCATTATGAAATTAACTTATGACAAATCTTTGTCCATTTTACATTTTTCTAAAGACTGTTAGCTTGCATTCATTTGGCTTGAAGTTTCTCTAGACTAGGCCAGAGTTATTTTTTCTTTCTTTTGATTTTTCAGATATGAATTTGAATTGATTCATTACTTTACAGCTGTTATGTTAGATGCATTCTAAACAGTGCCCTGCAGGGCTATCCAGAAGGAGTTCTGGTAAAAGGAGTGAGTAGTTATTGAGAGCTCTATTCCTTTATATGTTATAAAACAAAATGGATTTGCTAAAGCCTTCGATCTATTCATTTATGATTCTTTGTATTAAAAAAAAAGCTTTTAGAAGATGCAGACCCAGTCTGAATCTGTTATTGTTCCCTTTTCAACTGACATAATCAAAATTATTCAGCAATGATATTAAAATATGAGCTAGTCTTTATAAGTTGCATGACTAGATGAATAAGTATAAATAGTTTTTGTATTCTTCCGTTGTCTATGAGATTATGGTTGGTGTAGATTTGTACCAAGTGATCTGAGGAGTTTCTTTAATTGTTAGTGGGAGTTGTGGATAAGGATACCTACTCATTTTTGCATTATTACTGTACTAAATCTAAGCCAATTATAAATGATCAGTCCCCATTTTATTCTTTTTCATTTTGAAATTTAAAATACCATTTGCTTGGCATAAATGGTGTTTGTTTGGCATTTTGAGGTTTACAAAAAACATTTGATTGGCATGAAATGGTTTATTTCCATCCAATTGTCTTGAATAGGAAATTACTTTCATCTAGATAACTTTCAGATTTCAGGGCATGAAATGGAAGTATTCCTGCTGGGAATTCTGATTGGGACTGTATTTACTGTACGGTGAACCTTCATTTGCTACAAATCAAGGACTTTTCCAAAGCCTTTGAGTAGACTTCTAATAGTGGTGGTAATTGGGACTCTGGATTGAGCTCCGAGTTAAAGGTGGTAACAGAGTTTCCATGTGCCCTGAGATCAAATAACATTTTAGTAAAATTAGAGCTTAGAAATAGGTGTGACTCTCTTGTCTCTAGTTTGTATATACTCTTTTCACTTTTCTCTTTCCCTCTCATTGTCCTGGCATTTTTCCAGTGCACTGGGGATGAAAGCCCTGGTTTAGAAAAAACGTATATACATGCACGCTCACATCTGCACACACGTGTTTGCTTTAAATCATATATTTCGCAAAGGAGTGGGTAATCCGCATGAAATATGTAGTCAAAACGAAAGTCTTATCCATATTTTGAGACTCTGCTGGGACATCTATCTTTCAGCCATTCTCAGCCTCTCTGGGGTTAGTCTTCCTAGAGAGTTAGATGCTCATTTTTGTTAAAACAAAACAAAACTACATGTGTAAAGTTGTTATTCATACTTTTTTCTCCCCTTATTGTTACCAGCCAGGTCCAGGTCCATTCTGACCAGGCACAGTAAATTAATCACTGTGACGTGGGTTTTGCAGAAGAGAAATTTATTCGCACAGGCATCCAGCAAGGAGGCAGGGGCACAGCTCTCAAATCTGCCTCCCCAAAGATAAGGCTTAGGGATATTTATGAGTTAGGGAAGTGGGGTGGTCTAAGGCATGGGGAAAGGCGATTGGCAGTGGGGGAAAATGAAGTAATGGGTTTATTCTGTGCAAGTATAGTCAGGGTTGATGGCATTTCATAGGACATATGTACAGAAAATGGCAGCATTAGCATAATCTGAGGGTAAAGTTTTGGGCCCTCTGAGGTGAAAAGGACATCTCTCCGGTGCTTGTACAGGCTACAAGTTGAAGGCTAGGTGGTCTCAACTGGCTTGAACTGGACAGGAGCTGGCCCAAGTTCTTGAAAACCAAATAAATCAACCATTACCATGGTGACCAATGGATGTTGTCTGTAAAGTAGCCAGTGAAGGTTAAGTTTCAGCATTCAGCAGGGAGGCCTTCAGCTACCGTGGCTTTCAGCTTCATGGAAAAAAGAAAAATAATAATAATAATAACAAAAACCAAGTGAGTGAAAGCAAACAGGGCTGTCAGACCTGATCAAATTAACCCCTCGGTTTCCTTGTAATTACTCAGCCATACTTAAGGTTGGTATGAAAGCCATTTTTCTTCTTATTTTATAGATGAGGAAACGTTCAGAGAAGTTGGCTTTTGGGTTGATGAGCAATGCTTAGTTTTAAACTTGGCTGGCTCTCTCTGGGACCAGTGCTCTTTCAGGTACCTGGTAATGACTGTGGCTTGGCTTTCAAGCTCTTTACCAGATTTCTTGGTAAAGATATCATTCATTTACCCAAAAATGTTTATTAATATTTTAAGAATCTTGTGTGCTGCCTTTTTTTTTTTAGTGCCGTATTCTCTCAATTCTAAATGGCACATTTTTCCCACTACTAAAATTAATGTCCCAGTGACATTTTTTTCAAAATCTGAGAATAAATTGATTCAACAGCTGATGTCATAGAACTGAGGAAGAACAATATTTGTGTTCCATCACTATGCCTAGAAAACCTATTACATGTCTTGAATTCCCTCTTCTCCTACCTCTGAGAAAAATTTTTGCTTTTGTGTGAAAACTTTATGTATCTCAATTACTATTATTTCAGTTTTTACAATCTTCCTTTATTAATTTTCATGATTCTAAATTTATTTTTTAAGTCACTCAGTTTTTTTGAGAAATAATCCTTATTGCATAGTTTTTTTTTTTATCCTGAGAGAATTTGATCTAATGTCTACTAGTTTTTCAAATGATCTTGCCAAATAGTTACTGAGGTTTTTCAAGAATGGCTGGACTTATTGGAATGTGTTTTCTCCATTGCGTTAACATAAACATTATCCTGTCTTCAAACTTACTTATATTCCATGACATCTTGTCAGTATTTTTCAGCCCTGGTAAGAAAAAAAGTATGTAAGAAATTAAGTTTTATAATTTCTTGCTGACTTTTTCTGTCTTTGCCTTAACTGCTGGAGGTTTTGTTACCAGATATGACAGGACCTGAGCAGAGTGAGATCAAGGTTGAAAAAAAATTGAATGTCTGAACCACTGACCCTAAGAGTAAGATGGAAGGTAGAAGTGGAAAGCATTCCAAAAGATTATGTTCAAAGGACTATGGAGCGCAAAACCTCAGCATAAAGAATTGAAATGAAATCAATGGCTCCATTATTAGTGGATTAACTGAAGTATTGAACAGGAAACCAAGACTGGATTTTTATTGAATGAACCTAGCCCACATGAGAAAAGTTAGTGAAAGACTCAACTGACCACTCAATCCAAGGCATCCTTAGTATTTGATCTGTGACATCAAAACTGTTTCCAACATGTGATGGTCATGTTTACATTGTCTTAGTCCGGCTTCTTTCTTTCATTCACCATTTATTTATTCAACACCCACTATCTGTAAGACACTGTGATAAAGAAGTGTTTATACAAGACAAACAACAGATATACAATCCTTTTTTTCCCCCTATAGACTGTAGTCTATTGGGAAACTTGGGCAATAAAATAGGTAATTACAATGAAGGCTATAGCTTTGATATCAGGAGTTAGTCTAGCTCCCTCTCTAGCTCTATCCACTTCCTTTCCCAAGCCCCTCTGCCCTTACTTTTTGTTTAAACAGCTCTGATCGTGTCAAGTTATTTTGAATACCTTTAAAAAATGCAGGAAGATACAGAGTCCACTGACCATATGCCTCAGTAGTGAAAAAATGTGTTTATGTACACCTGCCTCAGAATGAAGCTTCCTGTACCTCCAAATTTATAATAATTTTCCAAATGTTTTCTCGGCTTTTTTCAACACCTCTTTTCCAGCATCCTAGATCAAAATGATTGATTTTAGAGATTTTTATTAAATATTCTTTAACTCATTCCTACTGTATGCTAGGTACTATGCTATCATCTCTCAAGAATATAATGATAAGTAAATAGGCTGACATGCTGTCTATCCTTAGGGAGTTTACAGTCTAGTGGTAAATACACATATTAAATTAAAAACATGCAAATGACAAGTCAGCTTGTCATACATGGTAACAGGGAAATTGCAATTTCCTTGTGGGATAAAAGTGAGTGGGAGCGAATTTAGATGAATGTGGAAAGACTGACTCTTGGTGAAAGTTTGATTTATTTTGAATCCTGAAGAATAAAGATTTATTCAAGACAGAACATGGGGGAATAATTAGTTATTCCCACATTCTCATATTTAGTTTCATCTCATCTCATATTTCTAGATATAAAAGTTTGGTCATGGTTTTTTAAAGATGTGAATTACCTTAAGTCTCTAAGTCAAGACTCTGTGTCTCTAAACTTGGATCAGAAACTAGCTGAAGAAATAAGAAAAGAAAAAAAAAGACTGTCATGCAAATGTCTAACCATTTAAAATATGAGGATTTAAGGAGCCAAAGGCAGATCAACAACTGAAAGCTTTTCACTTCCGTTAACATTTCTGGTTCTAAATTGGAAGTTATGTGCTATGACAACATAAGAAGAGGATTTCTAACTCAGAGTAGGAGAGCCAAGGAACATATTCTAAAGCAACTGATTTCAGAATTGAGACCTAAGTGATAATTAGGAGCTAATCAGAAGAGCAGATGGCGAAAGGAGAAAAAGTGGAGGAAGATAGCCCAGAGGAGTCAGGGAGTCAAGAAAGAAGAGGAATTTGAGAGAGTCCAGAGGCAAGAGGGCTGAAAAGTCCTGTAGTTCAGTACCCAGAGGATGCTGCTATAGGGGAACAGTGGCAATGTATCACTGGGGAGGTGATAGGAAAGGCAATGAGAAACCCTTAGATTGTATTAAGAAGACAAGTGACATGATTGAATTTTTGTCTGCAAGAAAGCTCTGGCTACTGTTGTGAAAACATTTTTGAGTAAGGCATGACTGTGAAGCAGAAAGAATACTAGCGGGTAGTGCAGTAACCTTGGATAGAAATACTAATGACCTAGTCTAGTGGTTACCAAACTTTGTTCCTCAAACACTCCCAAAATAATTTTGTAAAATTGTGTATCATCTCATATACTTGTGAATTGACATAAACATTCGTCATAAGTTTAAACTGTTGCAAAATGTAATTTTCAGCATATTCTAAATTTTGCCATTTTAAATTGTCTGTTGTATTCCTCTTAATAGTACCCATTAGAGTCTGAATAATACCAAGATTCAGTGCTCATCATTATCTATTTAAAAATATTTGATATAACTCTTATACAACTCTAAAAATTTCGTGCCTTTTTTTCTTTTTAATTTATATGTTCGCTCTCATGGATTTCACTCTTTTATTATATATCATATGGTCAAAAGTAATTAATAATGCATTTTAGTTATAAAATGGTTATAATTTAATTTTAAACATTTCATATAACTATAAGGTTTTGTGTTAATTATTTTTCTAGAATGAGTTGTCAAAATTTTTATTATTGAACACTTGACTAAATCTGTATAACTACATTTCAAATTCTGAAAAAATTGTTACTGACAAAAGAAGTACAACTTTATTGGCAATGTATTGCTTAATGTAACAGATGGGCTTTTAAAATTTTAATCCCTCTACCTTTGAGAGATTGTTACTTATTGCCAAAATTAGGCAGAGTTTAATATTCTGTTTTGAATTTTTATTTTTATAGATGTGTATTATAGATGGGGATAGAGAGTTGAATAGAACAATTTATGTCATTCAATTATTGAAATCCTAATCATATGCTAAAAATTACATGGTGATCTATTGTCAAAATTTATCTTTAATAAACTTAATTTTGTTGAATGCAAAGAAATGGAAATTGCTTGACTTACAAAATAATTTAGTTGCTAGCCATTCACTTTCTCAATAGCAATACCAGTATTTCTCAACATTTATATCAGTTACCTTTTTGTTTGGCGCTCCCAAAGAGTCTACACGCTCAATCAATGCACATTAAATTTTGGGTGGGTAAGAACTATGTCTTTCTTCTGTAAAATAAGAGGAAGGTAACTAGGAAAGAGGGAGTTGGAAAGTAGAGCCTGCACTTGTGTCTGAAGATAGAGAGGAAGATAAATGTATCTTACGTTAATTATCTAAAATCTTTTTCCAAGTACAACTTGGAAGGATTTGTATGCTCTCAGGAATATATATACACCAGTTTAAAGACCACTCAGATAGATTGAGGCAGTGACAATGACAGTAGAGAAAAGTGGAAAGACATTAGAAAGAAAGAGAAATATAAGGTGAAAAACTCAATAAATTTCTGTATTGTGTTAGATTGGTAGCATGTATAAAAGTTCTAGAAGCCAACAAGCGTGGGCTACATTTTAAATATTCCTCTGGAGAGTAGAAAATCACTGAGCAGGGAAATAGAATGATTTGCCTGGTATCTGGAGATAATAAGTTTATAGGGCTGACCTGCAAGGCTGTGCAATTTTCTCTGCAGTCATCAGCCACAAGGGTGAAGATGCAGAGAAAGCACAAAGTTGAGGGCTTTGCATGCTAATTTCAGAAAGTCGATTTTGAGGGACGGTGAATTATTATGAATGAAAATGATACATTTCAATTTCTCTGGGCAAGATAAACTAAAAGTGGACTCAAACAGAGGAATGTATGTGTAGTAGTAAGGAAGACTTGCCAAAGTATGTCAGGAAGGGAAAAGAACTTGAGGAAAAAGTCCAGCGGCAGGAGGTCTGGGATGTCCTACAAGGTTGACTTTAAGGTAATCCATACACAAAAAAACTTGGGAATGCGTAGTTCCTGAGAAACAACCCCTGAAGATCAAAGCAAAGAAAGCTGCCATAAAAATAATCAGAATGACATTCAGGAGACAAAGTTATGGAACATTCTAGACTCTCTCTCTCCAATGTTTTACGAACATATACTTAAAGCAACTATACAATATATAACACACTGGACATTATATTATTTGAAACTATTGACATACATATTAATAAGAGTTTAGATGTCAACATATAATATGCAAAGGGGTACATAACTTTTTTAGGTCGTTTTGTAGGCAAAAACTTTGAAGACCACGGAAATGAAGTACTGAGAACTAGAAGCAGAAATTTAGAGATAATGATGTTTGTCTAGATGCTGGGGAATATGTGATGCTGAAGGATGGTGCTGGTAGACTTAGAGTCAATTTTAATAATAAATCTACACAACTTTTCCAAAGAATTGTATGACTATGAGTATTCCAAAGGTGTTCACCAAATGAGCCATTCTAAGAATTTGGTAGGGCTGTTGAAAATAGCAAAGGCAGTATGGGCAGATAATACCTCTTTTAGTGGAAAAGAATTTGATAAATTCATCTTCATTACTACATTCTAGCTTGCAGAGGTTTGTGGACAGTGGAGATGACTTATGAACTTTGGTGAAAGTTGACAGAGAAAGAAGCCTGGGGTTAGAAACATTTATACCTTTAAATCATTCACAAGAAATGAACGACCTGAAAGCAGGTGGGTTCTTAGAAAATAGACAGAACTATGGTGCTGCTCCAGTAGAGAAATGAAGTTGCTTCCCGTGGAAAAACTCAAGTCAGAACCTTGATGCCTTCCAGCAAAATAGTATTAAATTGATGAATTAAATTTTTCTAAATGTGTTTTTGCATATTCATACAAAAAAATCTCGGAAAAGTCAGTCATTGTCACCTTCCAGGTACAAAAAGCTGAGCTCTGCATACACAGCCCTTCATATTTCCAGAGATAGCCCAGGCCCTAAACAGGATTTGGCCAGCTTCCTTGACTCTCTGTATGAATCTGCAAGTTTCTTTGGGTTTTGTTTTTCTCGTCTCTGGTGGTGGTGGTGGTGGGATATTACTTTTTAATTCTGTGTACACATTGCCACAAACTTAGCAACTGTTAAAACATACTTTGTTATCTCAGTTTCTTTGGGTTAGGAGCATGGGCACAGCTTAGCTGGATCCTCGGTTCAGAATCTCACAAGGTTGAAATCAAGTTTAGCTGGGCTGTGTTCCTTTCTGGAGCTTGGTATTCTCTTCCAGTTGTTAGCAGAATTCAGTGCCTTGTAGTTATAGGACTAAGGTCCTAATTTTTTGCTGTCAGCTCTGAGAGGTCACTCCCTATTCATTGCCCTTCTCACTGCACCTTCATTTGGCCTCTCCCAACATAGCAGCTCACTTCTTCAAGGCCAGCAGGAGACCCTTTCTCTTCTGGAAGGGCCCAAGCCCTCTTTTGAGGACTTTCACCTGATTAAGACCAGCACATTCAGAATAATTTCTCTTTCAATTAACTCAGAACCAACTTATCTGAGACCCTAATTAAGATTAACAAACAATATGAAAAAAAGCTCAACATCACAGATTATTAGAGAAATGCAAATCAGAACCACAATGAGATACCATCTCACGCCAGTCAGAAAGCCAATTACTAAAAAAGTCATGAAACAACAAATGCTGGAGAGGCTATGGAGATGTTGGTGGGAATGTAAATTAATTCAACCATTGTGGAAGATGGTGTGGTGATTCCCCAAAGATCTAGAACCAGAATACCATTTGACCCAGCAATCCCATTATTGCGTATATACCCAAAGGAATATAAATCATTCCATTACAAAAATACATGCACATGTATGTTCATTGCAGCACTATTCACAATAGCAAAGACATGGAATCAACCCAAATCCCCATCAGTGATAGACTGGATAAAGAAAATGTGGTATATATACACCATGGAATACTATGCAGCCATAAAAAGGAACAAGATCATGTCCTTTGCAGGGACATGGGTAGAGCTGGAAGCCATTGTCTTCAGCAAACTAACGCAAGAACAGGAAACCAAACAGTGAATGTTGTCACTTAGAAGTGAGGGCTGAACAATGAGAACACATGGACATAGGGAGGGGAACAACACACACTGGGGCCTGTCAGAGGGTGGGGTTGGGGGAGGGAGAGCATCAGGAAAAATAGCTAATGCATTCTGGGCTTAATACCTAGGTGATGGGTTGATAGGTGCAGCAAGCCACCATGGCACACGTTTACCTATGTAACAAACCTGCAAGTCCTACACATGTACCCCAGAACTTAAAATAAAAATAAAAAATTTAAAACAGATATAAAGAGGAGATGGTGAAAGGGAATGAAAAGGTTAAAGAATGTGGAGAATAGACCCATAAGTAGGTAAAATAAATGACTAACAGACTAATAGTTCCAGAAGGCAAGAACAGAATTGAGAGATGAGGAGAGGCGTAAACTATGGACTTTAGTTAATAAATATCAATATTGGCTCATCAATTGTAACAAAAGCCTCACACTAATGTAAAACATAGGATATATAAGATAAGATAATAGCAGAAACTGTGTGGGCAGACGAAGGGAGTATATGGGAACCTATCTGATCTTTTTATCACAATTTTTCTGTAAACCTAAAACTGCTCCAAAAAAGTTATTAAAATAAATAAGTAAACAAATTGTGCAATGGAAAAAAAAACAACAAAAACAAAAAGATTTTCTTTTTTTTTCACTTTTGCCACACAGTATTTTTTCACCTTTGTGTAACCTAATACAGAGAGTAATATCCCATCATATTGACAGCTTCCACCCACATTCAATGGGAGAATAAGCAGGAACAGTATGCTGGGGGTCAGGGCAAGAGTTTTGAGATCATCTTACAATTCTGTTTACCACAGGAGTGAAGGACACAGAAGTATGGTGATATTTGATTATCTATATCCTGTCACTTTAGTATAAAATTACTTGATTCAAGTTTTAATAAATTTTTACCAATGCTAATGTTTTCAATTTGGCTTGCTTAAATAATTCACCATTCAAAACTTTTCTACTTTCAACATCTAAAACTGAAGACTACTTTTTATAGCTGATGTCAGTGAAAAATCTATTAATATAATTATTAATCATACTTTTCCAAAACTTTTCCAACTATACTGTTTTCCTTGAAATAGAACATCCATTGTCTTACATATTACATTTGAAGTTTTCACCTGTTACAAACCGTGTAAGACTTTACATTTTGTCTAATTCTTTACATAATCTTGACCAGAAATTGGATTTTTAAACCTATTAGGCTCAATTCAATTCAACAGACAAAATTCATCTTTATAAACATATATTGCATACTTTATTAGCTAGTCAGTTTGCCAGGATATAAAACTGAAAAAGATTATTCTGTTCTCAAATAGTTTGTGAAAAATTTCCTGATGATACATTAGGATAATTTTTAATATTTTGTCTGGATGTCTTCTAAGGTCTGATGCAATATGTGTGATGTCTTCTCTAATAACATTTATACAGTTTTGATTCTCTGGACACCAACTGGGTGTTCAACAATTCAATTCAATTGTGCCTCTAATTTACTGGAGTTAGTGCAGATCCCACAGGTTAATGGCTCAGTCTTGCAAGATTGCCCCCCACTTCAGATGCCAGTTGCAAGCCTCAAGCTTCCTGTATTTCTGATCAACCGGCTACAAATTGCAGGCACCCACGACATCTTACACAGGTTTAATAAATTGCTGTAATGTCTCATAGAACTCAAAAGAATGCTACTTACTATTACCAGTTTATTTTGATGGATGCAACTCAAAAACAGCCAAAGGGAGGAGATATGCAGGGCAAGTATGGGACAAGGGGCAGGAGCTTCCATACTCTCTCCAGGCATGCCACTCTCTGAGTACCTCCATGTGTTCACCAACATGGAAGCTCCACAAACCCCAGCATTTAGGGATTTTAATGGAAAGTTATTACTTACGCATGATTGATTGGCCACTGGCAGAAAGTTCAAGGTGGGGCTGAGAGTTCCAAACTTCTAATCAAGGCTTGGTATTTCTGGCAACCAGCTCTCTCATCCTGAAGCTATCTAGGGGCCCACAAAGAGTCACCTGATTAGTACAAAAGATACTTCCATCATCTTTAACACTCAGGAAATTCCAAAAGCTTTAGGAGCTCCGTGCCAGAAACAGGGGACAAAGATCAAATATCTATGTAACCACTCGGGGTAATATAACTACCAATTCAGAAATTACCACTGTACAACATAATTTAAATTACTTCGGAAAGAAACACATGGCTACTTTAAAGTTAACTGAAGCCTATTTGCTAACTTAAAGAACATATCACATTTTCTTGACATTTGCCCCAACTGAGTTGGTTTGTCCATGTTAAGTTTTTTTCTCTTTCTGCAGACTTAAGTGTTTTGGCTGCATTTGTCTCAGCCCATTTATAAAACATTAGATGAAATGTTTTATCTAATGCTCCTAGCACTAATCCTTAGGGAACTCTGATTAAAAGTTTTCTATTTAGAAAAAAATACATAGTTATGATTAAATTTGCCTTTTTTTAAAAAAAGTAGAAATGTCTCTCAAGTACCCAGTGAAACATTTTTAAAGTTTTTTTAATGGAATTTTGTTTATAAATTAAGAAAATAAGTGTAAGTAATTTCTACTAGTTTTCTTTCTCTTTGATTTTTTTTTCTCTTAGTCAGAGATTATTTAGGAATGTATGTTCCCCTTGAAATACTGCTGGATTGCTCCCCACTGCACCATTTTATTGTAGAAGTGAGATTCACTCACTCTAGAATAATCCTTAAGAACCGTTCTTTGCCTATTTATATTTACCAATTTCTTTTAAAGAACCCTCTTCAAAAAAGTTATTTTCAGTTTACTCATTAATTTATTGGTTTCCTTTGAGTTTACAATATGTATCTTTACTTAATCACTTTTGAATGATATTATGCCACTTCCTATATAGTACAACCACCGTTACAACAGTGTACTTCCAGTTCTTTGTGCCGTCACTGTTACTGTTGTCATACATGTCATTTTTACTTATGTCTTAAACCTCACAACATATTGTGATTATTTTTGTTCTAGATAGTGACTTTTCTTTTACAGCAATTACGAATTAGGAAAAAGTGGGCGGGTTGCTTGAGGACAGGAGTTTGACGGCTAGGAGTTTGAGACCCACCTGGGCAGCAGAGTGAGGTTCCTGTCTTTACAAAAATAAAGAATAAAATAAATAGCTGGGCTGCACCTAGCTTCTCAGAAGGCTGAGGTGAAACAATCACTTGTGCCCAGGAGTTTGAGGTTGCAGTGACCTATGATTGTACCACTGCACTCCAGTCTGGATGACAGAGTGAGACCTTGTCTCTTAATACACACACACGCACATACACACACACACGAAATATTTTTCTTATTTACCCTATTTTTACTTTTCCGATCCTCTTCATTTCTTTCTGTAGTTCCAGGTTGTGTTCAGTGTCATACTCTTTCTGCTTAAAGATCTGCCTTTCACATTTCTTAAAACATGGGTTTCCTTTACGGAGGTTACTGATTTCTCCTGTAGTCTGACAAAAATAAAATGTTTCATGTGTTTCCTCTCCTTTTGGAGAGGTTTGGCTTTTTTTGTTACCCAGGTTACTCGGTGGCTTTACAACTTCAGGTCTCTGATACACTCGAGGAAATTTATGCATATTATCTGGCTTTTTTCACATTGTTACACAAAGGCCAGGTCCTTTAAAGCTTTCAGCATCCAATGCAGAAGCAGAAGTCCCCTCACAATTCACTCCTTCAGTGATTGTATGCTGTATTGTCAATGTAAACGTCGTGAAAAAAATCTCCTTGTTATTTCATGAATTTAACCCTCTTTTCTGAACTGGGTAAAGACTCCTTCTTTCACTGAATTTGCCTTAATACCAAGCTACATCTGTAATCTTTATAAATACTGAATACATGCTTATTGAAAGTTGCAGAGCAAACTAGTTTTTCTCCCCATTTCATCCTAACTGTATACATAATATTTTGAAATCTACCATTACTATAAAGTAGAAGCATTTTTATATTTATTAAATCTTTGCATCTTTTCTCTACCTTATTAAATGAAGATGTATTAAAGAAAGCATGTTTTAACTTTAGTCATTTAAAATATAGCTATTACATATTTGCTGTTTTATAGGCATTGAGGAAGATGTTCATGAGAGCACTGTCTTAATGACAAAATTGGGTTTGGGGACTTTGGTATTTTATGAATTTAAAATGATAATCTTAGAATTATTGCCAAATAGAACTGCAGGAAGTATATTATGTTCAGTGCTGGACTGTTACAGGTTCTGAATTAATATTTATGAATATAAAATTCATCCATGATACTTGAGAAAGCTAAAATTGTTTGGATTTTCCTTCTACATACTGTTATTTCAGTTAAAATATAATTGACAAATAGATAATTTATAATTCTAATTCTAAAATACTGTAATTCTGTATTAGAATAGGGTAAGATAAAATAGGCAACAATTGTATTAACAAATATCCATAAAACCTCAGGTATTTGACATAGTAAAGGTTTATTGACTATTCACATCACAGCTAAATGCACTAATATCCTATCTCTTATTTCATGTATAGCAAATGACCTCTAAGGATTCCCTATAGGAGGAGTCCCCAGCCCCTGGGCAGTAGACTGGTACCGGTCTATGACCTGTTAGAAACCGGGCTGCACAGCAAGAGGTGAGCAGCAGATGAGCAAACATTACCACCTGAGCTCCACCTCCTGTCAACAGTAGCATTAGATTCTCATAGGAGCTGGAACCCTATTGTGAACTGTGTATGTGAGGGATCTAGATTGTGAGTTTCTTATGAGAATCTAATGCCTGATGATCTGTAGTGGAACAGTTTCATCCTGAAATCATTCCTTCTCATCCGTGGAAAAATTATCTTCCACAAAACCGGTCCCTGGTGCCAAAAAGATTTGGGATTGCGCTGTACAGAACAACAAAGGGCTGGAGGATTTGGTGGGATCTATTTTTCTTTCTTTTTTTCTTTTTTTTAGACAGAGTTTTGCTCTTGTTGCCCAGGCTGGAGTGCAATGGTGCGATCTCGGCTTACTGCAACCTCTGCCTCCTGGGTTCAAGCAATTCTGTTGCTTCAGCCTCTGAGAACCTGGGATTACAGGTGCCCACCACTACGCCCAGCTAATTTTTTGTATTTTTAGTAGAGATGGGGGGCTGGGCTGGTCTCAAACTCCTGACCTCAGGTGATCTACCTGCCTCGGCCTCTCAAAGTGCTGGGATTACAGGTGTGAGCCACCGCACCCAGTCCTATTTTTCTTTTTCTTTTAATAACTTTATCGAGATATTATTCACATACCCTACAATTCATCCATTTAAAGTGTACAATTCACTGATTTATAGTTGTGCAATCATTAATCTAATTTCAGAACATTTTCATTCCCTTAAAAGAAACTCTATATGTGTTGGCTTCATTCTGCCCCCGTCCTCTCTTCTTATCCCTAAGCAATCACTAATCTACTTTCTATCTTTATGATTTACCTATTCTGGACATTTCATGTAAATGAAATTGCACAATATGATTTCATACCTTTTATGAATTTTCTTTCACTTAGCATAATGTTTTCAAGGTTCATTGATGTTGTATCATGTATAACTACTTCATTCCTTTTTATTGCTGTATAATATTCCATTGTATAAATATACCACCTTTTCCATATCCATTCATTAGCTGACGGACATCTGAGTTGTTTATGCTTTTTGGCTATTATGAACAATGCAGCAATGAATATTTGTGTGTAAGTTTTGTGTAGATATGTGTTTTTATTATAATTAAGGGTGGAATTGCTGGGGCATATGGTAACTCTATTCTTAAATTTGGAGGCAAAGTTACCACCAAACTGTCAGCACTATTTTACATTTCCACCAGCAATGAATAAAGGTTCCTGTTTCTCCACATCCTCACCAAAATTTCTTCTTGCCTTTTTTATTAAAGCCATCATAGTGGGTGTGAAGTAATAGTTTATTGTGGGCTTGATTTGCGTTTTCATAATGAGTAATGATAGTAATGATTTGGATGTCTTTTCATGCGATCATTGTCCATCTGTGTATCTTCTTTGGAGAAACGCCTCTTCAAATCCTTTGTCTATTTATCTAATTGGGATTTTTGTCTTTTTAAGTATTGAGTTATAAGAGTTCTTTTTTAATTCTGGATACAAGTCACTTATTAGATATATGTCTTGCAAATCTTTTGTGCTATTCTGTGAGTAGTCTCTTCACTTTCTTGATGATATACTTTGATGCCCAAAAGTTTTCAACCTTAATGAAGTCTAATTCTATTTTTGCTTTTCTTGCTGATGCTTTTTGTATTCTATGTGAGAAATTTTGGCCTAACTCGTGGTCAAAGATTTACTCCTATGCTTTCTTCCAAGAAACATACAATTTTAGCTCTTACATTTAGATTTATGACTCATTCTGAATCATTTTTCTTGGTATGGTGTGAAGTAGGGGTCCAAACTTATTTTTTTTGTATTTGAATATTTAGTTGTTTCAGTACCATATATTCATTGAACTGTCTTCATATTCTTTTCAAAATCTATTGACCATAAGGGTAAAGGCTTATTTCCATACTCTGAATTCTGTCCTATTGATCTATATGTCTATTATTACCAATACTACCCTGTCTTGATTATTGTTACTTTGTAGTGAATTTGAAATTTAGAACTGTGAATTCTCCACTTTGTGCTTCTTTTCAGTACTCTTTTGGATATTCTGGGTCCCTTGGATTTTCATATTAATTTTAAGATCGGCTTGTCAAAATTTGCAAAAAAGTCAGGTGAGATTTTGAAAGGGATTACATTCAGTCTATAGAATACTCTTGGGAATATTGACATGTAAAAATATGATAAGTCTTCTGAACAATGAACATAAGATGATTTTCCATTAATTTAGGCCTTTTGTTTCTTAAACAATGTTTTGTAGTTTTCAATGTAAATTTCTTGCACTTCTTTTATCAAATTCGTTCCTAAGTTATTCGTCTTGGTGCTATTGTAAATTTAATTATTTTTAAATTGTATTTTCAGATTGTTCATTGCAAGTATATAGAATATGATGATTTTTGCATATTTATCTTCTATCCTGCAACCTTGCTGAATTCATTTATTAGCCATAAATTTTTTAGTGGATTCCTTAGAATTTTCTAAATACAAGATTATGTCATCTGCAAATAAAAATAGTTTTATTCTTTTTTCCTAGCCTGGATTTCTTTTATTTCTATTTCTTATCTATTTGCTCTGTCTAGAACTTTCAGTAAAATGTTCAATAGAAGTGGTGAAAGAGATATCTTTGTCTTATTCCTGATCATATGGGAAAAGTATTCAGTAATTCATCTTTAACATGTTAGCAGTAGATTATGTGTTGATGCTCTTTATCAAATTGGGAAAGTTTCCTTCTATTCCTAGTTTAGTAAGCATTTTGATTATAAATGTGTTGGCGTTTGTCAAATGCTTTTTCTACATCTATTCAGGGTGATCATGTGGTTTTTGTTTTTTATTCTATTAATATGATGTATTGCATCAATTGATTTTTGCATTTTAAACTAACCTTGCGTTACTGGGAAAAATCTCACTTGGCTATGATGTATAATCCTTTTTACCTATCTAGCCAGATTCAGTTTGCTAATATTTTGTTGATAATTTTTACATTTGTGGATCTCACTCACCTGTTTATTTTTTTATATATTTTACATTGATAACTAGATGTCTTAGATAATAACATCATAGCAACTCTGGATACTGATTTCTCCACCTTGCTATTGTTATTGTTGTTCAGTTTTTGGTCATTTGTGTATTTGTTTTGTGATTCAGCTGAAATAACTTTGTGAAGTCTTTCTATGCAGGATGTTTTTAAGGGCCAGGCCTAAAAGTTACATACATCACTTTTGCCCCAATCCCAAAAGGTCAGAATTTGGACATGTGGTCCACACCTAACTGCAAGAGAAGCTGGGAAATGTAGACAAGCACAGTGTTACTTCATGAGCACCAGAAGTCTCTACCATCATTCAAACTTCTAGTTATCAAGTATCTCTTTTCCACATTCAACGTACCTTGTTGTCCAAGGAGCTCAATCATAAATCACTGAATTCCAAGTTGAAGAACTCTCAAGTCAGGAAATGCATCCACTTGGCCTAGTGACATAGCAACTAAAAAGACAAGGTGTCCCCACACCCCATCTGCATCCATACATGCCCCTAACCTAAATGCTGGGGCAGGGGAAAGAAAAATATATCTACCATTAATAAAATGGAAGGCTGGATGACATACAAAGATCACTTAACTTTCTATGAGATATTGGTCAAAGGACACAAAATGTCAGCTAAATAAGAGGAATAATTTCAACAGCATGGGACTATAGTTAATAACAATGTATTGTATTTGAAAATCTCTAAGAGTCAATTTTAAGTGTTTTCACTACAAAAAAAATAAGTATGTGAGGTAATGCTTGTTAATTAGCTCAGTTGAACCATTCCACAGTGTATACATATTTCAAAATGTGTTGTATATGGCAAGTATATATAAATTTTATTTGTCAATTTAAAAAGTAACTTGTCTACAGAAATACTAGAATCCTTTAGGACAGATAATTTGTGAAGTTTTTCCGCTCTGGCAGTGAGGGAAGTCTCCTGAAACTCATTCATGCTCTGCTCTCTGAGCGTGAATTTTTCTTTTTACTTTTCTCTTTACTTTGTTAAACGTTTACTAACATAAAATGGAGCCACACTGGTTCCTTTCTGTAAAGGGAGAGAAGAGTAAAGATGGGCTTTCTGAGTTTATTATTATTATTATCATTTTATTGATATCTTCGGTGGTACTTTTATGTTTGTGCTACTGTGGTTAGAAACACCACTGGATTACATCCTAGCTTTGAACCTGATTTAGGGACCTGTTGTAATTTCTGGTTTTAGCTTTACTACTGGAGAAATTATTTGCTTTGAGAAGTTAAAAGTGTTATTAACTCCCAACTTAAGATCTTTTAGATTTTATTATTTCTTGAGATAATAGCTTCTATTTCTTTTGTTTATTTTTATTTCTAATGTATTTCCTTTCTCTCTGGGCATAAGATCTTCACCACCATCAATAAAAATAATTATCCAGATGCAAGTTTTTTATTTATTAGAACTAGGAGGCCATTTGAATGCTAAGTTTTCTCTATACAGAGATCATTAAGATTTTAATTTGGATGAAAAATTTTAAGTAAAATTTCAAAGCAAAGCTTCTAATCCAGTCTGCTAAATGGGATTACAGAGAATTACATCCTTGGTAGATGGGAGCAGAGATTCAGGTTGAGTCAGTACCTAACGTGGTTCAAACTGAATCTGAACCCAGAATGCCAGAGGAACAGTCGCTATAATAATTTCTATAAAGTCTACAAAAGGTAGTTAAGGATGCTGAAAACTGACCTTAGCAGTAGCATTTCTTTACTCTTCAATTCCACAGACCTAACTCCCCTGCACTCTGCGTTAGCCTCCTGGAACTACTTTCACCTCCTTAAAAATTGCCCCCTTTGCTCCTCTTGATGCTTCTGCACATGCTCCCTCTGGGTGATATGCTGCCATTGATGCTGTGGCTGATGGTCCTGCATCCCAGCCTGAACACCTATCCTTGAAATTTCATGGTCTTTGTCTCTACTTGCAGTCAGTTATAAATTCTGTGTGGATTGAGACCAACTGTGTTTTCTCTTCCCAGCAGCTGTAACCTCACATGTACCCCGCCACTGGTGCTGTGCTAGAAAGCAATCATAGATGCTTTAAAAAGAGTTGTCATATGAATAAAACCTCACCCACTTCTCAGTTTTGCTTGAGTTATGGATCTTGAAGTTAGTTATTTGCTATTTAGAGATTTTGATACTACACTGTCATTATTCATTTCAGACTTTTTTCAGAAATATTAAAGTCAATGTTTCTGTGAAAATTGAAAAAATCTTTGATTAGATTTCTATTAATTTTGAATAAAATGCTACATTAATGAATGAATGTTTTGATAGTTTATAAACACAAAATAATACAATAGTAATTTAAGTGATATACAATAATAATGTAAGTGATATTCTTTAAGGTTTGATCTAAGGACACAAATATATGTATTAAACATTGAATAAAAATAAGGATGACAGGATGCTAAATCCATCGCTTCATTCCTCTTTTTTTATTTTTTGAGACAGGGTCTTTCTCTGTCACCCAGGCTGGAGTGCAGTGGAGCTATCACAGCCCACTGCAGCCTTTCCCTCCCTGGGATCAAGTGATCCTCCCAACTCAGTCGCCAGAGTAAGCTTGGACTACAGGTGCATGCCACCATGCCTGGCTAACTTTTGTATTTTTTGTAGAGACAGGTGTCTCACTATGTTGCCCAGGCTGATCTTGAACTCCTGTACTTCAAGCAGTCTGCCCACTTCAGTCTCCCAAAGTGCTGGGATTACACCTGTGAGCCACCGTGTCCAGTCTTCATTCCTTTTTTATATACATAGATTGTTATAGTCAATTCATCAGAATGAACTATAGTCATAGGAAAATATTGGTATATAGTTTCTTGATAAACAATGCTTGTTATTATGCTAAACCTATTGCAAAATCTATAGTGGTTTTTCACATGTTGCTTTCATGGTTTGCAAACCAAACACAAATGAACTATTAGAACCACTAATTATCTTGTCTGTTAATGAAGATATTGGAATGGAAAAGAAATTATTTTGAGTTTCAAAGGTAAATAATATACTCCAAAGACAATGATTATTTTTCTCATTTAAAATGTACATTGATATGGTTTGGCTTTGTCCACACCAAAATCTCATCTTGAATTGTAACTCCCACAATTCCCACGTGTTGTGGGAGGAACCTGGTGGGAAGTGATTGAATCATGGGGGTGGGTCTTTCTCATGCTGTTCTCGTGATAGTGAGTGGGTCTCACAAGATCCGATGGTTTTAAAAATGGGAGTTTCCCTGCACAAGCCCTCTTGTCTGCTGCCATGTGAGATGTGCCTTCACCTTCCACCATGATTGTGAGGCCTCTCAGCCACGTGGAACTCTAAGTCCAATAAATCTCTCTTTTTTTTTTTTCTAAACTGCCTAGTCTTGGATATGACTTTATCAGCAGCATAAAAACAGTCTAATACATACAGGTTCCATTAGAATTATTCAAGGAATAAAGCAAAAAAATAACATAAAATGACTGAGTTACTGGAAAATGGGACTACTCATGGCAGAATCTATTGTAACAAAACACATCTTTGTCAAAATTGTCATTTCATTTGGGATCTCTTTTTCAATTCTTGAGGCAAAAATAAGATAATTTATATGTATAGTTTAATTTGCAGTCTAGGGAGACTTGGTATATAACTCTAGCCATAAGAGATTTTCATTTCCAAACCTAACATTTCTGGCAGTTCTGGGCTTCACTTTTTGGAGGGAAATCAATAAATCAAATTTTAATCAGTATTTATTGAGTACCTACTAACATAGACGCTATGGTAAGGAAAGGTCTGGGTGAAGAAATGACAGAAGTTTATGAGATATTCTTGCTGATTTAAAGAAGTTTTTATGCAGAATACACACACATACACACACACATGCATGCACACACACACACACATACCAACCCAAACACACTGTCACACACAAATAAATAAGTTTATTATCGTTGAGCTTGGCCAGTTCATAAAGGATTGGTCTGAGTGGAAAGACTAATGAGAACTACAACATCCTTGGTTTACAGATATTTCCATCTTGTGTTATACAGAGCTAGCAAACAAGTATCTAAGAATAAAAGTGGGTGAATAGATGCAGTTCCTCCTTGAAGCATACCTGAATTTTGTGCTCTGTCTACCTGGAGGAGAGAGACGAGTGAGGATTCTGCCAGGCCAGATAAACATAAACCAGTGTCTCAGAACCTTTTATCCCCTGGAATAATCCTAACTCATATTTCTCTCTGCTGCCATAAAAGACAATTCTTTGTTGAGAGTCCGTTATGTAACTAGTGAGAAATCCCTAAGTAGTGACTTGGATCTGTTACAGAGGAAAAAAACAAAACAAAACAAAAAACAGAAGAAGAATCTAGAGGATGATAAACACAGGGTATGGTGTTCTGTGCTATGTTCAGGAAGTAGGCTGGAGCTGAGATAGATTGAATACTCCGGGACTTACTTATATAATACCTAATTGCCATAAGTATTCATCGTATGACTCTAGGGAGAGGAGAAGTCAATAAGTATTCATCGTATGACTCTAGGGAAGGAGAAGTATGGCTTACCCTTTAAAAGATCATTCTAAGCAATTTTGTAGAGAGTAGACTACAGGGAGGTCGGTTGGGAGGCCTGGACTACAGTAGTAGTGGAAATATGGGGCAAAGTGGTTGGATTTGGGACATTCTGAAGCTAGACTCTAAACATCTTGCTAATAGATTGGATGTCAATGGAGAGAAGGATAATCAGTAATCTCTGTTTTGTGCTTGATCAACTGAGCGAATGTTAGTTTCATTCTCTGAAATGATCCCCAACGAGAGAGAGGAAGAGGTAAAATGTTTTGTATAAAATATTAAGGTTATATTTTGCATTTTACATTTCCAAAATAGAATTAATTTGGCCAAAAATGATCATGTTCAATGGAGTGAGTCAGACCAACTTGCATAATTCTAACATAATTTGAATACTCATCTGTTATTTTTCTTTTGGCTGGAGGTTATTGTTGTTGGTGGTGGTTTGACAGAAAAATTGCAGACTTTTTGGCCAACTATGAGAAGGAAAAACTTGACACACAAAAAATCTGGTTTATTGAGTGATTTCTAGAAATGAAAGGTATTTCTATTTTCCTAAAATGTGAATTTATATTTGTTCTTTGTCCACCACCGAATGAGATTGGATACTTTTTGAGAGGAAATGATAAAAAACTATTTTTACTTTTATGGGGCCCCTTTCTCGAAGTTACCTTGGAAGTCATCTACCATGAATCTTGATTTTATAGTAAGAGAAAACTGAGCTATTATAAATACCAAATGAATTTTAAGAAGATCTTACATATTTAATCAGTCAGCACAGACCTTGAGCTTAAGAGATTTCGGTAGGGTTTTTCTGTTGTTTCGTTTTTTTTTTTTTTTGTGTGTGTGTGTGTGTGTGTGTGTGTTTTCCCTATCATGATGCAGAAAATCACAATCATTATTTACAAAATTAAACACTTTTAGTGTATAGTTATATCAAGTGTAACAAATCAATATCAAGTATCAAAATCATTAAATGAATTTGTGTGGACTCAAATAAAGGCTTCCACAATATAAATGAAATGCTCTGTTTACCCTGCCTTGAGTATTTCTAACTATATAGTTATCCTGAGAGGGCTTAGTGAAATGCCTCTGATATTCAAATGGCCTTTGAAATATTGATTATACTATCTACAATAATAGTTTGTATTGCATGTACTAAGCATTTTTTCTTTCTTTCTTTCTTTTTTGAGATGGAGTCTTGCTCTGTCACCCAGGCTGGAGTGTAGTGGCACTATCTTGGCTCCCTGCAACTTCTGGTGCTTGAATCTCGGGTTCAAGCGATTCTCCTGCCTCGGCCTCCTGAGTAGCTGAGATTACAGGTGCACGCCACTATGCCCAGATAATTTGTGTAGAGACGGGGTTTCACTGTATTGGTCAGGCTGGTCTCGAACTCCCGACCTTATGATCCACCCACCTCGGCCTCCCAAAATGCTGGGATTACAGTCGTGAACCACCATGCCCGGCTGTACTAAGCATTTTTATAGTCATTTTCTTGTTGCATATTTACAGCCACCTTATGAGCCTGGTACTATTATTACCACATTTTTAAAAATGCATAAACAGGTTGAGAGGAAAGATAATTGCCTCAAACCGTAAGGGGGTAAGCAGCCCGTCCAGGACTTAAACCCCAGTCAGGCTGACACCAACCCCATGCTGCTGTCTACTCTCCTCTGCCATTTTAGTAGTTGGTAACCCAATAAATGTATCACAATCGTGTGACTAAATTCTTACAGAAAGTAGAACATATTATAATGAAGACAGAGAGGCATTAGGTAAGAAACAGAAAGTGCCTAAGTAAAAATTCTAAAAAGTGCTATAAGATATACAAATTATTTTAACCTTTTTACACATAAATTGCAAGAATTATCATTAGTATATATTCCTGAAAATTTTAGCAATTTGATTTCCTGTCACATTATACATTATATGTAATGAAATATGATGTATTATAAAATGTATAAGACATAAGCTTAACTCATGTCTCAAAGAATAGTTATAATCCTCTTTATTAAACACAACTTTGATAGAGGTTTCCTGGGTTAAGCTTTTGATTATAATACATGTATTTTAAAACATAATATAGACTCTCCACATTGGTTTGATTGCTAAAATATTTTTTAAACCAAAACATGTAAAATTTTAGCAATTTTTCTTTGCTTCTTCCAAATGTTCCTGTTAAGTTTTAGTGTGTTAGGCCAAAGGATATTTATAATGATATGAAAAGCCTTAACATATGTTTTTGTAGTCCATGATATTTGCCCAAGGATCTTCCTTTTAGAATACAATACAATTTTAAGATGTACCAATATGTTTTAAAGGCCTTATCTGTAAAAACCCAAAACATAATTCAATTCTAAATTTCTCCACTCTTTCATCCTCTACATTTTTTTTGTCAGTTTATTACTCTGTAGACTAAAAATCTGTAATGGTTCCTCATTGCCCCAAACTAAATATGTAACAATAGCTATCAACTATTGGAATATCTGCTGTGTGCTGGGCCCTTTAGTACATTACCTCTCATCCTTCCAATCACCTGCTACATATAGAGACAGGAAAACTGGAGCACCAGGAGCTGACCTTAAAACCCATGTCTATTTGGTTTGAAAATCTTGTATTCTTTCCACTAGAAATGATGGTACCTCCTATTTAGTAAATGCCTACCATGTTCTAGGCACTATACTCAGGAGTTTGGGTTCGAATCCCGGCTCTACCACTCCCAACCCATGTGTTCTTGGGATCATTACTAAAACTTTCTTTGCCTCAGTTTTCTTATCTATAAAATTAGGTAAATAATAATAATAAGAGTACCTTATGGGATTATTGGGAGTATAAAATGAATAATCTATATAAAGAATTTAGTACACAACCTAGTAAATACAAATACATATTAGTTATCCTTATTTTTAGGAAATACTTCAGATATACAAAAACCTATAATGATAATAAATATCAAAGACACAATGAAATTTAAAGGATAGAACATTAGAAATACAATTGAAGCACATGTTATTTTGTAGCTCAGTATTTATCCTTCTCATGCATGCTTTTGTTCTTTCATTATAGATGTATATATTATTTTACAGATGTCTATATTATAAAGCAATATAAACATTTTCAAATTTTTTAATGGATGAGACCAACTGCATTTTTTCTGTAACCTGCTTTTTATGATAAATATGACACTTGCAAAAGCCATCATAATTGATAAATGAAGCTCTAGTTCATTTATTTTCACTGCTATACACTACTTATGAATGAAACTGCAGTGAAACTAGCAGAAGTCCATTGTAGGAATGAAACTACAGTTCATTCATCCACGCTCTAATTGATGTATATTTAAGTGTGTTTTAAAACTTTTACTATTTCATAAACTGCTATAGCATAACAAATGATGATAAAAGTAATATAAAACACTTTCTAATGCTTACTTCTCAGGCAATGATTTACATATGTTGAATCATTTAATCTCATAAAATCTCATAGTAAGAACTATTATTATCTACAATGTACAGATGAAGAAAGTGGGTCAACTTGACACAGCTGGTACATGGTGTTCCTGGAAATAAAAATAAGGTAATGAGGCCAAGATGTAGCTGTCTTAACCACATGTGCCTTTGGGCACACATATATGCAAGAGTGCTCTAGGACCGGCTCTCCATCTTGTCTGCACATTAGAATCATCCGGACACTTAAATATAATGACTCATGCCTAAACCTCTCTCCAGATAAATTAACTCAAAATAGCTGGGGATCAAGTCTAGACATAAATATTGTTTAATCTGATTTTTAATTAAACTTCTTTTTCTGAGATAATTGTAAATTTGCATGTTATTGTAATACTATTTACCACTTACCCGGTTTGCCCCGGGGGTACCATCTTGCAAAACCATAGTACAATATCACATCCAGGGTTGACATTAATACAGTCAAGATCCTGAACATTTCTGTCACCACAATGATCCCTCCTGTTGCCCATTTGTATCCACACCCATTTCCCTCCTGCTCATCCCCTCCTTAACCCCTGACAATCAGTAATCGGTTCCATATTTCTGTAATTTTGTCATTTCAGGAACGTTATAACATTCTATATAAATGGAAAGTCAATTCCAAAAGGTTGCGTACTATATAATGGAATTCACTTATATAGGATTATATTATAGGATTCTGTTACACAGTATGGGATCCCATTATATAGGATTTCATTATATATATCTTTTTGGGATTGACCTTTTTTATCTATCAAAATTCTCTGAAGATTCATCTAGGCTGTTGCATGTATAAATATTTCACTTCATTTATAGCTTATAGTAGACCATGGCATGTAAGTACCACAGTTTGTTTAAACATTCACCTGTTGAAGGACATCTGGATTGTTTTCAGGTTTTTTTTGCTATTAAATATAAGCTTCTGTGAATATTTATTTACAAATTTTTGTTTGAATGTATGTTTGCATTTCTCTGGAATAAACACCAAGGAATGCAATTACTAGGCCATATCACATCCTGACTTATTCCTGTCTTTTAAGGAAATTGTGTTAACTGGCCAACACCTCTCTCTTTGATCACCCTTAAAGGTCAAAAGGTCAGTGTCTATCTCAAAGTAACATTACTTTTTATCTCCAATGATGATTTTGCCACCAATATTTTTAATTTTGATATGAATATTATTTCTAAGAAATTGGAGATCACAAAATAGCTACAGGTTAAATATTGCTGACATCATTTAATAAAAGCCAAAAAAAAAAACCCAGAAAACAGTTTAAGGTTTTCTAATCTGCAAAGCACCCTACAAGGAAATTAATATCTGTATGCAACCATCTCACTAGCTTTGTTTACTAGACATGGCATGTGAGAAAGAAAACACTTCAAATATTTAAACATTTCTAAAACCAAATTCAAAGAAGCATACTTTTCTAATGAGATGTTCATTGACTTGAAACCAAAGTAACAAGAATGCTTTGAAGAAAAAATACCCAACAATTTGTATAGTAAACTGGATATAGTGTTCCATTTAAACTCATAGAACCCCATGAAAAAATTAACCAAGTAAGACTGGATGATATCCACATCCTAGAGGCATGTTTCTTATTTATTAGAAATTTGACTAAACCATCAATATGGCCACCTTTATTCTCAGATATTTTTAGGATACTAGAGCCAATGAATATAATGGTCTATTAAGGAGAATATGTTTAAATAATCACAGAAATTAAATATCTTATCCCATTATTATTTAAAAAGTTGTATGTGTCTATTTTTATACCAAAACATTTCCTATTAAACATATATGTATATATTATAGCTTTTGTTATTAGCTTTGTTTTTTCCTACCTGCTGCAACCGGAAATTTCTCTGCTTCCTTGAGACAGAAACATAATTGTGTATCTGTTGGACAAATATTATTTTCCTTTTTTAACAAAACTTTTTGATAGAAGAGCTTTACGTTGGCATCATTTTAATGAATTCAATACATTCATTAAAGAAGTGGTAAGTCTAATAATATATTTGCTTCTGTGCATTATTTTTCTCTAAATTTTGGGCTACTTGTATTATATACTGTTTCAAAACCTAGACACTCAAGTGTGTCATTTTCCATTGCAATTAATCACTTGGTTTTGAGCTGCTCTAAGAACTGAATTTCGCCAAAATAATTGTGAGTATGAACTTTCCTGTTTGTGAGCTTCTTGAACAAGTTGGCATATTTTCCCTTCAACAACTGTCACCATCTGACAATTTGCTGTTATAGCTAGACTAACATTAAGATTTAATTATCTAACTCTGGGATCAGTGAAGGTCAGACATATTTAGACAGTTTTCCACAGAAAAGTTTGAAGTTAATACCCTGAGTTTCCTTGAATTGCATTTAATAACTTCTAGATTAAAACCGCAAATAGTAGAATCAAATAAACAGACTCATGGCATAGGTCCTGAGAGATGGGCAACTGGAGAAAGAGGTCCAGATGAGATTATTTCCTCTGAAAGTACTAGTTCCTATTGTATTGGAGGAGAGAAGATCTAGATAAATATTCATATAACTCAGTTTTCTGCATTGCACATTACAGAAAGTCTACAGAGAACTCTCTGGGAGAGTGAGTCAGAAACCAAAATCAATCTGGGACAATATATCATTTATTTTCATACTGGAATGGCTTTCAAATCGTCTTTTATTGTTGTTAATGACACATGTTTCTTCTATGTAACAGTCTCTGAATCAAACGAAGAAAAGGCATAAATATACTGATGAGGTTTAGATAACCCATGTCTAAATAATCAGAACAAATCACTAATGGCATTTAAAGTATTCCAAAATGCTTGTTACTTCAACTTGTTCTCTCTATACCACTTCACATGGCTATTTTTCTGATACTTACTTCTTTTGTTGCCTTACCCAATCACAATCAGGATTAATGCTTGGGAAACTGAGAAGTGACCCAAATTTATTATAGGCAATTATTTTTCCACTTCTGCCTATCTGTCCCTGTAAACTTTCCCCTCATCATCTGATGCCTAATGTATTGAAGACCCCATCCTCCTATCTTCATCTCTTCCTTCCCCACCAAAGAAACAGTTTTTTTCCTTTTTTCTGAGACAGAGTTTTGCTCTTGTTGCCCAGGCTGGAGTGCAATGGCACGATCTTGGCTCATAGCAACCTCTACTTCCTTGGTTGAAGCAATTCTCCTGCCTCAGCCTCCCGAGTAGCTGGGATTACGGGCATGCACTACCAAGCCCAGCTAATGTTGCATTTTTAGTAGAGACAAGGTTTCTCCATGTTTGCCAGGCTGGTCTTGAACTCCTGACCTCAGGTGATCACCGGCCTCAGCCTCCCAAAGTGGTGGGATTACAGGCGTGAGCCACCGCACCCAACCAAGAAACAATTAAAAAAAAAAAAACCCTATTCTCTGATCATTCACAGTAAGTTATAAATAGCTCATAAAATTACTAAACATATACAAAAACAAATCACGTTTTACAAACAGGGCAAAATGGTCTAGACTTAACATATAGAAAGCAAGTCAATTTTTTCTCCAACTACAAATGACTGATATGTTAAATTAGTTTTACCATTTTTTTTTTAAATCAGAGTCCGTTATCCAGAACTCACATAAGGAAAAGTTTAGACAAAATGGTAAACCCAAATCACCTACGCAAGATCTTTATGAATGGGTGTGATAGTCCTTTATGTGTAATGTTACTGAACTAGTAGCTGCAAAACCTTTGTCTATTTTCCATTTTCTGATCCCTCTTAGGAAGTAATAACACATTTTTGTAAGTCAATAGCTATCGCCATGATTCCCAAAATAGGGGCCTACTAGAGTATTTTACATTTTTTGAGTGACACCCAACTTCTTTATCTTTCAGATCTCAATATTTTGTTTTATGAAAGAATCAAAGTAAGAAATCTAAGCATATGAAAAAGCACTTGATTCCAAAGGAAGAGATCATTTGAGTTGTTCAAAGGCTTACATGCTTAATGCACTTTCTATTTGTTAATGAGACTTGTTCACATTATATAGCTTTCAATTAGTTGTTTTGAATTAATTTTTTATAGTCCATATAAAATTATAATATTACAAAAATAAAATCAACATGATTGAGGAGTCTGAAGGGCAGTGAGGTCACATATCCCAGCCTTGGTTTATTCAGAGATTGATTAACAGGCTGTGCCTTGGAGTTGGCTCATGTGCAAGAACTAAATCAATGTCATGGTTTTTCATGTTGAAATTTTAAGACACCATGATGACTTTAATTATATATATTAAATTTATCAAATATTATAGACAGCACACTTTACTATTTCTTTATAGAACATTGGTCAGCAGCTCTTTTCGAAAACCAGTCACCCATCAGAATTTTATTTACTACTTCTCCAAAGGATTTTCCAATACTCCTCCTACAGTTAAGTAAAGGCCATTTCTCTGGCATGTGTTTTCTAAAGTCCCTTAGCTTACTCAAACATTCTGAGAAAACAACAAAGATCCTGCTTTTCTAAGCAATACCAGACATAAAATTCTCCAAAGAGAAATAAATTGAGCATTTTATGCTGAACCAAGAATGTTCTCCTTCTCCTCTCTCCTTTTTTATATGTTATGCAAAATGAGCCAAATGATGGGGATTAGGAATGAGAAAAAGAAAATTAAGAAAGGAATGAGACAAAAATCAAGAAAGAGTCTAGTAGTGTATCACCAAAAAATAAGATATGTGTCAGGCAGCAAGGAGGGAAATTACAGAAACTAACTGAAGGCTGGAGTAAGAAAATATGCATAGTTTTGTTCTTGATTTCCTATGTATAGGAGGAAATTATGGTCCTCTGTGAGAAGACAGGATATGAAGTTCACAGAGACACATAAATTCTTTCTTACAATAAATCCTACTTGTATTATGACTTTTACCTTTTGTGAAACTTTATGTCCTTGTTTTTTTTCTCTGTTGGGCATTTAGAAATTTGTATCAAGATAAAGAAAAAATAGGTAACTCATTAGAAAAAAAGAAATTCATAGTGATTATTGTATGCTACATGAAAATAAACAGCATTGTCTTATCAAACAAGCTGAATAAAGATTGTGAAAAATGTCTGTAATAATACCTTTGCTCCAAGAATTTTAGTGCTAACTGCTGCAAGGAATACAAAATGGTGTAATACAGAGTGTACTCCCAAGGAACAAATTTATTTGAGGTGACACAAAGTCATAAATAATGTAAATATAATGAAAAAAACAGATCAGCAATAAGGAAAAGGCAGATTATATAGTGGATACATACTATGAGTGTATTCATTTATTCAACAACTATTTCCTGATTATCAGCAAACCTAAAATCAACTAGATTTTAGAGGTCCAAAGATTATTGTGAATTCTACAATTTAGGAAATCTAAGTAAGAGAATTTCCTTTTAGTAAGTTTTTATGTACGTTTGAATGGGATGTAGGAAAATATTCTTTCCTAAGTGGATGTAAATACGTTTGCTGAGTAAATGGTTATAAAGAAAATAATAAAGTCGTCAAGTTTTCAGGATATAATGATAAATACCTTTGTCTGTAATGCCAAGTACAAATACATTTCTGCTTAAATGATATAGAAGTGAGAATGCTAGAAAGGAGAGATTTTAATCATTATTCAAAATATTTGCTATTGGTGCTATGTGCAAAAAGAAACTTTTAAGCAAGTAGATGATGTAGTAAAAGATTGTGCATCACTTAGTACTCCTTTGACAATAAGTGTCAGAGAACCCAGCTAAAGCTGACCAAAAAAAGAACAGGTTTGTATTGATACATATGACTGAAAAGTTCAGAAGTAAATAGGGCTTTACGAATACTCTGGAACACAGATGATTTAATCAGGAACTTGTTTTTATCCTTCTCTTGACTCTATTCTCAGGCTCTATGACACTGTTTTTTCAGTTTTAGGCTTATATCCTCAAAGCATTCAGTCCAGTAGAAAAGAGAGGGAAACTTTGGTTTGCTTCTGAGTAAAGTTACTGTGTTCTATGCTTGGAACTTCTAAGGTCAGAAGCTTATCTCTTAGCCAATCACTGGGGCTTAAACGATGGCATTACACAGATTTACCAGGAGTAGACTACAAACCTATCCTTCACTTCCTGTGAATAGAAGAATTCAGTAATTTAATGTTATAACTGGATAAGCATAGAATCTATGTGCTCCCACTTACATCCACATAGAATGAGGATTGAGGAGGTTTATTTCCCAGAGAATAATTGTTGTACTGGAAACAAGCGCAATGCAGAAGTTTTGTAAATCCACCCAAATATTTACTCCAGGGCGTTGTATAATAGCACTATGCTGAAAGGGTTGGATGAAAGAACACTTGAAGAGAGAATGACCACGTACTATGGCTATAAATTATGTGAATTTGAGCTATATACATAAACTGGAATGGAAAGGGTGATATTCATGTGCAAAATTTTTTGAAGAATGACCTGGTAGAGCTTGGTGATTGTCTATTAGCTTATCCAATAGTAGATGTTTTCGTAGTTACACATATTAGGGCTATACTATGGCCAGAGGTTCCTAAACTTTTGCAAGTTACAGCACTCTTAATTTTTCAGTTATTTTTGCATGGCACCCCTTCACCAAAATAAATAAGAAATATATTTAATAAATATTGACTACTCCAGTAGGCCCCTATTTTGGGTATCATAGCTATAGCTATTGACTTACAAAAATGTGTTATTATTTCCTAAGAAGGATCAGAAAATGGAAAATAGATAAGGGCTTTGCAGCTACTAGTTCAGTAACATTACATATAGAAGACTACCACACCCATTCATGCAGATCTTGAGTAGGTGATTTGGATTTACCATTTTGTCTACATTTTTCCTCATGTGAGTTCTGGATAATGGACTCTGATTTAAAAAATGATAAAACTAATTTCACATATCAGTAATGTGTAGTTGGAGAAGAAATTGACTTGCTTTCTATATGTTAAGTCTAGACCATTTTGCCCTCTTTGTAAAATGTGATTTGTTTTTGTATATATTTAGTGATTAATAAGCTATTTATAATTTACTGTGAGTGATCAGAGAACAGCATTTTTTAAAAATTGGTTTCTTTGGTGGGGAAGGAAGAGATGAAGATAGGAGGATGGGAGCTTTAATAGGCATCAGATGTTGAGGGGAAGGAGTACAGGGACTGATAGGGAGAAGTAGAAAAAGAATTTTCTGTAATACATTTGGGTCACTTCTCAGTTTCCCAAGCATTAATCTTGATTATGATTGGATAAGGCAACAAAAGAAGTAAGTATCAGGAAAATAGGCATATGGAATGATACAGAGAGAACAAGTTGAAGTAACAAGCATTTTGGAATACTTTAAATGCCATTAGTGATTTGTTCTGATTATTTAGACATGGGTTAAATAAACCTCATCAGTATATTTATGCCTTTTCTTAGTTGGATTCAGAGACTGTTACATAGAAGAAACATGTCATTAACAACAATAAAAGTAGATGATTTGAAAGCCATTCCAGTATGAAAATAAATGATATATTGTCCCAGATTGATTTTGGTTTCTGACTCACTCTCCCAGAGAGTTCTCTGTAAACTTTCTGTAACACGAAACACAGAAAACTGAGTTATATGAATATTTATCTAGAGATAATCTTTCCTCTAAGACAATAGGAACTAGTACTTTCAGAGGAAATAATCTCATCTGGACCTCTTTCTCCTGTTGCCCATCTCTCAGGATCTATGCCATGCCTAATCATATGACAGAGCTCAAAATAGTAGTCCGTCTTCACTAAGCCCACCTGGTGTACCTTCTAAGCTTAATATGAGTGTCAATATTCATGCACACATAGTCTCCAATTAAAATGCTTTGAATTTAACATATTTCATATTTAGTATAAGTAAAATAGTTTATAATAGCAAAGACCTTTTAAAATTATTTTTTTCTTACTTGCTTTGCACATATGAAGCTTTGATTTTTACATTTTGGCTTCTTTGTGGTTTTATTATCTGAACTGTACATTTGATTCATTTGAGCAAATCTCCTTACAAGCTAGAATATTTAAGATACATCTGATCGTCTTTCAGTAATTTATTCCAGAATATTTATTCATCACTGACTATATGTCTTGCACAATATATATGCTTTTAATTAGGCCATATGTTACAATCACCTGAAGATTTCCTCAAGCCTAAATTTTAATCAAGCCTGACTCCAAACAGAATAACTAGAGTTTTGTACCAGGGGAGGCGTGTGTTTTTAGATTCCCAGGTGCTCCTAATTTGCATTCACGGTTAAGAATGATCTACTTCAAGCAATGCTTTTTTAAGTTAAATGTATTCCTCAGCTATTTGTTGACTATTTCTGGTATTGAGAAAAATGAGGATGATATAGTCGTGGTGTCTGTTCTTTTTCAGTCCACATTCTTGACAATTAAAAATATTACGAAATTCATAAAACTGTGACAGAGAAATGCAAATGTATTTCTCCAAACTTAAAGCACAAGCGTCATAATATTTCAAAGGAAACAAGAAAATTCTAGTGATTTTTGAATTGATACTCCTTTTCTCCCTTTCCAGCTGCCTGCTACCTAGTTCACATGGTTTAGTCACAGGATAAAAGTTTTCGAGCACTTTCCACAGATGTGAATGTTTGATATAAGAAAAGACACTCTGGTTTAAAGAGTGTTGCTAGGAAACACAGTTTGAAGATGAAATCCCCTACAGAGCTGTCTTCCATCCTGTAATAAGAAAGTGTGGTGGTAGCATGTCCTGATTTAAAAAGCAAAAAAAAATCTATTAACTGTGTATCCAGAGGGAATTTGTTACAGGCTCATTTAAAACTTATTTGGAAATAGTTTTGGTTTATTATATGCATCACAACTTCCGGG
Organism: Nomascus leucogenys; assembly: GCF_006542625.1. NCBI lineage: Eukaryota > Metazoa > Chordata > Mammalia > Primates > Hylobatidae > Nomascus > Nomascus leucogenys. Next base: position 61,651,727 of record NC_044391.1, read on the forward strand.
AATTCTTTTGTTTTTTAATTGGTGCAAGGATAAAGTTGTAAGCATATAATATTTTGTCCAAATAATCACTATAAGAGAAATGCACTTAAATACAATAATGAACTCATGTTAAGTTTTGCTTTAATAGTAATTTCTATTAAAGTAATATGTCCTTTATCATAGGAAAATGTGGATATACAAAAAATATGCTAAGAAAATAAGGATTGCCCATAATGCCACCTTATAGAAATAATCATGCTTTGGTGTTATTTATGTTTTATTTCTTCTAAATACTCAAGGCATGTTGGCTAATGGTTGTTAAGGTTTGTTCTGACATGTGCCATTTAGCAAGTAAAATAGTTTAATCCAGTTATATTTATTATAATTTCTTATGTACTTTGATGCATTTCTAAAATCTTATTTTATGTTTTTTAATTACCCTTTTTTTTTCCTTATTTTCTGCCTTCTATTTGATTAGTTTATGTACCATGTATTATTGAGGTCGTAATATCTAATATTTAGCCCTGCATTTTCACATAATCCAGTATAAGCTTTTCCTGATTCTGATTATTATAAAGCATTTGAAAGTGTAATTTTAAGGCTTCCCTAATATTTTTATCATATTGCTCTATTATATGTAAACACATCAAATTATTTAATCAGAATAGATTTCTCTATGAGGAATCACTGTATCAAAATATCTGAATACTTTTAAGACACTTGATGCATATTACTAAATTATTTCCTGAAAAGGTTGTCTTAGTTACTACTTCTTGTAGCAGTATAGGAAAATATTAATCATTGCATCCACATAAACATCAAGTATTGTTCATTTTCATGCTGTGCAAATTTTATCAAATAAAATATATATACAGCATTAATTTGCATTTTTTATTCATATGTCATACATGTATGTTCATTCATGTAAGTTTAACATGTTCTTTATTCATTAGTCTATTACAATAGTCTTTCATATATTAACTGTGAGTTCCTTATAGCTATGTCTGTAATCTTTTTGAAGTATTTTCCCAATTTATATTTTGCCCTTAATATTCATTCATAACTTTTATATATACAACTTAAATTTTTTCCTTTGTATTTTCTTATATTCAAGGAGTTGGTGTATTTATTTCCTTTTTAAGTTTGTATAAGTTAATTTGATTTTTATATTTTGACTTTTAATTCGTCTGAGTTTTTGTTGATATATGAAGTGAGATTAGAATACTTACTGATTTTTTTCTAGCTATTTAATTGCCTCAGTGCCCTTTATTAAGTCGTATTTCATATCTTTACCTATTAGCACTTTCACAAATAGAGGATGTAAGCAATATAAATGTAAGCCTGGTTTAAATCTTAATTCCACCACTTACTAGTACCAGAAACACCACAATCCTGGGCAGATTGCTTAACCTACATGACTCAGGTGTTTCATCCCTAAAAGGGACACAAAGAAAGAACCTACATCAAGGTTTTTGTGAGGGGTGAGATAATACATGTAGGGTGTCTGGCACACAATAAATGCTCAGAAAATGTTAGTTCTTATAGAATCTGTTTATTCTTTAAAGAACATCATTTTTTATGAAGCTTTTTATTATGATTTTCAATTGGTGGGATTATAGTTATTTTATTAGCCTTGAGAAACAATTTGGTAGAGTACTTAAGCACTTGGACTCTAGAGCTAAACTGCTTGGTTGTGAATCCCAACATGCCAACTAGTTAACTGTGTGACCTTAGCTACTTCACATCTTTGTGTTTCAATTTCTCTATCTGTAAAACTGAGATATTCATAGCATTTACCATAGAGATTTTCTGTGAGAACTCCAATGAGAATTAAATGCATTTAAAGTGGTTAGTAGTAAATGCTATGTATGCATTAGCTATAATTTGTTCCAAAATAGTCTTAATGTCCTTTTCAACCATTTTTCTTCTCTAGTAAATTTGAGACTTATTCTTTCAAGTTTAGAGAAATCCCATTTGTGCTTTGATTGAAAGTGTGTCATTTTGGAAAACCTTAAGAATATCGAGTCTTGTTATCAGGAGCTGGTATATTTTTCCAATTTGTCAATGCTTCTTTTAAGTCTATCAATAAATATAGCTTTTCATTTCTTGTACTGATTATTAAAAGTATTTCTAGGTCATCAATCGTGTTCGTTAATACTGCAGGCTGAGGCTTCATTTTTCTTATTTCTAAGTAGAAATTGTTAGTACAAAAGAAAACTATAGTTTATATTTATCTTCTGCTTAGTCACTTTGCTGAACTCTTAATGTTCATATTTTATTTAAATCCATTTTCTTTGATATCCTGGTCTATAATTTTACTGTATGCAAATAATAGTTCTGCATCCTCTTTTTTGATTGTTGTAAATACAATTTTTGCTTCATTTTGAACTATATTTGCCTAAGCTCCAAAACAGTGCTAAATTCTGTGTTTTGGGTATGGTAGAAGACACTGGGATAAAAAAAACAGACCAGACAGTGATGGGCCCTGTCCTTACAGTGTTTTCAATCAATTCCCATGGACTTAACATAATATTGATCTATCAAATCCTGTGTGTTGGTTTGCATTATTTAGGGGAGATGTTATATAACCTTCATTAGATTATTAAAAGGGCTTATGTTTATAAAAGGTTAAGAGTCTTTTATCCTAATTTACAGTGATAAATCAGTCTTATTAATATCCCAATTAATTTTTGTGATGATTTATGTGTTCTTATTCACTGTTACAGACTTTTTAAAATTTCAAAATAACTGTGATAGTGTTACCCACTTCTTTATATGTGTACTGTATATATATATTTCTAATTACCCATATTCTCAAAAATCAATAACTAATTTTTCATAGAGAAATGTTAAAATATATTGAAAATAAAAAGATTTTAGGTACATTAATTTACATTTTTAAGAGTCTTATTTTGAGTGTTCAAATGTACTGGGAACATAATTCAGTCTGTAATCATGGCTTGGTCACCTACGGTTTCTGTAAACATAAATATAAATAAAGATATGGTTTACAGTCTTAACTTGTTTTAGACTCCAGATTACAATTTAAGGAAATGTGATTAACAACAGCACCAAAAAAAGCAAGTATATAGAATTTGGTTTTCTTTTGCCAACAATTAATCTTTTTGTGGACTGCAGAAACACGGGGGAAAGATAGCTGATTGGTAGGAAAGACAGCAAGGGGTTTACTGGGCCTGGTAGAGAGACTATGGGCCCATTTTATCAGTTTAATAAACAAAGTAAGAGTCTAACAAGCTGGGTGACTTTCCACAAACAAAACAAGTTTGACAGTTGCAGCAAAAGGAAGAGATCCTTTCCCCTGATTTAGCATCTAGGAGAAAACCATTCAAAGGAGGGACACTCATGTGGACAGAGAACACAGCCTTGCTTCCCCTCCTGCCACTCATTCATTCCACAGCTTCTTGCCAGTGGGCGTGCAGGCCTGTGCCAGGGATGCGCTCCAAGGAGCCAGTCAGCAGAAATCTCTTGAAAGTATTTTGACTGAAGCTGTAAAAAGTTGAACCATTTGAAAATTCCTTCTCAGGTTATTCTCTATAAGGGTTAAACCTGCTGCCTTGGGAAATTCACTTCCTATCTGTATACTTGTATTTATAGTAGGAGGGAGATTCTTTAATAGGTTGGTGAGAAGTAGCTGGGCCTATAATTAAAATCACTGCTCTTTATTAACTAGATTTTAGCCATAATGTTGAGAGGAAAAAACAAAGATGGGGGATGTGATAAGTGATTTGAAAGAAAACAAAACAAAATTGTTAAGAGTCAAATATAGTGGTCCAGTTTGAATGGAACTGAAGGAAAGAAAAGGGGCAATTGGAATGTCATTGCTTCTCTTTTCAGTCTCTTCAATTTATCCCTTTACATATTCTGTACAAATATTAAGCAATTTTTTTAGGTAAGTGGCATAGTTATAACTCTCAAAACAATTTGCTAATTTATACGTTCAGGAATGTAAAAACTGTTTACTAAGCAGTTCCCGTATGATAGGCATTGTGGTAGGTTCTCGGGTTTTTGAAGCCCCAAATCAATGGGGCTTCAAATCAATAATTCAGACACTGACAATTATTTAATCATAAAATGTAATACTCATCCTTAAAGAAAGGCACAAATGGTATAAATCTCAATGTATTATTATGAGTATTAAAAAAAGATAATTCACATAAAGAACTGGCAGTGACGTGGCAGTTTACCTATCATATGTACTCCAGTGATGAGAAGAATCATGCAGACGGGCATTATGCTGAGGATGAAGATGTTATGGGACAGGTACCGCCATTTATTATCATTGGCAAGCTGCTTGACTTCTCTAAACCTCATTTCTCGATGTGTTACTTGGAGTCAATAATAGTTACCTACATGTAATTTTGAAGATTAAAGGTATTTGTAAACCACCGGTATTTGAAACAGTGGGTGTTCTATAAATGAGTTATTTCCTTTACTAGACTCCTATCCATGGGATATTAATCTCTAATACTATACGGATATTATCAATTAAAAAGAAATACAGATACATGAGTGGTATATTCTGAGAATAGTGTTAGATATGGACTATCTCTAAGGTCATTTTTAAACAGAGCGAATATCACCTTTCCTGTGACTCCACACTGTACTTTATTTCTCCCTATAATTTTGTTATTTTTTAAAAGACTTTAAGAGTTTTAGGTTTACAGCAAAGTTGAGCAGAAATAACAGCAAGTTCTCATATACCCCTTGTCTCCTCACTCATAGCCTCCCCCACTATCAACATCCCGCATCAAAGTGGTACAGTTGTCACCATCGATGAACCCGCACTGATACATTATTATCAGCTGAAGTCCTTAGTTTACATTAGGGTTACTCTCGCTGTTGTACATCCTATGGATTTGGATGGATTTATAATGATAGTATCATACAGAATAGTTTCATTGCCCTAAAACTCTTCTCTGCCACTGCATTCCAGCTCCGTGATCTCCCTATTCATTTCTCCCTCCTTGCTAACCCCTAGGAAATACTGATTATTTTACTGTCTCTGTGGTGTTACCTTTTCCAGAATGTCATATGGTTGAAATCATACAGTATATAGTCTTTTCATATTGAATTCTTTCACTTAGTAACATGCATTTAAGTTTCCTTAATATATTCTCATGGTTTGACAGCTCATTTCTTTTTAGTGCTAAATAATACTCCATGGCCTCGTTGTACCACAGGTTATTTCTTGATTCCTCTACTGAAGGATGGGTTTCAATTTTTGGCAATTATTAACTAAGGTGCTATAAACATCCTTGTGCCAGTTTTTGTACTGACATACATTTTCAACTTCTCTGTGTAAATACTAAGGAGTGTGATTGCTGGATCATATGGTAAGAATATGTTTAACTCTGTTAGAAACTGCCAAACTCTCTTCCTAAGTGGCCGTACCATTTTGCATTTCTACCAGTAATAAATGAGAGTTCCTGTTCTTCCACATCAAATGCTACTGAGGATATGGAACAGCAGGAACCAACAACATTTGGTGTTAGATTTTTGCCCTTTGAATTGGTATGTAGTGATATCTTTTTACCATTTTAATGTGCAATTGCCTGATGATATATGATGTTGAGCATCTCTTCATATACTTATTTGCCATTTGTTTATCTTCTTTGGTGAGATGTCTCTTCAGGAATTTTGACCATTTTCTAGTTGAGTTGTTTGTATTCCTATTTTTAAGTTTTAAGAATTTTTGTATATTTTGGATAACACTCCTTTATCAGATGTTTTCACAAATATTTGTCCCTGCCTATGGCTTGTCTTCTCCTTCTCTTGACAGTGTCTTTTGCAGAACAGGAATTTTAAATTTTAATGAAGTCCTGCTTTGCAATTCTGGTTTTCCTGGATTCCGCCTTTATTGCTATATCAAAGAAGTTTGGATTCTGCCCCTATTGCTCTACCAAAGAAGTTATTTCCATACCCAAGGTCGCCTTGACTTTCTCCTAGGTTACCTTGTAGGAGTTTTATAGTTTTGCATTTTAAATTTAGGTCCCTGACTCATTTTGAGTTAGTTTTTGTGAAGAGTGTAAGGTACGTATCTAAATTTTTTTGTTGTTGGGCATGGATGTCCAGTTATTTTGACATAATTTGTTGAAAAGACTGTTTCTTCATTAAATTGCCTTTGTTTCTTTGTCAAAAGTCAGTTGATTATCTTTATATGGTTCTATATTTGAACTCTCTATTCTGTTCCATTGATCTATGTATCTGTTTTTTTCACCAGTACCACAGTATCTTGGTGATCATAGCTTTATAGTCTTTATGGCTTTAAATCTTGAGCTTGGACAGTGTCAGTCCTCCAGCTTTGCTCTTTTTCTTCAACATTTTGTTGACCATTCTGCTTCTCTGTGTAAACTTTAGAATCACTGTCAATGTAAACAAAATAACTTGCTGCAGCTTTGACTGGAATTGTATTGAATCTATAGATCAAGTTGGGGAGAACTGATATCTTGACAATTTTGAATTTCCCTCACTATGTTTTTATCTTTGTGTTTTACCTAAATCTTTGTTCGAGGAAAGAATAATTTGAACTCTTCTATACTAGAGCCCTATCTAAAACGTTTATCCTCTTTGCTATCCTTAGTTTTGGTCAAATAACTAGTTGGCTGTTAAGGCTGAGCAAAGATCTACCGCTAAGAATTTGTATTGTGAGCCTGTCTGAAGGTGAATGATGTATAGATTAGATGCGAATAGCAGAAAGTGGTAAGAAAGACATAGCTACAGTGGAAATGAGCTTCTCTCAGGGTCTAAAATCTATTACTCTGCATACCCCTTAAAGTGTTGCTCTCAATGGATTTTTTTTTGTTTCATAAAATAATATGTGTATTCCAGATGAATCCAGGAAGTTTCTCATTCTCAGAAAAACACTAAATCCCAGCCACATTAGAATTTTTCCATGAGAGGCTATATTAGGTTACTGACTCCTATTCAAATAAAAATATTAATTACAGAAAACAAAATGGAATCATTCCCAAAGAAGGAGACACAACAACAAGAGATGAAAAACCATAGCCAAACAATCATTATTACCGGCATGTCAGAAATAGTACCTGACTCAGTTAAGATATTGTGCTTTGACAGAAATGCTAATTATGTTTCAGGACATAACTTATTCAAGAACTATATACTCACAGCTTCCGGAAGGGAAGTCATGTTAGGAGTTTAATTTTCACGCTAAATCAAAATCACTTAGAATGTCAATGATAGTTTAAAATTTAAGAATAGAAATTTGGACATATCAAACTCAAAATTGATATTTTATTGAAAAAAACTAAATGTCTTTAAATTGCTATAACAAACATTGTATGTTCAAAATTAGTTCACAAAAATAAAAGAGGACAAATTTCTGCATTCTTCAACCTCCAAATTTCTAATATCTTTATTCTAAGAAACTGCAGCTATTGTAGTGATATTCCTCCAATCCTGAAAACACTCAGGAAGCAATTTTTTTGAAATGTTTTACCTTGGCAGGAACTTTAGATCAAAAAGTATCTCTTTTTAGAGATACCTTTAGAGCAAAGGTATCTCTTCTAAACTTGTAAAGAAAGTAAATAATCTACCAAGAGAACAAACAGCTTCATGGCTGCCAATAGACAGAGCTCTCACTGCTTCCTCCCCTTATTTTGTTTCTTTTAGTTAGAGAGCCATGGCAAAGGAAAAACAAAATAATTTCAGATTTATATTTCTGTTGCTTCTTTTTTCTTCCTTCCATTTTGTTCATTGCATAAAACAAATTGATAGGAGGTTCTATTACTGGGCTTCAAATGTCATCAATATGTAGATGACTTCCAAGTAGCTATCCCCCACTCCTGTCTGACCTCTACATTCTGGTCTTATTTATTCAAATGTTTACCTAGTATCTCCACTTGAATGTCTAATGGGAAACTCAAATACAATATGTTCAAATCTAAATTATTGGTCAACTCACTTTCCCATCAAAACTTGGGTTCCCTTTTGTTGAATAGCAATATGTAACACCCTAATAGCCACCCCAAAAGGCAAACACTCATCCCTGAATTCCTCCCTCTTCCTCATTGTCTGTTCCAATATCTCTACAGGTACTATGCAGTCTGCTTATCTTTCACTGGTTCATACCCTCCTTGAAGCCAAGAACCATATTTCTTGGATCTGTTAAATCCCTAGGACCTTTAAAGATTTTAAAACAAATAAAATTACCTATATAACAGCTTCTTATTTGCTAAGCAAATGATTGCTTTTACATACCTACATTGCAAGTGATACTGGCAACTTCACTGCATTGAAGAAGTCACTAGATCTTGAAAGATAAGCTCTATTGTATCCTTCCTCCCAATTGTTAAAACCCACAGCAGATAGATATACATGAAGAGTGAATGTTGATTTAAACTATGAACTTCAGTGAATAATAATGTATTAATATTAGCTCATCAATTGTAACAAATCGACTACAATAATGCAAAATGTTAATGGGGAAACTATGCAGGAGAGAAGGGATATATGGAAACTCTGTACTTTCTGTTCAATTTTCTTTAAGTCTAAAACTGCTCTGAAAATAGCATATAAAATATGTCACAGGAAAAATATTTCTCTCATTTTATGCCATTATATTCTCAAGACATCTAGAGACCCATTTTTTCTCCAGTTCCCAATGCCTTGTCTTTTAATACCTAACTTTTTATTTAATTTTTTATCTATTAGCTGAGTATATTTCATTTCCCTTCCCGTAAAAGAGATAACATATAATGCTGACTTCATGAAGACTTATGAAGAAATCAATTCTAAGAAATAAAAATATTTCTCAATGAGTTTATTACAATTGAGATGGGAATTTTTTGGAAATTCACACTTAATAGTATCATTTCTAGAGAATTTGGTCCATATAAATTCAGTCTTGGCAGCTAACCATTAGGGGTTTTTGAACTGGCCTATTTGATAAATGTTCTAACTTCTCAGTGGAATAAAGAAGAGAGGAAAGAACATTATAGAATGATTCTTTTCTTTAATAAATTTCCATATAAAAGGGTTTTGAAAGTCTGGCCTCAAGATAATTCCGGAAATAGATTTTCAAAGACTGCGACTCAAGTTTCTGTTTTATAGTAAGCTTAAGTTTTATGAAGTGTTAAATTGATGATCAGTTATATGGAAGCCTCTATTTATAATAGTATAGTCCATTTTTATACTACTTTTAATTTGCAAAGGTGCTTTCATATATTATCTTATTTGGTATTCATAGTCATCCTGGGAAAATTGTAGAACATATGCTAACTCCTAAATAGATAACCACAATTTCACAAAGTAAAGAAAAAGAAATGCATGGAAGTATCCTCAGTCCAATTTTATCAGTCCATTTTCTATTGCTTCAAAACGCCTGCAACCAGGGAAGTTATAAAGAAAAGAAATTTATTATTTCTTACCGTTATGGAGGCTGAGAAATCCAAGGTCGAGGGGCCATATCTGGTGAGAGTCTCCTTGCTGGTGGGGACTCCGTAGAGTCCTGTGGCAGCAGCAACACAGGGCATCATGTGGTGAAGGGACTGCGTGTGCTCGGGTGTTTGCTCAGGTCTCTCTTCCGCTTCTTGTAGAGCCACCAGTCCTACTCCCATGATAACCCATGAATCCATTAATCCATGAATGGATTATGATTCAATCACCTCTTTAAGGTATCCTCTTTAAATACTGTCATGTTAGGAAATAAGTTTCCAAGACATGAAATCTGGGGGACACAAGCAAATCATAGCACCAATGTTAACCATTTAATAGTAATTCTTGTGCTTCAAGATTTTTATTTATTTTTATTTATTTTTTATTATTTTTATTTATTTTTTTGAGACAGAGTCTCTCGCCCAGGCTGAAGTGCAGTGGCGCGATCTCGGCTCACTGCAAGCTCCGCCTCCCGGGTTCACGCCATTCTCCTGCCTCAGCCTCCCGAGTAGCTGGGACTACAGGCGCCCGCCACCACGCCCAGCTAATTTTTTTTTTGTATTTTTTTTTAGCAGAGATGGGGTTTCACTGTGTTAGCCAAGTTGGTCTCGATCTCCTGACTTCGTGATCCGCCCACCTCGACCTCCCAAAGTGCTGGGATTACAGGTGTGAGCCACCGTGCCTGGCTGCTTCAAGATTTCTTAATGAAGGTAGTTGCATAGATGTTCATAGGTGTTTTTCTTTTAATTATCAGCTCTATTCTAAGACACCTAAATCTTCTGAACACACACACACTTACATGCTGACACACACTTACACTTACGCACATACATTTATTAATCACACACTGTGCAAAGTATTTAAGCCCCATTAGGAATCTAAAGATATGTATAAGGTATGTTTTTTTTCCTCTCTCTCGGAAACTTACAGTGTAGTTAGGGGTAGAGAGAAACGATCACAGGTGTCTTACGTACATTTTTTATATAATTATCAGAAGTATGTATTATATTACTATTCCCATTGTACAGACACTGAAATGGCTTGCCTAAATCCACTGAGCCATGTGCATCAGTTCTGACTAGACTCACATTCTGTACCCTTGTCTCTCAGCCTCACTGCCTTTTGTTAATATAAACATCTAAAATGCTACAAACATAGGCTCAGATTTCCTAGAAGAGTTTTATATTGGATATTCTGTTCTATTTATTGTCCATTAAGACATATCAGAAACACCAAATTTCAACAAAGAAAATACTTCTCCAAAATACTTTCTTTCCTCAACCTTTTAAGTTGTCCTCAAATATATTTTTTCTAATTCAGTTTCCCAATATTCAGTTGGAAGTGGCCTTGCATTTAAAAAGTAAGCAAGAATATAATATCAGTAGGTGAGACAAAGGACAACTCGAAGATTTTTGACGAGGGGGAAGACCTCAGAGGAGGAGGTTGCCTGAGGAGACACTTTCCTATAAAGATAAAATTTAATCTGGATCCTGAAATAGAGTTGAAATTCTTATTTTCTCATTTACAAACTGAAGCTAATAATAGTAGCTACATCATTTGTTTAGATGAAAATTGAGTTAATACTTAGGCTTTTATTTTTTTTTTTTATTATTTTTTTGTTTTGTTTTGTTTTGTTTTTTTTTTTATTATACTTTAGGGTTTTAGGGTACATGTGCACAATGTGCAGGTTTGTTACATATGTATCTATGTGCCATGTTGATTTCCTGCACCCATTAACTCGTCATTTAGCATTAGGTGTATCTCCTAATGCTGTCCCTCCCCCCTCCCCCCACCCCACAACAGTCCCTGGAGTGTGATGTTCACCTTCCTGTGTCCATGAGTTCTCATTGTTCAATTCCCACCTATGAGTGAGAACATGCGGTGTTTGGTTTTTTGTCCTTGCGATAGTTTACTGAGAATGATGTTTTCCAGTTTCATCCATGTCCCTACAAAGGACACGAACTCATCATTTTTTATGGCTGCATAGTATTCCATGGTGTATATGTGCCACAATACTTAGGCTTTTAAAACAGAGCCTGACTTAGAAGTTGGAAGATGCAGTACGTATATCTTAACTACTAAGCTAAAAATTGTTAAGTGTATCTTTTAATTTCTATTGCCTAGCATAATGCCTAACACATAAAACTATTTAATAGATAATTGTTGAATGACTGATGAAATGATGGTGTACCATTGGTAAATTTTGAGTCAGAGAGTATAGTAAGAGAATTATAGTTTTTGGAGGTCAAATTGACATTTGTATTGTTCACTAAGCTTCGGAGATTTGGATGTATGTTCTTTACAATAATAAATGCTTAGACTGTTTCCTCTTGGTGGAAGGGATCAAAAGGTAGATCCATCAAGTTTTCTCTAAAGCTCGTGCCTAACTAGGCGCTAAGCTTTTGAAGTTTGAGAATTTGCTTCTACTGCTATTACTAACTGGGGCTTGTATGAAGCATTGCACATAGTAGGTACTCAGGAAGTATTTATTGATTGACAAGACTTGGATTTGATACAAGGAAATAGTTGCTTACATTCAGGGAGAATAATTAACGATACCAGAAACTAGAGAATCACTTTCCTTTAGATACCAGTTTTTGTATAATCCACATCTCTTTCTGTAATTTCATATGACTGGAGGCATGTATTGACCCTTGCCCTACTGACAAATTGATTCATATTTGATATAAATTTGAATAAAAAGGAACAAAGCTCTCTGTATAGCCCAAGGCCGTGTTGTGAATGTAAGTCTGAAACCTCAATGGTTTGGGGGCACCAGGTTAAGGTAGCCAGGTAATTTCCCCAGTATCTGTTCTGGTAATGAAACCTTTAAAAGGAGCCAGAAGAGCAGAGCCTTCATAAACCAAAGCACTTAGGGTTAAATATTATGATGATATTTTCTTGTAGAACTATTCAACAACTCTCTGTGAAAGAAACAAAAGTTCAACACATGGCATTTAAGGTGCCATGATTCGAACACACTTCTCTTTCTCAAATATTTTCATGAGTATATCCCCTAGCCATGCTTATTCTTCAACGGTCTCTGAATTTGACCTTTATTTTTCTCCTTTCTCTATTGCTACTTCCTCCTGGATCTGCTTGCCAAATATGGAACAATAATTTGTTTTTAGTAATTTCTCAATAAACATATTCAACAGATTTTAATGGAGTATCTTTGATGTGTTAGGCATCATGTTAGGTAACGTGGGGGGTATAGAAAAAGGAATGAGATAATCTGCTGTTGAGGAGCTTGTAATTTAGAAATTCCCTCCCTGAATAAATATTTTTGATTTACCAGTACTTATGCTACTGCTACAATATGTCTGGACATGGTAGATATTTAAGAAATATGGGCCGGGCGCGGTGGCTCACGCTTGTAATCCCAGCACTTTGGGAGGCCGAGGCGGGCGGATCACGAGGTCAGGAGATCGAGACCACGGTGAAACCCCGTCTCTACTAAAAATACAAAAAATTAGCTGGGTGTGGTGGCGGGCGCCTGTAGTCCCAGCTACTCGGAGAGGCTGAGGCAGGGGAATGGCGTGAACCCGGGAGGCAGAGTTTGCAGTGAGCCGAGATTGCACCACTGCACTCCAGCCTGGGTGACAGAGCGAGACTCCGTCTCAAAAAAAAAGGAAATATGTATAGAATAAATTAATAAATAATTTTAAATTACCATTCATCTACCCTTATAGGATTACTTTGTTCTATATTCTTCAAAGAAAATGTAATACATTTCTTGGTCTTTGAACAGGTTTTGAATAAAAACAGCTGTCTGCATGGTTAAATTGCACAATCATTGAGATTAACTTATATATGTTTCAAATGTAAATACTTGAACAGTTTTAATTGAATTGAAGTGAATTTAACATAAAATTCTCTTATGTTCTTTCTAGAAATAAGGGCCTAAATAATTTTGGTATGAATCACTTATCAGTTTAAGTACTGATACAATGACCTGTATTCAATGACTCTTTTATCTAAAAAACAGAATGTCACTGATTACATCATGCTCCCAGGAGGACTGTACCTTCCGTATTGACATCTCTTATCCTGAACAGCAGCTAATAGGAGTTATGACATCATCAGTCTCATTCTCCCTTCAGGGGTGGTCTCGTGTCAGAAGACACTCAGAAGTTTTGTGTACCTTTAGATTTGTGAAGTGGAATAAATACCTGATATTTTAACAAAGATATTCAGATACTGTGCAGCATGGAGCAGCCTTGAGCACCATAATCCTATGCAGCAGTGTTAGGTAGAACGACTTAGAAGAGTGGAACCTCAGAAAGCACAGTGGCAGCAGTGATGAAGCCTTTTTATTAGATGTGGGCATCTCCATAGTGGAGTAAGGCCATACAAAGGGAATATTACAGCACAGGAAGTCTTTAAAACTCTCAGGGTACATTGAGTGAGCTCTTGGATCTGGCACTGTTTCTTTACAGGTCTTATCCTTTTATGCTTATATGTGAGAGCAAAAGAGAAAGGAGTTTGGACATTCTGTCTTGCTGACATAGGATTTTTTTCTGCTGTATTAAATTCAAAATTCTACTTTGGATCTTTAGATATGATTCACCGGTATCACAAAGCATATTTCTTTTGTAGTAGTCTACCAATCCCAGATCGGTCTGAATTGCAGTTGAGCAACAATGGTAGTTAAAACACATTCAATCAGGTCATTATAGTCCAATAAGACAGTCTCATATAAAAGTCAGAAACCTTCTAGTTATTTGTCAAAGCAATACATCAGAATGCCTTGTTTATTATGATACGGCAAAATGAATCAGATGTAGACATAGAGGATATTTATTTATCATGTAGACCAAATGCCACACAAAATATACTATAGACATAATTTTAAGAGACAGACTATTAAATATCATGCATCTTCTAATTTTTAGAGATGCGTTGGCTGAACATGTGGCCCTAGAACACATTTGCATGCACATAGATACCTATACATTGTTCTCTGTGAGCAATGAAAATATTCCAACCTTCACTTCACACACTTACTACAACAATCCTTGAACTTCAGTATGCCCACAAATTTCCTGGAAAACTTGATTAAAATGCAGATACTAAGACTGTTCTTCAAGAGTTGCTCAGAAATCGATCTTAACAATCACATGCCAAATGCTGTTAATGTAGGTGGCCCTTGGACTACAGTTTGGGAAACACTGACTTATTGTTATGAAAAATGTTAATTATTGAATATGCAAAATACTGTTTTTTTAATAATCTAAAGCAAAGACAGATACTAAGTATCTTTTAAAAAATTAAGTAATAAACAATAAGGGATTTAAATCTGAACGGAATAGAAGATGTCAAACCCTTGCTGTGTGCTCTGTTACTAGCTATTTGTATTTCAGCAATCCCTGTAATCCCTTTAAGTCAGTCCATCTCTAGAAATGGCTGCTGAGGAGAAAAAATCTTAAGGCTTTGACAGATATGGATGTTAATTAAGTGCTGACAGCACGGCATGCATTTTACAGAACTGACTGCTTACATTTTTAGATAATTGGATTTATAATTAAATTAATCGCTCATTTATTTTTGAAATGATGTAATGCAAGCAGAGGAATGTAAAAATAGTGAAACTTTGTGATATTTATGGCATATATTTTTACTGGTATAATTTAAGCCCATGGTGTCACACAGGACTATAATTGCTACAGCCATGCGTATTCCCTGGAATTTCAGGAAACCATCATTTTTAGGTGGCAGCAAAAATAGGAAGGCCCACATAGATTTTTGTCCTACATTTTGGAAGTGTGTGTGTGTGTGTGTGGTTAGGTGTCTTGTAAAGTTTGAGAAAATGCAGAAAAGCCCTGCTGATTCCAAACTATCTTGCCCATGGAACTGATAAGGTACCAACTCCACACAGTTATTTTGCTTAGAATTACAAAATTTGACATGCTAATGGAAAATGGAGATAGTAATAATGAACAAATCAAGTGATATTATTTCTTGTTATCAGCAATGCTGAGAATTACTGATTCAATCAATGAACAAAAGAGGCGCAAGATTTAGAACTCACAAATGTATTGATGAGATTCCACTCAACCTCTTTCCCGTCAGTATATTAATAAGAATCAGTTTATTACTCAAGGGCAAAGCTATATTTTAGATTTGGCAAATAATTGCTGCTTAAAATATTAAATGAATATTAAAGGAAAGATCAAACATGGTAGATAGGTTTTAGTAGGAGTTGCAAAGGATGAGGGGATGTGAAACTGACAACCGCTCTGTTGTCGATGATTTACATGAAGAATCTGTGTAGAAGAGATTGAAGGGAGCCAGGCAATGAATGGGAGTACTGAAGGTGACACAGTAACCTCAGATACATAAATGCAGTAGGAAGTAACAAGCATATCTGCTTAAAATCTTATAAGCCACTAACTGGTACATTTTCGTATCTGATCCTGACCAAATCTCTCACATTTCTAGAGCTGTACTGAGTTAATAGGGATCATGTAGATTGCCCAAAGATGCATAGCTAGTAATACAGCCAGGGTTTGAATCCTTTTATTCTAGACGCATTTAAATTCCCTATGTTTTATTAGTTTTTTAAAAAGATATTTAAAATCTATTCTTGATCTAGATCATAAAAAGGATTTTTTATATTCAAAAATTAGCATATTTTTCATAACACTAAGTCAGTGTTTCCCAAAATGTGGTCCAGGGTCCACTTAACACCACTGGGGTGCACTTGTTAATTAGACAGATTCCTGAGTAAATCGCAAGATAATAAGAATTTCTGTGGAAATAGCTCAAGCATCTGATTTTAATCAAGTTTCCTAAGTAATTTGTAGGCATACTAAAGTTCAAGAATTATTGTAGTAAGTGTGCCAAGTGAAGGCTGGAATGTTTGACACTCTGGGGATGTTACATATCATGAGATGTTTTAGAATATGTTGTGTTGCTCCTCTTTCATATATACGGCACACACATTCAAGTGACAGGCTGTTTGAGGGGCTAAGGCTGTTGCCATCTGAAGACCAATGCAGCTCTACCTGCTCATTGAATAACATATTTTATTCTGACAATGGAAGGATAGTTTGTAATCATTTGCAGAAAAGGGGGTATTCTCCTTGCGTGTGTACTGTATTCCTTGGCTTAGAACAATATGGTCTTCAGAAATTTTTATGAAATGTATTTGACCACCGCAACAAGCTGTTTAAACATCGTTAATGACTTTGTAGAATATGGTTAGACTTTTGTTTATAGAGTGTAAAGAAATCAGCGTGAGGCTAATCTAAAGCATACCATTAGTCAGTTAAAGGGAGTTTCATCACCTATATTTAAATTGTATTTAATAATCCAAAAATTAACTGGAGAGAGATAATATTTATATGAAAGTGCTTAGTTGACTTTGCATTTAATTGTATAGTATCCCCTTTTAAAGGGGTAGCAATTTTAAAATTCAAAACTAGTTTTATTTCCAGAAAATTTCATGTAGTAATTTCACGCATTTCACTTTTATGTACAGATGTTGCAAAGCTTTACATCCACACACACATATCCATATACATGCATTACCTAAACCTCACAATAATACTCTTAGTACGAACTTGGATCTTCATTTTAAAGACTGACACCTCAGAAGATTAAGGCACTTGAGCAGCAGAGGCAGAATTTCAGATCGAGTCTGAGAGGAAATTGTCCCTCAGTTTTGAATTGTAGAGTAGGAGATATTGGTGTCTTTTTGCCTAGAATAATATGTGCTTAACTTGAATAAGCTTCTGATAATCTCTTGGAAATAGAACTTTGTAGTGAATGTCGTTCAACATCAAATTTTAGGTTAAATATTTTTTTAAAAAATGAACTTTCACAAGGTTGAAATAGAGGTACAATTTATGGATAAAGGCACATTTATTTTTGTGCCTGATGTGCCATAATTTTTTTTTGTAAAAGTGATATGATCATTTGCTGATATATATGAATATTTCTTCAAGATTCCTGCGATATTATCTGTCAATGTAAATGATTGTCTAATCATCAGTGCAATGAAAAACTAGTTTCATTTGTCATGATGGAACACACTGTCATTACATAGCAGTACTAAATTCTTTGTAAATAATAGTTGCTACTGTATTGTTGAAGCATTTTATAATAATTTATTTGGACTATACAGCACCAGAATAAAACATGACAAGAGCTAGATGGAGGTCTGTCCAGCAGAAAAATGCATATCTAGATATAGGACAGATTTCTCAAATGAGAAAACCCTAGTGTTGTCTAAAGGAAAGAGGAAGATGGCAGAAGAATGACAAGTAGAGGAAGAGAGAAGGAGAAAGAAAGACAAAGATGTTTCATACTGCCTTGCCTTACTGTACTGTGAAGTGTTGTTGTTTTAAAATATGTGTAAGAGATTTAGTAAAGGATGCTGGAGAACAGAAGGTGAATTCTCTTGGAAATTAACAGAGTGCCAGTCCATGTCAGGGATCCATCAGTCATGGAGACCCACAGAGCTGTGTGAGGTTGTGAGATGCAGCTGCAGCAGCAGCAGCAGCAGCAGCAGCAGTACCTGGCATACGGCCTGGCTGGGTGTACAAGAGGTCACAGGGCTCTGAAGGCTGACATGTTCAGGGAGCTGGCCAGCACAGCATGGCCTCAGAACAGGAATGCACCCCCAGTTCCTGCTTCTGGTCCTTCTGTTATTTCAGTTGTTGTGAAGAAACAAGTCTGCTCCTGTGACTGACACATGTTTGTCAGAGTTTTTTTTGCCTCTGTCACTTCATTTTTTGCAACACTTTCAGGTCCACGGAGGTCAGGGGGCTAGCTGTGAATTATTAAGTGGTGTGGCCTCAAGAGAAAAGTAATAAGGGCAGTTTCTTCCACATTAGCAGGAACGGGCTCAGCTTGCTGCTTTCTCTACTGTGCTGCTGAAGGATGTGATCAGAGGAGTCACAAATGATGGGATAACTGGTAACACAATAGAACAGATCACCAGCAGAAAAACAAATATGTGAACAACATATGAAAGATACTTTTATACCTGAATGGCAAG
Source organism: Nomascus leucogenys (assembly GCF_006542625.1). Classification (NCBI taxonomy): domain Eukaryota; kingdom Metazoa; phylum Chordata; class Mammalia; order Primates; family Hylobatidae; genus Nomascus; species Nomascus leucogenys. The sequence continues at coordinate 61,670,127 of NC_044391.1, forward strand.
AAATCCATATCATAAAATAAATTACATGCTGCTGGGGGATGTCTCACTGTCCTATTGAAAGACAAAACATTTCGAAGTGAAGGAAAAGATAGCATGGAATAACACAGAGAGTCTCAAAATAATGAAAAGAACTTTTCATTCTGATTAGAGTGTACATATTCAGATCTGGAAAACAGAGTAACGCCCAATAAACCACATATTTCAAAATGCTTTTAAATATTGATACTTTAAATATCCTTTTCTGGAGTATATTTATAAACTACAGGAATCCCTAACAAGGATCAAAGCCCCAGCAAGAGACATTTTCTTTCCTTCTTTCTTTCTCATCTCTTCTCTTCTTTTTGAGATGGAGTCTCGCTGTGTCACCCAGGCTGGAGTGCAGTGGCGCAATCTCGGCTCACTGCAAGCTCCGCCTCCTGGGTTCGCGCCATTCTCCTGCCTCAGCCTCCCAAGTAGCTGGGACTACAGGCGACTGCCACCATGCCCAGCTAATTTTTTGTATTTTTAGTGGAGATGGGGTTTCACCGTGTTTTCCAGGATGGTCTCCATCTCCTGACCTCTTGATCCGCCCACCTCGGCCTCCCAGAGTGCTGGATTACAGGCGTGAGCCACCCCGCCCGGCCCTCTTCTCTTTTTGCTTCTCCTTCTCCTTTTTTTTCCTTCCTTCCTTCCTTCCTTCCTTCCTTCCTTCCTTCCTTCCTTCCTTCCTTCCTTCCTTCCCTCCTTCCTTCCTCCCTCCCTCTCTCTTTCTTTCATTCTTTTTTTTCTTTCTTCCTTTCTCAGAGTTTCACTCTGTCACCCAGGCTGGAGTACAGTGGCACGATCTCCACTCACTGCAACCTCTGGCTCCTGGGTTCAAGCAATTCTCCTGCCTCAGCCTCCCAAGTAGCTGGGATTACAGGTGCATGCCACCATGCTCAGCTAATTTTTTTGTATTTTTACTAGAGATGGGATTCCATTATGTTGGCCAGGCTGGTCTCAAACTCCTGACCTCTGGTGATCCACCCGCCTCGGCCTCCCAAATTGTTGGGATTACAGGTGTGAGCCACTGGACCCAGCACCTATTCTTATTTTAGGAAATTAAAGTTCATTTTGGATTGGATTATAGTTACATACATGGTCCATTCATTTCATCATTTATTCAATAACTCCATATCAAGTGACTTATGTGTGTCAGGCATTAGCGCCACAACAATGAACAAGATATGTATCCCCTGCCCTGGTTGGCTTATGGCCTAATGGAATAATAAATGGTTACTGAATACTTTCAGTCAACACTTTGCATGCACAACTTTATGCAAACATTGCAATAGTGCTATGAATTAGATACTCTTTCCATATTAAAAGGTGAAGGCAATTAGGCTCAGAGGTTGAGTAACTTGTCCAAAGTTGCAAGCTAAAGAATGGTTGAGGCAAAATTCGGCAAGATCTGGCTAACTTCCCCTGTACACATTTATGCATTTTGGCGCATGTTCCCATATACTGTGGTCATTATTGAGAAGGAACTGTTAAATTACATTCTAGCCCTAGAAAAGTTGTCTGTATTTTATTTTCAATTTACTGAGATCTCTTGCTGTATGTGGACACAACTAATCTTTTTTTAGGCCTATTCCACTTCTTTTCCAGATTATCTATACAGTTCGTGGGTAAATAGACCAAAATATCACTGATGTACTCTATAATGAAAAATAAGAAGCAAACTTTCAAAGAAACTGCTCTTAATTCTTCACCTTTATTTATCTGTTTCTTTTTCTCTCTGGTCAGTGCTGCTTTCTTGCTCCTCAGTACCAACACTGCAGTAGCATCTATTGCTCTTAAATGTGAATATCTCTGGGAAACGTTTAGAATTCTCAAATTATAAGTTTACTACTACACAAATTCGGATTTCACTCTGTCACCCAGGCTGGAGTAGAGTTAGGATTACACAAATTAGGATTTGTGTAATAATAATAAAAATAAAAATAATAGTATGTCATCTAAGTTAATCTTTACAAAGTCAATTGCTTGATTGGCATTAAAGCTTTGGCATTTTTATGTGTTTGCTTTTTCTAACTTTCTCTTCATTAAAAGAACTTGTCTTATTTTGTATGCGTAACTCAATGAGAAAAATTAGAAACTATCAGGACAAAAAATGATCAAATTCACATTTTTGTGACAAAGTTTAGATAGGCATAACCAGTGTGTACACATTTCAAAAATTTTCACTTAGGTCTACATGTAGATAACGATGTCATGCACAATCAAAATAAAAAGCTAAAAATCTTTCCACAGATCATGTACTTGATTTTCCTGTCCTCTAAAAGAATTGTTGGTCGGGTGCGGTGGCTCACGCCTGTAATCCCAGCACTTTGGGAGGCCGAGGCAGGCGGATCACGAGGTCAGGAGATCGAGACCATCCTAACACGGTGAAACCCCGTCTCTACACTAAAAATACAAAAAATTAGCCAGGCGTGGTGGCGGGCGCCTGTAGTCCCAGCTACTCGGGAGGCTGAAGCAGGAGAATGGCATGAACCTGGGAGGTGGAGCTTGCAGTGAGCCGAGATTGCACCACTGCACTCCAGCCTGGGTGATAGAGAGAGACTCCATCTCAAAAGAAAAAAAAAAATGTTTTTCGTTCTTCACCTCTATTAAACTATTTATTTTCCTCTCCGCCCAATTCTGCCTAGGAAAATAAATTAATAAAAATTTAAAATTTCAGACATATATATTTAAAAGGAAAAATATGTTTATCCTGGCCTATATATTACCATGGTCCAGGTAAAAATCTTGTCCAGCCTCTGCCAAATGCTAGGATTCTTGCAAATCAGGGAGTATATGTGTTCTCAAAATCCATTAAAAATAAATAGACTCCAATATTTTTCTTTGACATAACAGTATGGTGCAAGCAATCAGTAGGATTTTAATGTTGCTGTTTTAAATATGTTCAACTATATTTATATGTTAACACTACAACATGTGTTTTCCTTTTAGAATTGTTTTTCATGCTCTATTTATTTATTTATTTATTTATTTATTTATTTTTGAGATGGAATTTTGCTCTTGTTGCCCAAGCTGGAGTGCTGTGGTGTGACGATCTCGGCTCACTGCAACCTCCGCCTCCCAGGTTCAAGTGATTCTCCTGCCTCAGCCTCCCGAGTAGCTGGGATACAGGCATGCGCCACTAAGCCAGGATAATTTTGTATTTTTAGTAGAGATGGGGGTTTCACCATGTTGGTCAGGCTGGTCTCGAACTCCTGACCTCAGGTGATCTACCTGCTTCAGCCTCCCAAAGGGCTGGGATTACAGGTGTGAGCCACTGTGCCCAGCCCATGCTCTATCTTAATTTATGTTTTCATTCAATTCTATGTCATGAGATTTCAGTTATGCTATTATATATTCTTTAAAACAATGATTTAATGTCTTTTCAAGATGAAACTCCTATTGTGTCATTATTGATGAGTGCTCTAATGCCCTAGGCCATATCATTCTGAAGGTGATCCAGTAAGCAGTGATTGAGGCAGGAAGTCACCAAATGACTCAAATCTAAGAATGCAACACTCCTGTATAATGCCCTGCCTACCGCAGGAAGGCCCATTCCCACCGTGCTGTGTTTACCATGGTTTCAGTGAAAATGATTAACACTTTTTCATGTTTAATAGCATACAGGTCCACACAACTATGTCATTGCACTGGCTTGTTCACATATCTGTGTACTCTTTTTCTATGAACTTCTTAAGAGCAAGCAAACTGTGCCTTTCTTTTTTGAGTCTTTGTAGCTACATGCTTAGTCACAGTGGTGGATTTTACCACAGAGATGATGAAACTTAAGTTGCAGGGCCCTTACCTGCATAAGGCTATTCCAGGGTCCTGGGGGAAACCTTAGCAGTGTAATCACATGGTCATACATTATTGCAAAATTTTTAAAAGCAAGATATTTTAATTAGACTGCTACATGGTTTTGTAGTTTCGTTTATATTAGTAATTTTATTTTCTTCTTGTCCTGAAAGAAGGCTCTCCGAATGGACAATTTTGGCCCCACAAAACCTTGATTGCCCCCTGTTGACATGCAAGGAACACTTATTTGCTTTGTGGTTGAATAAGTGAAAGAAGTAAAAAGGATGAGGAGGAATGAATATTTCATTAATTAATATATTTTAACATTTAAAATTAGCAAGTCTGGCAAAAATTTTCCTTAAGCCACTAACAGAAAATGCTAACATCATCACCCTTGTGTAATGTCTTGTGAGTTTACAAGCTCTTATACAAATGTAACTTCAATTGAATCTTTGAACCAGGCCTTCAGTTAAATGTAACCTTCAATTAAAGTGAATGATATCAAAATGTTTACAACTGTGCCATTTGTAGAAAAGAATTATTATACTCAATGTTTACAGAGGAAAAGAAACCTAAACGCATGATTGAGTGACGCTCGTGATTGCATTGTGTCAATACTAGGATGGCAGCTGAAGCCTTCTGATACTGACTCTACCCTTTGAATTACACGGTGTTTACAAATATATTTAAATAAATGAAAACTTATTCTACAAACAAAAAGCATAAAATCACATAGGTTAATAATGTTCTCCTCAAATGATGAACATTTCCCATTTCCTTCCCTTTCTTTCTTCTCCTCTCCTCCTCTCCCCTTCCTTCCCCTCTCCTTCCTTCTATTTCTTTCCTTCTTCTTGTTTTCTTTCTTGATGCAGGTGTTTAAAATTATCCAACTGCCATAAAGCTAAATTCTTTTTTGGAAAATTGAGCCGAACTTCTACTGAATACAAGATGAAAATGTGGTTGCTTGTCAGTCATCTTGTGATAATATCTATTACTACCTGTCTAGCAGGTAAGAAATATCCTTTGTATATTCTATCTATATTATGTCAACATAATTGATATTTGTGTTTATTTTATTAAATGTGTTGTATGAAGTAAAAATTCTTATTTTCTCTTGACATCTGGGTCAGATAAGTAGATAAATATGTATTAAGGGTGACCCTATTTCCTTCATAATTTCAATTAAGATTTCCCAAAACATTGTCAGTCTTGGGTAATAGTGTGCTGGTGAATGTTTAAAATCTAGATCTCTGGGGAGATCCCTGAAGTGTAGCATTTGTCTATTACGGGGACATAAATTCTCCTACCATAGCCAGTTTCAACTTGACCATTTAATGTGGAAAGATGTGCAACAGCTCACCCGTCTGTAGTATTTTCACCACCCTGATATAAGTAACCACAATGGCAAAGAGAATATAAAATATAGTAAATAAAAGAGAGAAAGCAATGGGTTTTAAGCATTTGTTCCCTTTGTTCTTAGTATAATTTATTCATTTGTAAATTAATACAATTTTTAATACTGGCCATGTTTAACAACTGATTCACAAAATTTCTGAAAATTAATAATCACTTCTTAAGAGTTATAAGTAGATGCAACACACTACTGAATCTTACAACTCTTTTACCAATTTGATCAATATAATTTTAAAAATGATTAAAGTAATCTACAGTGTGTGTAGGGACATAAGACTAATAAAACAGTTTTGAGAATGAATTCATTTTAGGACAAAGAAATACTATATTTCTGTCTTTCAAAGGCAAGTGTGAAGCATTTGGACCTATTTCCTACAATGAGAGGCACATCATATCTTTATCTGAAAAATTGATATAATTACCCAACTAGTACTTATTGAGCTAGGTCATTATTATGAAAGTATTAGAAAAATTGAATTCTAACAATCAATTTTTCTAATACTTTCATGTTAATGTCCTAACCCAGTAGATACTTGTTGAGTGACTGTTTTGTTCAAGACATAAATGGCCCTCATCCTTTTGTATATAAATCCCCACTGATCACTTTAATGATTAATCTGACAGGCATCATTATTAAGAACATAAAAAATATTATTTTATTTTGGGGAATAATTTTTATTATGCTCACTCCAAAACTCAGAAAAGATCATTTCATTAGTACTTAAGGATTTTAATGACATTGATAAATATATATTTCATAACCAGGGTAATTATGCACACACACCCACATACGTATATGTAATTGCATGCGTAATATATTTACATATATATAATGTAAATATAATAAAGAAAAAAATTGGTAAAGTCATTGTGAAGTCTTATTTTTGTGAATAAAATAAAAACAAAAACTGTCTTATTAGTTCTGAAAATTCATACGAATTCTATTGACTGCAAACTTTGGTGCTGCAACTATCAATGTAAAGATAAGAAATAAATATCTGCACAGATGTGAAGATATTTCAACCTTTATAGTAAAGGGCCACTACTCTCATTCCATTGTCTAGCATCTCAGCTATTTAAGTAATGTTTGAAACCACAATTCAAATAATTGCTTCAGGATCAAAATTGTTTTTTCTTTCATTTTTAGAGTTTACATGGTATAGAAGATATGGTCATGGAGGTAAGTTGACCAAAGAGTAAATCTTGTAAACATCTTTTCTCTATTGAATCATATTTTATCTCTGCTTTAAGCTATTAACTCTCTAAACTTTAAGGCAAATGGTTAATGTTAGATCACTATGAAATTTTATAAGGTGGTCTTTCTGAGATTATAAGCAAACTGTTTGTTGAATGAGTGGATATATCATAAACAAATATCTTATCAGAGGATTGTAGCAAATGGAAAATATTCAATGTGGCTGGCATTTTTTCCTGCATGCTTTGTAACAATGCTATGCCACTAAATTTGGAAGCAATATTTTAAAATTTGTAAGCATTGAACTTATTTTTGAAAGCCTCTTTCTTTGTTGCAAGGGAGATAACTAAAGTTAGTGAACTTGGAATCTTAAGATTCAGTTCAATTAAAAGTCCACAGATACTGCAAAATTTATTGTTTAATAATCCTTCCAGTTTAGAGCCTACTTCAACTACCAAACAGATATTACAGAAATAAAGTCAGCAGGGTATACTGGAAAAAATACAGAGTCTAGAGTAAGACCAGCCTGAATTTGCATTTTCAGCTCAGTACTCACCAGATAATCTTATTATCTAGTGTAAATTATATAACTTCTATGAGTCTCAACTTTCCAATATGTAAAAATCACAGAATTGTTGTGAGGACTAAAAAATGAATTGCACTGATAACTTCTAGCATAATGACTGGCAAGTAGGTGCTTAATGAGTGTAGCAACACTAGTAACTTATAAAAGCCACTGCATAATGGTAGGAGAATGAAAAATCATGAAGAATCACTGAACAACCAGTGTTAGAACTTGCATGCCAAATCAAGGTTACCCATTGTATTAGTCAGTTTTCACGCTGCTGGTAAAGATATACCCCAGACTGGGAAGAAAAAGAAGTTTAGTTGGACATACGGTTCCACATGGCTGGGGAGGCCTCAGAAATATGGAAGGAAGCGAAAGGCCCTTTTTTTTTTTTTTTTTTTTTAGACGGAGTCTCGCTCTGTCGCCCAGGCTGGAGTGCAGTGGCGCGATCTCGGCTCACTGCAAACTCCGCCTCCCGGATTCACACCATTCTCCTGCCTCAGCCTCTCCGAGTAGCTGGGACTACAGGCGCCCGCCACGACGCTCGGCTAATTTTTTGTATTTTCAGTAGAGACGGGGTTTCACCGTATTAGCCAGGATGGTCTCAATCTCCTGACCTTGTGATCCGCCTACCTTGGCCTCCCAAAGAGCTAGGATTACAGGCGTGAGCCACCGTGCCCGGCTGTAGAAGGCACTTCTTACATGGCAGCAGCAAGAGAAAAATGGGGAAGAAGCAAAAGCGGAAACCCCTGATAAACCCATCAGATCTCGTGAGACTTTCTCACTAAGTATTTTTTAAAAACAGCCTATGGCCGCTTTTTCCAATTCCTTGACCTATATTCTCCTTTTAATCTGCTGCAATCAGTGTTTCCCAAGACCACTCAACCAAAACTGCCTCATTCATGTCTCTGATGTCACACATTGTAAGTCCAATGGTCAGCTCTCAGGCTTCCTACTTAACCTGCCGGCAGAAGTGCTGCAGTTCCAGGCATCACACACAGACGTAACAATGTCTTATAGGCAAATAGAGCATGCTTATTTTTTTCTTGCATCTATCTGTCTTTAAAAACAAGGAGACCTTTCCCAGAAACCTTGCACTACATGTCCAGAGTTGGGTCACACATTCACCACCAAGCCCATCATTAGCAAGAGTAATGGCATCACTCCCTGTCAACCTTCTGAGTCATATGAGGGATGGGTTGATCCTTGAACTAAGCTGAGCTTTGTCATTGAAGGTAAAGGGCAGAAGAGGAGCTGATTAGTCAACCAACAATGTCTGCTGAATTACTCAGGTGAATTGAAATTGAGATTTTTCTCACAAATGAAAAAGTGATATCCAATATGTCATCCAGCATATATAATAGTTTTTAATGATTATTTTACAGCAACATTAGTAGCTAGTGTTCAAATATATGTATTAAAACAAAAACATTTTAAATTTGAAAAACAAAGTACATAAAGATTATAACAAAATCATCAAAACCAACTTCACTCTTCATGTCTTTAAGAATATTTTTCTTAATTTTTTTTAGATTTTGTGAAAGCAATATTGTATTCTATTGAGATAAGAGAGCAAATATGAATAAGTTGCACATAATCAATCTGTAATGTTTAGATATTTAATTAATAACTAAATCATTTGACAGCAAATATTTTAGATGCTTTTTTCCACTTGTGGTCTGCGTTTACTTTACTTTCAGAAAGAAAAAAAAACCTGCAGCTATTGTAGGACCAACTTACACCCGGGCTAATTTAAAATGAAAATAAATATCTTTAATTCCTTTGTAATTCATTGAGAAAAATTATCTTAAGAAAGAAATAAAATAGCAGTATAATATATATTTTGTAAGAATTGGGATATGAAATAATATATAATTTATACTTTGCACATTTAGAGTCACGATATGACTGTATAGTATCCAAAGCTAATATTAAAAAAAACTATCTTCATTGCTTAGCTGTAGGGAGGGTAGATAGAACATTTCATATATCTTTACAGTACTTGTACCAAGACTTCCTGTATATTTTTTCAACTAGACTCACATCAGTCACTAAGAATTATTTTCAGTACATATTTCTATGTCTAAATATGATTGACATTTTACAGCAGTCAGTGACCTGTCACTATTTTGATCTATGGTCCCACATAGCCCCATTAGTCTAAATACACTAGAGTTAGACTGAAACAGGCTGAGTTCTGGAAGCAGGCCCACCAGCCCAGTCATGCTATATATTAGGATGTAGTAAGACGTGAGGTAGGTATCAGAAGATGCCCAGCCAGGTGTGTAAAACAGAGTCTAGGTGCTTCAGAGGTGGGTCACAGGACAAGGAAGTAGTTCCTCTAGAGAGATGTGACAGGTTCCACTTGGGCAGGTAAAGCCAAGCAAGGAGAATTTAGTTCACTTAACTTTCATGCTAACCTGACTATAGTCTTTATTCTAATAACTGTATTTCTGCAAGTTTTTGAGACCAACTCCTTACTTTGTATATTTAGTTATGGAAAAGTACTGCAATGTTACCTATTACCCATGACCCTAAAATATTGGGGCACCAGAGTATTTAAGGGCTAAGCCCATCTTTTCTCATCTGCAGGAAATGGTTGGCAGTAGAGATAGGAAGCTGTAATATGTGGAAGAAGGATGCTTTGTGACAATTTAAATATTATCTCATTTAGAGAGTTTCAAGAGAGCTTACACCACTCCCCACCCAATAATCACTGTAATACTGTAAATGTTGTAAAAATTTCCATTTTAGTCTTTTGAAATTTTGATGCCATCACCTTTTTCTAATAGATTTTTCCGAGGACTCGTCTTATAACATGCTTACGTAAAATTGTGTTTACTAACTAACAGATTGAGGTGACATACAATAGAATGGGAAGTGGAGTTTGTCTCAAAAAGTATATAAAATGAATACAAATATCTCTGAAGCACAAATCATAATTTTACTTTCAATTTCCAGAAATAAAATAGAATAACAATATTATAGTGGACACTCTCCACATAGTGATAGGTGAAGTAATCCCATTTGAGATTATATAACTGACTAATTATATTAATGGTGAAAGTGAGGATGAAAAAACAGTAGCTTTTGCCTCTCATTTACATTAGTAAATATGACGTAAATATTCATACATTATCTCTATCTTCATCTTTTTGATCACATTTAAGAAATGTACTTATGTCTGTAATAGATTTATGATAATCACATTATCTGGTAGGAAATAAATGTATTTGCATTAAAAGCAGATCAAAATAGTGATATGAAGTGTTAAAGCTTCAATTAGCTTGAGAGGTCATCTATAACTTTGTGCTCCTTTTAAGAAGAATCTATCTAGTAAAAAAAAGGAATGTATTTAAAAAATAATTTTAGTTTTTAAAAACACAATCTCTATCTGTGGTTTGTTTCTTATGCCTTTTAACCTCATAATGCTTCCAAAACATCAAAATTTGTCATCTAAGTGTTTCCATGGCTGTAGAAAAAAATCAATAGATGACAGTATTTTCTGTAGGCTGAGAACATAATGCTTATGTTGGATTATTTATTGGATCCTATGCTGAGCCTTGTATTAAAATATCCCTGAAAATTCTTTTCCCTGCATCTGAGCACCCTAGTTGAGCTAGGGTGGTCGGAAACTAAGGTACAGCCTGCAAGGGAGACATGAGGATCATATTCAAGAGGTTCATGCTGAACCTGGCAATGCAATACAGATGCTTGTTTTGAGTAGTTTTTCTTTCAAGGGCCCAAATATGTTCCTAAAATAAAATATATACAGTAATTGCTAAACCATCAAACAGAATACATTATGTGATTCAGGCTTGAAAAGTTTAGAAAAGCAAGAAGCATATAGTTATGAAATAAAATCCTTAATAGAAAAATGAATGTAACGTGAAGTGTGTCCTATTCTGCTTTTTGTTCTAGGAAAGAGCAAAGGGAAATATCTTAACTGCAGTATTCTCTCAATGTGAAAAATAATTTCAGTATTTTCTTGGAGATTCGCTTCTTATTTTAATCCCTGAAAGCTTGCATTGTCTGTTCCTATAAAGCTCAAATATAAGTGGGAGTATTGGGAAATATATACATATAATTTGTGAAAGGCATTATAACTGAGAAGAAAAAGTATCATAAGGCACCAATATTATCCAGTTTGGCCTGTAAAATTCACTCCAAAATTGTATATCCCCTTTGAGGGTTTGCTCATTCCTTATATATAGGAATAGCCCTATATACACACACAGTATAACCTTATAGGCATAGCCTCATCATTATTAGTATGTGACATTCTATAATTTTCAATGAAAATTTTCCTTGCTAGCACCTTTTTCTTTTTTAAAAAATACATATTATTAAGATAAAAAAGCTACTTAAAACATATTCTCAGTTTTCTAAAAGCTGACCAACTTTTATCTCAAAAGCATAATATACCTTAAATGAAAGGATACATTATCAAAAGAAATATTTAAGACTACTCATTTCATTAAAATATGAAAATCTACTAACTAATCCTTACATAGAAATATGTTCATGTGCATCTGTCTTTATTGTATTTGAAGGCGCCAAGCAGTACTTTCAATAATCAAAGCAATTCTGAATGACCATAACTCACCTTACTTCAAAGAGATAAAAAAGCTTCTTTCAAGGAAGCAAATGAAATTATAGATTAAATTTAGAATTCTGGACGATGACCCTCCATATAATGACACTTCTGGAAGCCACTTTAGAAGCAGACAGTAGACAGGCCGGGGCTATTTCTACACTGGAAGTACAATTGTGTAACTGGTCTGTACCTCTTGAGATGAGTTCATATTTTAGGAAGTCATATTTAATCACTACTATATTCCCCATTATTAAATGAGACTGATATTTAGTTTCTAAAAAATCTTTCCAATGTGCTGTTTGTAGAATGCAAGTCGAAGAAGGTTCAAAGGAAAACTCTTAACCCTGAAGACCTGAGATTCTCTTAACGAAGTCTTTCACTGAGCAGATCTTTTAAGTAAATCCAACTTAATCCTTTTTTTTTCTTTGATAGATCATGCTTTCGGTGTTGTGTCTAAAAACTTATTGAGGTACCCAAAGTCAGATCAAGGACAGCTAACACCTATGGTGTATCAAATTGTTGCTCCCAACATGACCATCTGAAATTTCTATGCTAGCACTGTTGTAAGAAGTGGAAACTCAAGATCCAATCCAGTGCAGATTAGCGGCCTTATGTTTCAAGTGTATGCATACTTGCAACGCACATTCATTTCTCCTTAAATCTCCTTACATGTATAGCCTTCTCCATTGGTAATAACATTTACGTCATCACCAGGCTTGTCGCATAAGTATCAAAGTACCTAGAAGATCTTTACGAACTTTACACTCCCCTAAGCAATATTTATTTTTAGTTTTCTAAATATTTATGAACTTAGACTTAAAATAAATTGTTTTAAAATAATTCACACTAAAGTCATTATTTATCAAGGATTATAGTGGGAATAGAAATTATCTTACCTTCAAGAAGAGAATCTAGATATATTGATTTCTCTATTTTTGTTTTTAAGCATTTTTATATGCATTGAGAAGAAACAACAAGATCTTCAAATTGGCAGGTGTTACTAAATTGCTCCAGTCAGAAAACCTGTGCAATTGGGAGAGACTCAAGGAATAGTTTATGAAATTGTCAAACTGAGAAGAAAAATAGCATATGATTTTTATCAGAGATAAGCACAAGGTCATTTCTTTCAGAAATCAGAAAATCCAGACCTTCGATAAAAAAATGAAAGTCTTCAGTAATCAGGATTCAGGATTCAGTTGTCATTTTTTCCCTGCTGTGCTGTTACAGCCTGAATAGCCAGAAAATATCAGGCATCATCAGTAAAAGTATTAGAAGTGAAGCAGAAAACATTACATTCATTTATGGCTTTTACAACCTCAAGAAGGATATGGAACTAGAGACAAACTAGAACACAACTTTCAAAATTATTAGCAGAGAGCATCTCTATGACTACCTCATATTTGTAATCTTCATAATAATTGTGGTAGGCACATGAAGTCCTTAGGACATATACTCATGTTCCTTTCTTTTCTGAATGTACGAGCCCTGTAAAACAAATTGCTTGCCTAAGACAATAACTCGAAAAGTTCATGGCAGGAACTAAGTCTCAGTTCCTCTCATTCTTCTGATTCTGATCCAGCTATTTCCTATCTGAAATAGGATGGTGGTTATGTAATGTGTCTGAGGTCTATAAACTATTGAATAAAAGTTTCAGCAAATTTCAACCAAGAATGAGGCAGCTCCCTTTGAAACATTTTGGGTTAACTTATTAATTAAATAAATTAATTCTTCATACCAGCGGTGGGGGCGGGGCGGGCAGAACTAAGTTGAGGATTTTAGTAACCATCTATATGTACAACAAAAATGTACTGTGTCCCAAACAACACAGTGCTAATAGCACCAGAGCTACAAGAGTGAAAACTTGGCTTCTGCTTTTTAGAAGCTTCATGATTAGTCTAATATCTTATATACATAAGAAACATAAACTAAATTTTGAAGAGATTGGCAAATTCATGAGAATGTTTTTAAAATTAGCATTTATTCATTGCTGATTATAAGCCAGGTACACTGCCATCTTTCATGAATTGTCTCAAAATAATTCTGATAATAACCTTATCAGGTAGATTTTATTATCCCCATTTTATAAAGAGTGATATTCAGCTTTGGAGAGATTAAATAATTTGTCCAAAGGCACACTGATAATGGTACTGAGACAAGATTTAAATGACATAATGAAACTATTTGTTCAAAAGGAAGCTGGAACAGCACTCTCATCTTCAAGTTTAGTGTCAGAGAAGATAAAATGTTTGTGTGCCACTGTCTTTACCTCTCTCTTAAAAAATAACTGGAGGAGTGAATCATGGCTTAGATTGGGCAGAGACATTCCAGTGACCTGTAAGAATATTCATTCTTTCTAGCCACACAGATGATTATTAATTCATTTGAGGCATATGGCTTTGCACTGTGCTCTGTAAATGCTGCCGCAGTGGTGGCACGTGAATGATTCTCTTCTCCTCATCCTGCTGTGAGGTGTCACTCTTCCCTTCCAGGGAGAATAGACCACCAGGAATAACTGCTTCTCAACACAGCTGTTTGTGACAAATTTTAAACCAGTTGTTCAGATCCAATATCCGTGTAATTTATTGATTGATTGTTCTAGATGGTGCTGAGTGCCAATGCTAGTCACATGTTTAGAAAAAAATCAACAAAAACTGGCTCAGAAAAGAGACTCATTTTCTCAACATCAAGAAGCTCTCCTTCACATTCAGACTCTTGTTCAAAAATCATTAGGCTCATTTTGTTTTCCAGACAACCCAGGAGAATGATGTACACAGATGAAAGACATAGCCACCTGTTCTCAAGCATTTGCAATCTAGCAGAACAAAAAGTTGTACCAAGAATCATAGCAAGTGTATTAAGTACCACAACCTTTATGGGGAGCTACAGGAACTCAAAAGAGGACCAATAAAAGCCAGGAGAGATGAGAGGTTTTGGCTTCCTGATGGAACTAACTGTGGCTAGGTCACCAAAGGATCACGCAAATTTTGATAGGACAAGAAAAGTTGAATGATGATTCTGGGAAAACCAAAAGCATATGCAGAGGCTCAGGGGCATGAAAGTACAGCTTGTTTGGGGAAGTGGAAAGTAGTTAACTTTTGCAACACATGGTACATTTGGAGAAATGACAGGAATGCACAGAAAATAATTTTAAATGAAGAACCTGATGTTTGGCTCAGTATTATGAGGCAAATATCTTTGTTTTGAATTAAAATGGAGATTCTGTTTCTGATTTTTTTTCAAGTAATGTTTTTTCAATGTTCTCAAATTTTCTTTGACTTATAAAGCAGCACAATGTAAAACAATTTTATTTTTCTTGTAGTTTCTGAGGAAGACAAAGGATTTGGACCAATTTTTGAAGAGCAGCCAATCAATACCATTTATCCAGAGGAATCACTGGAAGGAAAAGTCTCACTTAACTGTAGGGCACGAGCCAGCCCTTTCCCGGTTTACAAGTAATGTACCTCACTTCTTCTCTTTTCAGAGTGGAGTGTCAGAGTAATGATCACAGATCAGCATCTGTGAACTTGTACAGATATAATATAGTGCTTTCTGCAAATTCCATGGACGTTAACAAAAATATTGGCATACAAACTATTAAAGAAGTTGTCTAATGCTCAAAGAGCAGATTTTCTTAAATATATGCAAATAATTCTCTTACTATTTTTTGCACAGATAATGCTACTGGCATTTGACATTATCCACTTATAAACTGTATAATGGAAATCATGTTTTTAGGCCTATGAATGGTTACATAAAATTATGCATAATTTAAATATACAGATTTGAGGATAAAATGTTTTTGTTATGTACTGGCCTGGATAACTCATACCTACAGATATGGATAAATTTTCATATTAAGTACATTTAAAGATCTTGCACAAATAACTGTAGAAAGCACCATCTTTTTCAACAGTCTCATATCTGTATTCCACCCAACACAGCAAATTTCTTAAATGTCTCTACCTATAGGAAAATCTATATAAACATACCTCTTACTGTTTTTCTGGGTTACATATGTATGCTATCAAAAACAACTTTATAAAAAAGCAACAATGAGTTTTCCTGCTTCAGATGGGTCAGAAAAGTATACTAACAATTTCTCATCTGATGCAAAGAATGACATGCAAAAATCAACCAAATGCCAGTGGATTTAAATTTCACCTGTGCAATGGTTCCATGAAGACAAAACAAGTGACTGATGGAGAAATTGGGGGCTCTAGTGTGTTAATGTCACCTGACTTAATTGAAAGTTGTCACTCAACAAAGTTAATTTTAATATTTTTTCCTGGATACGAAAGTAACTTTCTATTATTATAAAAAGTTCTTATAAAAGAGAATATCCCCTTCCACCCATTTGATTCTAACAGTACTCAGTTTTTTCCTGCCTTTGGCTATAATTACAAAATTATTCTTAAGATAAAATAGGAATTTAGATACAAAATCACCATCCCATTGAAATTGTTTTTATTGTTTCCATTTCATGCATGGAAATATAAGTAGATATTTTATAAATTATAAATAACACATTTGTTCTCAAAATATTTGATGGGCTAGACTTATTTCCACCCCTAAGCCATATATAATGAGAGCCTGTTTGTCACTGACATGGAATAGTAGAACTAATAGGATCTGTAGAGGCGATCCAATCCAAGAAAATTTTACAGGAGAGGAAGCTGAATCCTGAATAAGTAAATTTGCTTGCTCAAGAACTAGTAAATCACAGATCCAAGACTGAAACACAGGTTTTATGATTTCCAATGAGGTATGCAATTTTTTCATTATTTATCTATCTGGATAGATTGATAGAATCCCAAAAGCTCTTTCAGTGACACTTATTCTGTGACACTCTGTTGTTAACATTCACACAAGGGACCTTAGCAAATCAGTCTCTAGGCTGGAACAGAGGCAACAAAAAGAAAGGGCTGCTCTCAGATAATGTTCTAGGAACATTAGGAAAAGGCTATGCTTCTCCTTGCTGCCCCCATCCCCCCACCCCACAGGCACAATAGAAAGCAAAGCTTTGCTTTGCCAGTAAGTCACCAACTGCCTCTCTCAGGTTGCACCCAGCACTGAAATTCCCACTTTGAGTTTCGCCTGGTTATCCATACACTAATAGACAGAACTGGAGAAGACAGATAGATGTTTAATCTTGTTATGAAGACAGTCTGCATTTGACAGGAAAAAAAAAAGTGGGGGGAAAGAACAGAAAAAAATCAGCTCATGATGCAAATAGTTTGATGGAAAAGAACATTTAAAGTTTTTAAAATGTACATAATTTCAGGACAAATTATACCAACCTTGGTAATCATCCAATTTTTCATTCATATAGTAGTTATATATTTGTAGCATGTTCTGTGACAACATGCTATTCATAGCAACATCCTGAGAGGTACAACAGGGTACTTTACTTCTGACTTACAAGCCTTGAGGCTTTCATTATCTTGCCCCCATCCCAAAGAAACAAGCATTACAATAAAAAAGTATTAAAAGGGATTGTAGCAATAGTCTATGTTTCTGAAACTAGACCAGTGAACTTCTTCAAAGACAGAAAAAGGTAATCCTTATATGATGTTACAAGCACAATCAGATCCATGTGGAGGAAGGTAAGATAATAAACAAAAATTTGGAACCAATATAATGAGGGAGAAATTACAAAAATTGGAGCTGCCCAACAAAGAAACCCACTGTCTTGACAAGAGCTAAGCAACTTAACACTAGATGGTTCAGGCAGGGACAATATTGCCATCACCTGGGGGAAGAGGAAGGCTTTATTCGTTGGATTGTAATTTAGTAAGTTGTAAAAATGCAAAATCACAGTTTTCTATACTTGCTTTTAAATTATCTCCTATACTGCAAAAATTGTAACTAATAATGTTCCAGTAACTTTGATTTGACCACAGATATTCTAAAGTCATTAGGACTTTTGGGCATGATTATTACTCTAATTAGAAGTGGCCAGGGAATGAGCGATGTGGCCACAAGCCACTACTATTTGAGCGATTTGACCACAGCTCTAGGCTTATGACTTTCCTGAGGACACGGAACTTTAAAGGATAAAGAATGATTATAAAATTATACAGTTGGTTCTCTTAGTTGAGAACTATTTTCTACATGCATTCTTTTCATCATCACATCAGAAAGTTAGATTCCTGTTTCCAGTCTATTTATAACACTATCCCTATCAGTTAATGCTCTGATTATCTGCAGCATGTCTTATATTGTTATGATATTATGTGGTTGGGAAGAAAAAGAATTGTTCCTCTTTTTTTACTTCATTAAAAGTAATCTTTGTGTAATGAGAAAAGACATAAGTGACCACTAACTCTAGGCTGAGGGAAATCCAGTTTGACTTGTATGTTTGTGGCTCGGAATAAATTTTTAAAAACCCAACTGACTTTTATCATTTTCAAATTGTGTGACTGACCTCTAGTGGTCAGAATATGTCACTTATTGAGCAGAACCCAATGTCAATTAGTTTGTTTCATTGAAATTTAGAGTCAGATATTGATATTTTATATTTTATTTATGGTAGAACAATGCTTTTAATATTTTATACAGTATATCTGCATATGTATGAATCTAACTGGTGCATAGATGGCTATCAATTACATCCCAAGAAATCAATTTATGGAGAAAAACTCAACAAAATATTTGTCACTTGAGATACCTCACAAAAAAAGACAAAATACGTCATGTACTTTGACGTTTCCTTGTCTGTACTTGAGCTAAATTACAAATTATGGTCCTAGAGACTCAGAATTATGGAGTACAAAGAAATATCACCTGAATCATATTCTTAATTGTCTGATTTCACATGGAGCCGTACCCAAATTATTTTAGAACTGTGTTGGCTCCATAGAGTTGCCAGGTCTCTGATATGACCTTTGTGTCTTTTTCTCATAGATGGAGAATGAATAATGGGGACGTTGATCTCACAAGTGATCGATACAGTATGGTAGGAGGAAACCTTGTTATCAACAACCCTGACAAACAGAAAGATGCTGGAATCTACTACTGTTTAGCATCCAATAACTACGGGATGGTCAGAAGCACTGAAGCAACCCTGAGCTTTGGATGTAAGTAAACTGTAACTTTTAAAAAAGGGCAAGCGTGTTTAGGTGAGTTCAGCAAGAAGAACAATCAAGGATAGTGAGAGGAAGGCATCATAGATGAGGTGGATCTTACAAGATGAGTGGGCCCTTATTGTGTAATGGAGACAACAAAGCACCTCAAGGCATACTATGAATGCACTTGAAACAGTGAAAGATGATGTCAAATAAAGGAGGCCAGCATCTGAGGATCTTCAATGACTCTTTAAAAATTAGCATCAGGCTAGGCGCGGTGGCTCATGCCTGTAATCCCAGCACTTTGGGAGGCTGAGGCTGGTGGATCATGAGGTCAGGAGATCGAGACCATCCTGGCCAACATGGTGAAACCCTGTCTCTACTTAAAATACAAAAATTAGCTGGGCGTTGTGGCGCGTGCCTGTAATCCCAGCTACTCAGGAGGCTGAGGCAGAATTGCTTGAAACCGGGAGGCAGAGGTTGCAGTGAGCCGAGATGGTGCCACTGCACGCTAGCCTGGTGACAGAACAAGACCCTGTCTTAAAAAAAAAAAAAAAAAAAAAAAAAAAAAGGCATCAATGGAAGCACCAAGCCATGTATTATCAAAGGGGCACTATCACCCCTAAGGGGGTGAAAATTGGCTTTTGAGGGAAGAAAATGTCACATATGGCAACATAATGGCTGTGACTCTTCAAAGATCAACCCAATATGACAATATTGTATTCCCTATTATTTAATTTCTCATAGTAGGAGTAAATTTAATTATATTTTAGTTAATTTATTTTAAATTTAAATTACATGAAACATTTCTTTTAATTAGGGCTAATAATGAAAAACTGTGCTAAGCTAAAAATTAGAGGTTGTTTCGAAAGAAAATTTTACATTGGGAGATGAGTTGGACCAGGTGATCTCCAGTATGTGATTTAAGTCAGCACTTAAATCTTTTGCAAAATGAATTATAGGATGAGAACAATGTTTTAAGAAGTCCTTCATGTTAGGGTTTATCAGGAGGGAATAAGAGAGGTACAGGAAGAGAAGTAAGATTAAATTAGTGTGGTGAGAGTGGAAATGTAAATAACATACATTAACCATAAGGAAAGAATTAACAGGTTGCATTGCACAAAAGGAAAGAAGACTGGACATTTTTTTTCCAAGCAATGTCTAGTCAGAGGGTAGAAATATTCTGTTCTCATTAATAATGTGATGGGAGCAAGAAAAACCAATTTCAAGGATGGCAGGAAACATTTAAATGGTTGCTTCACATGCAGAGGTTATTGTGATATTGAGTTACCCAAGTTGAAATGTCAAGTAATATTGAGGATAGGGATGGCATTCAAGTAAGACACCAGGCCTAGAGAAGTAGATTTGAAAAGTCCTCTGCAAAAAAGTAACACTTAGAATAGATGAATTTTCAGAGGTATACACTTTATACTGAGAAAAGTAACAATTCAATGTTATAATTTGGGTGCTGATCACAGGTAAGTAACAGGAAGAGAGGCAGAAAAAAAATAGAATGAGTATCAGTAAAATAAATGAAGAACTGGAAGAATATCAAGGAATCAAGTGAAATGTAAGTTCCAAATACATAGAAAAGAGTAAAGAAAATTAGAACTGAAGCAAACCCAGAATTTGAGAAGGAGCAAGAGATTGGTCACTTTCACGTTCCCTAACGAGGGTCCTGCCTTTCACCCTTATACCTTCCCAATATCCAAGCCCTCCCTCAGGAAGAGAAATACCCTTCAAATGAGTCCATTCCTCTGAGTCATTCCTTCTTACTTTCTCTGGTAGGTCCCTGGGTTTGTCTGATTTCACTGTATTTCCAGATACCCTGACTGAGATTCTCCCTAAGTCTGAAACAAAAGTCTTTAGGATATTTGTGATTTTTCAGGGTTGTCAGAATTCTTACGCAGGCTGCTCCCAATATCCATAGACTTTGAGCTCATAACAGAACTTTTTAATAGTGTATACAAATCTCAGCAATGTAAGAACGAGGAGCTGACTTTACTAGGCTTCACCAAACCACTGAGAAGTGCTGTATCTCATGAATGAGTTATTCGCTGAAAGGTAAAATTGATGAATGTCTCTCTTTCTATTGACCAGAGAGTGAATGTTTCTCTTTTTTTCTTTTGAAATTAGATCTTGATCCTTTCCCACCTGAGGAACGTCCTGAGGTCAGAGTAAAAGAAGGGAAAGGAATGGTGCTTCTCTGTGACCCTCCGTACCATTTTCCAGGTAAACTTAATTCCTCTCTATTAGCATCTATGAAACAAAATGGACAAGTTTCCATTTTCTTAGTAATAATGCCACATTATTAATAATCATGGCTCATTATTAATTAAATGAGACTGAATATTTGCATACCTTGTAATGTGTCACTAACTGTTATGGACGCTTCCTTTCTTGGCTCAGTCACCTGGCTCTAGTCCCAAGGATCTCTAATCATTTCAGTTTATAAACATATATGTATTGTATTATGTCATCATTAAAGTTCCTATTCCACAGGGAAGTTCTGTTAGATTTTCTAGAAAATATTACTGAAATAGAACAGTACCAAGAAAGGATGTATAATCGATCATTTTCTTAACAAGTTAGTATCTATGAAATACTGTGAACTGTATGTAACTAAACACTAGAAGGGATAAAGACATAATAAATTATTAATCTCCTTAGGAATACCAATCAGCAAGAATAATCATCTACTTTATAAATGGGGCTAAATTAAGTGTCATCTGTTATGAAATTCAATTTTGAATCTATGTTTTCTGTAATTTTATATGGCTAAGACAAAAGCCACCAAAGTGCTAATTAAAAGATGAATTCCTCATACACTTTCACCAATTTTCATGTATTTATCAAATATCCCTTTGAAACAATATATAACTACCTATTTTCACAATTTAAAAATCATGTGTCTATTCTTATAGTTCTAATATTATGCCTTAAATTTGACTTTAAACATCTGCATAGAGAATGAAACGTAACAGCCTTTAAAACTCCATACAGGATTTTGTGTGGAATACATCAATCTGATGTGTGTGATGATTGCTTGATAAATATGGAGGTACATATAAAATTCAAAATTTGTAACACCCTTTCAATGAGAAAGGTGTTTTTCTTAAGGAACTATTGAAACTATATATATATATATATATATATATATATATATATATATATATGTTTATTTATTTTAAAAACCTACCATTTTCATAGCGTTTCCCACAAAGTAATGACCAAAAGTATCCAGTGACTACATTTGACCATATTCAATACTGGATGGCCTTCACTGCATCACTCATTGACTCAGAAAATCTCTTAGGAGTATTTGTTATACAGCAGGAAAAATGTATGCCACAGAAGTGCCTCAGTGGAGCAAAACAGGAAAAGCTACCAGCCTTCAGAGGTCTTCCACTGGGAGAGTCAGACGTTAATAAGATAAATGGCTAAAAGACATGGTATGTTAGATATTGCTAAATAAGGAGCTATATATATGATGCAAGGAATTGCGGACAGTAAGTATTGAGGGGACGACTGAACTTAGGAGGAGCATCACCAGAAGGAAAGTTGGAATAAACACCGGAAGGAAGTAAAGGAGATAACAATATGAGTATCCTAGAGAAGAGCATGCCGGGCAGACGCTGAGGTCAGACTATGGAAGACCAAGGAAGCCAGGGTGGCTGTCATAGACTGAATAAGGCAGAGGGTAGTAAGAAATGAACTAAGAGAGGTACAAGAGCTGCATTATGGAGGACCTTATGATCCATAGCAATTATTAATACTTTGGCTTTTACTTTGAATGCAATTTACATTGGAGGGCTTTGAGCAGAGGAGACGCATGACATGACTTCAGTTATAGAAAAGTGACTCTGGTTACTGTTTTAAGAAAGGACCTGGGGAGGACAAAGGTGGAAACAGGAGATCGGTTTGGAGGTATTGTAATAATTTAGGTAGCATATGATAGACCAGAGTGGTGACAGTGGAGGTGGGAAGATAAAGCCAAGCGTATTCTAGATAAATAGAATATATTAAATTCTATATAGAAATCTAGGTATATTTTGGTTAAATTCTAGATATATTTTGAAGGAGAAGCCAAGAGGATTTGCTTGTTTACTTTATGTGGTATATAAGATAAATACAAGAGTTGAGGGTGGCATAAAAGTTTTTGCCATGAGCTCCTAAAAGAATGAAGTTGCCATTACTTCAGCTGAAGGAATAGGTGTGGACATGTTAAATGTAAAGCATCTGTTAAGCTTCCAAATGGAAATCAAGGTGGCAGTTCTATGTGTGTGTAGATGTTGGGGGTGATGGAATATCAATTTGTGATTCATCATTCAATAAGTTGTTTTCAAAACCATAGGACTGCAATGTGATTACCTAGACTTCTGGGGCAAAAGCAAGAAGTGTCATGTATCTACCGATAAAAGCAACATTTCTTAAGCATGTGCTGGCACTTACTGAAAAAATAATTTTATGGTTATTTATTGTTTAATCCAGTCTATAATCCGAGGAAAAAAGATGGCTTTTGCAAAGATGGTTGATTTTATCATCTGTGTGGGGCTAGGAAAGACACAAAGAAGATGGTCTGTTGAGTCCTTGAAAGAAGTAGATCAGGGCTTAGCTCTTGATTGTCAAAATCACATCTCATCCGTAAGTTGGAGAGTCAGGGTGGCTATGGCTGCAGTCTTGGTACAGCTTATTTTGGTGATGGTGGGTGGGGAAAGAGGTGAGAACATCAGTTCTGCCTCCCCTTTGCTGTATGACCTCAGGAAGTCACTTCACCCTATGAGGCCTTGGATCCCCCATTTAAAAATGGCAAGAGCCATTCCTACCTTTGTTGTAATAAGTGCTGACAGCTTCTAACAAATTGCAATTATTGTTTTGTCCAAGTGAATGGCTTTAAAAATAAGTAAGATTTGTTAAATAAACTTAGATTAATTATATTGCCAGTCCCACAAATGCAAAGGCCACATCTACTTTGTTTAGCAGCACTTGGAAGGTACTCAGGTTTTGCAAAATAAATAAATTAGAGAATCTACATTGGGCATTCACTCAGTCAGGTCAATTGTTCCATTGTCCAAGACTTACGTTCATATAACATCATGACAATAACTTCTCGGATTTAGCATTTATCCCTTATAAGGATCAAATACCATCACTTCTTTCATTCCTTTTCACACATCTCTTATGAGTGGGGCACAGGAAAATGTCTTACATTTTAGAGAAATTGAGTAGTAGAGTGACTAATTGGCCTGATAAAAGATACTGAGAATTAAAATTCAGGTCTCTGTATTCACGTAACCACTGAGGATTCAGATTACTCTAAATGCATTTTGTGGGCAGTATCTTTCATACATTCTATAGTTACAAATGTCCTTTCTCTATAATGAAATACACACTTTCTTGACATTTTTGGCTTTGGTGGTGGGGCAGGGGGAGTGGGGATTTAATTTTTAACAGAAATCTTTACAAAATTTGGATTCACATTTCAACTGAGAATAGGAAATATTATTTCAGAACAGAAAAGATCAAAGTCTTCTTTTAAATGTATTATACATATCAGCTTGGATGAAAGACTACTTAATACTCCTTTCTGAATGTGATACTTCTTTACTTATCCCAGGAGCCCTCATTTAAGAAATTTAAGCAGCTCCCTAAATATTTTCCTATACTAATTATCCTGTGACCCTAAATCAGCAAAAAGAAAACAAATTAAAAGAATTCAATTATTCACAGATATAAGTGCCTAGAAATATATGTTAACCATAATTCTGAGTTAGAGGCTAATTATGATAGTCTAATTTCTGCCTCTTTTTAACTGTATTTTGTTTCTTCAATAATAAACATATGCTGCTGCTTCTATAATTTAAAAAAATCAATATTGAAAACCAAAAGAATATAATCATATTCACTGCCTGTCTTGATGTTGTATTTTGCTGGAGAAAATTACATAGCTAAGCTAAATATAATGCCCAGGTTATTATTCCCAATTATGTGAAGCTTATATAATGTGCATCTCTGTTAGTTTCTCATAGTCATTGTGCTTTCACACTCTCTTTGAAAGCTTTGCTAGCCACGTTGAGTTCCCCAAAGCAAAATAGCCGTTTGTCGTGATTATTCATCTTTAAAAGAAGCCTGAGTGCTGCGAGTTCTTGGTTTTTCATGATTTTACACCTAAAATCCTATCTAGTCTGACCTGGAGAGATTCCCACTTACATTCTTCCCAGTAGAAATTGTCTTTATGTGATCAAGATGTTTTGAAGGGAATCATCATTTTTTGACCTAAAGGTATGCATTGCCCATTGTCTCCTCTTGTGTATTTGTTGAATGACTCCTGGGGAGTCATTCATCAAAACAGAGAGGAAAGAAGGAATAGAAAACTATAGGAAATGCAGCAAATTAAGGAGGAAATTCAGTTTTCCATTTAACTAGTTAGTGTGTTCAGCCAAAGGAATTTCATATGCGTAAGAGTTACCATATGATACATCTCCTAATATTTAATTAAACCAGTACTACACTTTTCCCTGTTTCTGTGGTTTTCTTTTTTTATTTTATTAATTTTTTTTTGCACACAAAACAATAAACATTTTCTAAAAATACATACAAACAAAAAGATGCATATCAAACATATTAGGAAGGTTGCACATGGGAAGACGGGGAATAGAAATGGGGGGTGGGAATAAAAGAAAATAAATGAGAAAGGGACTGTATATGGATCAATGATAATAACTCAATCCTCTATTTGACAAAGAAGAAGGAGCAGGAAGAGGAAGAAAAAGAAAGTGGGATAAAGGATCAGAAAGGGAGGAAAATAGAAAAAATTAGAGTATGACTCCAGGGTAGACCTGTTTTGTTGTCGCTGGGTTGGTTGGTTGGTTTGTCTGTTGTATTTTTCATATGTTTCGCCAAGTTGGCCAGGCTGGTCTCGAACTCCTAGCCTCAAGTGATCAACCTGCCTCGGCCTCCCAGAGTGCTGGGACTATAGGCGTGAGCCACCATGTCCAGCCCCCACAATAGGTTATGTAAGCTCATTTCTAACTCTATAATTTAAAATAGGTGTACACACACACACACACACACACACAAAACAGATAAAGTGATAATATGGTAAGTAATCTTATTTATAAAATGCAGTACAGCAGATTAATCATGGCTTTGGAGTTATTAGACGTGGATTCAAAATCCCATTTCTTCTTAATAGTCATGAAATTCTAAGCAAGTTATGTAACCTCTTCGAGTTTCACTTAGCCCATCAATGAAATGAAAGCAAGAATATTAATAGTTTATAAAATAATAGAAATAGATAAATAGATGTAATTGCTTAGTGTAATGCATATATTCATGTAAAATATGGTACATATTTAAAAGTGTGCACTGTTTGTCTTGGCTTTCTCCCAACATTTGTTCTACAATGGCCTATATTAGATTAAGTGATAGCTTGTTACTAGCCCCTATTAAATTATGTAACAACTTTGGGGGAAGCACTTAATATTTAGAAGACAATATTTTCTCCTAGATGATCTTAGCTATCGCTGGCTTCTAAATGAATTTCCTGTATTTATCACAATGGATAAACGCCGATTTGTGTCTCAGACAAATGGCAATCTCTACATTGCAAATGTTGAGGCTTCCGACAAAGGCAATTATTCCTGCTTTGTTTCCAGTCCTTCTATTACAAAGAGCGTGTTCAGCAAATTCATCCCACTCATTCCAATACCTGAACGTAAGTATTGTATTTGTTACACTCTGTTTTTGCAAGGTTGTCTACATATGGTATACTTACCGTAATGAAAGAAATATCCAGTGAAGACTAGCTGGCTTTTCAGGAAGGACAATATAGAAGGGGGTGCACGTTGACGGGGCCAAAGGCCTGGTCCTAAGCTTTTTGTGTTGAGAAGATTCAGCTAATAAAATTGCTGTAAGAAGGTTAAGTTCGGATGAGTTGCCTCTAGCTCGGGAAGTACACAGGGGACTGATACCTTAGTCCGGTTGTAGTGTATTGGTTACAGTGGAAATCACTGACATCTACTTTTTGTTTTGTGGCCATTCCTACTTCTTAGTAAGCTCATGAAGAAATCAAATGATTAGTAGATCAAAACAAACAATAGTAATTATAGAATTTTTTTTAAGTCATTTTGATTATTTTGGTATTTTTAAGGAACTATTTACATGATACAAATAAGTAAACAAATGGTCTTTTCTAATCTACATAATCAGCATGGGGTGCTACCCTGGTAGCACCATGGTGGATGACCACTGACAATCTGATTGGCCTCTCCCCAGGCTCCAATTGAACTACTTCCCCTTTAAAAAGCACTGCTGCTTAAGAGAATCAAATCACAGTATACTTGCTTACTTTACATTATCTCTATCCAAGTCCTTCTGCTACATTAATATCAGCAAATTCAAGCTCATGAGAGCATACCAGCTTCAGATTAACAGATTTAGGTTTGGCTCCTGCCTTTACCCCTAAGTACAGTGTGATGATGGGAAAAATGCCATAATACCATTGAGGTTCCATTTTTATTTTTCTCTGCAAGACAACACTCACATAATTGGTATTCAAAAAATATTGTTGACTTTCTGGCTCATTTTTCTTTTCTCAGTTTTAAGAGATAATCTCACCCCCTACTTCATAGACTGAAAAGGAGCCATCATGTAAAAATTCTCTTGATTTTCTTTCTACTCTTCCCCAGAAATATACTTGCAGTTCAGCACTTCTATTTATTTTCTTACTTTTTGTCTCCATAGCAGAAATATTTCTCCCCTCACTCAAGCTAAGTTCTCCAGTTGTTCTGGTTCTCATTCCATTTATTTCAATTAGAAACTTCACTACAACACTTATTTTCTTCTTTCCTGAATCTTCAGATTCTACTCTACCTCATTATCTCTGCATATTCTCTTGTATTCAATGCAATTTTGAATTACTATGAATTCCTATTTGCTAAATCCAAAGGACACTTTGAAGTCCTTATTCTGTTTGAACTTTGACACTGCCTCTTCTGCCTTTCGTGAACTTTTCTTTCTTCACTTAATTTCCTGAATTCTTCATCTCCCTTCTGCCTCTCTGACAAATTTCATAGAATATTCCTCACAAAATATTCATCTTTCTTATATTTTTCTCTAATCTTTTCCTAGGTATTCTCACCCACTTAAACATTTTCAACAGTATACCTTTGCAAGAGGCTTCAAGTTCACATCTCCGAAACTTTTCTTGTGTTTAGATCTCAATTCTTCCTATATCCTGGACTTGTCCCCCAAAAAGCTCTCAAAGATGTTAAGCTCAAAGTGTCACAAATACACGTGTTATTTCTCTCCAAAACCTTCTCCTTTTCTTTAGCTTATTTAGCAATACAATTTTATTTCCAATAACTCAAGGTAGCATTATTTATTATCAAATCCCAATTTCCACTGATCTTCAGGACAGCTAACCCAGTGGTTCTTAATTAGTATGTAAGCACCTGGGGAGTTTTGGGAATAATGCAGGACCCAGAGATACTGATTCAGCAGGCCTGGAATGTGGCCCAGGAATCCACAAGTTGAACCAGTATCCTAGGTGATTCTGATGATGGAGCCTTTAATCTACACCTTGAGAAACATTGATCCAAGGAGCCATCCTGTTGATTCTGCCTCTAAAATACAATTTATATTTACTGTTTCCTGTCTGTTTTCACTGTAACTACGCCCTAGTGTTGGCCCTCACCTGTTTTGCCTGAAGTATTGAAACAGCCTTTTTTGGACCTCTGAGACTGTTTTCTCTATTTCTCCTCTCCATGCTCCATCCTTTAAAAATGCCAACAAGCTCTTCTACTTAAACCAAAGATAAGATCCATATTACTTCTCTTACCAAGTCCCAATGGTAGTTACTTGATATGATTTGGCTGTGTCCTTACCCAAATCTCACCTCGAATTGTAATAATCTTCACTTGTCAAGGGTGGGGCCAGGTGGAGATAATTGAATCATGGGGGGCTATCTCCCCCATACTGTTATTGTGGTAGAGAATAAGTCTCATGAGATCTAATGGTTGTATGAAGGGGAGTTCCCCTGCACATGCTGTCCCTTGCCCACCGCCATGTAAGATTTCCCTTTGCTCTTTCTTAATCTTCCACCATGTTTATGAGGCCTCCCTAGTTATGTGGAACTGTGAGTCAATTAAACCTCTTTCCTTTATAAATTACCTAGTTTCAGATATGTCTTTATTAGCAGCATGAGAACAGACTAATACATTACCTATTGAGAAAATTCATCTCAAAACCTTTAATATCCTTTTTTCAGTCCTTCTAGATTGTGGGTTCAAGCTCATATACTTCAGCATCATTTGAGTTCCTAGACTTTTTAAAATTCTTTGCACACTCCTGGAGCTTTGTCATAATATGCTGTTTGCTCAACCTGAACTAGTCCAATTTAAATGCCATATTTGCCTCAGAGTCCTATAGCCCTTACCTACTTCTAACTACCCTCCTCATCAGTCACTCTTTCAAAGTACCCATCTTGATTTGGCTTATATATCATTATTTATTTATTTGTCTCTTTAGCATTTTACAGTGTGAGGTACACACTAAATTTGTGATCCTAAACAATGCTTTTCACCTTTCTGAGCCTGATTTTTTCTATAAGCCTGAAGAATAATACATCTTTCAGGACTGATGTGCTAAATAAATGAAATAAAGTGTCTAGTTTCAAGAGCGCTGTGTTGTCTGAATAAATGTTTTCCTTCTTTCCCTCTCTCCTTCCCCCTTTTCAATTTGTTTCCCTTTGCCTTTATCTCTGTGGGCATTTCTTCTTTTCTCCTTAGTTTCTTGCCTTGCGTCTTTCTTTTCTACTCTCTTCTCCTTCTTGTCTTTCCTTCTCCCTCATTTTCTTTCTCTACCTTCCTGAGTTCCATGCGGCACTGATCACAATGTTTGACACATATCTGTTGCTCACTAAAGACAGGAATTTTTTTAGTAAATTGAGTCACATTGGTTATGCAGCTGTCAGAACGAGCCAATATTATTGAAAATACTGAGAAGTTATACTATATTCATACTGTGCATAAACAAACAAATCTATCCATTATGATATGACCAGTACCTGTACAGAGAAAAGCTTCCATGTTGAAGCAGCTCTAATCCTATAGAATTACCATGTTTAAGAATAACTACTATTGTGCCTAATAATTAGTGGATGTTTGTGTTTCTCCTAATATTAGGAACAACAAAACCATATCCTGCTGATATTGTAGTTCAGTTCAAGGATGTATATGCATTGATGGGCCAAAATGTGACCTTAGAATGTTTTGCACTTGGAAAGTAAGTATACTGACACTTTTATTAATATACATAGAATAGTACCATTTTAGGAAATAAATAATTGTTTAGCTATAAACATAAAGTAATTGTCTTTTAAGTGTGTGAAACTTTAGCACTTGTATCTTCTATTTAAAGTCCTGTTCCGGATATCCGATGGCGGAAGGTTCTAGAACCAATGCCAAGCACTGCTGAGATTAGCACCTCTGGGGCTGTTCTTAAGATCTTCAATATTCAGCTAGAAGATGAAGGCATCTATGAATGTGAGGCTGAGAACATTAGAGGAAAGGATAAACATCAAGCAAGAATTTATGTTCAAGGTAGATACGTTATTTTAATTTTTAAATTTTGTATAAATTTCATCAATATCTTATTTACAGCCATTTCCATACATGAAAAACTACTATATAATGATTAATAGTTTTGAAAACAGTGATGCATGTTACATCATGGAGAAAGATAAAATATTTCTCATATGTCTAATGAAGTCACAACTATGAGTTATAGAAGTTACGAACTTATTACCAATTGAACCATAGGTAATAGCAATGGATTGATAGAAGTGTTATTGGTAATTTTCCGAATATACACTTAATATAGTTTGTTTACTCATTTTATCACTGTCTTTTTCAGTATCTTTTTATTTATAGAAGAAGCTATGTGTTATGACTTAGTTTAAGTCAGTGGTTTGCAAACTTAAGCGTGCATCAAAATCACATGGAGGGCTTGTTAAAACACAGATTGCTGGACCAAACTCTCAGAATTTTTTATTCAGAGGTCTGTTAGGGGCTCATGAATTTGTATTTTTAACAAATTCCCAAAGGATGCTGATAATAT
Source organism: Nomascus leucogenys (assembly GCF_006542625.1). Taxonomy (NCBI): domain Eukaryota; kingdom Metazoa; phylum Chordata; class Mammalia; order Primates; family Hylobatidae; genus Nomascus; species Nomascus leucogenys. Next base: position 61,700,897 of record NC_044391.1, read on the forward strand.
TGGTCCTGGAGTCACACTTTGAGAACCACTGGTCTAAGGAATCATTTTATTTTTTTTGACAAAATTATCTTGGCACAAGCCTTTGATTTTCACCCATTAAAATACACTTACATTTGGGAAGAGATTTTTTTTCAGGCCACATTGGAACTTTCCAGACTGAAATAATCTCTATAATGTTCCACAGCATGAACCTTGCAGGTCACAAGTGAATACACATCGAGAGTTTCCACAAGATTATTCATTTTTAACTCTGGCTACTGTCCCATTTCACTTTCTCCTGTGTCTCCCAAAAAGGAATAAAAAATCTGACCATTTCACCCATATTCTCCAAAAGTGTTGTCTCCATCTCCAGTTTTTCTTCTCTCTTAAATGCATTCCAACATGATTTGCATCTCTACCTCTCCACAGAAACCTTTCTTTTCATGACCACAGACTTCCATATTGCTAAAGCTAATGATCAATTCTCAATTGTACTTTGATCTAACAGCAGTGGTTGCCACAGTTGGTCCTTCCCTTCTTCATGATTCACTTTCTGTGCTTCATGTCTGCAACCCACTTTGTTATTAATTTCCTTGTATAATCTTTCATTCTCCATTGCCTTTCAACTCCATACTTTTCTAACATTGGTGTGATCAGGGCTCCATCTGTGAAACCCATCTCCATTTCAGTCACTCCCTTTATGATCCCACTCGTGATCATGGCTTTAGACACACTCTGTACACTGAATGCTCTAACCCAAACATTTACCCTGAACTTCAGACTTGTATGTCCAATGCCACAGTAACGTTAATGCGATACATATCAAGTGTGCATGAAATGGCCTCCTGAAAGGAAGGAAACACTAGGTAAGATCCTTTAAACTTTGAAATAAATCCACCACTTTCTACTAGGTTTCTAAAGCTTATAGACCTGTTTTTATTCAACATATTAAGAAAACTACGCTCCAGGTTCTCAACAGAGTAGAATTTTGAACTGTCTAATATCTAAAGCCTTAGAAGAACGTATTTACAGAAGGTAATTTAAGAGAAATATTATTCTTTACTAATGCAGCATACTAAGTATTATCTTTAGATCTGATCACCTCACTAGAAGGTTACCTAATTAAGCCATATATAGAATGTGTCAAGCCAATTCAATTATTCATTACATGATGTAATAGCAAATGTCTGTGTTGTCTATGTGAGGCCAAGACAGGAAGGGTGCTGATATTCCTGTATTATGTATTGCTAAGATTGTATACAAAATAAAACCTCTCTCAATTCCAATGAACATATCCACCAATATTTTAAAAAATATCTCCCTATGTTACAGATAAATATAATGATGAGTGAAAACATGTACTAAATAAGATTATATATGCTTTAAAATATATAGGTGTACATATGTCTACATGTATAATGTAGACATTATAATGTATAATGTTGATGGTTTTTGGTGAGATAAAAGTGTTTTCTAGTTTTTAAATTTCTGGTATTTTATTACTTGTTAAATGCTTTTTATAAGATGCATATATTGCTTTTGCTGTAAAATTAACACAAGTTCCCAGTTTCAAAGAAATATTATTCTCCACTCAGGATTCTTTCCTCCTACTTCCTTTTTATTTTATATTAATTTATTTATCTGCATATATTTAGACTAGATAACTGAAATAATCAAAAAGACTGTCAAATTGTTTATTTGCTTGTTCTCTAGAAATATTTTTTCTTTGGAAAATTTTTAGCGTTTTCTCATTTTTATGGATGCTTCTTTAGATATCAAGTAGATCAGATTAAAGAATGAGACTGAGATCAATTTTACTACTGCATGGATTTCAGCAATCATAGCTACTGTATATAGTTTCTAATATGGAAAGAGTATATTTAGGTGTCCAAGTCACTTTTCTAGCACCACAGTAAGATGTTACAGTGGCCACTAGCTGAAAAGTTCCATCAAAATGAAGATGATGTATACCTGAGGGAGTGGGAAAAAAATCTGAGTCTTTATCCAAAATGTTAAGAGATGGTGTCATATTGAATTGAGATGTAATTCTTTAAAACCTCAATGGTCATTTTGACAGACTTGAAAGGTTTATGTTAAGAGCAGAAAAAAATCAATTATTTTAGTACTAATTATAACTCAGCTTTTCAACAACACGATTTACAAATGGAAAAATAATGACTGAGTTACAGTTACCTCCTGCTGTAATAATACAGGATTTGCATAGGTTAAACCTATGCAAAGACAAGGCCTATTACTGAATTCAGGATACCTACACTATCTGATGTATTCTGCAGAATTAGGTTAACTAAATGTAATATTTATACTCTGGAGATTATGATGGATCTTGAGACTTTCATTTAACGTTTACAATGTTCCTTACTTTTTAGCATCCCCTGAGTGGGTAGAACACATCAATGACACAGAGGTGGACATAGGCAGTGATCTCTACTGGCCTTGTGTGGCCACAGGAAAGCCCATCCCTACAATCCGATGGTTGAAAAATGGATATGCGGTATGTATGTTCAAGTGCTTTGCTGTTCCTGAGTTCCTGTTCAAGCAGTGTTTCAGGGTAGTCCTGGGATAAATTTAGCAGGAGAGCCAATAGAGAAAGGGTACTTGGGCCCTGAAATATAAAAGCTTCCTAAAAAAGACAAAAACTGAACATAACGTATCTTCTTTCAGTTTAAACAACTTTCTGTAATCTTACTCTACCTTCTCTCTCTCTCTCTCTCTCCTTATTTTTTCCTTTGTTCCACTTTTCCACCCTCTTCCTACTCATCCATCTCCAATACCTAATATTATCCTCTTTTTCTTGCCACTATTTTCCTGTACCCCACAGAGACAGAGGTAAGAGTGAAGCTCTAAGTCCTATCTTTGGCCCTGGGGACAAGTAGCAGCAGTGGGATTCTTCTCTACCTTCCCACTGTAATCTCCCAGCTGGTCCAAGAGGGGAAAAGGTGGACTCTCAGCTCTGTAGGATGAATAGAACAAGAGCCTTTGGGCATGGTAAGTGGGTTTTCTTTTCCCATGCCATGAAAATCCCACTCAGTTCATCTTAGGTAACAGTGGGGGCAGATGAACATAATGTATCTAAATTAAAAGACAACCAAACCCAGACCTAAGTGAAAGTATTTCTATTAAATTTCATTGAGAATATGTTTCAATTTTATTCTTTTCAGTATCATAAAGGGGAATTAAGACTGTACGATGTGACTTTTGAAAATGCCGGAATGTATCAGTGCATAGCTGAAAACACATATGGAGCCATTTATGCAAATGCTGAGTTGAAGATCCTGGGTCAGTATCATTTCTAACTTCTGTTAAACATTGTTAAAGCAATATGTCATATCACACAAAATATTTATTGAGCCTACACAAAATACCCAGTACTGTGTTAGGTGTACGACCTAGGTTGGTTGCTTACTGATTTATTTATTGCTAATTATCATAATTCAGACTAATGAAACAATGGAATAGAATGAATCTTTGCCACAAAAAAAGTCTTCTTCAGAGCATTAGCAGCAGTGGCCATACCTAGGAGCACATTAGAAGTGCAGAATCCCAGGCTCACCCCAGACCTACTGAATGGACACTTTAAAAAGATCCCCAGATGATTTTAATACAAAGATAATTTTGAGAATGACCAGACCAGAGGATGAAGAGTCAAAACCCAGATGAAGATATGCCTAGGCCTAGAAAAGCCTCCAGAAAGTACACAGTTACAGATGATTGTAATGTGTCGAAATATATGGATGAAATCTGCTTGGAATCTGCCAAGGGAAGAGGAGAGAGAGCAGTGGATTAAATGTGGGGATGCTGAGGAAAGTCAGAGCATGCCATCAATGGAGTAACCTTTTTTAAGACTCTATATTCTGTTCTGGTAATTATTGCTCTGTACTTGGAGGTAACGATGAACTACAAATGATCATGTACTCCTTAATTAGTTGATTAGATCCATTATTCCCACAGCTGTTTATAGATAGGTCCTGCAAGCAGGGCTCCAATTATTTTGGCATTTTGCAGAGTGTTTGCATACAGATGATGCTCAGTAATTGTATAAAGAAGGAGAGACTGCATTGTTTAATGAAAAGTACATGCTTTGGAAACAGAAGGACCTAGGTTCAAATGTGACTCCCACTTATTACTACCTGTGGCACCTTTGCCAAATTAGATAATCCTAATAGATTTCAATTTTCTCATTTATAAACTGGGAATAGTTCATTCAACATGTGGTTTAGAGGGTTGACTAGGACCATATGTCAGTGTGTATAATGCTGGTCAATTTTCTCCAGCCTTTCACTTTACTTTCCTTGAGGAATTGAGTCAAAGCAACTGAATTGTGTTAATTTTAAGGTAAATGTGTATAAAATATTTGATTGAAATTAAAGTTATTTATTTATTGAGACAGGGTCTCACAGTGTTGCCCAGGCTGGAGTGCAGTGAGGCGATCACGGCTCACTGCAGCCTTGACCTTTGAGGTTCAGGTGATCCTCCACCTCAGCCTCCTGGATAGCTGGGACTACAGGCATGCACCAACATGCCCAGCTAATTTTTTGTATTTTAGGTAGAGATGGAGTTTCACCGTGTTACCCAGTCTGCTCTCAAACCCCTGGGCTAAGCCATCTGCCCACTCCAGCCTCCGAAAGTGCTGGGATTATAGGTGTGAGCCACCAAGCCTGGATTCTAATTAAAGTTTCTAATAATCAATTCAGTTATCATCAACAATTGTACATTTGAATTGGGTGAATTTTATAAGTCAAAGTTATTAAATAAAAGTTACAATGCATTAGGTATAGCATGCATATTGGTGACAGCTGATCATATTTACTGAGATTAATCCTTTCCATTAACTATTAAAGGAGAATAAAAGATTCTACAACACAGAAGCAATGTTTAGGCTTTACAAACAGAAAGAGAAAAATAATAATTTGTTTTCTTTTTAGCGTTGGCTCCAACTTTTGAAATGAATCCTATGAAGAAAAAGATCCTGGCCGCTAAAGGTGGAAGGGTGATAATTGAATGCAAACCTAAAGCTGCACCAAAACCAAAGTTTTCATGGAGTAAAGGGACAGAGTGGCTTGTCAATAGTAGCAGGTCAGTGCTGAAACTAGAAATCCAATTGCAAAAACTGTTTGAAAAAGTTTATTTTATAGGAGACTTGTTTATATGTTAATAATGAAAATGTTGTTTGCTCTAAATTATTTTTTTTTTTCACAGAAGATCCTGTAGTTCTAAGTTGGACAGAAATACCTACCCCTGTCAGTATCTATTATGATGAAAGTTCAATTAACAGGACTCTATAATGTATAAGGAATTTAGAAAATTGAAGCTCAGAGGTGTTTTTTGTTGTCTTGTTATAAATTGCCCAATGTCATACAGCTAATAAACAATGGGAAATAAAATAGGAGCTCTCTAACATATTTTTCCCCCAATATAGGCATCTATATCCATTCATATTCAACTGAATTTTATGCAATTAGCCTATTAAATATTTTTGTAGAAAAATAAAAAGATGATTTCAAAGTGCAAATAATCTCTTCCCATCTTGAAATGAACAAGATGCTATCATCATATTCCTTACAAGTGGACAATCTACCAATGTTTTGGTGGTTTGGGGACAAAATGAAAAAGCAGTGTACACCTTATATAGATTATTTGTATGAAAGCCACACTGAACAGTTTGTATGTTTCCTAGAAGAAGTAATATTGAGTGCAAAAATTATGAGGAGGAGAAAGCCAGGATGGGAAATGGGAGGGATGGGATGTGGGCATTGGCTTTGGGGTGTATTCCAGAATGTGAGGGCAGCATGAACAAAGGCCCTATGGTGAGGAGTTTAGAATGTGTAAGAAATTGCAGAAACTGAAATCAGTGTGATTTTTCCTTAGAGGAAAATGGAGGAGACTTTTAAGAGATGAGACATAGTAAGCCAGATCATAAATAACAAAGTTTTCTATGCTAAGGGGCTTGGGCTTCATCTAAGAGTAATGGCAATCTGTTTAAACTCTTAAATAAGGGAGGACAAGGATCACTTTTGTATTTGAAAGACTATTATTACTCACATGTAGAAAATACATTATTTTCTTCACAGTAACCCAATAAAGTAACATGGGAATTATCATCCATATTCTGATGTGTCTAAAGCTTGGTAAAGTTAAAGTGACCTTCTGAAAGAATATATTGATGCTATCTAAACTAGAACTTGAAGTTGTAAGACATTGATATAAGTTGGGAATATGCCAACACAGCCCTCTTATTAGGATGAGCACAGGCACGGCTGTTTATGGAATGGGGCAAGAGGACAGGGACATCAGGGGCTTCCCTGAACACACTGACTTTTAAAGTTAATATGTTTGACCTCAGAGTTGTTAAGATTTTAACAAAATGATACTACAAGAAATGTTAAAGGAAAAGCCCATTTGTTCAATATGCTGCTGAAACATTAATGGTCAGACAATGAGCAATGCAGAGACCATGATCAAAGGGCAGCTACATGTGTAGGTGCTTACTCCTTCCACAGCCTAGAGCAGGGCATTCCCCATTGGACAAACCATTAATTCTCCTCTGTGATAATAAAATCTTTTTCTGATTCTGATGAAGACCGATGTCATGGACCTCTTCAACCAAGGATTTCCCAGAACTATGTTTCATGGACTTGTTTTTCCTAAATATCAACATGTGTTCAAAAAAAGAAGAGAAAGATATAGCTCCTGAAATTTTACAATTTTGATTGCGTTATGATATTTTTAAAGCCTTTGAAATCAAATTGCATTTTTCCTTGATGAAAGCGTCTATAAATCTAATTTTTACTTAGTACTTTAACCCATTACTATCTCGTTGTAAATACCATTTAATAGTAGATAAAGTATTCATATGCAAATATATTTGAATTATAAAATAACATGTATGAAAAGCTAAACATAAAAATTTTTGTGTCTATTTTGAAAAAGAATACCCAAGGACTAACTAAATATTGGTCTTTAAGCATAATCTTATTCTCCTGAAAATAATTATAAAAACCATTTCCACATAACTAAGTTATTTCTGTATCTGGTTAGTGCCTAAAGAGTGGTTTATGTGATATATGGGAGAAGCTATGTATCTTGATAAATGGTAATTAAGTTCTCACTTTATGATTTTTTGGCTCAAATGATATATTTTCTGCAGCAGAATTTCTTTGTAATTAGTAGAATTAAGTTAGTTGCTAATTTAAATTCAATGGATTGCTGTTAGCTCTAAAGTCACTTTTATTTAAACCACTTATAGGAAGGGATCTTCATTAGTCTGTTCTATTCCAGAGGTTATTCTGGAGTAATTTTGGCAACAATAAGTGACCAATTGGTTAAAGACCAGATTGTTCCTAGTTTGTTTGACAGCTGATCTATATCATAGTATCTGGAAATAAGGATAAGATCTTGAGAGTTTAGTCTATATTACTTTAAGAATAAGGAGAATTATTACAAAAAAATCAGGTTTTCTAAATATTTTTATTAAAAAGTATTTTAATTTCAAGGGCAAAGTACCTGAAAGTATAAATGAGATGAATGACACATGGAATTATGTATACCCTTTAAAGATGGTAAAGATCACTTGAAAACATAAGTAAGCTAAAAATATTAGCGTGATTTAACAAAGAATCATCATTGTGTTTTCCCCTGCTACTTCATTATAATTTTTGTTGTGTTTCTCGAAAAATCATTAAATGAGAGGGATGTGGGAACTTGGCTGAGGACTTATACTAGAGCTTAGTGAGAAAAAGTGTGACCCATTAATATTGGTACTGAATTAATATGTGTCCTCCAAGAAGCTGACGCCAGGAAGATTAGCTATGTAAGAAATTAATTAATGGCAATGCATGGGAGGGAAAATAGAGAGGAAGCGGGTGGAGGCTTGGAAAAGTATTTTACTGAGATACAGGTCTGATCCCAGTTGAAGGACAGAGGGAAGGAAGGAAAAAAGATTGTGTTGAAATGACTTGGACTGCACTGCACTTCTAAGAGGGTATGGTCATGCCGCCGGAGAGTCTTCCAGTCAAAAATGCGTATCAGAGGAGTTGCTGTCTTCCAGGAGCAGGCCTGGCTTAAAATTCCTCCCATGATCAGTCATTGGCTGAGAACAGCCTGTGGAATGTGTGGCTTTGAATAAACACAGTGATGGATTTTTGAGTACAGGGTCTGGGACAGAGAATAAATTACACTCCTCAGAGTTGGAGAAAGAGGCATATTCTCAGCTTCCATCATCTTAAATAATTACTTTTATCATTATATTATTTTGATACTTCATTTCTCCTTCAACAACAAAAAGTATTCTGAAATGAGCTTCAAGTCAGGACTGGATTGTTCAAGAAAGGAAAGGAAATCCTGGACTATAATATTAGTGGAAATTTTGTTATTTTCTTATATGAAGATTTTTATCAGTAAGGTAGATAGTTTTGTTTCTTTTATCAGACTTTGCCCTTAAAATGGATATACGTTTGCGTGTTTTGTGCAAACGTTCAAAGATAATTTAGTTTTGAAAATGATCTATTTAAAGAAAGTAAAAAATCCAGTGACAGGCAATTCAATATTTAATCTAAGTGTCAGTTTCCATGTAATAAAACTTAGTGAGTTTTAGTCTCCATCCCCTGGGGAAGAGGCTGACAAGCAGGGAAATATGTGTAGAATGAAAGACTTAGTTTCTGTTCAAAGAAGAATTTCCTAAATGTTAATTTGTTCCAGAAGTTGTTACTAAGGAGGTTTTAAAATATTTTTTAAAGTTTCTAAAAATAAAATATGTTTATGTTTCTCTGTGGCCATGGAAATGGCAGTCTGTCCTCACCTCCTAGTCTGAATTGAAGTCCTAAGGTTACATTTCTGGGAGACCTGGGCTCATTTCCTTCAGGCCTATGACTGATTTCAGCCTGTCCCAGAGTGGAAGGTCAGTTAGAAGGCTATGGCAATAGTTCAAGAAATAGATGAAAGTGGATTTCCAAAACAAATTGTCAACTATGAGAAAAAATATTATAACTAAAGGCTAGAATTTTCAACTTACAAAAACGTCTGTGGTCGCATGATTTATATAGAATGTAATAATTGAAAAATATTAGTGTTTGTAATCTAAGACATAATAATGTATTTTACTAAATCAGGTTTGTGAATTATATATATTTTTATTTCACTAGAATACTCATTTGGGAAGATGGTAGCTTGGAAATCAATAACATTACAAGGAATGATGGAGGTATCTATACGTGCTTTGCAGAAAATAACAGAGGGAAAGCTAATAGCACTGGAACCCTTGTTATCACAGGTAAGTTAATGTTTGAGGGTGCTTAATTTCTAATGTATGAAAAAATGATTCAGCACTAAGCATCAAAACAGTCAATGTATTTGTAAGTTTCTTTTCCAAAAGGATTTCAGGCAAGTTTCTTGCTTGATGATATTGTTCTTGGAATTTGGATGTGAAAACATCTTATTTTGCACAGATAAATAAAAATATATTGGTTTTATTATTTTAATATACCAGATAATATGGTGTCTTATATCTTCTTGAATTGTGCTTTACTTTTTTATTTAAAAATCTATAGATCCCACACGAATTATATTGGCCCCAATTAATGCCGATATCACAGTTGGAGAAAATGCCACGATGCAGTGTGCTGCGTCCTTTGATCCTGCCTTGGATCTCACATTTGTTTGGTCCTTCAATGGCTATGTGATCGATTTTAACAAAGAGAATATTCATTACCAGAGGAATTTTATGGTATGTGTTTTAAGTTTCATCTTATTAACACCCCAGTGATTCCTATGTGTCTGCATTGAAAGTTCTATTACTATAATCACATTTTATATCATCTTTGTTTTTCATGAGACCAAAAAGCAGGCAAAAAAGCTTTCTGTGGTTCTCTTTATATTAACTGTTGTACTGCTAAATCTTTCTAAAATGGCTAGCCCTGAGGATTTTGGTAGAAATATTAATCAATTAATATTAATTGGGCTTTAGGTATGATCTCCCCCTTAATTTTAATACAATTGATGTGTATTATGTCAGTATATATGTGCCCTTGGTTCTAGTGCCTTCCTTTTTACTTTAAATGAAGAGCATAGAACTTAATCTTTGTTATAATGATGACCTTAAAGCATTTATTTATGCTTTAAGAGTAAGAAAGAGACAAAATTATATATGTTGGAGAATTAAAATTATATATGTTGGAGAATTTGGAGAATTCGTTTATGTGATTTGAAGAGGGTTAAATGGCTATATTTTAAGAATTGAAAGGTGTTACATTCTACAAGTCCTGTAGTTAAACATAGTGATATAGAGAGTCAAGGTGTAGAAAGAAATAAAATAGAGGGAAAAGACTGGGAAATAATGCAGGCAAAACAACTTGTATAAGAACATCGTTGGTGTCTTGGTAGGCTGTCTAGGTTACAGTGTAGTTAAAAAGTAAATTAATCACTGGCCCTACCAGCCTCTTCTTTAGAAAAGCAAACATTTGGAAGACTAAGGACATATTTAGAACGCAGGCATAATTAAGAAAACTTTTATTTTAGAAGTCAGTTATTAATATAAAAAAAGAAGCACAAATGAACTCAGTAGGACATTTAAGATTAAGTCCCATAAAATCTGAAGATTGTATGTACACATTATTGTATTATGCTTTCATATTTTCCAGCTATGTTTTTAGCTTTAAGAGAGTTTTAATTTATCTGATCTAGCTACAACTGTACACCTCTAGTAAACATACCAATCCTCTTTCAGTTTCTGAACCAAAATTATACTTTAAAGAATAACAATTGAGAATTGGCAGAGAACTGTAAATTTTGTATTTTGACATTATATCATGTAATATATTTTCCTTATAGATCTGAAACTATTTTGCACATGCCCAAAATTAGTCAAATTGGCACCAAAATCTCCAATACTTTATTTAAATTGTATTTTATTTCGCAAGAAAAGTAAATACAACTCGAGTTTTATTCATTTTAAGGGAAAAAAGTAAGCTAAACAGGGATCTTACTTTCTCAAAAAGTAGGCTTCTGAATTTGAAAGAATTATCTTTGGTGTTATAAATTGAATAATTTCAAAAGTAAAGTCTAGAAGTTCTACAACCATAGTTTATAAAGTAGTAACTAATAGCTGCAATGAAGTCTATGTAAATAAATTTGCAGACAAAAATTGCCCTAAACTGAAACTTCATATTTAGAGCTTATTTATATTCTTTAAAATACTAGTTACATTGTGCTGGTACATGTAAATAATGACTGCGAAAATAAAATGAAAAAAGGAATTTAAAGAGAAAGAAAAATTGATCCCAGTCCCTTTTTTAAAAAAACAAACAAACAGGAAAACAAAGAAATAACTGGAATACTAATTAGGAAACAAATAATAAATTAGACCATAAAAATGTAAAAGACCTTGTGGCCACTTAGTGCACGCTCTCCCTTTTCAGATGATAGCTGCAGAGATTCACGTAGTTACCCTCTCAGCTAGTCCAGAGCAGAGTCCTGACCGCAGGCTCAATCTCGGGACTCACCACCTCAGGTTTCAGTTCATTCCATCAAATAATGGTCTGACAGTGAGAGCAAACCTACTCAACTGGCTAGATGAGCATCTTAATTGAATCATAATATCAAATGCACATGTTTAGCACTTCGTAGATGGACAGATGCATTCAATTATCTCGATTTTTAAAAGGCCCGGATAAGAATCATTTAAAAATAAATAGTTAAACTGAATTCTGTCTTTGTCTTTCAAACCAACACAAGACTAATGAAGCTGTCCCTGGCACCTTCCTTCTCTTTTAAGGCAAACTACAAAGTTAAACTTCACTGGTCAATATGCCATGCAAAATTTAAGTAAAAACGCTATAAATATTTGATCCACCTTTTGGAAGAGAGTCCTAACAGCTATTAATTGCTTCTAGGATTGTTAATAGATCATTCTCAGAATAAGTGGCTCCTCCTATCAAAAGCATAGTGAATATATATATGTTTCTTAAATAATGATTTGGTATTTTATGTAGTTCTCCCAATATTTCAACAATTGAATAGCATTTGTTCATTAAGAATATGTACTAAGCACATGCCATAAGCAGACACAGTTGTAGGCACTAGGTTAAATAAAACACTGAAATAGACACGGACACCAGCCCAAAATAAACCAATGATACCCCAAGAGTTTAAGATTCAGATGTAAATGTTTTTTGGTAGCTATTACAGTTAACAAAACCGACATAATTAACATGTTTTAACAATTTTCATTGCTAAAATTTAATACAGGAAGTTCTGACTAATAATAAATAAATAATAATGACTAATAATAAAAAGGAATAGGGAAATCAAATTTTAAACTTTTTATTTCAAGAACCTAAGTTTTTATTTTCCAATTTAGTTTCAATAATAAATTGAATTCAATAATTAAGTATACACTGATTTTAGCTTGCTATTCTTGATTGTAACCACTAAGGGGCAACCTTGTATAAGAATTCAAATTTCACAGCCTGGTGTAATTTGGGACTTCTTTTCCTTCATGAGATTAAACAAATGCATTTGCTGATACTTATGAATAAATTGTGAGATTATAGGTGCTTTTTAAATGTCTTCTTTATATTTTTTCTAATTAAAGTTATGTAACTACTAGGAAAAATGTAACTATACATTTTTAAAGATGTATATTTCTTTTAAGAGTTTAATGGGAACATCAATAAGCAAAAAATAACACTGTCTTTGTATTTAGTAATCCTACTTTATGTAAAACTCTTTGGGATTAATTTATTTTTTAATGTAACTTTCAATTTTAAGGCAGTAATTGCACACCTAGTACTGATTATAGAAAGACACTAAGGAGTTAAACATCTAAAATTTTCCTGAGCATTATATATTAATATGTAATAATTGTCAGATGTTCCACTGGAACTTGAACTCATGCATGGGGGATGTTAAAAATACAGCTCGAAGCAGAAATTTAATAAATCTGAGGCTTTGATACAATAAGATATTAAAGCAGTTTATCTGCCATTCTTTTATTTTGTTGATGTTATATGGCAAATGATCATAAATATTTCAAGTCCAATTATAAAGTGGCTCCTGTTTTGGCTTTCTAATTCAATAGCTACTTAGTCTTTTAGAGTAAATACAAAAGGCAGAGCCATTTTATTTATTCATTTAATGTATAACCTTTCTTGTTCCAGAAAAGACTTAAGACAATCTATCAAAAATATGAATTTTAAATATCTCATGTTATTCCTCTTTCAAGGTGGCATCTAACCTGTAGAATTTTTCAGTAGCCCTCAATTTTTGACATTCACCTTGGGTCATTTTCTTTCAACTGTTTAACAACATTCCCTGCTTAGAGCCATTATCTTAGCTAATTACATGAGTTTCTTAAAGTTTCCAGTTCTGGAGATTGTCACTATTTCATTTGTATGTGTGTGTGTATGTATATATATATATATATATACATACACACACACATGTATTACTCTTATTACAAATACATGTTAAAGTTGTAATACTGCTGGACATTATTGCCTGTCTTTTATGAATTCATAAATATCACTTGAATTGTTCAGAGATTGTGTCATAAACCAACCTGGGCTTTAGGCTTCATTTTCTCACCTCTTATGTGGTGACCCTGATCCAGGGATTAAAATTCTCTAAGCCTCAGAATTTCCCTCTGTAAAACATGATTAATCATTCACTTACTTCATTCAGGTTATTTCACTGGATTTGAAACACTAGTTACTTCATGCAAGAGTGCATATAGAGACTTGGCACAGCATCTGAGAGTATTGGGGACACAAATAAAGTATATAAGTGGTTATTAATACTTTTCATAATAGAGCAATCATCCCCCACTGGAAATTCCAGAAGCTTTTGCTAGTCTTTCTTTTATTTTTTTTGAGCCACAGATCTCATTTTTCACAATTTAACACTTGCACTGCTTGCTGTGCTGGATACTTAGACTGAGACCAAAAAAATAAAAAATAAAAAATCTGGGTATTTCATTGCTGAGGGCGGTGAAGAAGTAATAATAGCCAACATTGATTGTGGGCTTACTGTTTAGACAGAATTGGGTTAAATGTTTTTCACATGTTTCTCAGTTGATCTTCACAGAAATCCTCTGTGGAGTGCATATTATTGTGATTTTCTCAGTTTTCAAAGTGAGTATTAGAAAAGTTGAGTAACTGGTCCCATGTAATCATACAAGTCGCTAGTGGCTAACAGAAGATTTGAAAACAGGTGTCCTGACTGCCAACCCTGTAATCTCCACCACTTTGATTCTTCATCTTGTGGTTAATGTTCATGTCTGTGTCTATTTAAATAATTCTCCCCTAAGTATTTGACGCTTTACAAGACAGTACTGTTCAACTCACATTTTATTCTCTAATCTGGTATAATGAACCTTGTATGCTCACTCAGATTGCCCAAATTACTTCATTCTCCCTACACTGTTAGCCATCTTTGCAATACACTGTAAGTCAAGTCTACACAGTTTCAAGCGTTCTAACTATGAAGTTCCTGGCAATTCCTAATGATCCCCTGTAGATAGGTACTCTAGGTGTGTGTTTGCAGGTATGTGGGTGTGCATTTTTTCTGACTGCATAGGAAATACCATTCAAGAGAGAAGAAGACAGATTTCTTACCCAAAGGTTATTTTCCTTTTTTAAAGAAAAATTTTATTAAACACATCAAAAAAGGTCTTTAGATTTTAGAAATATGTATTTAAAACTAGATGATGCTGTGATCTTGCACAGAAATGTCGTTTCTGCAAGACAAGCAAAAAGGAGAGGAAAAATGATAAAACAGAAGTAAATTTGTTATTTTTTAAATATTTCTTTGTCTCTATTCACTATTTTTGTTGTTGTTGCTGTTTTTGTGGGTTTTTTTCTTTTTCTTTCTTTCTTTTTTTTTTTTTTTTTTTTTTTTGAGACGTAGGTTAGCTTGTTGCCCAGGCTGGAGTGCAATGATGCAATCTCGGCTCACTGCAACCTCTGCCTCCCAGGTTCAAGTAATTCTCTGGCCTCAGCCTCCCAAGTAGCTGGGATTGCAGATGGCTGCCACCACACCTGACCATTTTTTTTGTATTTTTAGTAGAGATGGGGTTTCATTATCTTGGCCAGGCTGGTCTCAAACTCCTGACCTCAGGTGATCCACCTGCCTCAGCCTCCCAAAGCACTGGGGTTACAGGCATTAGCCACCACACCCGGCCTCTATTCACTGTTGAACAAGAAGGTTAAGATTATCCAGAATTATGTGGGAGAAAACAAGGACGGCTGGGCAATAATCCTTGGTAAGAATCAGATTTGAGCCGAAAAAAATCAGAGCAGGAGACCAGGCAGCCACAGGGAGATCGTGGAAGCCCTGAAGTATTCTAACTTTGGTCCCATGTGGAGACATTTTTGGTTATCACAATTATAGAGGTGTTGGGGGGGGTGTTTTGGGCATCTGTTTAGCTATTAAATATCCTATAATGCACAAGACAGATTCCAAAAACATAGTATTATCTGGCCCAAATTATCAATAGAACCAAGCTTGAGAAATGTCCTCAAGAAAGGTATTAAAGAAGAGACTTAGCAGTACTGGGACTAGCCACTGCAAGGTTTTAAGCATGATATATTGGAAACAAAGAGATGTTATATTGTTTTGAGCATCTGAGAGTATTGGGGACACGAATAAAAAGAAACTAGATTTTTTAAAATGCATATCCAAAATAGTTTAAGTAGTAGAGGTTAGGTTTTATGTGTTTCTTGAATTTAAGACTCTTAAATTTTGATGAGCAGTGGAAAAGAGGGAGAAATAAATAAAAATTATACCGGCTCCTGGCATAGTCTTATGACACACAAAACATACAAAAGCATTCGGCCCATGTCAAATTGCTCTATTTTTCTTATCAGTAATTAGTTGGAAAAGAGTTACATAATTAGATAATTCTATCACACTTCATTCTGTATGAATAAATAACTTTTCTGATCCCATTTTTACTACCGTAAACCTTTACTGATACCTAACTGCTATGTTTTATTTGCTATTTACCAGTGTTAAATGAAGGAAGATATCTATGTTCCTGGGTGTGTTTTTAGTTGGGCTAGCTTCTTTTAAGATCATCACACTTCCCATGTATAGACCATGTTAGCTGATGTCACTCTCTAGCCTAGCTTCTCATAGTCCTTACTAAGCACTTGTTGATAAGGATGCCAGGTGAATGGAATTAAGCATATATATAAATAATATATATTATATATTATTTATATTATTTATATATTATATATTATATATTATTTATTAAATATATATTATATAATATATAATATATAGTATTATATATATTGTGTAATATATATTATATAATATATAATATATAGTATTATATATATTGTATAATATATAATACTATATATTATATTATATAATTATATGTATTATATTATGTAATAATAATATATTATAATTATATAATATAATAATATATTATATAATAATAATATATTATAATTATATAATATAACATATTATATTATATTACATATTATTATATAATATATATTATTATATTATGTTTTTATATAATAATTATATTATTATATAATAATATATATTATAATTATATAATTATAATATATATATTATCCACATAATTCTGGATAATCTTAACCTTCTTGTTCAACAGTGAATAGAGGCCGGGTGCAGTGGCTAATGCCTGTAACCCCAGTGCTTTGGGAGGCCAAGGTGGGTGGATCTACCTGAGGTCAGGAGTTTGAGACCAGCCTGACCAAGATATATATAAAAATATATCTTATATATTATATAAGATTATATAAGATATAAAAATATATCTTATATATTATATAAGATTATATAAGATATAAAAATATATCTTATATATTATATAAGATTATATAAGATATAAAAATATATCTTATATATTATATAAGATTATATAAGATATAAAAATATATCTTATATATTATATAAGATTATATAAGATATAAAAATATATCTTATATATTATATAAGATTATATAAGATATAAAAATATATCTTATATATTATATAAGATTATATAAGATATAAAAATATATCATATATTATATAAGATTATATAAGATATCTAACTATATCTTATATATCTTATATATAACTATATCTTATATATCTTCTATAGAAGATATATAACCGTATCTTATATATCTTCTATAGAAGATATATAACCGTATCTTATATATCTTCTATAGAAGATATATAACCGTATCTTATATATCTTCTATAGAAGATATCTTCTATAGAAGATATATAACCGTATCTTATATATCTTCTATAGAAGATATATAACCGTATCTTATATATCTTCTATAGAAGATATATAACCGTATCTTATATATCTTCTATAGAAGATATATAACCGTATCCTATATATCTTCTATAGAAGATATATAACCGTATCTTATATATCTTCTATAGAAGATATATAACCGTATCTTATATATCTTCTATAGAAGATATATAATTATATATCTTCTATAGAAGATATATAACCGTATCTTATATATCTTCTATAGAAGATATATAACCATATCTTCTATAGAAGATATATAACCGTATCTTATATATCTTCTATAGAAGATATATAACTGTATCTTATATATCTTATATAATATTTATATATAGTTATATATCTTATATCTTATATATTAAATAAGATATATATAAGATATATAACTATATCTTATATTATCTTATATATAGGATATATCATATATTATATAAGATATATAAATATATTTTATAAGATAAATATATATATATAAAATATATATAGACTTTGAGGGATCTGCCAAAATTCATCAAAATCTAAGGACACCCCTTTTACATAGAACTCCACACATATTTAAGCATCTCCACATTACTTATTCTGGCTTTTTATGCTTGTAAAGCACAGAAAATAAAAACGGGTAAATAAACCTGTAAAATGTTGGTGTCTTAAACATTTTATGAGTTTACATGGTGGACTTCGATGTTTTATTTACAGCATTCTAGAAATATGCTACTTTGTTATTAGTGGTTGCAGTCCTAAAAAAACTATCTAATTTTTTCAGTTTTTGCTTAAGAACGAACATGATCTAAGGATTTGGACATTTGTTCTGGTTTTGCACCTGATGAGTTATATGACATTGGGCAAAACAGTCACTCTGAGCCTCAGGCTTCTCCTCTGTCATATGAGGAATTTGGACTACATCAAAAGTTTCCAAAATCAACAGTAAAAAAGGTTTTTAGCAGCAAATGCTTTTTGCAAAGACAATTTAAATCAGAACCTCAGTTCTGAACAAAAGATGAAAATGAGATTGCCCTGACTGAAGATGAAATTTTGTGTGCATGTGCGTTTTTGTGTATTTGTGTGTCTGTGGAGGATACTACACAGCCAAGACCCTTATCCACAGGGTCTCTCACTTCTTCTTATCCCCAAAATGCCCATTCTGATGACTTTTTTCTACAAAGTGGTCCAAGAAGATTTTTAAAACTCTAAAGCTAATGGGAACCAGTTTGAAAACCATAGAAATTAAATGATATATGAGTTTTATTTCAACTCTAAAACATAGGTTCCAAATCAAAGGCATTGATGTTTTTGTCCATCATTCAAAATGCTTAAGAGAAACCTCAAAGAAAATAGTCTTTTGAGTTTTCATTTAAAATGGCCAGCTGATCAAAATTGGACTCTTCAGCTGTCACTCTCATTGTTTATTACATACAAAAATAGCCAAAGTTAGAGATTTTCAACACTTCTACTCTTAATATATATGCAAACTCACTCTTCGTAATTATCTTAGTAATCTTAGAAATTATCCTGGACAACTTGCCTTATTTATTTTTTTGTATGTCCAATGACATCACTTCACTTTAATAAGTTGTTTTGTCATTTTATGTTTTTGACTCAGTCTTAATATTGATGCATTACTTAAAATAACCCTAACAAAAACTAGATAACATTAGAGAATTACTGTTAATTATGTTATGTGTGAAAATGATTTTGCATACAAAAATTAGCCTAGGGTGGTGGTGCACACCTGTAATCCCAGCTACTCGAGAGGCTGAGGCATGAGAATCATTTGAACCCAGGAGGTGGAGGCTGCAGTGAGCCGAGATTGTGCCACTGCACTCCAGCCTGGGTGAAAGAGTGAGACTCTGTTTCAAAGTTTAAAAAAAAAAAAAAAAAGAAGAAGAAAAGGAAAATGGTTTTGTGATTATATAAGAGAATGACCTCAATTTTTTGAGATTCAAGCTAATGTCTTTAGAAATTGCTGATGAGTCGATGAGTTGAGTAGTACCGCTATCATAATATCTGGAATTTATTTTTCAAGGGTCCAGCCCTAGACAGAAAGACAGATAGTGGACAGAGAGAAGCAAATATAGAGCTAGTTAGCTAGACAATTAGATAAGGCAAATATGGCAAAAAGTTTACAATTGTTCAATCTAGTTGGCTGGTTTATAGATGGTGATAGTACTATTCTTTCTACTTATGCTTGAAAATTTAAATAGCAAAAAAAAATAAGTAAAATAATATCATATCATATATGAAGAAGCACCACATCTACTTACCAAACACTGAACCTAAATCCAGTTATCTGATCTATTAAGCACTACCTCGGAAACAGCTTGACCTGGTGAAATTAGGGCTATATATTACCCATGGAGCCTTCCACAAACAGCTTAATGTAAAATCTCAAGGTCCTTATTTCTAAAATGAGAATATTAATAGTAAATCGTTGGGTAGTGTTACTTCTGGAACTCAGAAGTGAAAAGGAGATAGTCCTAGTTTCATTATTAGGGCTATGAAATTATAATTATAGAAATTGAATAAGAAAATGTATGTAAAGTAGCTAGCACATTGCTAGACATTTAAAAAACATTGAATAAATTAGATTTGGTAATAGTAGGAGTTCAGTAGTAGTATCAGTAGTGGCAGTAACAATAGAAGTTATAGTAGCCATTTTAATAGTAATAGTAGCAGGTTTAGTAGTATTAATAGCGACACTAGTAATACTAGTGGCTGTAAGTTACAGTAGTTTTGTGTCTTCCTCTGTAAAATACAGCTAAAAATAGTACGTATCTCATAGGATTGTTATTAAGAGTAAGTCAGTTCGCACGTATATTTATAACAACCTTTGACACCTAGTTAACCCTAACTTAATATCTGCTGTTAGCAGAGCTGGTGGTGGTAATGTTTGCAGTTGGATATGACATATTTGCTATATTATTTTTGCTTTCTCTAACAAGCCAAAAGTAAAGAAGAAAAGTTTTATTGTTTCATGGATATAGCATATATCAGACATATTTAATAATTTCTATGTTTGTAAAACATATTCTTTAAAGGATGTACTTCTTTCCAAACGTCTGTATCTCTCCCTTTACTCTGAACTTAAATGGAACAAATTATTTAAGTGACAATTATGAGCTCTAAGTTTTATCTAGACCTTTTCTGTACCATATAGAATCTTTGTTCACTAAGATTAATTCAGTTTGTTAATATAACATAATCATCGAGACTCATTTACATTGCAGAAATGATTTTGCGTTAGTTTATGGGGGAAGGTGAAGGAAGGGCTGGGTATTTATATGTTGGAAGTCTTTTGATTTAAACTTGGGAAACTT
Organism: Nomascus leucogenys; assembly: GCF_006542625.1. Lineage (NCBI taxonomy): Eukaryota > Metazoa > Chordata > Mammalia > Primates > Hylobatidae > Nomascus > Nomascus leucogenys. Next base: position 61,721,501 of record NC_044391.1, read on the forward strand.
CCAAGTGGTCAACCACATATACACTTTGGAACATCCCTGAGCTTTGCTATCACAATTTCCAGTATGTGATTCAACTCTCCTCATATGAAGGGAAGAATTTTGTAATTGAGCCAAGCTGTGGCTTTTAGTAAAAATATAGTGAGCATTCGTATCTAATTTGTGGCTAGAATGTGCTGAGGCCCATGATCTTTACTTGCTTTGTAAGCATTCTGCCAACCACTGAGAACCTCAACTTTTCTTGAGGTATGGAAAGTGCTAGTAGTATTTATAAAAACTTTAGGAGTGCTTTCATACATACACAACTATATTGGGAATGATACTTTATATTTTTTTTCTTTCCTTCTGAGAAGTTTTATTGCTACATGTTCACCAAATGTAGAACCAGTGAGAATAAACATTACAGTTGCTTCTTACTGCTTTATGCAAGTGGGCTTATCAATAAAAGAGTTAATTTTCAAACGAGTTTAACATTAAACTTTTAGAGTAGTTTAAAGTCGTAAAAGAGTTTATTGTGAAAATTAATGAATATGAATTTAACATAATGTATTTTAGGATATAAAATAGTTTGTGCTTTTTATTACATGTGACAGTATAAGAAGAATGACCACATTATTCCTATCAGAATAAAATAAGTGAATGTATAAACAGCACCATGTTTCAAAGAAAGTTTAGGGAAAAAAGATAACAATTTCATTAAGAAAGAAGATTAGAAGGCCGGGCGCGGTGGCTCACGCTTGTAATCCCAGCACTTTGGGAGGCCGAGGCGGGTGGATCACGAGGTCAGGAGATCGAGACCACGGTGAAACCCCGTCTCTACTAAAAATACAAAAAAATTAGCCGGGCGTGGTGGCAGGCGCCTGTAGTCCCCAGCTACTCGGAGAGGCTGAGGCAGGAGAATGGCGTGCACCCGGGAGGCGGAGCTTGCAGTGAGCCGAGATTGCGCCACTGCACTCCAGCCTGGGCGACAGAGCGAGACTCCGTCTCAAAAAAAAAAAGAAGATTAGATACATCACATAAATATTTTTAAAAGGGCAATTATGATACCACAATATGTTTATTTTTATATTACTTTCTGCCCTCATTTTTTTGATGTAAAGTTGAATGAAGAAACATTTTAAATTGCTAAGGTGATTTTTTTGAAAATTCAAATCTCATGACATGGCTCATTGAAATAGTGGGAGTTTAGTAACAGGATTATCTTTCAATTAGACACCAAAGCAACCAAAGTACCGAGTTCATTTAATGAATAAATACAAAAAAAGTGCTTTTTACTTATATGCAGACATTATTCTTTCCAAATATAACTATTATTTTGTGTCATAATAGTTTGAAAGATTTTACTTAATACATTTATATTATTGAATATTTAATATTAAGTGCATTTCTATTAAGGATGTCAAGATACATCAAAACAGTCTATTTAACAAATACATCATGTTTATTTTACCATAATTATTTTATACTTTTTCCTCATTAAAAATATTACTTAGACATATATGTCATTAACTTTTATGATAGATCAAGAAAAACTCATATTTACCTTCTCTATATACGAATCTTATTCTCTGCTTACCTAAAAAAAACTTAAATATAACCATAAGTAATAAAATAACATCTTTTACCTCCTTTGTTAGATGAATTCTATTTAGGATAAGAAGTTAGGCCAGCTGCATTTCTCTGATGGCCAGTGACCCAGCACCATTTATTAAATAGGGAATCCTTTTCCCATTGCTTGTTTTTGTCAGGTTTGTCAAAGATCAGATAGTTGTAGATATGCGGCATTATTTCTGAGGTCTCTGTTCTGATCCATTGATCTATGTCTCTGTTGTGGTACCAGTACCATGCTGTTTTGGTTACTGTAGCCTTGTAGTACAGTTTGAAGTCAGTTGTGGGGTGGGGGGAGGGGGGAGGGACAGATATACCTAATGCTAAATGACGAGTTAATGGGTGCAGCACACCAACATGGCACATGGATACATATGTAACAAACCTGCACATTGTGCACATGTACCCTAAAACTTAAAGTATAATAATAATAATAAAAAAAGGCCAGCTGCAAAGTTGGGCACAGTCCCCAAAACCACTCTCACTTCTGACACCAACTGCAAGTTCAAGGGGTTGCAATAACCATCCTCAGTTTCCATGCTTTGCTAGAAGGGACTCACAGAATTCTCTTAAAGCTGTTATACACATGGGTACAGCTTCTTACAGGAGAAGGATACAAATTAAAATTAGCCAAAGGAAAAGGCACACAGGGCACAGTCAAGAAGTAAAAAACACAGAGCTTCTATTGTCTTCTTCCCATGTGGTTAAAATGCATTACTCTGACTGCTCTGATATGTGACAGTATCCTTGAAGTACTGCCAACCAGCAAAGCTTACTGAGCCTCTCTGTCCAGAGTTTTTGGGGGGACTTCATCAACTAGACACGATTCATGGACTCATTGCTCACATGGTTAATCTCAGTCTCTAGGTTGACTGATACCACATGAATCAAAGCCCCTACTCTAAGTCAAAATGTCCTATTTGTGGCATGACCAGGCCCTTCTCTAAGACTCTACAGGTGTAGTTAACTCTTACCCTAAATCACATGGTTGGATTTTCCAGTATGACCCAACTCCTACTCTATGACCAGCCCCAGCTTGAAGACTATAGAAGTGTGGCTAACCCCTACTCTAAATCATATGATTGGACCACCCTGTATGACCCAAGACTTCCCAAGCAAAGAAAGACATTATAGAGATTACCTTCTAGAAGCTGAGGGCAATGGCAAGACCTCTCTTTGGGCAAGGCTAAATTCTTTACTACACATAGGGGTGGGAAAAGTTAGAAGTTCAGTTTTCTTGTATGTTAGTGATATTGTTTTCTCTATAAATTTTCACGCCTTCCCAATAACCTATTTTCTTATGAAAATAGTGTATAGATATTTGAAATATATCATTCCTGGTAGTTTATCTCATAGATATGGATAGCAATAGTTTTTCTCAAGTCAGTTATTTTATCTCATAACATTATCATTATCTTACCTGAAAAAACCATTTGAAATTACTAAAAGAATGTCTATTTAATAAAAACACTTTAGATTATTTTAATGTATCTATTCAATATTTGTTGAATTCTCTTGTATGTCAGATATTACATTAAGTACTTTGTGTGTAATAATAAGTAAGACCTGGTTCTTTCCCTAAGGAATTACAGTCTAGTGGAAGAAATCAACAGTGACACGATTACAGTAGAAAGGAATAGTTACAATGAAAATGTACAAAGGGCAATAACTAATCTAGCCTTACAATTTCAGATATGGGAGGGGTATACAAAATGTGAGTTGAACATTCATAGCCAATTAATGGAAGTGGGAGGTGGGGCAATCCAGGCAATGCAAGTGATATATGCAAAGGTTTGATGTGAGAACACATAGCAAAGTATATCCTATTCACTGTGGCTGGGGCACAGGAGTTAGGTGCAGGGGTAATCTGTGGAGGTTGAAGGTGTGTGTACTTCAGTCTCACATAAGAAAAGCCTCATTATGTGTTTAGTAAATGCTGTCACTGTCATGGGTTATATGTACTTGCTAACAGAATTCTGAATGTAGCTAAAATGAAGTGAATACATATTATCTTAAGAGCAGATACCAAAATTCTTGACAATTTGACAAGTTTATTCAAACAAGGTATATTTAGTTTGATTATTTGCTTGGCACTGTGCTGGACTTGAGAAGACAGTGTATACAACTGTATACATATATAACACAAGGATACAACATGTCTGCTAAATACAACAGACGTATTTCCTCACATCAAACTTACAGTCGGCCAGGGAGACCAACTTCAACCACATAATCACACAAGTGTTTAACTGCATTTAAGATACGTAATATGACATAAGTTTCATGGTAGTATAATAAAATATAGAAAGGGGACCTGCCTAGTCCACAGAAAATGTAAAGGCTTGCTGGAGAAAATGATTTGAACTGGTACTGGGTAGAGGTGAAGGTGATAGGGGAGGGGGTATTGAGGTTATGAGGGGTATGAATCACAATTCCAGAAGACGAGACAATGTGATGAACCAGAGATTGAAGAGAACAAGATGCATTTGCAGTCCTAAAAAGAGAATGTCCTTCCTGGAGAGCAGAGTGTGAGTGAGATGGCACACTAGGTGAGCTGGAGCATCAGACAGAGCCTGGAGAATGGAATCAAGTTGACTATAATAATGCTACGGCTTTTGTCCCAGGAAAGGGAAATTTTAAAGGTTTCAGTTTATCTGATTTTATGGAGACAAATGAGTTGGGCCTAGCTGCATTTTTAAAAGGTTATTCTAGGTAACCAGTAGAGAAAAGAATAGAGTGGAAGAGTGGTGGAAGTAGTGATCAAATAAGATGTAGGGGTTCAGGTGAGAGATGTGGGTAGTTTGGACAAGAGGCAGTAGTGATGGAAAGAATGGATAAATTCAAGAATTCATGATGAGTTTATACGGAAATTGAAGAAAGGGAGGGGTTCAGAATGTCCTAGAAGTTCCTGGAAAGTCAGATGACTAGAAAAAAATGGGTATTTGGGGAAGGAAATCCAAATGCTATCAAGAAGTCAAATAAGACGAGCTGAAGCAGTGGGACTCAGATGAGAATTGAAGAGTAAGAAATTAAGAAATGGAAAAACTAAAAACAGAATAGATATTGTCAGAATCCAAGTAAAAATCAAACAATCAAACAGCTTAATATGACAAAATAAGAATTATTTATTTCCAAGAGAAAGAAGAGAGAAGTAAGAGAGTGGTAGTAGGAGTGGCTGCCAACAAGATGGCAGAGCACTGGGAGAGGTGAAGGTTACTGGGAAATTCCCAGTAAATTTATGGCCAACAGGACTTTTAAAAACAGAATTATGCAGTAGATGATACTTTTCAAAGTTGATTTGCTCTACCTTTTTTTAATATAACCAGTTCCAGCTCCTTCAATTGTTCAGTAAACTCACTTTACTAGGTAATACTTCATGCTATTTGGTTTTATGATAAAATAGAGAAAGTGCTGAATTTCTAGTCTGGAGCTCCTTGATAGGACATACATACATAAATACAGACATGACAGACCAGGAGGACAGAAGGAAAAAATTCACCTATTCCAGGAATTCGTAGAAATCTTGGGAACTGTTTTGATTTTTGGCCAATCTGTACCTCAAGGGACCGGAATATCTCAACCGACATTAAATTAAGACTGGCTAATATCAAGGAATAAGGTGTGTGGCCACTGATCAGTTCTTTATGTGGAGATATTAGTATTCTGTTTCAACTAACTATACCAATACGCTCGCCCAGCTATTATTCTTAACCTCATTAATCCAGCAAGGGTTGCAAACCCAAATGTTTTCCAAGAACTGGAGGGAACATAATATATGAAGAGGCTATTGGTAGAACCTATGGGGAAGCAAAACATTCACTCCATGCACAGTCATGATACATCATAGGTATCTAGATAATTATGACTGAAATAGTAAATCAATATTTTTGGTTCACAGGAAAACCAAATATCCATTTAAAAATTGAGTTTTCCAAACACCGCATGTTCTCACTCATAGGTGGGAATTGAACAATGAGAACACATGGACACAGGAAGGGGAACATCACACTCCGGGGACTGTTGTGGGGTGGGGGGACGGGGGAGGGACAGCATTAGGAGATATACCTAATGCTAAATGACCAGTTAATGGGTGCAGCAAACCAACATGGCACATGGATACATATGTAACAAACCTGCACATTGTGCACATGTACCCTAAAACCTAAAGTATAATAATAAAAAATAAATAAATAAATAAAATAAATAAAAATTGAGTTTTCCAAGTTCTCATTCTAAGAAAATATCTTGGAGATAATTAACATGAACTTTGACATGCTCCCGCTACCATACAAGCTGAATGACCTTACTTATCTTAGTTAAATTACTTGGATTCCCTAAGTTTCACTTTTATTGTTAATCAAATGGACACAATAAGAGCTATCTCATAGGGCAGTTGTCAAAAAAGAATTGAATAAAAGTGTGTGTATGTATGTGTGTGCCTCTGTGTGTGTGTGTATATATATGTATGTGTATATATATGTGTGTGTGTATATGTGTATACATATACATATGTGTGTGTATATATACACGTATATGTGTGTATATATACGTATATATACGTATATACGTATATATACGTATGTATATACGTATATATACGTATATACGTATATATACGTATGTATATACGTATATATACGTATATACGTATATATACGTATGTATATACGTATATATACGTATATACGTATATATACGTATGTATATACGTATATACACACACACAAACACACACACACACACACACACATATATATATATATATATATATATATGCTTGCACAGACCAGGACCCCGTATGGAGTAGGCATTCAATAACTATTAGCTATTTTTGGAAATTACATTGAAATGGTGCCTCATCATCACAAGCAAAATTTCCTCAAGACTCTCAAAAATATGTGTTGAACACTCCTGGAGGCAATAGAATAGAGCATTGAACAAAGCAAAAATTCTTGCCTCTTGCCCTCACAGAATTTATAATTTGACAACAGAGTACATGTTAGTGGAATTGTACATTTTCTCAATTTCTGCAAACTTTTAGTATCTTTGTGAAATGAACTATAGCGCATATTAAAACTAGTCAATTAGATCATCTTTGTGAAATCAAATCAATCATTCTTCCAACCCATATAGCATTTGTTTGTACTCACTGATACTTAAAACTAAGTTTACTAGACCTTGATATTTCTCTTTAAGATACATCAGTTAAACAGTTTCATCCCTTGAGTTTCTCTTGATATAACCCTCTGATTGTGGAAATAATAGAATGTTAAAGATATGAAAGCTAAAAAAAATACCTTATCAATAAATTATTCACTTTATTTTTCAGTTGAGAAACTGAAGCCTAGAGCAAGGACATACAGTTAGCATGTCTAAAACACATCCTTTAAGTGGTGTTCATTTTGTTAGGGGAAAAAAACTACCTCTTGTATCTTAAATGCCACATAATTGGTGAAAAGTGTACTGATTTGAATAATTGCTGTTTTTGCTAACAGCTGGATTCCAATGGGGAACTGCTCATCCGAAACGCGCAGCTGAAACATGCTGGAAGATACACATGCACTGCACAGACAATTGTGGACAATTCTTCAGCTTCAGCTGACCTTGTAGTGAGAGGTAAGAGTTTCAACATTTTAAAATTACAAAACCAAAAGTATTTGACTTGCATAAATGTGTATAATCTTCTGGTAACTCTGGTGCAAATTCTTATATATTTAGAGTCTCAATCCCATGCTTAAGAATGGATCTTAAGCTTCTTCCCATGCCTAAGAATGATCTGTGCCAGACAAGTAGTAAACAACACTGATTGTTTGTTTTATTAACTGCGTATCTTCTAGAAAGTTACACCACATACTTCCTATTAAATGTTTGTGCTTTGTAGACTTACCAAAAGTTCTTGTTTCCTGCTAATACTTTTTAGTGTGTTGAGTATAGTGCTGTTTCCTTTTTTATTTCTATGGAAAAAATATATACTGATGCTGCTTACTATAACCTCAAATGTTATATATTTATCACTTTTGTCTTACAGTATAAAGTTAATTTATACATGTATCATGTTTTTATTTGTTGCTGGTTTTTTCAAATTAGTGTTTTTATTCTTATGAATAACATAATTGAGATTGTGATGGAATACACATTTATTAAACATGCAGCCCCTTTGCTACTGGCCACTGCCATAGCAGTGAGGCTGGCTGGGAACACAGCACACTTTGTTTAAAATAAAGAGTTGGCTCTTCACTGACTGCCCTTTAGTTTAGCACCCAAGAAGTACCATGTGTTGACCCCAGTTTGTTTACCTTTAATATCTCACTTCATATAACCAACTCGAACCATCTAACTAATCCACAAAAAATACCCTTTAACTTCCATATCAGTTGCTTTATTCACAGTATTCCTTCTATGTCTTTTTCTCATAATTTGTTGACCAAATCTTATTCATCCTTCAAGCCTTAGCTAAAGTATATACTAAGTTCATGAATCCTTCTCTTGATGTCCCCAATATGAGCTCCTATCTTCTGAATTTTCATAACTTATATTGCTTTCTATGTTTTGTAGCAATTGGTACACAGTTATCTACTCTCCTAAGTTGTAAAATTCATATTTTTTTTTAGTGAATGGCAGAGTTCCTTTGCATTGTTTCATAGCTCTCTCTGTCTCAGTGTCAGTTAAAATTGTTATTTTTTCACATTTCACATACTAAAAATATTTATTGAACATTAATTGTTCCTTTTGCCTTTACTTTTCACACTATCAGATAAATTGGCAATAAAATGATATTTGTGGCTTGTTTATTTTAATTCTCCTTCCACATCCGGGTCAATATAATTTCACTCAACCTCATGCAGCTCCTGCATTTCCCTCTAGAGCAATGTTAATATGGGGTCCCTAAGCAACACTGGGCAAATGCTGAAAACCCTTCTATCCATTTGAATATATTCTCCCATAGAGTTATAAGAAGTCTAGTTGAAGTTTCTTCATCTGAATGAACTTAGAAACACATTCCACAAAACACTTATTGAATAATAACAAATAAAAATGAGACTACAAAATCCTAAGTCAAACAAAGTTCATTTAGGTTCAGTATTTTCATTTATTTTGTTATCTGGGACATTGATTGTTTTCAAGAATTATTAGGGGGAGGGATTAGAGGGATTAGAGGGATTAGTTCACCATTCTTCCTAGTCAGACCACTAGCTGTTAAGTCATTTCCAGACATACCCAAAGTGTATATTTAATTGAAATTGCTTGCATATGAAAATAATTAGCATTAATATTGCAATAGGAGTTATGTTACAATGTGTGGACATCAATGTCGTCATATGATTACATTGTAGTAAACTCGTAGTACTATTATCATAGAGTACTTTGTAATATTCAGAGTGAAGAGGAATTTTACAGATGAAATGCAAGGGTAGTCATGATACTAGCCACACATACTTAGGTAATTAATTATCACCACTATATGTATTTTTATAGAGAGTAAATAAAAAAGAAGCTATAGCAGATATTATGTAGAAATAAAAACGTATACAGCATTTTAAGTCCTTGCACTATAGTAAGATGCTAATAAAACCATACAGGTACATGAAAATACTGCTTACCTCTGTTAAAGTCAGCAGAGTCATAACCATTCTTCAAACCTTATTTCTAATAATAGAAAAAGTATCCATTTCACATCAAAAGAAATTTGCAATTAAAATAGTCAAATATATTTGACTATTGCAGAACTTGTGTCAAAAACATATATAAAGCAGATGTTCTAATATGCTTTATATATTTAAACCAGAAGGTATACAATTAAACAGTTGTTTTTCTTTTTTATAATGATGGTGAGTAATGTATAAGACCTGCCCTGCCTTAAGTGATATTATTATTGGTCTATTTATTCATTTAGTTATACTTTTGTATCTAGTTCAGGAAATCATAATCTGGAGACTATCAACAGGCTTTAAGGGATCCATGGACCTCCAGAAATTGTACATAAAATTCTATGTGTATGTACCTTTTCCTGGGAAAATGATTTGTAATTTTCATAAGATTTTCGTAGCCAGCAAGGTCCCACAAGGCATTAAAAAGCGCATCTATTTTTTATTTTCCCATCTAGATCAAGACTCTCTAATAAAATAAATTGAAGAGATGATTATTCAGTTCATGCAAAAGAATAAAAAAACTAATAAATTTCATGTAGTTAAATCTAATAGCACATTTAGATTGTGAATTGCTTTTAAAAGATTCAATTTGCACTCAACCCTTCAACATTACATGTTTATAAAAAACATTAAATATGTTATGTAGTAGACAGTAGACATCTATAAGAGCTTTCCATATTTGAGATGGACTAATTTTAATCCATATTCAGATATTGGTGATCTGAGCTGCAGCTGCTGAAATTAGTGCAACGAGAAGGATAGTAAACACAGTAGGGGGAAAGCAATTTCATCTGAGGATCGCTAAGAAATTTTTGTATAACAAAACTGCTTCTGTGTATGAATGGTTATGCCTAATCAGAAGACTGAAACAAAAGTATAAATATTTAGACATAATTAAGACTGTGGATTTCTCTTAGCCTACATCACACCGAAGGAAATGAATACATAGTAAGAACAGTGTTGCTGCCCTAATCAACATGTGTGTGTGCATGTGTGTGCGTGTGTGCACGCATCTGTAATTGTGGGTGGGCAAGTGTGAGTATATGCATACAGCATGATGAAAACAATTTATATCAGAAAAAAATGTGTTTTAGTTTATTCCTTGCCTTTTTATTGTATAACTACTTGACTGCTTCGAATGTAAGCAGTCAAGTAGTTAAATCTGAATGCCTCTAAATATAAAACTAAAATTAAATATAGGAAAAATATAGTCAATGGAAAATGTGGCATTGGATCTGATTTCATGGGGCCTTTTACCAAGAGAAAACACTCCCGCTGTGGGTTTTTTGTGTCATGTATGGTAGGATTTAGAAATGAAGAAAGCAGTGGCAATTGTCGCCAAAGAAAAACAATCTGTGGAAAGTGTCCCCGATAATCAGATATGAACTATTGTAATTCTGTAAAAGCATAAATGTGTACTTATAGAAAGCTATAGCACTTTAATTTATTTACCATATAACTGGGTCCAAAGATGCTTGAGGAAAAGAGGCCAGTAAAGTTGCATGCATTGTCTAATCCTCCAGCTCTGCAAACAACTTCAAATCATGAGACTGTATTGACCATGGAATTTTCACTTTTCTTTTCCAAAGTTGGCTTCTATATGAGTTATATCTGTTAACTTTGGCAATATTTCTGTTAGTCCTTCTACAGTATAGAGATTATTTTGGCAAGAGTAACGTTTCTTCAAACGCTGTTTTCCAGGAGGTCTAACATATAAAATTGAAGATGAAGATAAATAAATAAACATTTGTGTCGTCACAACCCTGGCAAAAGCAGATTATCTACTCTGAAATAGGACACCTTCAACCCAGCGCCCTAAGGATTCTAACAAATTTAGATAAATAAAATATGAATCTATATAAAAAATGAAAATTGATGGCCAGGTGTGGTGGCTCACAACTGTAATCCCAGCACTTTGGGAGGCCAAGGAGTGCGTATTGCTTTGAGACCAGCCTGAGCAACATGGCAAAAACCCGTCTCTACCAAAAATACAAAAATAAGCTAGGCATGGTGGCAAGAGATTAAAACGCTATGCTTGATATGATGACATTTAAATAACTTATAGAAGATTTTAGTGAAAGTTTTTTTCCTATGAAAAACACATATTGACATCAATTGGAAATAATATTGTTGGTGAAAGGAGTAATTTCAGAATCACCCCTTTAAGACAGGGGTTTGTATAATATAGCTGAAGGAATTTAGAACTTAAATCACTATAGATTACTTAATATTTAAGAGGCCTTAAATATGTTGCATTATGTTTAAAATGTTTAAAATATTTATAGTTTAAAATGTTAATATTAATATTTAAAATGTTAATATTTAAAGGTCTTAAATATGTTGCCTTATGTTGCCTTAGCTTTAAAATAAGAACCAGGTATTACACTTCAGATATTTTTAGGCTTCTCGTATAAAAGTCTCCATTAAGAGTATTGATATAAATTTCCTCTGTTGTTGCAATAAAATTTTTATTTCTTAGGTCCCATAAAAGTATATTTCAGGTTGCCTCATCAAGTAAGTGTCTGATGCTTGTGAACAGCCCTGTATGAATATTTTTTAGCAAACAACGTTTCTAAAGCTCTTCAGCTAAAAGAGTGTCATTTAGAGGCAAAGGTTTTGCAGGATTTATACAGCAAGATTTATTTTGGAAACCTATGTGTGGCTTGCCAAATCTAAATTCTCATTCATGAGGGCACCTTTGGACAACATTCAAAAATAGACCATAAAATTAGGCCCCAAATAAAAAAGAAATTAGGCTTTAACTTGTACATGTATTACCACTTTCTCTGGTATTTCTGATGTATTATGAATATTTTGGCAATGCTTCTGGCTTAGGAACACTTTCCTGCCACGTGGGTGAACAAAACATGTTTGCCACTGAAATTGCCAAAATAGAAAATGCAATTAGGATTATATCTTATATACTATATATTTGTTTACATCTTATATATTACATTAAATGACGTTTCTTCACTCAAATCTGAGTTTAAAAACAAACAAAAGAAAAAGAAAACGACTTTGCTATGTAAACTTTTTCTTTTGGCCTGGTTCTCAACTCTAACATATGCTGTATAGAATTTTAAAATGTTTTGGAAAAAGAGTAGCTGAAACTAAAGCAAATGATATGAAAACTCTGTAAATAATTTTGTCCTCAAAAGAAGTTTGTGTTGTTTACATTACTACATTAGAAGCTTATTTATTTTACCTTATGTGGACTTGTATTTAGGTGAAAACACCATGTAAGTGAGTGTGTGTGTGTGGGTGTGTATGTGTGTGTGTGTGCGCAGCTTTCCACTTTATTTCTAAGGAAAAAATACAGTTACAGAATGGAGAGAGATATTAGAGGTCATCTTTATTGATATACTCTGTTAAGGTTTTTATTGCTTAGCCTAATGACGTGGTTACCAGATTTTTTCTTAAGAAGGCTATTTGGTTGATTACTAAACCACTTTTAAACTCTTGGATAAGTTAAGGTAACACGGTTGAACAAATAAATAAGCCAGTAAGCCTGATGGAAGCTGTCAATATACGTTTTAGGTGGAATAATAGTGCAGTATTTTAAAGTACTATAATAGTTGCCTAAAGGTCTTTTCTATGGAAAATGCTCAATTATTTTACTCCCAGCTGGTTTACATTAGCAGAGTTAATATCCAGGGTATCCCACTCTTCACTGCCCAGACAAAATTAATTCTGAAGCATTTACTTGGAGATGATGGTCCAGGCAAATTACTATTCTTTTTTTGTAAGAAATATGGAATAAACATTTTCTTTCTCTAAGACAAAATTGTTCTAATGGTCCTATTATTGGCAAATCATGTGTTAGTTACGTCTTTTCTCCTTCCCACTTTTTCACAGTAACTATATGAAATCTCTGCATTATGTTCAAATTTGAAAATACAATTTTAAATGTAGAGTTAATCCTATAGGTTATCTAGAAAGTTCCTACCCCTTCATTTAACAACTTGGACTCAGAGAGAAAGAGTTCCTCCCCTGTATTATCCATCTACATGGTGGCAAACAATAATCTAGGGACCCCGGTCCAGCCTTCTCATTGTGCTAGACTTTCTCCAGAAAGTATGGATAAATGAAATCTGTAGTTAATTTCTAAAACTCACTATACCAGAAAGATTATCAAGTCTATTCTGGAGCTAGTAGGACAAATTCTTTTAATAATTTTTACTAAATAGTTAAAGTTATTGATTTCAGTTTCTACTCTTTTCTCTTTCTGTTCCCACTATCTGGCGTATGCTAATACAAAATATATATTTTTTAAAACATCGTAGGAAAAATAAAGCCAAAGACATGCATTATAAACAGATGTAATCACTAATTCTTGGATTATTTAGGGTTCTATTTATATGACTAGCTCAGGGACTTTGGATATTAGTGAGGGACACAGGACCATATGCTGCCATGTGAAAAGTTTGTGTAACTCTTGGTGCTAAATCAGATTTTATGCTTCTGTGGTATCTGGCATAAATGTTCATGTTGTGTTCAAGAATCCTTACATTCAACATATTCTTAAATAAGCAAATATGGGCTTATGTTTGAAATTATTATTAAGGTATGCCAGGCCAAAATAAATTAAAAAGGACTTTTAAATTAAGCAATTTAAGTATCATGTAGTTGGGAAGAAGAGACATAAAGGTTCTATGTAATATATGCACCAAGTTAAACAGGCATGTAAGTATACACACCTCATCACACCACACACACACACACACACACACACACGCATGGGAAGGGATCCAGAAAAGAGACGAACATATACAGGCAGAAAGATCTGGGTCCAAATCATCACAGTCAAATCAAAGAGAATGGTTGAGGTAGTTTTTCAAGTATTTGGGGCAGAAAAACACACATTTACCTCAGATATTTGGATAATTGCCTCTGCTTTCCACTTGCTTTGGCCAACAAAGTCTTGCCACAGAGACAGACTAGAGATTCCATCTCATCAGCCTTGCAGAACTGAGACAGGAAAATGGTCCTTGCTGCCCACTCTGGCTGGAACAATTACAACTGGGCGCCATTCTGAGCCATCCTGACCCCACTCTGCACTAACCACAGCAATACATCCATTGATAGCAAAACCTGCCCAGAAATTAAGCCTTCCCCTTCCCACTGAGAGTCAACAAATTCAGATCAAAGAAATACGACTGGGCTGGTTCTCCATAATTGTAATACACAAAAGCTAAAATACTGAGCTGAAATGCATATTTGGTTATAAGAAATGCAGAATTTAGAAAATTTAAAGTCAGAACTTATTTAAATAACTAGTGGTTATTTAAACAAAAACTCTAGTAAAACTGACAGCTTTCCCAATTACTTCTGGAATTTTAAAGTACATCAATAATTAGAAATTGTATTTCTCAGTGCAAGTTCAGCGTAAATTGATGTACACTCAAGAATTTTTTCAAATACGGCCGCAAAATAGGTAATTCATTCAGAATGAGTCACATTATTTTAAATTTTAAGATAGGTCTTGAAAATTATCTAGATTAGCACTTCATCTTACAAATTCAAAACTTAAAATATAAGGGTTAGAAGATACTATGTTATGCACTAATATAAATTTAGATTTTTCTTTCCCTCCACACTAGAGTACAGTGAGAAAAGCTCCCCTGGAGGAGTTCTTCTTTTCTGCAATTAATTACTCCCGGGTCTCTTATAATCAAACTGGTCAGCTTTTGGCAAACTGGAATTTCTTTTTTGCTGCACATTTAGTGTGTATCCATGGCTCCTTTAAAAAATAATCGGCCAGGGGAGGCTGAGGCAGGAGAACTGCTTGAACCCAGGAGGCAGAGGTTGCAGTGAGCTAAGATCATGCCACTGCACTCCAGCCTGGGCAGTAGAGCGAGACTCCATCTCATCTCAAATAATAATAATAACAATAATAATTGGCCTGGTGCAGTGGCTCATGCCTGTAATCCCAGCACTTTGGGAGGCCAAGGCGGGTGGATCAGGAGGTCAGGAGTTTGAGAACAACCTGGCCAATATGGTGAAACCCCATCTCTACTAAAAATAAAAAAATTATCGGGTGTGGTGGCACCTGCCTGTAGTCCCCCGTGCTTGGGAGGCTGAGGCAGGAGAATCACTTGAACCCAGGAGGTGGAGGTTGCAGTAAGCCGAGATTGCGCCACTGCACTCTAGCCTGAGCGACAGAGGGAGATTCCGCCTCAAAAAACCAAAACAAACAAACAAACAAACAACCCTTCTACCACACAGTTTGATTCCAGGGAGACAGTAGGAAAGCTTTACAGAACTTAGCAGGCCTTGGGAGCTTTTAGATACTGTATGCATTTCAGTGCTCCATATTGATTCATACATCCATGCATATTTACCAGACACTTATGCCAAATTAGGCTACAATTATGCCAATAATGTCAAAGTTCAAGAGCAATACAGATAATCAGTGATACCTACAAGTCTCGATGAATATGAATAAATGGCAATTAGTTCATATTTTGAAAGTAATTGTGATTTATGTTGGTAAAATACTATATTTTTCCAACTCAAATCTTTAGGCTGTGAAAAGGTATATATATATATAAAAAATGATGAATACAAAATACAAAATAAAAATAAAGATATATAATTATATAATTTAATGTATAATATATGACAATGTAACTACATAGCATGTTATAATAAAATATATATTATATATCATATAACATGTATTGATTACATCATAAAAGGATATATAACATTTATTAAAGACATTGTTTACCAGATTTAAAGGACAGGTATCATTACTGTATTATATTCATTTTACACATGAGAAAATTGAATCTAATGAGGCTAAGTTAATCACTCAAGGTCACAAAGCTACTAAGTGGAAGAACAAGGTTTGAATGCAGACAGTCTAATTTCAGGTAGAACACCCAGCTCATGGCTATAGCACACTGTAACTAAAAATTAATTCAAATATATTCAATGTGATAAAATAATCATTGTGGAAAAGCTAAGCTGCTGGCCTTTTACTTTCTCGGCAATAAATGTTTATTCTATAGAGTGTCACTGATACTGAGCTTGTTATTTTATTTTTGCTTATGTTATATTTATGGCTGGCCTATTACAAGGGAAACTATAGTAGTTATTTTTTTTTCAGCTACTCGACTTTACACAGTTATAACTACAATAGCAAAACCAGTAAATGAATTGTACTAGATGGCTTAAAGGCTTGATTTTATAATGTGCTCTTTGGCCTAAAAATAGGTAAATGAAATTTTGATATGTGTTTTCCTGTTTTTTAAAATAACATATAATTCATACAGTTAAAAATAGTTCATTCAGAATATTTAAATATCTTAGATTATAATGTCTACACCTATAGGACTTTCCTATAAATTTTACCATGTCGTCCTACAAAATTACTATGAGGTGGTAGTACAAGGACTGTTATTCCCATTTCATAGGCAAAGGAAGTTTAATAAAGAAAAAAATATATTTTCAACTATCAGTTATAAAGCCAGAATGTGGCCAGATACTAGTGTTCCAAATTCAACTACATGAACATGCTTTTCCCTTCTTGATGTTTAACTTTCCCAAAGACAGAAGTCAGACCATATAATTTTGTATCGTGCATCTCTATCATTGTTGGTACATGGTTTGTCAAATTAATTAGATCATTCCCTCAAAACACTCTGAGTTATTGATAATTCCAAGTTAAGTTAGAGTATAGTAACATTTTAGCTTGTTTAAAATTAGAATTTCATTAATAGTTTCCCTTTTCAGCTCATTTGACTAAATAAGACAAAAACACCTTAGCCTCATTGCTGAAAATATAACCAAGAAAAAACTTAACGACGTAAAATCCCTTTCGAGCAGTTTTATTACTTATGATTTTTGTGCAGTCTGCCATTTCCAGTCTCATGACTATGCAGTGCTTTTTTTTGTTGTTGTTGTTGAGAAGGAGTCTCGCTCTGTCGCCCAGGCTGGAGTGCAGTGGCGCGATCTCGGCTCACTGCAGGCTCCGCCCCCCGGGGTTCATGCCATTCTCCTGCCTCAGCCTCCCGCGTAGCTGGGACTACAGGCGCGCGCCACAACGCCCGGCTAATTTTTTTGTATTTTTAGTAGAGACGGGGTTTCACCGTGTTAGCCAGGATGGTCTCGATCTCCTGACCTCGTGATCCGCCTGCCTCGGCCTCCCAAAGTGCTGGGATTACAGGCATGAGCCACCGCGCCCCGCCTATGCAGTGCTTTCATGATGGAGCCTTTTGCAGGCTTGCTTCCCACCCAGTTTCTGGAAGCTTAATTTAGTCACAAAAGTATGGGCACCTGCGCAAATTAGAATGAAGGAAACTCAGAAAAAGCTTTTACCCTCTAAACTAATCATCAGTTTATGAAGCTACAGAGAGATTTTAGTGCTTTTGCATTCCTACAATAGCTTCTCCAACTCTAGTTGCCACTACTGGGATTAAATGAAACATACACAGAGAGAGAAAGAAATGTTTAAGTATTCTGCAACTGACGCTGAGCTAGGATACCCCATTAGATCAGAGCAGCAAGGCGTAGTTCTAAATCTTTTCTCTGCCAGAGCGCTTTTCCATCATCATGTTTAACTGTACACTATACTGCCATAATTGATTGCAGATTTTGGCATAAATCCAAAAAAACCTTTTTCCCCTGAAAAGCACAACACTATTTTAATTGTTATTTGCTTAATGCCAGCTAACAGTGATGATCATTGTGTGGACATGGGAAGACATAAGGGAGTGGCTGAGGTTCACGTGCATTTCCCAGGGCACCCCTGAAGAGCCAACATCTTCACGTAAAAGTGCATTGGGGGCCGGGCGCGGTGGCTCACGCCTGTAATCCCAGCACTTTGGGAGGACGAGGCAGGTGGATCACGAGGTCAGGAGATTGAGACCATCCTGCCTAACACGGTGAAACCCTGTCTCTACTTTAAAAAAAAGAAAAAAAGTGCATTGAGATACAAGCGAGTGAGAGTTAGCGTGCTACAGGGATAACTTTGAATCCACTTTATCCTTTGGGAAAAAAATGCAGAAACTTCTGAATTCTCAATATTATTAGTAGCAAATTACTTGCGACACACCAGAGTGTAGAAATCCCTTGTGTAATTATTCCCAGAATGGTCTAAGTTCCGTGGAACTGAAGAACCCACCTGTGAGCATCTGCTTCCTTCACTCTTAGTGACTCTCAACAATGAGAGCTTGACCCCACCCCTCCTTCACACATTCCTGAGAATTTCTCCAGAAGAAAGGAACTGTTACTGATAGAAATATTTCAGATCCCGCTGATATGTAGGGTCTGAGCAACTTGGAGGACCACTATTTGATATATTTCTACATCGTCTGGTAGATACAGTGACTAATTCAAGGAGATGACACCCCTCTCTGGAGGAGTTTAGGGAGGCTCCCTTGGTGACTGTTCACAGCACCCCCTTTTCAGACTTAAAATCTCAAATCACAGATAAGCAAACTCTGGTAAAAGACTAAAAACTACCCAAACTGCATTTAAAAGAAAAAAAAAAGAATATATCTAAAATTAGGATTTTCAGTTCTCATCAAAAGGATTTAAAATTTCATATGCTTAAAATGTCAAATGAGTCTTATGACCTTTTTTACTATTTACCGTAAGGTCTGAATTTACAACAAGCAGTCAGCTTAGGCAAGTTTTCCTAGTTTCCGTTTCTTCTATTTAAATAGCTATCTCCAGGGGGCAGTAGTGGCTATAAAATAGTATAATTCTAATAATAACTATCCTTAGTTATACGTAGGGGAATGAGGTAGGTGATCATTCTGTTAATTACATGGTTTTCCATAACAATATTGCTGTATTAATATACACATACTGCTGTTAAATGATTTGCATGGTGTGATAGAAGAGCTGTGGCTTTTGGTATTAGGTAAATCAATTAGATATCCACTTTGCCTACCTAACCTACGGTCTTAGGCTAGTCTGTTAATCACTGTAAGCCTTAAATTCCATATTTATAAAAGAGAATATGAATAGTTATAGTCCATACATTGTTCATGGCAACTTTTTATAAATGTTTTCCTTTACTTCCTTCCCTTTACTATGAATGTATATGTTGACATAAGAAATAAATAAAATATGACTCAAGACACAGTTCTCACAAAACACAGCCTCAACTGTTGATTAACTTTTTCGAACCATTGCTTCAATGTATCCTCATTATTTTTTTTCTTAGAAGTCTTCAAGGCATAAGCATATATTTTAGTAGATAGACTCGCACTCTGTGGAATGAAATTTACAAAGGATCCATGAGATTTGTTTCATTTATTTGTTTTTTTTGAGGAGAGACTTCAATTACAACACTTGCTCCTTAGAAAGTCAGTCACCGTGTATGAGGGAAAGGTTTTAATTGGGCCACAGCTTGTGGCATCAGTCTTCTCCCTTTGGTCCCCCGTCCTCAGTGTGTAGGGAAAGATACCTTTCTGTGTTTATTCTTTCACCTTACCCATCAAGGAAATAGGGCAAATCCCCCAAGTGCATGGCTTCCTGCCCCTAACTGGGCATCCACACTCTCCCTTCAGCCTTGATCTTTCCTCTTGCAGGTAAAAACAGAAAAGGTGGAGAGAAAAACATGGTGGATTCCTTTCTCCCCGTCTGTGCAAGCCTGCCTCCAACCTGGTGATCGTTGACACTCACCATTTCTGTGAAAGACTTTTTTTTTTTTTTTTAACATATTATACTAGATTTGACTAACTCAATCTTGTAGCTTCTGCAGTTCCCCTCACCCCCAACCTAGTTCTTAGAGTATGTTTCCCCTTTGGAAACATGTAAACATATTTTGGGCATAAATATTTTTTAAAATATAACTATAATGCTTCACTAATACCTTAAAAATGCCTAGTGAACTAACTCAGTACATTATATAATGGCCAAGTGAAAGTTTTGTGTTTTCATGTCCTGTTTTTCTTTGAAATTATATAGCCCAGAAATTAGCTCATTATCTGAAAAATGTATGAAGAACTGATTAATTGTGTAATACAGGAGTATTGCCATTGAATGTACTGTTTGATTTATTCAAGCAGGTAATGAACAATGTTGTCAAATTCTCTAATGAGACATCATAATTAGGACATAAGCTAAAAGGGGCATTACTCCGGCAGTCTTTTTTTCTTAATCCTAGTGCCATACATATGAAAGAATGAAAAGCATTACTTCAGTAAACAACTGAAGTCCTACCATGGCTCTGTAGGGTTTTTGGAACAATTCCTGGAATTGGAAAGTGAAAATGGATAGCACATGGAGGAAACCCTCATCTGAGTAGCAAGATTTTAGTAAAGATGGCTAAGCCATTAACAGCATGCATTCATATTTAATTGTATTGACTCCTGCCATCAGCTTTTGTAGATCTTTTCTTTTGGGTGGAAGGTTGTGATTTTTATTGGGAGGACTTGAGTAGAAGTGGACGATTAAAATTGAGGAGTATATAGTTCTTTCTGGGACTGCTTAAATGTTACTGTTTGAAAATGCCTTCACTTTCCCCCTTTGGTCAAAGAGATGCGCTTAAAATTCTTATTCCTTCACAATAAATAATTTTGATTTTCTTAGACAGGCTTGCGTTTAGGTATGAGTTTCTCCTTTACTTCATTTAGCAATTCTCTCTGTGGTCAGAAGAAATCTGAAGAAAGCTTTGAGGGAAATGAATATAATTCTTAAATTATTATATGTGTATATATATATAGTTTAACTTTAAAAATAATTTATTAGTCATCATAAAGAAATAAATGTCTCTGGCTCAAGATGTTACTTATTTCCTTCTTTTATATTTTCTAGTCTCAATTACTGTTCCAAAAGGAGCTATCTTAGAATTTAGACTAGATATCCAGATTAATTGCCATTTTTGTAAGATGTTTAAAATCAGTTTGAGAATTTTGATGTGTCTGTAAACAGCACCATGGAGACAGGTATGAATCATATTGAGGGCATCTTTCTATGTAGTCCATACTGAAATTATACAACCAAGACCAGATGGGAATATTGTTTTTTAAAGAAATAATTGGCCGGGCGCAGTGGCTCACACCTGTAATCCCAGCACTTTGGGAGGCCGAGGCGGGCGGATCACAAGGTCAGGAGATCGAGACCATCCTGGCTAATACGGTGAAACCGTCTCTACTAAAAATACAAAAAATTAGCCGGGCGTGGTGGCGGGCGCCTGTAGTCCCAGCTACTCGGGAGGCTGAGGCAGGAGAATGGCGTGAACCCCGGGGCAGAGCTTGCAGTGAGCCGAGATCGCGCCACTGTACTCCGGCCTGGGGGACAGAGAAAGACTCTGTCTCAAAAAATAATAATAAAAATAAATAATAAAAATTCTAAAGGAAATCACAGGACAGATGTGACTTGTACCAGAAAAGGACAACCTTCAACTATATCAAGTAGAAGAATTATACAGGTTCATTTATCTTCATTTAGTCTTGTTCTTATTTCTAACTGGGATCTAAATTTACCTTTATCAATATCAGAGGTTAAGAAAATTACCATATTCCTATTAAATGGTAGACATATTTAATAAGATTCAGCTTCATCTTAGTACAACTTCAAACATCAACATGATCACACAACATTGATTTATATTTTAAAACAGGATAATGGAGCCATTGTCTTAGATAATTTTCAAGCAAGAACAGGACTGCAATAAATAATGAGACGTTGACATTCCTTGGTAAAGAAGATGTCTCCTGCCCTAATATGACTGTCACTCAGCAATTTCAATTTTATGTTTACTTGATTTAAAAAGGGAGGATAAATTGTTCTGAAAAGTTTTTTGTTTCCTTAGCAGTTCAAACTTTTCATTGAAATTTGTTGTTTTGGTAAAAATAAACAGTGCACAGAATATTTGCACGTGGTGCTTTGCTTTTAATTACTTACTAGGGAATTACCAGTGGAAAAAAGAATGTCACCAGTGTTTTTCCTACTTACACCAGTTCTGCAGCATGAATATTTATATTAAATGTATGTGCTATATGAATTCCCCAAAGAATCAGTAGTTTTGGGGGGTTTATTTCCAACTATAGTTGTTTAGAAAGCCAGTGTTTAAGAGGGAGAGAGCCGGTTAGGGCTACTATCTAAGTAGTGGCACCAATTCAAAAGATAATTGGGGTGTAGTCACAGCTACTTTACATCCTGTTTAGAAATTGAGACACAAGGATCTTGATTTCTAGTCTTCTATCCAATTTGATTTATCAAAAAAAGAATCTTGATTATTGTTTAAGAAAATATGGTCATCTTATAATGTGTGAATGGTCATTTGGAAAATTTATTTATTGTTTTCTCACTATCTTTCCTTGAATGTCTAAATTCTTCTTCATGGAATGTTACTACATTTTTAAAGCAGAAATGACAGAACTGATAAACAACTGTATTTCTCCTCATTTTTAAAAATTAGTTTACATATGAATGAGAACTGAGTAAAAATCAAATCTATATTTTGTTCATACATAGGTATGTTTTTCTAAAAACATCAGTAAAATCCAGGAAAGATTACCAAATATATTTATAGCGATCAATAAAGAGTGGGAATGTATTGAATATGAATTTATAAATGGATGATGTGTTTATCTTTACTTAGCTGAGTTAACACAGAAACAGAGATTTTAAAAGGCATGATTGGTGGGGCATGATGGTACACACCTGTAATCCCAGCACTTTGGGAGACTGAGGTGAGTGGATCACAAAAGCCCAGGAGCTCAAGGCCAGCCCAGGCAACATGGTGAAACCTCATCTCTATAAAAAATAAAAATAAAAATAAAAAATAAAAAAAGCTATTATCAGTATATTACAGTTTTTGTCATATTTTCCAAAATATTCACTTGTATACAGGTAATTCATATTCTCCCCAAAAAGAAAGGTCAGCAACGGAAACCTAATAACATTTTTGAATGTGATACTGACAATGCTGTTTTAAAAATATTGTTTTTAGGATAGTTGTTGAAAATTTGGTCTCATGGCAAATCGATTAGGTTCAGATTCTAACTTTGACATTTACTTGCTGGGTGAACATGGCTATTTTATTTAACCTATTCCTGTCTGTTTCCTCACCTGTAAAATAGGAAAAATAATAGCACTTACATCATAGGGTTATTGGTAAGAATTATAAAAGATTTGGTAGTGACTTCGATATAAGTACCCAGAAAAACGCATAATTTTTATTAAAACATACAATATAAATTTCCCCTTTTTGAATCACTAATAATTTTATACTATGTTAATTTTATATTGTTAGCAGTTCAAGTCCAAAGAGAACAATAGTGTAGACTTGTTGTCATCCAGGTAATTACTTGGAAGTCTTTTGCAGACAGGCACATTTAAGCTGTATAATCTAAATTTGAAAATGGACGTTTTCTCATTTCGAGCATGTTATACCAGAAAACACTGTCTTTGATCCCATCTCTGTACTCTTTCACTGATTAGCTATGTATCTCTGACAACAGCCCTTATAGACTTCAGTGTCCTTTTATAAAATGGATTCTTTATATATATAGATAATATATTTATATATTATTTATATAGATAAAATATTTATATATTTATATATATAAAGAATCCATTTTATATTATACATAAATATATAATATATATTATATATTATACATAAATATATATTATATATTATATATTATATATTTATATATTATATATTATATATTATATATTATATATTTATATATTATATATAATATATATTATATAATTATATATAATATATAAATATATAATATATAATATATATATTGGTTTTAGTGGACTCTTAAATGTATGTGATCTACCTTAAATATTGAAATGTTTCTATTACTTGTCTGTAGTGCATGATTTAATCGTAAGAATGTTGAAAACATAAATTTAGAGAAAGAGAGTAGGGGTGTGGCAAATGAGACTCTGCAATGAACCATGAATGACAGGAGATCATTTAGGCCATCTCCCCAGTCCTTTACTAGGTAAAAAAGTGACAGAAACAAGTCTCAATAGCTGTTCGTAGGCTTGTTTTTAGCCAGATTTGAAGAACTCCCAAGGTAAGAAACATAACACTAACAAGGACTTTGATAGATCATTATTTTTGTATGCCCCATAGGTGATATTTTATGGAACATTCTCAGTCAACATTCTCTAAGACACATTTTTAAAGTGAGAGTGAAAGAATATAATGGCTGCAAAACAAGAATAGTAAGAGAGGGGGTCATGCAAATAGGAAAGAAAGAATAGTCCCACAGAGGCAGCCCCCATCTGAAGTACAGAAAGGTAGACCAAAGAAGGGTAGCGATTTGAACACTATGATTTTGAACGGGAAAATAAGAATCAAAAAAATCAACAGTGAAGTTTGTCCTGCCAACTGCAATGAAAGAGGAATTCAATCAGCTGGATAGGCTGAGCACAATTAGTGGTGTCCACTCTTGATGCCATCCTGTCAGCATTTGGAAGAATCAGGAAACGGAAACAGCAGAAATAGTAGGGATATAATATATGAGCATAATAAAATGTATTTCAAAAACTCGAGAGCATGGGGTAGGGGGAGGTGGTGACAAGAGAGGAGTGAAGATAAAACTGTATTTATAAAAGCATAAAACAAAAAGCATGCTTTAAATACCTTTTTATTCCCTCCTCCATATTTTTCTTTTTCTCCTTTCACCTCTTTCTAACTCCCCAATATTAATGTTAGTGAGAAAAATGGATAAAAAGACTTGGCCAGGTCTAGTCAGGAATACATTCCAGTTCTTTTTCCCCCAACTTCAGATCTTTAATAATTACAACCAAAGAAAGAAAAAAAATAGAAGACTAATTTGTCATCTAATGTGTCTAGGCATTTAAAATCAGGTCAGATTCCAACAGTCTTTTTCAATTGACCAATTTCTCTCTTTTATGTTAACTTTGGGGTAAATAGTTCTTAGAGTCGTTAGTTATCTGGCTGAGAACAGCCTAAGAAACTGGAAGGAGATATCAGTAAAGTAATAGTGAAATAAGCTGCATGCATGAGGCCATTTGCTTACATTTTCCCTGGTTTCCTTAAGGATTTATTGAGAGCACATGGTAATGGAAACTAAAAAAAGAAAAAAAAAAAAAGAAAGAAAGAAACTCAGGGTTAGAATTACGTATGGTTGGGTTTTTTTCATTGACAAAAGAATCAGAAGAGTGGTCAGTTCCTAAATGCCTTCCTTCGTGCTGAGAACAAAGTAGCTTTGTCATTTTATTTTCTACCTCAACACTTCTCTGTCCATTCTAAACAAAAAAAATAAGCAAGTAACATCAGCCTACACTTCTCGAAAACCTTCCTGCTGAAAGACACTGCAGGGCTGGGCCTGGCTTGAAGTCAGACCGTCCACGTTTGTCTCCGTGCTCTATTTTTTGCCACAAATTGATTCCTTAATACACAGAGTATCTTCACATTCCCAAATTTTCCTCACCTACATCAAAATTACTGGAAAACATTTTACTTTCTATGTTGTCCTATAAACCAAAGAGTATCTGAGACAAGTCTCAAGAAAGTTTATTTTGCCAACGTTATGAATGCACCTGTGACACAGCCTCAGGCAGTCCTGACGACCTGTTCGCAAGGTTGCTGGGATACAGCTTCATTTTATGTATTTTAGGGGGACATGAGATATCAATCAACACATGTAAGATGTACACTGGTTGCATCTGGAAAGCGGGACAACTCAAAATGGGGGGCTCCCAGATCTTAGGTAGATTTAAGGATTTTCTGATTGGCAATTGGTTGAAAGAATTCTTACCAATAGAAAAGAATGTCTGTATTACCATACAGACTTGTGGGTGGTGGGGATCAAGGTTTTCTCCTGCAGATGAAGCCTTCAGGTAGCAACCTTCAGAAAATAGATTGTAAATGCTTCTTATCAGACTTAAGAAGTCTGTTCTATCAATAATTCCCAAAGGGAGGAGGGTATAATGAGGCATGTCTGGCTGCCCCTTCCCATCACTTCCTGAACTAGTTTTTCAGGTTACTTTTGGAATGCCCTTGCCAAGAGAAGGGTTCCTTTCAGATGGTTGGGGAGCTTAGAATTTTATTTTTGGTTTACTGTCCCTGCTTTCTTTTAAGTAATAAGTGGTAGATAAATACTCTGTAAACAGATCCCTGACAATGACTGACAAAGTACTAATTAATAACTCCTGCCAGGCAGCTAAGATGCTCAGAAATCTTTTAAAGAAGTAATGACAATAATAATATTGTTAATAGATAAGGTTTCCTGATGGTTTTCTATGTACCAGGCTGAGAACTACATTCTTTAAGGACATTATTTCAGTCCTAACAATCATCTGTTTTTTTTGTTTGTTTTGTTTTGAAATGGAGTCTCACTCTGTCACCCAGGCTGGAGTGCAGTGGCGCAATCTCGGCTCACTGCAACCTCTGCCTCCCAGGTTCAAGCAATTCTCCTGCATCAGCCTCCTGAGTAGCTGGGATTATAGGTGTCTACTGCCATGCCAGCTGATTTTTGTATTTTTAGTAGAGATCTGGTTTCACTATGTTGGCCAGGCTGGTCTTGAACTCCTGACCTCAGGTAATCCACCTGCCTTGGCATCCAAAGTGCTGGGATTATAGGCGTGAGTTACCACACTTGGCCTAAAACAATCTTATATGTTTTTGTATTACTGTTATTTTACAGATGAGTAAACAGGAGCTTAACGATTTTAAGAAACTTGCCCAAGATAAATCAGGGCACAGAATTGAAAGCTGAGTCTATCTTAATTCTCAAGTCCCTGATTTTTAATACAATTATGACTTTAATAGTATTATTTTTTCTCAGGCATTTTTGGGGAGATATTTGTAGGCAATTACTAGATGGAAAAATCTACTTCATATCAGTGGAACCAATACCGAGTAAGATTCCCACACCAGGGTTTTGAAGACACCAACCCACCCCTTTCTGTTTGTCTTCTCAATTCCACCTCTTCATGATGATGTAGTATTTCAAGACAATTGGAAAAATGAAGACTGTACTGTGGATGACAGTTATGTTTACAGAACTGCCTGAAAATTAATTATAATAAATTTATTTATCTATACACCAAATATTTATGAAGAACCTACCATAGGCCAGACATATATCTGAGAAAACAATGGACAAGTATAATTATAGTGTTTTGCCCAACAATATTACCCTTAAATGAGTGGATGACTGAATTATTATGCATATAATGTCTCGACAAATACACTAATAATATGCAGCTTTACTCTGACCTTTATGAAATATTATTCATTTGACACCTCAAGAACATCAGAGAATAACAGCAGGGAAATGATTTACACTTCAATGGTTAATGATTAACCTATGATAATTTTGTCTTACATTCCCTTTAACATTTTCTGAATGCCATACCCCTATGCTCAGAAAAAGTATCTGAATGCATGCATTACAGGGCTTTTTCTTTGTTTGAAAAATTCTTTTATTATTCACCTCTAATTTTTTATTTTAACACTCTAAAATATTCTACTTAGTAATTGACTTAGGATGCTGCATTATGTGAAGTAATGAACTCTTGATTCTGATCAAGAATGTACACTGTATTTCAATGTGTTTTCTTACATATGAAAAATGCAATGTGTTCTCTCTGAATATCAAATGTGTTCTGTTATGTGTCTACTTTCAATTATTTAACATTAAGAAGTCTAAGTATACTATTATAGGTTATAAATTTATAAAAGTTCATTTGCTTTTCTTATATTTATATGTGATATATTTCCAAATAATAAAATTTACTGTCATGGATAGGGTATGTGTCTTGTGTTATTTTAACATTAGTGGTGATGTGTTTTTGTTGATCTGCACACACTTTCTTCCTTGGGACTTTCTTCCTAAGGAAATGGGTGAAGGTTTGGGGTGTTGGCCATACCTCTGCAAATACCAATGTTCTTATAAAGAAAAAGGCCATCTAAGCTAAGCAACCCAACTGGTATGTAAATATAAAGGTATATATTTCAGCTGAAAGATAAAGACAAATGTCCTCTTTAGTATTACATTAATTATGAAAAATGATGGTGCTACTTAATAAAAATTGTTGATTATTATATTAAATATGCCTAAATCAGTTGGGGGTGGACTCCTTTCTGGTGCAAATAGAACAGGTGATATGCATGTTTAGTTATAAACATTCTGAAATGTCTATACCAGGAGCTGTCTATTAACTGAGAGGCTTCTTCAGCTTTTTAAGTGATAGATCCCACTTCACCTCTTAAAGGACATTTTTTTCTTATTTTCATTTGTCTTATTTGAAGACAAAAAGCTCTTCAAAGCCCAAAAAGTTGTGTCTCATTTATCTTTTAATTTCTATTTCCCGGCACAGTGCACTGTTGAGAGGATAAAGGAATAGTATTGGTACTCAGTTACCAATACTGTAATAGGTTTACTATGAAAACCTATTTTTAACATTGTTTTTTTGTTTAGCAAGAACAACTCTTCTAAGACTCTTCAATATAATTTGAGGTTTTAAGAGCATTCCTGGTACATCTCTGAATTGACAATTATTTTCTATATATTATATAAGTAGAAACATTTTTAATATTACTTATTATGACTATAACTAACATGAAATGTATTATGCAAAATGATACATGAAATGATTCCCAGAAATCTCCACTTCAAGTAAAATGAATTACCTATAACATTTAGAGTTATAAGAAAGTATATGGGCCAGTGCGGTGGTTCACACCTGTAGTCCCAACACTTTGGAAGGCCTAGGCATGAGGATCACTTGAGCCCAGAACTTGGAGACCAGCCTGGACAACATGGTGAAACCCAGTCTCTGCAAAAAAAGTACACACATGCACATAGAAATTAGTTGGGTGTTGTGGAATGCTTGTAGTCCCAGCTACTTGGGTGGCTGAGCTCGGAAGATCCCTTGAGCTGGGGAGGCAGGCGGAGGCTGCAGTGAGCCATGATCATCCCCACTGCACTCCAGCCTGGGTGGCAGAGTGAGACCCTAATTCAAAAAAAAAAAAAAAAAAAAACCACAAAGAATAAAGAGGATGTGTTCAGTTCTGGGGAGGCAGAATGACAATAGACCAAATGTTCCCATTCTAAACTGAATTGTGCTACCATCTCTGATTCATGCATTCAGCAAGAATTCATTAAATCATACTATGCTACAATCTGTGTTAGGTCCCCTTGGTGTCAATTGCATATAATGAGTCAGAGATTATCATATCTGCATAACAATGTCATTTTGAAATGATAGCATTTATCTCCTTCCTTAAAAAGACACACATGAAATCATTCAGTGAAAACTACAAATGATATCACTTCTTATAATCTATATTTAAAAGAAATGCAGACACACTGATTATATTGTACAAATGTTCTTTAGATTAATTGTTAGAAGACATTTTTGTATTCTAATGTGTGTTTGACTCACTAGTTGGAATTCACTGATTCATTACCCAAATTTTCATTTCAGGCCCTCCAGGCCCTCCAGGTGGTCTGAGAATAGAAGACATTAGAGCCACTTCTGTGGCACTTACTTGGAGCCGTGGTTCAGACAATCATAGTCCTATCTCTAAATACACTATCCAGACCAAGACTATTCTTTCAGATGACTGGAAAGATGCAAAGACAGGTGAGTTTTATTTGTCTGATTAATCCATGCATGTTTTCAAAGTGAATCCTTTTCTCAAAAACAAAAATTTGGGGGTTTAAAAAATGTCATTATCTACCTTGAAAGGCTTTCTTAAATTTTTCAAAATGTATTCTAATATTTTGGTAGTGAAGAAAATTACATGGAACTTACACATTTAACTGTGTTAAAGCTATAGAAAAAGAAGTATCATTTCTAAATCAATATATAATGGAAAGCAAAATGAGGCCTCCTGGGTTTCTTACTTGAGTTTTGTGTGAGATTTACTGCCCCAAAATTATTGGGAAGTCTATATTTGAGCAAATAGCATTTATAGCATATTATTTATGACCCTTTTTATTTGGGTATGTATGTACTGTAGTTCTGAATTTCTAAAAAGCCACATTGATCATAAATCTTAAATTAAGCATCCAAATCTTACTACTATAACCCTTTATGTGAATGATGTCACCTGGTTTGAATTTCCTCAAAACAGATTTTTAAAGACATTTTGGATCTTTCAAACTTTTTCTTTTCTTATATTAAGATTTTCTAAAGTTGATTGGGAAAAATTAATTAAGTGGGTACTTTCCTTTGTCTACAACTTTGCCATTTGTCATGACTAGCCTACAATATCACACATCAATACATATATTTTCTCCTGTAAAACGGAAGATTGAAGATCTTTTTGATAAAATAACCTGTTTATCTTTGTAACTTTTGATAATATTTTTAAACAAACTTGTCATTGCCAGAATTCTTTAAGACGGAAAAGAGGAGACATAGAAATATTTTCCCATTTGTCACAAGAGGTGAAAAGAGACACGAGTGTGTGAATAAAATGTTCCTCCTTTTTAAAAAACTAAAAAAAAAATTACTCTAATCTCCCAAATCTGCTTTCATTTTAGATTTATCTTAACATAATGGAAATCCCATTTCCCAAATGCTAATATTTGTATTGCTCACTAAGATGTTTTAATTTAAATTTACTTCTATTTGATATTTCTCTCCCTCCAGGGAAATAAATCAAATATAAACTGGAGGTCTGTTGCAAGGATTTAGGATATATTTTAATATCAGATGATTCCCCACCTAAGTGTAAAAAGTTGCAATAAATTAGAAACAGGTGAAATATTTCCATTACATTATGCTTATTGTTTTAAGAATTATCTGTAAATATTCTTGACAAAATCAGACCTTCTGAAAAATAATTTTAAAAACCTTTTAGATACTTTATAAACCTAAAGCATGGGCAGTTTCTATCTGATCTTTGACAAACCTGACAAAAACAAGCAATGGGGAAAGGATTCCCTATTTAATAAATGGTGCTGGGAAAACTGGCTAGCCATATGTAGAAAGCTGAAACTGGATCCCTTCCTTACAACTTATACAAAAATTAAATCAAGATGGATTAAAGACTTAAATGTTAGACCTAAAACCATACAAACCCTAGAAGAAAACCTAGGCAACACCATTCACGACATAGGCGTGGGCAAGGACTTCATGTCTAAAACACCAAAAGCAATGGCAACAAAAGCCAAAATTGACAAATGGGATCTAATTAAACTAAAGAGCTTCTGCACAGCAAAAGAAACTACCATCAGAGTGAACAGGCAACCTACAGAATGGGAGAAAATTTCTGAAACCTACTCATCTGACAAAGGGCTAATATCCAGAATCTACAATGAACTCAAACAAATTTATAAGAAAAAAACAAAAAACCCCATCAAAAAGTGGGCGAAGGACATGAACAGACACTTCTCAAAAGAAGACATTAATGCAGCCAAAAAACACATGAAAAAATGCTCATCATCACTGGCCATCAGAGAAATGAAAATCAAAACCACAATGAGATACCATCTCACACCAGTTAGAATGGCCATCATTAAAAAGTCAGGAAGCAACAGGTGCTGGAGAGGATGTGGAGAAATAGGAACACTTTTACAGTGTTGGTGGGACTGTAAACTAGTTCAACCATTGTGGAAGTCAGTGTGGCGATTCCTCAGGGATCTAGAACTAGAAATACCATTTGACCCAGCCATCCCATTAGTGGGTATATACCCAAAGGACTATAAATCATGCTGCTATAAAGACACATGCACACGTATGTTTATTGCGGCACTATTCACAATAGCAAAGACTTGGAACCAACCCAAATGTCCAACAACAATAGACTGGATTAAGAAAATGTGGCACATATACACCATGGAATACTATGCAGCCATAAAAAATGATGAGTTCATGTCCTTTGTAGGGACATGGATGAAAGTGGAAAACATCATTCTCAGTAAACTATCGCAAGGACAAAAAACCAAACACCACATCTTCTCACTCATAGGTGGGAATTGAACAATGAGAACTCATGGACACAGGAAGGGGAACATCACACTCCGGGGACTGTTGTGGGGTGGGGAGAGGGGGGAGGGACAGCATTAGGAGATATACCTAATTCTAAATGACGAGTTAATGGGTGCAGCAAACCAACATGGCACATGGATACATACGTAACAAACCTGCACATTGTGCACATGTACCCTAAAACCTAAAGTATAATAATAAAATTTTTTTTAAAAAAAAGCATGGGCAGTTTCTACTTTTCTGAAGAGAATGGAAAAGTATGATAATAATGAAACTATTAGAAATCTAGCCACATTAAAATAAATAAGTGGTTTAAATTTGGTTTGGCCCTGAAAAAAGAAATACTAATTGCAATCATTTTCATTATTTATGTATGCTTACTATGTAGCTCAATTTAAATATGCTTCTTATTTTAAAATATCCACTAGAAAGTAAGTTCCATGAAGGTAAAAACTGTTTTATTCACTGTTGTATCTCTAGCACCTAGATCAGGGCCCACAGTGCTAATTCATTAAACATGTTTATTGAGTCCCCACTGTGTGCCAGAACCTATTCTAGATGCAGTATGTATAGCTGAGCAGCAGTGAACAAAATAACAACAACAAAACCTGTCTTCAAGGAGCTTATATTATAGTAGAAGAGATGCCAATACAGAATTAAAATATATAGTAAATCATATGGTGATGAATGCTAGAGAGAAACAACAGAAAAGAGGAACGGGGAGGTAGGAGATGTGTTTTAAATAGGGCACTTCTCATGTTCTCACTCATAGGTGGGAAAAGAATAATGAGAACACTTGGACACAGGGTGGGGAACATCACACACCTGGGCCTGTCTTGGAGTGGGGGGAGGGGGGAGGATAGCATTAGGAGATATACCTAATGTAAATGACGAGCTAATGGGTGCAGCAAACCAACATGGCACATGTATACATATGTAACAAACCTGCACGTTGTGCACATGTACCCTAGAACTTACAGTATAATAAATAAATAAGTAAATAGGGTACTTCTGATATTAGTAATAGCCACTGCTGCTTTCTGAAAGTTCCTATTTCCATTATGTATCTTTTCCAATTCTTCTACTTTCATTGAATTTGGGTCTTTGAATCTAAAGTATGTTTTCTGTTGGCCACATATAGTTGGATTTTTCATCCAGTTTGATAGTCTCTGCCTTTTGATTGAATTATTTAATCCATTAACATTTAATGTTATTATTGATACAGTTGAATTATAGCTGCATTGTATTTTTGCTTTCTAAATATTTTACTATTTTTGTTCCTCTTTTCCTTGTTCACTGCTTTCTTTTGGAAGAAGTGAGCATTTTCTAGTGTAACATTATAATTCCTTTGATGATATTCACTGTGTGTGTGTGTGTGTGTGTGTGTGTGTGTGTGTGTATAATCCTGCTCTGAAGGGAAGTTTATATTCACTATACATGTGTATATTCAAACACGTACATACTTAATGAATACTCTAGGGCTTACCAGATACATTTGAACTTATCAGAATAGGTTTTATAATTTTATTAGCTTAAATTTCAGTGAATATGAAAGTGTTTCTACTAGATAGTTCTATTTCCTTCTTCCTCTTTTGTGCTATTACAGTACTATATATACCATATATTATATTACTATATATTAATAGCATATATAGTATTATAGTAATATATATTACTATAGTACTGTATATTAACATTTTGTTATATATGCTATTATAGCATATTTTATTATATGCTATTATAGCATATTTTATTATATGCTATTATAGCATATTTTATTATATGCTATATGCCATATATAGTAATATAGTTATATATTGCTATAATAGCATATAATATATGCTATTAATATTTAGTAATATATTATTAAATATATTACTCACAGACAAAAGGATTAAATATATTACTCACACACAAAAGAGGAAGATGAAATAAAGCTATCTAAATAAAGCTATCTAGGGGAAACACTTTCATACTCAGTGAAATATATATAAATAGATATATTACATCTATATAGGTCACAAACTCAATAATCTTATATTATCACTTTCTGTAATTGTTTGCCTATTAAACCAATATATGTTTGTTTATATTATACTTTGTTAATTTGTCTGTTATATCTTTTATATTTACTACTTCTAATCCTCCTCACTTGTTCATGTTGATTTGAGTTATCATCTGTCTAAGTCTATTTTGCATTGCTATAAAGAAATATCTGAGGCCAGGTGATTTTGAAAGGAAAGAGATTTATTTGGCTCACACTTCTGCAGGCTATACAAGAATCATGGCGCCAGCATCTGCTTCTTGTGAGGGCTTCAGGAAGCTTTCATTCATGGTGAAAGCAAAGTGGCTTGTCACATGGTGAGAGAGGGAGCAACAAAGAGAGAAGCAAGGTGCTAGGCTCTTTGTAACAATCAGTTCTTGCATGAACTAATAAAGCAAGAACTCACTCATTATTGGAAGAAAGGCACAAAGTCATTCATTGGGAATCCACCCCCATGACCCAAACTCCTCTTATTAGGCCCCACCTCCAACATTGGGGATCAAATTTCAACATGAGATTTAGAGTGGACAAATATACAAACTATGTATCACCATCTGATGTCATTTCTTCACAACTTTGCTCCTAACCTGTCCCCTTTGTGCAGCTAGTATCAAATATATTACATTTCAATATATTATAGATCCAAAAACACAATTATATATATAATGCATATATAAATGCACAACATATGTGTGAATATATATACATACATATATAGTTTTCTACAATTGCTTTTAAATAAGAGAAGATAGAAGAAAAAATAAGTATTTATACCATCTTTTATAATTACAAAATTACCTTTACCAATGCTCATTATTTTGGGGGAGTTTATTCAAATTGCTGTTTGGGATCAACTACTTTCAACTTGAAGAACTTTAATTTTTTTTTGTAAGATAAATCTTTTAGTAACAGTTTCTCTCAGTTTTTGTTTATTAAGGAGTGCATTTTGCCTTTGGTTTTAAAATATATTTGCTTGGGATGATATTCCTGGTTGACAGTTTTTGTTTTTCTTTTCTTTTTCACTGCTTTGAATATGTCATCTTAGATGCCTTTTTCAGGCTGAGAAGATTGTTTTCTATTCTATTTGCTGAAAAGTGTCTCAAAATCCCTCTATATTTACCAGTGTATTTATTATATCTGGGTTCCTCATTCCTTTCTGTAAAACTGTTTTTTTATTTGGTATAATTTGCACTACTAAGAAACTTACAGCATTTCTAATTGTTCAGGTTGTTGCACTCAAAAGTTTTTACATTTTTTCTATCAGAAAATGTCTAATTTCATCATTAAGTGTTATTTTTATTTCATACAAAATCCAAATTGTTCTTCATTTTACTTTGATCACTTTAAAAACATTGTTCTGTTGTCTTTTGTCTCCATTGTTTCAGGTGAGAAGTCAGTTATTGTTTTAATCATAATTCCCTGTACTTGATATGTCCCTTTTATGTGACTCCTTCAAGATTTCTTTATTTGCTTTTCAGCTTGATAAAATGCATTTATCCTAATGGAGCTTGGCTTCTTGTATTCTTGGGTTGATATTTTCTTCAACTTTTGAAAATTCTTAGCCATTCATTACCTCTTCACATATTTCCTCTGCTCTACTCTCTCTTCTTGGTTTCCCTTGACACGTATGTTAGATTGTTTGATGTTGTTCCACAGATAATGGACTGTGTGTGTGTGTGTGTGTGTGTGTGTGTCTGCTTATCTGTGTGTCTGTGTTTCTGTATGGATAATGGCGAATTTTCTCTCTTGCTTACATAGATAATTTATTTTGCTGGATTTGGTCTGCGAATAATCCCATTAAAATACTTTTGACCTACTGCTTTATTGTGTTCAGGAATTTTTATTTCTAGCATTTGGCTGCTTTTAATATTGTTCACATAATATTCCATGGGAATTTCCTATTTGTTTATACAAGTTGTGCATGTTTTCCACTTGACATTTTTACTTACTTAACATAGTTATGCTAAAACCCTATCAGATGATTTAAACATCTAGACCACCTTAAAGTCTAGCTCTGTTGATTTTTTTTTTATTTCTTGACAGTGGGTCATATTTGTTTGCTCATGTGTCTGATAACTTTTTGCTCAATTCCAAACATTGTGTATAGGAGAACAGTCAGTGATTACTAAAGTGAATATTAATTGATGTCTGGGAAAGTGCATGTCATTGCTTTAGGGACTGAGTCAATCAGATTTGTAGTTGAGATGATCTGAGCATTGTTGTTAGATTCAGTTTAGCACAGGCTTAAAGTAATTTGAATGTATGATCAGACCTTCCTACATATCTGAGTGTCTGGAGGTTTTCCTGTCCTGCTATCAGATTTCGGCAGACTCTTCTACGTTGGACCCCACAGAGGACTCTTTCAGCTCCCCTGCTTCTGCCCAGATACCTGCTGCTGATAATCAGTCTAAAGCCCAGAGTGCTCAGGCTTTTTACTCAGTTCTCCTTCTCTTCCCTTAGATTTCAACAGGTCCAAAGCACCTGTCCCTCACAGGGGAAGCAGATCTCTCTCAGCACTCTTGCCACTATCTCATGTTTGTGGTATCGGTGCCCCAAAGGGAAGTCTTTTTTGGCTCTTTTGTTCTGCCCCAAAACTTTCTTGAGTACACATGATGAAGGCCTGTGAAAAATAATTGTCAAATTACCATAGATTCTCCTTGTTCTTTGATCTCCGCATGTTTTTAAACAGCCATACCAGCCTATATTTTGTCTGTAAATATCTCTTAGAAGTTAAACTGTTTTCTTCTTGCTAACATCTGTGACTACATCCTTCTTTCATCACTGTTCTACCAATGATGAATTTTAGTCCATTGTGTCTTCACAAACTCAGCTCTCTAATGGGCTTTGAAAGATAATGGTTTATAGATTATCTATGTGTTCTTTTTGTTAGTGTACTAGTGAAGTTCTCTTGTGACTGCGTCCTAAGTGGAAGTGAAAAATACTTTCTGCAACAAATACAGAAATAAAAATCATATGGTTTTTATTTATGGTGTGACCACTAGGAAACAAAGGTACAGGATTAAATTCAGCTTCATGAAGGTAAATACTTAAGATATGAAATAAATATGTTTCAAAGATACCAACTTTCAGTGTTCCAAAGATTAAATTTAGAATAATGAGATGAAGAAATAGACTATGTACTTTTAAGGCAACCTATTGTAAATTTTACTTCTCTTGGACTGTTTTTAGCGGATGGACAGCAGACAGCTTGATGCTGTTCCTGGAGTTCTACAAGATGCTCAGGTCGTTGTTAGAAAATTGTGTTTGATTCTATGCTGCTGCTTTCAGAGGACAAATTATAGAATATTGTTAGTGATGGTGTGTGTGTGTGTAAGAGGATGTTGGCCAGAACATGAAGAGGCATAGTAACCATGCTATCAGAAATAGTTAAGAGAACCTGGAATAGATTATCCAACATGAAGAAGAAAATATGTTTATATTTAAATTTCTGTCTTGTGTGAGACTGAGTTGATTATTAAAATTTTTCTGCAGTTAACATCTTTGCACATAAATGTTTCTCTATACTTTAGATTATTTCCCTAAAATATATATTTGTAAATTAAATTGTTGAGTATAAACAGCCAAAACCCATGAGCTATATTATATAATCGCTCTGCAGTAAAGTAGAACCAGTTTTTATTCCCATCAGCAGTATTTGAGTATCTCTTCTGCCGTATCTTTACCCAGTATTATCTTTTTAAAAATGAAAACTCCCTAGGTTTATTGTAGGACAGTATCCTTTTTTTTTTTTTTTTTTGCCTTTCTGTTTCTTCAGTTTTTGTAGTTCTCATTTAAAACATGAATTTCTAGATTTTTATGAGGCTACATTCGTATTTCCCTTAGAGAATGATCAAGGATTCACACCTTCTGAGATGCCAGAGCACAGCTTGCTTTACTTTTGCTTCATGGAAATTTGCCTAACCTATGGCTTCTTCCAGAGTCCTGCCAGGCGATCTATGGGTTGGGTCTAGGACCTGTAACATAAGACTAAGTAGGTGCGCTAGAACCAGTGAGAAGCCTTTAAATGCTCATTTCCAGTCTCAAACAGACACCTGAATTTTTATTTAGAATCTCTGAGTGAGTAGGTTTTTTCTGCGTACTTTCAAATATTTGGGTTTTAGATTGAAATGGGGGATATCAAAGATTCTGCTTGTGTTCAGATCTTAAAGAAATACCAGGACTCACTCAGGTAACTTGTAAAAGTCTACAGTGGAGGGGCTTACATTGGCTGGAGTTATTCTTGACAGAATCTGTTTTTTAGTCCCGAAGTCATTCTGGCTATTTCCAAAGCTGCTCAAACAATTAATCAGTGTGCTCTAAAGGCAGGGTACCACGAGCATGATTTCCAGGCAACTAAAACACAATGAATTATTGGTCTTATGATACCCATGAGGCTTGATTCTCTTTTCCTTAAAGAATGGTGAGAAACTTCTTTTTATTCTAAGCCTTAGGGCCTCAAGGCATTTGTAAATAGTTCTTTGAATTCTTGCTTATAGCTGGTTGCTAAACTGAGTACTTTGGCCTAAGTACTAAAGTAAGAACTAAGGTCTCCTGCTTTATATCTATTTGCTTAAATTTTACACTAAAAGTAAAACAAATTTTTAAAGAACTACCCATTTAATACACAAAGTTTAGTTGTTGTTTTTTTTTTTTAAAGAGAGATGCCTCTAATAGGCATTATACTGTTAAGATCTGATTT
Source organism: Nomascus leucogenys (assembly GCF_006542625.1). Taxonomy (NCBI): domain Eukaryota; kingdom Metazoa; phylum Chordata; class Mammalia; order Primates; family Hylobatidae; genus Nomascus; species Nomascus leucogenys. Next base: position 61,760,406 of record NC_044391.1, read on the forward strand.
TTCACTGCTGAGATTAACTGTATGGCCTGACTCAGAACTGACCCGGTTAAAAATCAGGTCTAGAACAAGGTCTGCTCTTGATCCATCCCCAGTATTTGCCTCCATTATGCAAAGTACTTTACTCTCTTTCTGGCTCCAAGAATAACAAACAAGTTGCAAGGAACTTGGCTGAAGAAAAAGGACACAAAGTCTCTCTGTTCCTGTTTCTCTTCTTCATTTGGCTTGAGGCATAAATCTGCTTCCAAAGCAAAGCTGACTTCTTTAGGGAGCAGGCCTCTGCTCCCAAACTGCATAGGTGATTTTGGAAGCAGTAAAAAAAGAAGAAAGAGGAGAAGAAAAAAGGATCCAATAGTTCCTACCAGGGCTTAAGGAATAGGAGAGAAGATTGCATTAGGTACAAGTCCATTTATGAAGACATTTAGGGCTCACAATAAAACATATAAAATGTGTTTAAAAAGTAAAACCATGTTTTTAAAAAGCATACAAAGCGGCAGTAGGAGATAAATGAGAATCAACTCACAATTGAAGGGAAAGGAAGAGGCCTTAAGAAGATGGAGTGGTACTATCTGCTTTAGACAGGACAGGACAATTTATGGGCTGAATACATGACAATATAGAGTCATGGAGTGATGGATATTATGTGGTGGGGCAAGGTAAAAGAGTGCCCTCCTTCTCTTACCTGCCTGATTCAAGGATGAAGAAGACACTAAAGTGATTGCTATAGACAAGACTATGCTTCTTGCATTGAGACATTGTCTACCCAAATAGACAAAAACTTTAGAATTTGTATTACATATATATTTTAAGCAAAAATGTATTAAGTACTTCTATTTGTAAAACATCATGCTGGGCCTACTAGGCCCTGAGGAGTTTCAAAACATGAATAAAAAATAGAAGAAATGTATATATGGCCACAAATGATAGGAACAAACAAGGGGGAGACAGAAGAAATATATTGAGTGTGGGCCTGACGTGGACCTAGCCAGTCTTGGAGTTCCATTTGTAGTGATAATATGGGCTACTTAGCTCAAGATAAGAGCTGGGAAAACAGACAGAATGTGTTTTAAATTATGTATTTCTGATGTGGTTGGGGTCAGAAGTGCCACCCAGATTTGCAGAAGTGAAAGCAGCTTAGAGAGAAGAGACACTTTTAATTCTTGGTACCTCTTTTAAAAATGATAGATGTTAATCATGTTTTTGCTAAATTATTCCTACTACTTAGATGGTTTTATTGAGGGGATATTATATCTACCAAAACATGTTTGTTTTAGATATTTGTATTCTCGTAGGTACTGATGTTAATATAAATTATCAGGAATAATAATAATTGGATTTGTTCTAAAAAGAAGAGTTGTCAAGCTATTAGCAATCCTGGTGGGAATACTATTTTTAAATATTTACAGCAAATTCCTTCCTTAATAATTCAGAATGTCCATTCTGGAATTCCATCCCCTTAACTTGCACTTCGTTTTCCCCCTTTGAGAGAGTTTTTTGCATCTTTGGACCAAGGGCTTCTTCCTAGGGTCCACCTGCTTGAGGTCACGACTCTGAGTCTGTTTGCTTTTTCTTCCTTTCTTCATCTCACTCATTAAAATCAAAGCCTTGGCTCCTCATCTGGAATCCAGATCTAGCATAAAATGACTCCTGTTGACTTTTCTTGCCTTACTACCATCGTTCCTTCACGTATTTTTGGTGGTCAACTATGATCTTCTACTTTATGAAAATGTCTTCCATTTGTTTGGGATATTTTCATACTGGATCCTCACACTTTTTACATGCACTCAAAATCAGTCAATCAACTGCAGCTTCTCCACACACCCACCTGGTTCTTCTTTGTCTGTCCTAGCAGATACCTGCCCTTACCTGTTGACCTCCCAGCTTTCTGGAAAAGCCCCAGTGTAGCCTTGACTACCGTAAGAACACAATATCCTCATTCTTTAAAATGCTTCCAACATTTCCATTCTTCAAACCCTTAAATTGTGCTGGAGTTTTGAGACTAGGAAGCAGGGAAGCAGGTCAGACTGCCTCAAGCCTCCTAAAACACTTTTGTACTGTACACCCCCCAATCCCTGCCAAACTCAATAATTATAAACTCACAAATAGCTCCATCAGCTTCTGCCTTTAAGGTTCAGTATTAGTTTTCTAGGGTTGCCAACAAATTAACATAAACTTGTTAGACTAAAACAACAGAAATTTACTCTCTCACAGTTTGGAGACCAAAATCAAGGTGGCGGCAGGGCTGCATCCTCTCCAAAGTCTCCATTCCTTGCTTCTTTCAGCTTCTGGTGGCTCCACATGTCCCTTGGCTTGTGGCTACATCACTTTCATATCTACCTTGGTGGTCTCATGGCCTTCTGCTCTTCTAGGTGTGACTCTTCTCTGTGTCTTTCTTTTATAAGGACATTTGTCTTTGGATTTAGAGCCCACCTAGATAATTTAGGATAATCCTATCCTAAGATTCTTTTTTTTTTTTTTTTTTTTTTCCGAGACGGAGTCTCACTCTGTCTCCCAGGCTGGAGTGCAGTGGCGCAATCTCAGCTCACTGCAAGCTCCGCCTCCTGGGTTCATGCCATTCTCCTGCCTCAGCCTCTCCGAGTAGCTGGGACTACAGGTGCCCGCCACCATGCCTGGCTAATTTTTTGTATTTTTAGTAGAGACGGGGTTTCACCGTGGTCTCGATCTCCTGACCTCGTGATCCGCCCGCCTCAGCCTCCCAAAGTGCCAACCCTAAGATTCTTAACACTTACGACCTTAATTTGAGGATCTGCCAAGCCTTTTTTTTTTTTCATGTAAGATGACATTTACAGGTTCTGGTAATTTGGACATGGACATTTTTTGGGTGGAGAAAGGCACCATTTAACCCAATACAGCCTGTTTTCTATAAGGAGTTAAAATCAATGAAAAGTGTCCAGTAAAAAAGGGCTACCTTGGCCGGGCGTGGTGGCTCACGCCTGTAATCCCAGCACTTTGGGAGGCCGAGGCGGGCGGATCACGAGGTCAGGAGATCGAGACCATCCTGGCTAACACAGTGAAACCCCGTCTCTACTACAAATACAAACATTAGCCGGGCGTGGTGGCGGGTGCCTGTAGTCCCAGCTACTCGGGAGGCTGAGACAGGAGAATGGCGTGAACCCAGGAGGCAGAGCTTGCAGTGAGCCGAGATCACGCAACTGCACTCCAGCCTGGGTGACAGAGCGAGACTCCGTCTCAAAACAAACAAACAAACAAAAAGGCTACCTTACTCAGCGTTATCACTTCACTCCATAAACAGCCCTTCACAAACCTAAACTTCACTTTACTTTTTTCAATTACCTAGAAAAATGTCCTTATGCATGTTAATTAAAACAAACAGGTTCTGACTTGGTGTGAGGGAGGAGTGAAAGAGATAGGAGATAAAGAGGTAGAAATCCTTAATAAATCAAAACAGAGGGGAAGGTAAAGGGAAACTTTTAATCAGAAAGTCAAAAATATATGTCAAATCTACAGAACAAATCCATAACAAAATAAGAAATTAGATGGCAAAAGTAGTGTCTAGCAGAGTTAAAATTATGGCAGGGTGAGATGAGACAGTCTGAGCCATGCAAGAATTTGTCCAAAAGTAGAAACTGGACGCTGGGGTGCTTAGCATTTATTGTGTTGATGGACACGTCATCTTTAAAAATTACATATTCATGGTCTACATTGCCAGAGAAAACTTCCCTAAATGGTAAGATATTGAGTCATAGACAAGCCTACAGGTACAGGTATTTATATGAATAGGTTATTACAAACACATGTGGAAATATTTGAGGCAAGCTTCTAATAATGCACAGATGTGCCTTGGTTGCATGTTTTATTATATCTCAATTAAATAAGCAAGCTAAGATCACATTCCACCCATAATTTATCATCTCATCTATATTAGTATCTAGTAGCATGAATTCTGAGGGATACTTAACAAATCTTAATAAAATTATTATGACATTTATTATCACTGGTCCAAATGATTTGAGTATAAATCTACAAGACCAAGTAAAAAGGATATAAACATTAACCTTTTCTACCCTAGTTATAAATCATTTGCTAGCCATAGACTGTATCAGTGGCAATACATAAAATTTTGCTGCTCTAATCGTACCTTTATCTCAGGAAATCTTTTTAGATTGTGCCTTCAGAATACAGCTCCTTGCTATTCAAGGTGCAGTTCATGGACTAGCAGCAAGCCTGGAGGCTTGTTAGACATGCAGAATTGCAGACTCCCTGCCTCAAACTTACTTACGTAGGTGATTCATATGCATATCACTCTTTGTAAGTTTATTATTTATTAAACCTCTTCTCTTACTCCCTTGAACTTAACATTTTGTCATTCCTAGTTGTAGTTTTTACTTCAGCCCAGTGTAATATATACCATTCTCCCTGAAATAGTAAAATAAAAATGGAAGTTATAAAAGTGATAAGTTAATCAACCTATATTCTCTATTTACTGTTTATTTTATTTAGATCCCCCAATTATTGAAGGAAATATGGAGGCAGCAAGAGCAGTGGACTTAATCCCATGGATGGAGTATGAATTCCGCGTGGTAGCAACCAATACACTGGGTAGAGGAGAGCCCAGTATACCATCTAACAGAATTAAAACAGATGGTGCTGGTATGTATATAGAAGGAACTTGAAATTTTAAAAGATTTGTAAATACAGTGCCACTTTAATATATGGTTGAATGTGTTTGAAAATAATGCTCTGAGGTAAGTGATTCATCTAAAAAGCATGTATGTGTATTTCACTATCAAGACAGTCAAAAATCAAAAGAGGAAATACGAAGTTTAAGAATATTTTACATAATTAATATAGAGGAAGAGGTAAATAGGACCTACTGAAAATGTCACTAGAGACCATTGGAATGACGTGTTTAGATTATAAACTTTAATGTAAATTCTGAATCTTAACTAGGCAGACTCTTGCTTGATTAAACACGTTTCATGATTTAGGAGGTTCATAATTTTGTGTCTCTCTCGAACTCGTTTATAACTGAATGGCCAAGTCAGTGGATATTTTATGGTAAATACCAACTGCAATTAAATAGCCTTTAGTGCAGGAAATACTCTATTATTTTTTCCTTCTCCCCTATATTACTAAGGAAAAATGTTGTTCTGATTCTAATCATAGCTCTTCTTTTATTATTCCCCGTATAAAAAAAAATGTAGCCTCTCTGAGCTCATTTGACTAGGACTTGCCAAACTTCAGTGTTTTAGATGGTGTAGAGAAGATTTTAAATGAATGACAGAGTTCCATTAAAATGCTACTGTGATCTCTTAATATCACTTCTCTACATTTCTGCTTACCTTAGTTCCTTGGCCTAACTTCTAAATATAGTTATGAGTTCTAATGTCTTTATTTTTAAAAGCCAAGTAACTCACAGGGACTGCCGTAAGTAAACTATCTCTTAAAGTTTCATGTAATTTAATGTGATTTATTAGATAAAAAAATGATAATTCTGAAATTAACGGGCCAAAGCACTAAAATACCTGGTCTGTGTTCAATATTTTCACATTCATTTCATTTAATCCTCATAATAACATTTTGACATAGGTAGTCCTATGCTCATGTTCATTAATGGGCAATAGACTCAGAGACACTAAATAGTTTATCTAAGTTAGTATGACTAATTGCAAGATTCAGAATTCAAATTTAGATCTGACAACTGTTCTCATACATTGAGCTTTCTCAAAGTCAGCTTCTCAAGCAGGATTCTAGAAACACATCTATTTATACGAATCTTTATTAGAGTTCTAATAGAAACTTAGATTTCATCCTTAACTATGATATTAGATATGACCTAAACACTAAATTTTTTGTTTTAGCATATCCACTTACAAAATGAACACTAGTGTTTGCTTTTCTCTACCTCACAGAAATTTTATCAGGATATGTAGGTAATCTAAGATGAAGCTTTATAGGAGACAGATACCACATAGCCAGGATTCTTGTGTTTGGTTTTTATTATTATTCCCTAGAGCTGCATATGTTTGTAATAGAGGCTTCTGTATTATGGACTGAACACTGTTTCTCTTTCTTTAAAAACAAAAATAAAAAGAAACTGTGCCATGATCCCACCGGTGGTTTACCTATGTAATTTTATACTGACAGATCATGTATTTGATTTGATTTAACAAGCATTCATTAAAATTGCAGAAAAATACCAAGTGATTAAATTGGTCTAAACAAACTTATCTCAGGTAAAATATTTTTACTTATCTAAAATACAGACCTTTAATCATGGAGTTTAATTAATTTTCTGTGATTTCTTGACTAATACAATGTGACCTAAGTCTTAGCTGAACACCATTCTTTGAAGTAAAAATCGTCAGAGAGAAAGGATACTTTCTTTGGCACTGATAATAGAGGTAGGCCTCCCTCCTTCTTTCTTAGAATTGTGTTGCAAATATTATCTTTATTATTTATCTCAGAAAATGATTTCTTTACAATATATAGGCTCATCATCTAGACATGATTACCATAAGATCTGTCTTAAATTATTTTTTAATCTCAAAGTAGAAGTGACAACATTAAATATTTTTTAAGAATAGTAACAACAAAAACAATGTCTCGGAGAGATTCAATCTAATTCTTTCATACCTAAATGTCTGAATATAATTTATACTTAAGATCATATCTAGAGATGCTTCCATGGGGTAATGGTGAACACTCTGGACTCTGAATACTTAACATCATATCTAGAAGTGATATGCTCACTATCAGTGGTTCGCATGTAACTCTGAAGAATATTTACCATGATGTCTACTTATCCTTAAATGTTAGGACAAAATTGTTTCTAAGTAATATCAAACCTAAGATTTTGGCACAGTTGTTACTTTAAACCAACTTATTTTTGTCATCACCTTCTTTAGGCATCACCTCTTACATTACATTTTCTCAAATGGTATTTTGTTAAGGACTTAGTTCCCTATCTGATGTGCTTACAAAAATAACTTCCCTTACAAGCCATTAGAGCCAAGGCCAAAAGCCAACACACCTATTCACAGAGTAAGATACAACCTTGTAGTGATATGAGATGATTCATTCTTCTCAATTGTTAAAAAAAAAATTAATTCTGTAACTTCTAACACATTTGTTAATCTATCATCAGAAAATATTTTGAGATCTTTGATTAATAAATTCATTACTACAGTTTACACATTTGCAGTATATTGTCAGACACAGTACTTAGTTCTCTGTTTGCATTGCTTAAGTTAATTCCCACAATAACTTTATGAAACAGATGAGGAAGTTAGATTACACCCAGCTAATTTGAGGCAAATTAAAGCTGGGATTCAACTCTAGGTGTTTCTCATTCTAAAGGCTTTGCTCCTAAACCACTTTCTGAAGACAGTGGGCAGTATTGTGGCTCCGGGCCACTGATCCTTTGGTGGAATGCTGGCACTATTATCTAAAAGCTATGTAATTCGAGGCACATTACTTAACCTCTGAGCCTCACTTTTTTTTTTTTTTTTTTTTTTTTTGGACAGTTCAGTGGCTCTTTTTTTGGAGCGCAGTGGCACAATCACAGCTCACTGCAGCCTCGACCTCCAGGTCTCAAGCTACCCTCCTGCCTCAGCCATACTAGTAGCTGGGATTACAGGGGCTCGTCACCATGCCCAGCTATTTTGTGTGTTTTTTGGTAGAGACTGGGTTTCTCCATGTTGCCCAGCTGGTCTTGAACTCCTGGGCTGATGCAATCCACCCGCCTTGGCCTCCCAAAGTGCTGGGATTACAGGCATGAGCCGCCACCGGGTCTGTTGTCACTTCTACTTTGAGATTAAAAAATAATTTAAGACAGATCTTATGGTAATCATGTCTAGATGATGAGCCTATATATTGTAAAGAAATCATTTTCTGAGTCTCACTTTTTTCATTTCTAAATGGGAATCATTTATCTTAAGGGATGATTTTTATGTTTACAAACATATTAGGAAAGCAGTTAGCACTACAATGCATAGTATTTGCTCAATAAAATTTATTATGCTATTAAATTTCCTTTAAAAATTTAATATGCTTACAAGAAAATATGGTCTCCTGTCTACTTTGTAATGGATTACCATTTAGCAATACATTTCCAATTTTTATAAGCATAGAAGAAAGATCATATAATTTTATGTAATTTTCAATCATCTTTTAAAAATCATTTTATGTATTTGATACAAAATTCGACAGAATTTCTCTGACTGTTGTTTCGCCGTTTACTTGCTTTATTAAAATTGAATATGCATAAAATTGGACATTCACATTTTTATGAGAAAATAAAAATACTTTCTAAATGAGGGATGTTTGTCTTGTCATGTACCATTATAACAACTCTCTAAGACATGCCAGCATATGTTATGTGGGACAAAGGCTGGTTCCCATTTGATGGAAAGGTTGGTCCCCAGCCTCATTATGCTGATTGAAAGACATGACATTATCCAATGCCACACATGCCCTTATCTGTCCAATTACTTAATGTTAAGATCTCAGTGCACACTTGGGTGCATTCTTTGGATTCAGACAAGTGCATTATAAAATGGATGCTCCCAAATGAAAAATTAGAAGATGTATTTGTAATTCATTTTAACCCATTTAATTTTGACTGTAGAAAAGAGATAACAAAAATATCCTTTGAAAGAATGTGTCATTGTAAGACATGCCCCCATAGCTAATAGCTCTGCAGGTGCAGTTAGTGAGTCCACATCCTAAAATGGTACATTCAGGTTTGTTTTAACAGCTTTGTTTATTAGCCAGATCAAGCCAGTCAAAGGAAGGAAAGAGAAAAAAGAATTAAACCAGGAATAACACTTTCATATTAAGTATAAAGCCTTGATTTCATGCCTAATGAAGGTCTGTTGTTCTTTCATTTAGTATTCTTTCTCATTCTTTCTTTTTTCTTCCTCTTTTTTACACATATTTGATAAAAGAGAAGAATAGAACTAAGAAAACATTTTATAGCTGGTAAGGTACTATGTGATGTTAGTTGCTGTCATTAATAATTAAATAGATAAATCTTTTTTAAAAAGAAGCAAAGAGGATAGATTTTTAAGCCATCTGAAGACCTCAATTAAAGATGGCACCTTCTCCACATGTAAGCAGTGTAACCTGGGCAAGTTAATTAGTGTATTCGGGACACATTTGCCTTTCCTATTAAGAGGGGATCATGCCAGTTCTCCATTAACCTACTTCAAAGTGCTGATCTGGGTATCCAATTAGATGTAGTATATGAAAATAACTTCTAAGTTCTAGATGTGTCTATTATTAAGCTGAGTTCATTCATTCAGCAAACTTTTATATTTAACACATCGAATTAAAACTAGTTGTACGTATTTATTTTTTACCACTATAGGAAGAGCATATCCAGTACTGGAATCTGATTTTATTCATATAGTTATCTTTAGTGCATCACACAACACAATGTCCATAGTTGGTGCTCAAAAATATTTGTAGAAGATAAAAAGGAGAAACCAGGAGGGTAAGATAATGACTGGGGCTATTGGAAGTTAATTGAGTACCATGAAAAAAAAGGAGTGATCAAGGCAACAATAGATTTGCATATTATAATTTAGAAGAATCTATTGCCAAATACATTGTGTTTTGATGACTGAAAACAAGTTTAACATATACATTCGATGCTATTGTCCATATACTGATGAAAGAAAAAAGTGTTCAGTTTTTAACTTAATTTAAACAAATAGTCTGTAATTGGTTTGGATTCTTCACAAGAATTTTATTGTGGATAATTATAATTTTAATGTGAAGAATTCTTTTCTGCCCATCCAAACATTTTCCCCAACTGACTTACTCTTAGATTATCATTTCACTGTGCAACTAAAAACTCATTCTGCTTCACCTATTTAAATTTCTTGTTTGAAAAGAAGATCTATAACAATAAACAAACCTACAATTTCTATCTGATGAGACATAACTATCTGTGACCCTCCATCTTTTTAACCTACAATGGGGACATCATTTTAACATGGTAGATTATATTAGGGGTGTTAGCAATCCACTCCTCTATCAGAGCAAGCGCTTATAAGAGTTGCAAAGAACTATTCTCATTTTAATATTAAAATATTATATAGTTCATTTGATTTTATTAATAACTCTTCAGAATTATATACTTAAGTGCTTAAAGTATAATAATAAAAAAGAATGTATGTATAAATATAGAATTAATGCAGGTGTTAGACTTCAATCCTTTTGGTTTTCCAAACTAGAGCACTATTTACATAACCATATTGAATCTCCTACTAAAAAAAATTGTATTAAATCACCATGAAATTTTGATGCAAGTTAAAGTAAAAAGTCACATTCATGGCTAACTTTTCATCTGTAAAAATGACTGTATAAGTTAAAGTTATAATTAACAAGAATTAGTCAATATGTTTTGAATCAAGAGCTTATCTTCATATACTTTATAATTTTTATAATTTAGGATTTGTCACAAGCCAATTTGTGCATTCTTAAATAAAACATCAAAGCCCAAAGACGTACTTATATGCAAATTATTTAAGCATTCAGATCTGAAAGGAAAATTGGCAGCATTAATTTCTTTTCATGGGAAAGAATAGTCATGGCATTGGCTTGATTTTCTTTAAAAAAAATTTTTAGATCTATGAAATACAGAAGCACTCTTATAAGCATCATAAGGGAATTACTATTAAATAGAAATTAAGACAAAAGGATAAGTTAAAGCATCTCACTATTTTTAACCGTTCACAGTAAAATTATACATGTTGTTAATAAATGATTAATAATTCAATGATTTTTTCTGAATAATAGCTTACATTCTTTTTAATGATTCATTGTGTAAAGAATGTCTAGTTTGTTTTCTGTTAAGTGCACTGGAGCCTAAACTTAAGCTTCCTTGTACTTAGGGTGATTTACTTCCCTGAAACAAATCACACTTTGGCCAAGTCCTCATTTCTGCAGGGCTGAGTGCAAATAGAGCACCTAACTCCTCTATTCTCAGATTCATGTTAAATATGTAGGTTATGTGTCAATTCCACCTGTGAAAAACTTTTTCTAATATGCTAAGGCTACAATTGAACATTCAAAGCTAAATGAGAGAAATTAAGTCGATAGTCCAAGTAAGATATAAAAACACTTTATTAAGAGAAGCAGTTACTGTTCTTCTGCGCTTTTTTTTTTTTTTTTTTTTGAGACAGCGTCTCGCTTTGTCACCCAGGCTGGAGTGCAGTGGCGCGATCTCGGCTCACTGCAAGCTCTGCCTCCCCGGTTCACGCCATTCTCCTGCCTCAGCCTTGCAAGTAGCTGGGACTACAGGTGCCCACCACCACGCCCAGCTAGTTTTGTTTTTGTATTTTTAGTAGAGATGGGGTTTCACTGTGTTAGCCAGGGTGGTCTCCGTGTCCTGACCTCGTGATCCGCCCGCCTCAGCCTCCCAAAGTGTAAGATTACAGGTGTGATCTACCAGGTACGGCCTCTTTTGTGCTTTTATGTCCCATTTTCCATGGACTGAGCTCAGTGAATGATCTTTGAAGAGCAAATCAATCTTGAAAATATGTTACAAAGTGCTTAAAAGAAACATGATAAAATGGAAAGAGATACTCAATCTAATTTAAACATACTCCATTTTTAGGTCCGTTCCAAATAAAAAGGCTAACATTGATTATAATGAAAAACATTTCAGTAAAATGCTTTAACAAATAATACTTGTCCTAAGGAAGGTAATATTTGATTCAACAAATTGCAGTATAATATTTATTTTTGAAATTATTTGCCTGTGACTACTATACTTGTACTTAAACACCCTTATTGTTTGATTATAGGACAACTTACTTTTTGTTTTCCTATAGCATGAAAAGTTTTAACTTCAGAATATGAGTTATAGGGGCAAAAGAATTCCTAGAAGTTATTTTAATATTCCAGCTCTTAATATATATTCTATCTAAAGTGCTACAAATTATTTATTTTTTAACCCTGTGTAGTCAGTTTCATTTTCTAACAGTCATGTGATGACAGTTGAATAGTAAAATAAAATCTCTCAAACTTCATATTATTAATAATTTATCTATGGGGAAACAAAATAATCATACAGTTTTAATTTGTTTTTTTAAATTTTATTTTAAGTTAAGAGGTACATGTGCAGGTTTATTACGTAAGGTAAACTTCTGTCATGGGGGTTAGTTGTACAGATTATTTTGTTAACTAGGTATTAAGCATAGTACCCATTAGTTGTTTTTCCTGATTCTCTCCCAACTTCCACCCTCTACTCTTCAATAGGCCCCAGTATGTGTTGTTCCCTTTTATGTGTCCAGGTGTTCTCAACATTTAGCCGCCACTTATAAGTGAGAGCATGCAGTATATGGTTTTCTGTTCTTGCACTAATTTGCTAAGGATAATGACTTCCTGCTCCATCCATGTCCCTGCAAAGTACATGGTCTTGTTCTTTTTTAGGGCTGCATAGTATTCCATGGTATATATGTACCACAATTTCTTTATGCAGTCTATCACTGATGGGCATTTAGGTTGAATCCATGTCGTTGCTATTGTGAATAGTGCTGCAATGAATACTCATGCATGGGTCTTTGGAATAGAGCAATTTGTATTATTTTGGGTATATACTCAGTAATGGGATTGCTAGGTCGAATGGTATTTCTGTTTTTAGGTCTTTGAGGAACTGACACACTGTCTTCCACAATAGTGTATAAGTGTTCCCTTTTTCTCCACAACTTTGCCACCATCTGTTATTTTTTGACTTTTTAATAATATCCATTCTGACTAATGTGAGATGGTATCTCATTATGGTTTTGATTTGTCTTTCTCTAATGATCATTATGTGGAGCTTTTTTCATATGATTGTTGGCCATATGTGTGTCTTCTTTTGAAAAGTGTCTGTTCATGACCTTTGCCCACTTTTTAATGGGGTTGTTTTTTCTTGTAAATTTAAGTTCTTTATAGCTGCTGGATATTAGACTTTTGTCAGATGCATAGTTTGCAAAATTTTTTTCCCATTCTGTAGGTTGTCTGTTCAATCTGTTGCAGTTTCCTTTGCTGTGCAGAAGCTCTTTAGTTGAATTAGATCCAATTTGTCAATTTTTGCTATTGTTACAGTTGCTTTTGGCATCTTCATGAAATCTTTGCCCATTCCTATGTCCTGAAATCTTTGCCCATTCCTATGTCCTGATTGGTATTGCCTAAGTTGTCCTCCAGGGTTTTTACAGTTTGAGATTTTACATTTATGTCTTCAATTCATCTTGAGTTCATTTTCATATAAGGTGTAAGGAAGGGGTCCAATCTCAATCTTCTGCATATGGCTTGCCAGTTATCCCAGCACCATTTATTGAATACGGTGTCCTATCCCCATTGCTTGTTTTTGTCAGCTTTTTTGAAAATCAGATAGTTGTAAGTGTGTGACCTTATTTCTGGGTTCTCTATTCTGTTTCATTGGTCTATGTGTCTGTTTTTGTGTACCAGTACCATGTTTTTTTGATTCCTGTAGCCCTGTAGAATAAAGTCGGGCAGTGTGATGCCTCCAGCTTTGTTCTTTTTACTTAGGGTTTGCTTTGGCTATTTGGGCTCTTTTTTTTTTTTTTTTTTTTTTTTTTTGGTTCCATGTGAATTTTAAAAGAGTCTTTTCTAGTTCTGTGAAGAATCTCAATGGTAATTTAATAGGAATTGCATTGAATCTATAAATTGCTTTGGGCAGTATGGCCATTTTTATGATATTGATGCTTTCTATCCACGAGCATGGAATGATTTTCCATTTGTTTGTATCATCTCTGATTTGTTTGAGCAGTGGTTTGTAGTTCTCCTTGTAGAGATATTCATCTCCCTAGTTGTCAGCATTCCTAGGTATCTTATTCTTTTTGTGGAAATTATAAATTGGATTGCATTCCTCATTTGGTTCTTGGCATGACTGTTGTTGGTGTATAGGAATGCTAGAGATTTTCCCACATAGATTTTGTATCTTGAGGCTTTGCTGAAGTTGTTTATCAGCTGAAGAAGCTTTTGGGCTGAGACTATAGGGTTTTTGTTTTTTTTTTTTTTTTTGAGATGGAGTCTCGCTCTGCTGCCCAGGCTGGAGTGCAGTGGCGTGATCTCAGCTCACAGCAACCTCTGTCTCCCGGTTTCATGCCATTCTCCTGCCTCAGCCTCCCGAGTAGCTGGGACCACAGGCACCTACTACCATGCCCGGCTAATTTTTTGTATTTTTAGTACAGACGGGGTTTCACTGTATTAGCCAGGGTAGTCTCGATCTCCTGACCTCATGATCTGCCCACCTTGGCCTCCCAAAGTGCTGGAATTACAAGTGTGAGCCACTGCACCTGGCCATGGGTTTTCTACATATAGGATCATGTCATCTGCAAACTGATATGGCTTGACATCCTCTCTTCCTATTTGTATGTCCTTTATTTCTTTCTCTTGCCTGATTGCCCTGGCTAGGACTTCCAATACTGTGTTGACTAGGAGAAGTGAGGTCTTGTGCCAGTTTTCAAGGTGAACGATTCCAGCTTTTGCCCATTCAGTATGATGCTGGCTCTGGGTTTGTCACAGATAGCTGCTATTGTTTTGAGGTATGTTCCTTCAATACCTAGTATATTGACAGTTTTTACATGATGGGGTGTTGAATTTTATCAAAAGCCTTTTCTGTATCTATTGATTTAATCATGTGGTTTTTGTCTTTAATTCTGTTTATGTGATGAATCACATTTACTGATTTGCATATGTTAAACAAGCCTTGCTTCCCAGAGATTAAGTCTACTTGACTGCCATGGATGAGCTTTTTGATGTGCTGCTGGATTTGGTTTGCCAGTTATTTTTTTGACGATTTTTTCATTGAGGTTCATCAAGGATATTTGCCTGAAGGTTTCTTTTTTGTTGTATTTCTCCCTGGTTTTGGTATCAGGATGATGCTGGTCTCATAGAATGAGTTAAGGTGGAGTCCCTCCTCCTCAATTTTTTGAATAGTTTCAGCAGGAATGGTACCAGCTCTTCTTTGTACATTTGGTAGAATTCAGCTGTGAATCCATCTGGTCCTGGGCTTTTTTTTGGTTAGTTGGCTATTTATTACTAACTCAATTTTACAGCTCATTATTGGTCTGTTCAGGGATTCACTTTCTTCGTTGTTTAGTCTTGGGAGAGTGTATGTATCCAGGAATTTATCCACTTCTTCAAGATTTTCTAGTTTATGTGTACAGAGGTGTTCATAATATCCTCTGGTGGTTTCTTATATTTCCGTGGAGTAAGTGGTAATATCCCTCCTTGTCATTTCTGATTGTTTATTTGAATCCTCTCTCTTTTCTTCATTAGTCTAGTCAGCAGTCTATCTATTCTATTTTTTTCCAAAGCACCAGCTCCTAGATTTATCAATCTTTTGAATGAAATTTTGTGTCTCAAACTTCCTCAGTTGAGCAGTGACTTTGGTTACTTCTTGTCTTCTGCTAGCTTTAGGATTTGTTTGCTCTTGGTTCTCTAGTTTTTTTAGTTGTGATTTTAGGTTTTTAACTTGAGATCTTTCTAACTTTTTGATTGGGCATTTAGTGCTATGAATTTTCCTCTTAACACTGCATTAGCTGTGTCCCAGAGATTCTGGTATATTGTATCTTTGTTTTCATTAGTTTCAAATATCTTCTTGATTTCTGCTTTAATTTTATTATTTACCCAAATATCTTTCAGGAGCAGTTATTCAATTTTCATGTGATTGTATGGTGTTGAGTGAATTTCATTCTTGATTTCTAATTTGATTTTGCTGTGGTCCAAGAGATTGTTTCTTATTATTTCATTTCTTTTGCATTTTCTGAGGAGTGTTTTATTTCCAATTATGTGCTCAATTCTTGAGTATGTGCCATGTGGCAATGAGAAGAGTATATATTCTGTTATTTTGGGGTGGAGAGTTCTGTAGGTATCTATCAGGTCCATTTGATCCAATGCTGAGTTCAGGTCCTAATCATCTTTGTTAATTTTCCATCTTGATGATCTGTCTAATATTGTCAGTAAGGTATTAAAGACTCATTATTATGTGGGAGTCTAAGTCTCTTTAAAGGTCTCTAAGAATTTGCTTTATGAATCTGGGTGCTCCTGTCTTGGGTGTATACATATTTAGTGTAGTTAGATTTTCTTGTTGAATTGAACCCTTTACCATTATGTAATTCCCTTCTTTGACTTTTTTGATCTTTATTGGTTTAAAGTCTTTTTTGTCAGAAACTAGGATTGCAAACCTTAATTTTTACTGTTTTCCATTTGCTTGGTGGATTTTTCTTCACCCCTTTATTTTGAGGCTATGAGTGTCACTGCATGTGAGATGGATCTCTTGAAGACAACATACCAGTGGTCTTGGTTCTTTATCCAGCTTGCCACTTTATGTGTTTTAATTGGGGCATTTAGTCATTTACATTTAAGGTCACTGTTGATATGTGTGGATTTTATACTGTAATTATGACGTTAGCTGGTTATTTTGCAGACTTGTTTATGTGGTTGCTTTATAGTGTCACTGGTCTGTGTAATTCAGTGTGTTTTTGTGGTGTCTGGTGATGGTCTTTCCTTTCCATATTTAGTGATTCCTTCAGGAGCTCTTGTAAGGCAGGTCTGGTGGTAATTCCTTCAGTGTTTGCTTATCTGGAAAGGATCTTATTTCTCCTTGGCTTATGAAGCTTAGTTTGGCTAGATATAGAATTCTGGGTTGGAATTTCTTTTCTGTAAGAATGTTGAATATTGGCCCCAAATCTCTTCTGGCTTGTAGAGCTTCTGCTGAAAGGTCCATTTTTAGTCTGATTGGCTTCCTTTGTAGTTGATCTGACCTTTCTCTCTAGCTGTCTTTAGCATTTTTTCTTTCATTTCAATCTTTAAAAATATGATGATTATGTGTCTTGGGGATGATCTCCTTGTGAAATATCTTACTGTGGTTCTCTGAATTTTCTGACTTTGAATGTTGGCCTTGCTAGTTAGGTTGGGGAAGTTCTCCTGGATAATATCCTGAAATATGGTTTCCAAGTTAGTTCCATTCTTCCCATCTTTTCCAGGGACACCAATGATTTGGTCACATATTTTTTGAATTTTTTTCATTCCTTTTTATTCTCTTTTCTCTATTCTTGTCTGACTGTCTTATTTCAGAAAGCCAGTCTTCAAGCTCTGAGATTATTTCCTCTGCTTGGTCTATTCTGCTGTTGATACTTGTGATTGCATTATGAAATTCTTGTGGTGTGTTTTTTATCTCTACCAGGTTGGTTACATTCTTTTCTAAACTGTCTATTTTTTCTGTCAGTTCCTTCATTGTTTTATAATTATTTTTAGCTTCCTTACCTTGGGTTACAGTATACTGCTGTAGCTCAATAATCTTCATTCCTGTGGATATTCTGAATTCTATTTCTGTCATTCCAGCCATCTGAGCCCAGTTCAGAACCTTTGCTGGAGAGGTGATTCCATTATTTGGAGGAAACAAGGCACTCTGGCTTTTTCAATTTTAAGCCTTCTCAGAGGATTCTTTTTCATCTTTGTGGCCTTATCTACCTTTAAGCTTTGAAATTGATGACCTTTGATTTTTTTCCTCTTTTATCCTATCTGATGACCTTGAGGGTTTGATTGTGGTATAAGGTAGATTCAGCCAACTAGCTTCTGCAAGGTTTTATGGGGCCAACATTCACCTCCCAATTCCTGGACTGCATGCTATAACTCTGGGGGACTCATATTGGACCCTGACTTTGTCCTCTGGCTCCTCAAGGTTTGGAATCCACTGCACTGGAAGGGAGGGCTAAGGTGTAGCAGCTGCAGCAGAGTGCTAACAAGTGCTGGGGTGTCTGCCTCCCTGCAGATGTTCACCACAGTGGCAGAGGCAACACAGCTGGGGGGCGGGAGCAGAGGACCCCTGCTGGAGAATGTGTGTGGGCACACTGGAGGTGGTATTAGCTCAGAGGCTGGGTGCTGGTGGGAAAAGTCTGGGTGCCTTCTCTGTGTCCCCTAAGCAGGTGTGATCCACCATATAGTTCTGCATAGAGTTTTATTTGTTTCTGTGCAATTAATGTACATACTTTGCCAAAGAATTTACATAGCTAATATCAGAAGTTTTCATGCAGGTATCTTTGAATCACAATTATTAGGAGCTACAATTCAGTAAAAGGATACCTTGCTTTCAGCACTCTAAGGAAGATGTGGTAATCCAAAATGGGAGGGGATCTGGGGACTAACATTTCATCTCTTTGAAACATTAACAGATTTCAGGACGGTATTTCAGACTGAGTCAAAGCATTTGCATGGAAAAAGGTATGTCCTCTATAGAAACATGGACTTCATCCACATGGCTGGGTAGCTGGGTGGTGCCCAGATTGCAGGAACAAACAATGAATACTTTATTCATCTGTACAAGGCCAGTTAGGTGCTAAGCATACAAATCCAATAAGGTACAGTGCTTACCTGAAGGAGTTTCAAGGAGAGAGAAAAACCTGGAGAGAATCAATGAAGAGGCCATTGGATTTGGCAGTTCAAAGCAGTTTTGTGTGTTTTTAAAGAGAAATTTCAGTTATTTAAAGAAGTGGATATGAAGCAGCTATATCACCTGGGGTATATACCCTGGGGTTTGTCATCTTGCACCAGAAAAATTTAGGACATGGACTCACACGAGGAGTTTAGGAGCAGAGGTGTAATAGGCAGAAGAGAAGTGAAACAGTTTTCTCTATAGAGAGAGAGGGGTCCCTCAGCAGAAAAGACTGGCTGTCAGTGAATGCGCCAAATTTTATAGTCAGGTTTGAGGAGGCAGTGCCTGATTTACATAGGGCTCACAGATTGGTTTGATCAGGTATGATGTTCACATAATGCACGGGGAAGTTTGGTTGTCCCACTCTAATGTTAGTATGCAAATGGGCTTTCCAGTTGACTGGTGCCATCTTCTCTGATTCTCACTGTACACTTGGCTGACAAAGAGAAGAGGACGTGGACCATCTTGAACATGTCTAGTCCTTACTTCCTGCCAGCATTCACCCATGCAAGCTCCAAGCTTGCTTGTTTATGTCTGCAGCTCAACTTTACAGGCTGCTCTTTGTTAGAAAATGATTTGTGGCTGCCTTTCATTAGAAAGCAAAGCATTACCAAGGACTCTTATACAGTTACTTTCTGCCTAAGTGATTTCTTCTTAACTTCTTATCGTTCTCCCCTCTGGAGTGGTAACCCTAACTGCTGTTAGTGGTCATTTGAATGATGACTCTTTCTGGCAACTTCCTCCTAAAAGGGGGCATTGTGTGGGGAACAGCAGCTATGGCTCCTCCTGGGGTCAATCTAAGGGTCCTTGGAAGAAAGGCATGTCCACGTATGGTTCTGTCTGCAGCACCATTTGGAGTTTGATTGTTTCTAAATGAGAAGAGATGAATGTTAGTTCAAATATGAGTATTAAGATTGCCACTATTAGTGGAGGTACTATAGGCCACAATCATAACAGTAGGGTTTCATACCTGTCAGTCATTTTGATGAAATGAAATACTGGTTTGCTTCTACCAAATGTTGCTGTACTTTACCAGAAGTGTTGATATAAAAGCAACATTTTTGTTTCTTTGAGAAAAACATATATTCCCCCCTTGCTTTGCCATTAGGGGATAATTTCTGGTCTAGGTCATCTTTTATAACTTGCAATATGATTGGGAGAAATATGTTATTGGGTGGCTAGTGTAATTTTAGTGTTAACCCTAGCTAAATCTTTCCTGCAATTAGTTCCTTCACAGCTTCCACCAACTATCTATGACATGCTTAAACTTTCTGGCTTGTCCTAAACATCCTTCTTTTTAAACAACCAACTATTCTTTTTAGGACATGCATTTACCATCCTTCTAATCCTTTCATGACTTCCACGAACCATCTCTGACATGCTTAAACCTTCTGACTTGTCCTAAACATCTCTCTTTTAAACAACTAGCTATTTTCTTTAGGACAAGTATTTCTCATACAAGATCCTTTCTTCTATAAAATCTCTTTCCTTTATAACCTTCTTTGCACCAAATGGTAGCATGAGCATGGAGAACTAAAAAAGCATACTTGGAGTCAATGTAAATGTTAGCTACCTTTACCTTGCTTAACTCAAGTGCTCTTCTAAGAGCTATCAGTTCAGCCGGTTGAGCACTTATGCCTGGAGTGAGAGACACACTTTCAATAACATTCAGAGTGACTACTGCATATCCTGCCTTCTGTACTCCTTGCTCTGTAAAGGAGCCTCTGTTCATGAAGAGGGTCCAATCTGGATTTTCTAGGGGAGTTTCCCTGAGATCTTCCCTGGCCACATAGGTCTGTACCACAACTTGTTCACAGTCATATTCAGGTTCTCCAGTTCCCTTGGGGAGAAAAGTGACTGGGCTTAAGCAAAAACAAGTGTTTAACTGGATGGTGGAAGCCTCTAACAGTAGGGCTTGATATTTAAGGAGCCTGCTGTCTGTTAACCAAAGGCTTCCCTTAGAGGAAAGTAATCCCACCACATTATATGGGGTATAAATAGTCACGTCATTTCCCAGGGTTAATTTGGAGGCTTCTGGGACCAGTAGGGCCACTGCAGCAATGGATCAGGGGCATGCTGGCCATCCTTTAACCACCAAATTAAGTTCCTTACTCAGGTAACCCACTGACTGTTGAGCTGGTCCACAGACCTGTGTTAAAACTCCCAGGGTCATTTCCTTCCTTTCTGATACATACAGATTGAAGTCCCTTCCTATGGAAAGGCTGCGACTATGGCCTCAAGGAGATGGAAGTCCTGAAGTAGTCTTCATTCCCCATTGAGTTTTATGTGCTCCTAACATTGGGGTGTTGAATGGGCTGCTTGAGGTTTTGAAGAGGCCCTGCATCTTCAGGTTATTAATAATGGCTTCTAGCCCTTTCCTAGCCTCTGGCTTCAGTGGATATTATTTCTGGTTAGGAAAAGAAGTGGGATCCTTAAGATGGATCTGTACTGGCCTAGCAGTTACAGCTCAACTTATTCTTCCTTGAGTTGCCCATACTTCCGGATTGATACTAGCTTCTACCAGGGGGTGACAAAGAGTTTGTCCTGAGGCTGTAAGGATGCTGGTCTGCATGCAAGTAAAGTATCTCTACCTATTAAAGGAGTGGAACTTTTTGGCATGATTAAAAAGGCATGTGTAAATAATAGGTTTCCCCATCTGCAACCTAAGGGGTTGTGAAAAATATTGAATTAGAGTTTTTCCTGAGATGCCCTGTGATGCCATGGTCATGCTACGGAAAGAGGGGAGGCCTGGATTAGAGAGGAGAAGAGAGAGAGAGACTGGCTGTAGTGTTCACAAAGAGATCTACCTTCCTTCAATTTCCAGAATCACCCAGGGCTCCTGTGCTGTATGTTGGTTTGAGCCACTGGAGCTCCAGGACCCATCAATCCTGTTGGACCATCTGTGAGACTGGTTTGGAACCCAGTGACCTTCATCTCTGGGGGCAGTCTGACTTTCAGTGCTTCCTTCCACAGGCTAGACAAGGTTAAGGTGGTTTTTTCTTGCTGCCTGGGCACTCTTTCTTAAAGTGCCCTGACTTGCTGCACCGATAGAAACTAGCATATGTACCTCAGGGATCCTGGGCTTTGTATGTCTGCAGAGCAGCTGTTAGTGCCTCTGCCCTTCTCTTTTGCTTCCTCTCTTTCTCCTGGATCTCCTCCTCCTGGTACCTATTATAAAACACCAAAGTGGTCACCCTTAGGAGGTTCTCCAAGATGCTATCTGGTGCTATAGCCTTCTTCTGTATTTTCCTTCTAATATTGGGAGCTGTCTTTTTAATAAACTTGTCCCTTAGGATGAGCTGTCCTTGACTGATTCAGGGGATAAAGGTATGTTTTATGAGTGCCTATCAGTCTTTCCATAAAGGCTGCAGGATTCTCATCTGGTTTTGGTCTATCTTGGAAAGTATAGAGTAATTAATAGATTTTGCCCTAGCCCTCCAATATGTACATTAAATGGTGTTTCATTTTCCATCCATCTGTGGCATCACTGGTGTTCCAATTAGGGTTTTTTTTTTTTTAGAGGAACTGCTTCCCTTCCTATTGGGAATGGTGTTTCCATTATTTCTTTGCCTTTCTTATCTCCTTTTTTCCTTTTTAAGCTACCACAGGAGATACGTTGTTCATCTCCAGAATTTTCTGCTGCCTGCAGAGCTGCCTGCTTTTCCACTGTGGTTAGAATTTGGCTTAAGGGCAGCATAACATCTCTCCATGTATGGTGAAACACTTGAGTTAAATTTTGGAAGGGTTCTATATACCTATCAGGATCATCAGAAAATTGGCCTAAATCTTCCTTCATTTGCCTAAGATTCTGTAATGAGATAGGAACTTGAGATGACTCCAAATAAGGGGGATTCTCAGATGGCTCCTCTGGAAGTTGCTTTTCTAGTCTTAGGGAATCATTCCCTTTGGGCCTGCCTGATATGATTGCTACACCTGCAAAGGGCTAGTAAGAAGGCCATGCCCTTGTGCAAAAGAAAATGAGCCATTTTTTCTTCAAAGTCTCAAGATCAAAGGAGTCCCTGTGCTTCAGAATGCACTCCAGAGGAGTACAGGCCTTAGATGATAAAGAGAAGGAAAAAAAGGCATCCCTTTAGTCTCCTTCCTTTTGATGTGACCCAGGGTGGGAGAAAGACAGTGGGGGTGTCCCCCTGCTGTTTTCTCTCCATGGTTCCTGGCATCCCAGCACCTTGTTAAATGTGCTGCCCATGGTTGCAGATGTGGCTTCCCCAGCCATGGAACCGGAGGAACTAAGTGGTGGGTTTTAGTCACCCTCACCCATGCAACTCTAGTCCTCTGCCTAGACTTGTCTGGCCTTTGGGGCTCCCTGAAAAATAGATCTTGGGAGAGAGTGTGTAACAGTTGCATTTGGGCAATTGTTGCACTCGCCTTCTTAATGGAGGAAGCATGCTGGTTTGAGCTCCATATCCTGCTATTATGGCCCATGCTAAAGTGTTTACCCTTAGAGAATGGTTCCAGTTAACTTCTGGACTTAAAATCCCCTTACTAATTAAGTACCATTCTAATCAGAGGCAGAATAGGTATCTTAAAAGAACATAGGGACCAAATGGCCATTTTCATGAAGAAAGGACAGTATTAAGACTAAAATTTGGTTTTGGAGGACATTTTACTCCTAATTGCTGAAGGCAGAGTTTTCCCATTCACAGAAACAGCATAAAGCCTGGTTTCTAGTAGAAAGGCATAAAAAGGGGAGAGAATTGGGGAGCTAGAGTGTTTGGGTAAAGGACAGTGTGCCTTATGGAGAGGATTCCTATTCCACTAGGTGGTGCTGCTGACTTTGAGATGCCATGTGCTCTCCAGACCAAGGGCAGAGTGACCTTGACATGCCATGTGCTCTCCAGATCAAGGGCAGAGAGAGAGACCTGGAAATGCCATGTGCTCTCTAGAACAAGGGCAGGGAGAGATGCTCACTGGGGGTACCCTCTGTTCCTAGAACATCACAAAAACACCTTCCCTTGAGCTATATGCCCATTTACTATGACATTCTCTGATCTTGCCAAACAGGACTCCTTCCCTGAACCATAAATCTTCCCACACATTGCATACACAAAGAGGATAAGAGTTATGACAGTTGCCAACAGGAAAGAAAGAAATTATGATAGGAAAGTTGGAAATCTTGTGGCCAATAGCCCATCAGGGGGACAGTAGCTGGGGTCAGTCCAGTAGCCTTTGGATAACACCAGGGGTAGCCCCAGCCAGAAATCCTCAGTTGCTCCAGGACTTCTTCCAGCCCCATATGACAGCTAACTACTCCATGAAAGAAAGCTGGTTCAAACATGGCCAATATGCCAAGCAACCTATGTTCGTGGGTTCTCCATGTTCTCCCCAGTAAGCCTGTCCCCCAAGTCTTATATGGCTGGCAGCCACGCTAATTGTTTTATGGCTGAAGAGGGTCCAGTATTTGGTTTGATTTGGTTCTTAAATGGAGGCCAATAGCCTCGGAATGAAAGGACAGAGTTGGAGTCTGCTCCTCTACTCATTGTTTCGATTAATGTTGTACCCTGGTATCCTGGATGAGGTTCCCAATATGAAATGGCTACGTTGTCTGGGGTATATACCCTGGGATTCATCATCTCACACCAGGAAAACTTAGGAGGTGGACACACACAAGGAGTTTAGGAGTGGAGGTTTAATAGGCAGAAGAGAAGTGAAAGAGAAACAGCTCTCTTTCTGTAGAGGGAGAGGGGTCCCCAAGGAGAAAAGACTGGCTGGCATTGAATGCGCTAGATTTTATAGTCAGGTTTGAGGAGGTGGTGTCTTATTTACATAGGGCTCACAGATGGGTTTGATCAGGTATGATGTTTACATAGTGCGTGGGAAAGGCTGGTCACTGTACCCTAATCTTATTATGCAAATAGGCATTCCAGTTGATCAGTGACATCTTGTCTGCTTCTTACTGTACATGTGGCTGACAAAGAAAAGGAAAGATGGAGCTGCCATCTTGAACACGTGTAGTCCATAGTTCCTGCCGGCATTCACCCGTTCAAGCTCCCAGCTTGCTTGTCTATGTCTGCAGCTCAACTTTACAGGCTGCTCTTTCTTAGAAAATGATTTGGGGCTGCTTTTCATTAAAAAGCAAAGCCTTACCAAGGACTCCCATACCCTTTCTTTCTGCCTCAGTGATTTCTTCTTAACTCCTATATTGGATATATTGTGGGTTGTTAAAAAGTGATTATGGAGTGAAGTACAAAAAAAAAATAGCCATATATCAGTTCTTCCATGCAGTACAGTGGCAGAAAAGGATGTGATGGCTTGGGGATTAAGAAGAAGGCAGTATGACAGAAAGATTTTTAAGATCAGAGACTGCAAAGGGTCTTTCTAGCAGGGAAACTGATACTACAAGATGATAAGAGAACGGGGGAGAGAGTACTTTGGAGTCACTGATGGCGCAGTTTCAGAAAAAATTGGGGAATTGAAAGTGAGAGCATAAGAGACGATATTAGATTTCTAATATTTCTAGATATTTGGGGAAACATCCAATACCGATGCATGGTTTCTTAACATTTATTTGTAGAATGAAGCATGAAACTAACACAACATTAAGTCGTTAGAAGTTCATAGGGTTCAAAAGTAAAACTGGCAAAATCTTTTTCCAACAGTCTATGTAATCTTTCAAAATCATATTAACTGAAAGGACAGAAAGAAGAAAAAGATGGGGAAGCAAATTTGCTTCACTGTCTCTTGCTGAGGGAAATGGGAACACTTCCTATGGCACCAAATCAATTTTTATCTTGGCAGAAAAACTGATTATCACAGCTACTGTGAGCCATTATTATTATAATTGAGTGGATCATTTGTCCAGTATGTTTTTCCTAGTAAAAGAAAAACATTTGTGGTTTCTGTGGTGAATAAGAATTCTAACACCAGGAAAAAAACACAGGCCCTATTTTTGTTGTTGTTTTGCATATATTTGTTTGTTTGTTTCAGCACCAAATGTGGCTCCTTCAGATGTAGGAGGTGGAGGTGGAAGAAACAGAGAGCTGACCATAACATGGGCGGTAAGTATTGATGAGTTGCATATATTATAGGTTGCTCTATGTATATTTAACTTCCACCCCATTTTGTTTCCTGAAATAAATTGAGATGAAAGTGAATGCCTACTGCACAAGCAATAATATATTACTATTTTTTTTCTTAAATGCAAATCAGATTTTATCTGGTATACTGTGGCTTAGTGTGTAGCTCCTATGCAAGAATAAATCCTGGATGCTAAGAGATGTGTTAGCCTAGGTGATTAAACATTCAGCTGTCTGATTCCAGAGATACTTTGATCATTGTAGTCTGGTAATCTAATTGTAATTTTAAACATTGTCTCTGGACATTCTAAATTCCAAAGATTCCATTTACAAACTTTGTATCAAAACCCATTTTTAAATTGGAGACTGCCTCCTCACTTGAAGCTTACTTTGATCACTGGTGTAATCTAGCATGATAGGTCAGTCTTAGAAGTCACCCATGGGACTAGTTACTGAGGTATCCAAAGCATTTTATTACAGTTTCAGGAGTCAAAGAGTTCTGTATAAGAGACTACAATCTCTAGAAAACAATACATCTTGGCTGGATTTTTGAAATAGGAAAGATATTGGGAGGGGTGGGAAAACTTGTAACAGGACAAAATTGTCTGACTTAGACACCTGGCATTTATCCAGATAACATGGATTTACAGATTCATTTATTCATTAAATACACTTAGTGTTGAATCACTGCAGGTAGTCAAAGAGCACAATTTAGGCTCCAAAGGATTTTGAAGACTGTGGAAAAAATGACAGGTTTTATTCTTTGCATCAGTCAAATGGATTTAGTTAATAAGTGAATGTTTAGCAAAACTTGACTCACTGTGTGCTTTGTAGTCATTTTCTATACTCAGCATTTAAATCACATTTTAAAGCAAGATTTAGCAAAAAAAAATCCATTTGCTAATCTGAATCTTAAAATATTTATTTCTAAGTTTTACTGCCAATGAAATGTCCAAAAAATGCAAATATTATAAAAATTAGAACATTTCGCTTTTTCTCTTATGGCTTGATTTTTATAAGTTCTGTGGATATCTGCTACAGAATAAGATGGGCCTTATAAAAAAATTCAGTATTGGAAATTCTCCTCCAAAGATTCAAGTTCAAGTTTCTGGAGATAGAGCCCGAGAGTTATTTTTGAGTTTCATAGCTATTCTGTTATACTCTAAATTCCAAAAACTAAGTATAGAACTATCAATAAGCAAAATGTTTAAACTATTGTAGAAATGTTAGGCTATACTATCTAATAATCTAAAATCACATACCTATTAATATATTGTGCAACCACATACAGCTTCTACCATTTGACCTTTACACATTTCTTTATCTTCCTATTTAATATAAGTATGTCCAAGCAATAGTGTTATATTTACTTCAAGGTTTTGCCTCAAGACATCTTAAATTTGATTTTCTGGTTAAAAAAAAAAAGTAAATATACAATGTGCACATTTACCTTAATTGCCAAAAAAGGCTAACTGACAAGTACTCACTAGAAGTAGCTGTAAGTCAGTATTTATTAATAATAAGTGATTAGGGCTGACATAGACTTCTTTATAAGACAATTGACATGAGTGATAAGAAACCTTGAGGAAATGATGAAAAACCAAGCACTTGCTTTAGAATTGGAGATAGAAACCCAAAGCCATCCCCCTACAAATGAGTGCAATATTGCCCCTTCCTCCTTGTCACTTACTTTTATTCTTCTTACCAGTTTCTTTTTGATCACAAGGTAGATATTCTAGGCTAGAGTCTTATATAACTGTCTTACCATTGCCTTTCAATTCTAATGGAATTCATTTGCTCATCCCCTAAATACGTATTACTTGAAGCCCTGTTCTAGGTGCTAGGGTTAAAGAGGAAAACAAAACTGACGAAAACGCTGCCTTCATAAAACGTGTATTCTAGTAGTTGAGAGAGACAACAAAGTAGATAAATAAGTAAATTGTATAGACTTTGTTAGGGTTAAAGAAAAACAATAGGTAGGGTGTGGGGCATGGAGCACTGCGTTGGAGTCTTGCAGTGGCAGAATCTGTGGTCAGAGAAAACGTCGAGGTGATTTTACCTCGGGAAAGTGAGGGGGCAGGAGGAGTCACATAACATCTAGGTGAACATTCTAGGCAGAAGGAACTGGAAGGAAAAAGGCCCGGAGTGAGAGGCCCCTGAGGTGTTCTAGGAGTAGTGAACCTACCACTTGGTAAATAAGATCATCCCGTGTTTAAGCAAGTTTTTCCTCTGATATTTGGAACCAGCACTAATGTATGAACTGTGTATGTTTTTACAAAGAGCATGCCTCCATGTGTGTCATTATCCCCATAGCGTTTCCTCCCTGTTACCTGGATTACTAAAACCTACTCAATCTTTTAATTTCTATTTAGCCTTTGTCAAGAGAATACCACTATGGCAACAATTTTGGTTACATAGTGGCATTTAAGCCATTTGATGGAGAAGAATGGAAAAAAGTCACAGTTACTAATCCTGACACTGGCCGATATGTCCATAAAGACGAAACCATGAGCCCTTCCACTGCGTTTCAAGTTAAAGTCAAGGCCTTCAACAACAAAGGAGATGGACCTTACAGCCTAGTAGCAGTCATTAATTCAGCACAAGACGGTAGGTAAAAGAAAGACCTTCTTACATGAGGAGGGAGGAAAAACGTAATTCTCTAGTAGGCATTTAGTTTGTTTCCTTTCAGGCCTTACTTAATAAGACCTTTTTATAGCATTATGCATTTAGTAAATGAGTACTATTTTGAACCAAATTAAACATCAGCCTCTTCATCTAAATGATGAGAATGTTGCTAGAGTCTTTTTCATCATTTAGATCATGCCCATGGTATTAGGAAATCCCCATTAAAATAATTGGCTCTGACTTCCATTTTTGGGCTCTTGATTATAATTTTGTAGTCAGAAACTCTCCATACTTGAACGGAATCTCAAAATGTCTGTATATTCATAAAGTTTATAATTTAAAAATTCTATAATATGGCCAGGCGTGGTGGTGCATGCCTGTAATCCCAGCACTTTGGGAGGCTGAGGCAGGCGGATCACAAGGTCAGGAGATCGAGACCATCCTGGCGAACACGGTGAAACCCTGTCTGAACTAAAAAATACAAAAAAATTAGTCGGGTGTGGTGGCGGGCGCCTGTAGTTCCAACTACTCAGAGAGGCTGAGGCAGGAGCTTGCAGTGAGCCGAGATTGCGCCACTGCACTCCAGCCTGGGCGACAGAGCGAGACTCCGTCTCAAAAAAAAAAAAAAAAAAATTAACTGGCCATGGTGGCAGGTGCCTAGAGTCCCAGCTACTCGGCAGGCTGAGGCGGGAGAATGGCGTGAACCTGGGAGGCGGAGCTTGCAGTGAGCCGAGATCACGCCACTGCATTCCAGACTGGGGGACAGAGCAAGATTCCGTCTCAAAAAAAAAAAAAAAAAAAATTCCATAACGTATATATTATATATATTATTTGTAAAATGGCCCAAAATTCTAACCTAAAAACGTGTTTAATTGTAGCATTTACATAACTTTTTATTACAATAGAGAACACAAATTTTGTTAAAGGAAATCTAGATATAGTTATATGAAAAAGGGGTCAGTTGAAGTTGTTTTCTTGAAAAGGGAAAAATTTGTCCTGTAGGGCATTTAGGAAAAAAACAATACTAATACCAGCTCTTTTTGTTTTTCTAGAAACTTTAACTTAACTAAGCATGGTCATAGAAGACTTTATATATTTATACAAATGATACAGTTTTAGATTGAGCATAATTACATTATTTTCTCTGATTTCTGTTTAAGCTGCTATACTTTTGTTATTTATATTCTTGTTAAAAATAATACCTTTCTGGCCGGGCGCGGTGGCTCACGCCTGTAATCCCAGCACTTTGGGAGGCTGAGGCAGGCGGATCACCTGAGTTGGGAGTTCGAGACCAGTGTGACCAACATGGAGAAACCCCGTCTCTACTAAAACTAAAAAATTAGCCGGGATTGGTGACACATGCCTGTAATCCCAGCTACTTGGGAGGCTGAGGCAGGAGAATCGCTTGGACCCGGGAAGTGAAGTTGCCGTGAGCAGAGATCAGGCCATTGCACTCCAGCCTGGGCAACAAGAGCGAAAGTCCATCTAAAATAATAATAATAATAATAATAATAATAATAATAATAATACCTTTCTTTATTCATGTGCACTGTGTAAATAATTAATGACTAGAAAAGCAAATAGAGACGTCATTGCCTTCTGATCTTTGGCAATGTACGTTTACCCTTGGCCGAGTTTCTCTTTGCACATGTGTGAGAAGCACAAGTAGAAGAGCTTGAAAACTAAAGGTGTGTGAGGTACTCTTCTATCATTAGAGGAAATGGTTCTGTTGGTTCACCCAACTTCCATTGTTTTCACTCCAAAATAGACATTTAGCCATGCCTTATACCTCAACAGAAATTCTCACATATATTCATCGGTCGCAGAATTATTAGTTTTAGTATTTGTTAAAAATGTAATATATAATTAAATCATCCTATGATCTTTACTTTTATTAAATGCCATTGTATTCTATATATGTATGTCATAATACCATGTCATATGTCTTAAATAGACATAACAAAATTTAATATAAAATGCAGTTATTCATATATGTAAAAGTATGTGTGTATATATAAGTATATATGTATATATTTAAAATTATATATACACTTTTTACTGTATTTTTTACTGTGTACAAAAGTATGTGTATGTTAATATGTGTGTGTGTGTGTGTTTGCGTATGTGTATTTTTTTTACTTTTAAGTTAGCACAACCAAATATGTCAAAAGAATAAAATGTAGAAATAATTTGTTTATTATCAAACAGTGGAAAAGTCCTGATGACAAACTTATATTCTCTATGCGTGTGCTCATTCAGCAGAAATATGATAACTTGGCTGGGCGTGGTGGCTCATGCCTGTAATCCCAGCACTTTGGGAGGTCGAGGTGGGCAGATCGCTTGAAGTCAGGAGTTCGAGACTAGCCTGACCAACATGGAGAAACCCCATCTCTACTAAAAATACAAAATTAGCCAGGTGTGGTGGCACATGCCTGTAATCCCAGCTACTCAGGAGGCTGAGGCAGGAGAATCACTTGAACCCGGGAGGTGGAGGTTGTGGTGATCTGAGATCACGCCATTGCACTCCAGCCTGGGCAACAAGAGCGAAACTCCGTCTCAAAAACAAAACAAAACAAAACAACAAAGAAATATGATAACTTCACTCAGTTTTAATAATTTGAAGAACATGAGTATATCTTACAGATAAAATGAGTGTCTTAAGCATTTTACAAGTTACCTTCTCACCTTTTTACTGCTTTACTTGATGCTAAAATAAGCTTTCAGGCAAATAGCTTGTCATCTATTTAGTCATGGCTATTTGTATTTAATTATATTTCTTTCCTAAATATTTCATGAGTCTCATAAAACTTGCATGTGTTGAAACTTGTGTAAGTGTTAATCTCTTCTTCCACTGCTGAGAAATCAATCATAGTGCTACACGTTTGCCTTGTTTTGGAAAGGCAACAGTGTTCATGTGTAGAACATTTTTAAACATTAAATAGGATTATGGCATTTTAATGAAAGACAATAAAAATTGATCACCCCTGCTTAAAGCCTTCATTGGTTTCTTTGTGTAAATTTCATAAGGGATATAAGTTACGTTTTTTCCCTGAACAGAGGCCTTTTTGATACATATTTGACTTGATGCCCAGTTGGAAGATTAGACATATAAAAGCTTTCTTGAGCCCAGGAAACAGTGGATGTTACAACTTGTTTCAAAGGCACTTAAAAAAATTTTTTTAAAGATCTTAGCTTGAACATAAAAAGGGAAGTTTTATTAATAATATTGCTGTTTGTAGTTAGTTCACACAAATAGCAAATAAGAGAAAATGTATTATATTGAACAATTTTCTATAATACCAAATTTCCTATTTCTGATAATATAGAGTTGATAGCTAAATATTAATAATTTTAATTTGCATCAACAGGCTTTCTTAAGCATATCAGTTGAGAGAAATTAAAAAAATAGTATTTTTTTGCTCACAGATGTAATAGAAATTGATGAAGCTTTCTGTATTTGGTAAAAGTGTGTGTGGAAATGTGTATGTGTATATGCCTATATTAACATTTATGTAAATGAATGTGTGTGTGCACATGTATCACTAATGCCATAAAATAAAGTAACATTAGAAAAACACAGGAAGAGGTAATAAAATAATTGCACTTATTTCAGTTTGAAAATATTAAAGCTATTTTAGAAACATTAAAATTAAAGTATGGTCCAACAGCATTCATATAGCAAATGATGCTATTCGAATTTCTTAAATGTAAATATCTCACTAATAATATAATGTTCTCATAAAATTTCAGCTCCCAGTGAAGCCCCAACAGAAGTAGGTGTAAAAGTCTTATCATCTTCTGAGATATCTGTTCATTGGGAACATGTTTTAGAAAAAATAGTGGAAAGCTATCAGGTACGTTAAATTTTTATCAAACTAAATACATTTATTCATAAATATATAAGCATATGTTTTCAATTGTGTTGTATGTTTCAATGTCCCATTAATTTATGTGGCAACTAATACTTTATTCTCTGTGTCTAGTATTGTGGTGATATATAAGTTAATTGTTAAGAATAAAACAGGGGTTCCTAACTGGCCTATCTACGGGAGGTGTAAAGAAACCTAAGTCCTGGCAAACAATTAGCCAAAATAAAAACTATGGTAATAACAGTTATGATTACCCAAGGTCTTTTTAGGAAAACATTCTCATAAAAAGCTAGTGAATCTCAAGTTTTTTGGAAAGGATTTTGGTAATTTATAGAAGCATCCTGAAAATAGTCATCCTCTTTGAGTCAGTAGTTCCATTTCGAAAAGTCCCTCCAAAGTAAACAATTGTAAATATACCAAATATGTCTTATGTTATCTATGAAGTAACAATCCAAATGACACAAATAAAACTTCCCTTGAGCTTAATGTTAAAGAACCAGTAAGAATCAGTCAGACACAAATGAGAAAACTTGTCTTAGTCAAGGGAGTAAAAACTGGAAAATCAAAACGAGAAAGATTAGTTAGGGTCTTTAATACAATGCTAATGCAATTTAGACTGAGTTATGTAGGAAATGTGAAATCATCGTCTCACATTTTTAAGTGCAAGTGAAAATTCAAAGGAATTAACATGGTTTTTCCTTTACAGATGAGCAAATGGATACCAAAGAGATTTGACAACTTGCCTCAGTTGTCACTTACAGAAAGGGTCAGAGCAGTGTGTAAAACTCAAGTTGTCTGATTCAAAGTTCAGGGCTTTATTGCCACACATCACAGACTCCCCTGTTTTTTTTCAGTGAGTGCTGTCTAGGGCTGCCCCTCCACCCCCCCTACTCCCCCAGCCAGCTTGCATTCTCAGCTCCAGCACCCTCCCTTCTCCCTTGTCCATGCAATATTAGCTCCATGAGGGCAGGGTATTGTTCTATTCTCAGTGCCATGCAAGAACAGTGCTGAGCACCTGGCAGGCTCTAAATAGATATTCACTGAATACTGATAGGAATAATGAAGTATGATTAAATAAAATGTTACAGTTGGGCTTTCCCAAGGCCATGTTTCTGAGATGTAGCTGTAAAAGAAACTCAAGCCTTCAAGCCTTTGAGCAGAAACACCCAGACCAACAGGAAGTTTTTTTTTTTTTTTTTGACACAATAGGTTATAATTTGGGAAGATCTTAAAAAGCCCTCAGATCATCTATGCAAGGGTTCAGCTGAATTTATTACAGAACAGAGAAGAGTAGACTGGGAATAATTAGACTGAGAATACACAATATTCATAACTTACTAACCTGACAATTATGTTTACAGCTAGTAGAAAAGAAGTGGGAAAGAGAGAAATTCACTAGATGTCACAAACCCCTGTAATAAATACGCCTGAGGTATCTTTGGGAGAAGACATCAAGGTGTAGAGCTTGGAAAGTAAAATTTTGGAGCACAGGATTTTTTTCTTCTTTTATA
Organism: Nomascus leucogenys; assembly: GCF_006542625.1. NCBI lineage: Eukaryota > Metazoa > Chordata > Mammalia > Primates > Hylobatidae > Nomascus > Nomascus leucogenys. Next base: position 61,793,881 of record NC_044391.1, read on the forward strand.
TTATTTCTAACTAATAAAAATTGAAAAAAGGATAATTTAACATATAGCCCATATCATTGAGTCAAAATGCCAAATATATGACATATTCATTTAAAACATGCTAGAAAATTATATATTATCTTTGTCAATGCCAAGAATTATATATTGACAATTTGCTTACTTTTAACAAGAAGAAAAGGAAATAAGAGGTAGGAAGCAACATAGTGGAACCAATGATTCAGATAATAATTAAATTAAATATGCTTTTTTAATTGGGAACTAAACCTTGATTAAGGATTTTCACATAGTCAGTAAAAAGTAATCTTTATCAAATAAGATTTTCTCAAATGATAATTTCAAGGGAAAAGAATGTACCATGAGGAGTTGGTTTCACACATTTCTGACCTTTTCCAACTTACGTTAAGTAAAATCTTATGCACTTTGCTGCTGAGCAAACATGGGTTTATATTTCAGCTCTGTCACTTAAGAATTTTGTAGATAATTGATTTGAACTTTCTGAGTTTCCTCACCTATAAAGTGAGAAAGTAACCACTGCCTCATAGAACTGTTATGTGAAAGATATTAAATAACCTGTATTTAAGAATTTTCCCAGTTTATGTCATTGGGCATTCCAAGGTGGTGGTGGTGATGATGATGATGGCAGTGAGGAAGATGATCATGATGATGTTAATGATGAAAAGACTGATAACACGTTTTGAGTTCTTACTGTGCTAAACACTTAACTAAGCTCATTTTATTAAATCCACACAACCCTAGAGGATAGACACTATTATTATCCCCATTTTAGAGATGAAGAACTTGAGGGTTAGAAATGTTTGTCTGAGTAATAATTGTCATAATCAGATTTTAATCTAGTTCTTGCCTCTCCAGAGAATGGCTGATTAAATTGCTGGAAGTAAATCATAGAATTATTCTTTCCATTCATTCTTTCTTAAAATTATTTTAAACCTTTCACACAGGGTCTTGAATATCAAAGAGACAAGCATGAACACTTAAAAGAGAAAAATCCATATTATTTATTGTTCTGCAGGAAATGCTCCTGTGACTGTGGCCACTGGGGGAGAGGGGGGTCTTGACTGACTATAATGCGGTTATTGTTTCCATTTTAAAATATGATGGGAGAAGCCAATGGTTTAACAAGATAGATGATGGTGAAAACTAATACCCCATTGCACTTCCCATGAAAATGTACGATGGATCTATATTTTTCTGTGTATAAAGATACACAGAAAGAAAGCAGCACATTGAAAACATAAAATATAAAGCTGGAAAGCCCTGAATCCTGCCGGATTGACACCATCTCAAGGTTCATTTCCTGACATTTCAAATGAGAATTCTGAGCAACTGAATTTAAAGACAATCTCTTCCCTTGTGGTTTTAAAGTGTATCTCGGTAGAATGTTTATGTCACTTAGTACTTTTTTCTTACTTGGTTAAAGAGCTCCCCACTTTCAATCTTAATACCCAGTAAGTTTTTCTATAGTGTAGGTAAGCTAGAAGAATACAAGAAGTCTTTCTTATCAAGGGCATTTTGGAACTTTGGGCTTTTGCCCAGGAATCCACAGAAGACTTAGTTTGCTCACCCAGCAGGTAAAATATTCACTTAATTAATTTAATGAAAATAAGTAAAATAGGCTACCAGGAATAATGAATGCAAAAACTTTAGCAGCTGAATTAGAGATTAATGCAGATGACTGATTTCACAGTCATCATAAAAGATGAACAATCCTGTATAGTCTACTCAAATGTTTTTAAAGTTTAAATTATTATGGTGAGCTGAAACTGATTACTTAGAAAGTGCTTTATTTTCTTATTTTGGAGAAGACATCCGTTTTGGTCTTGATCTCTTTGAAACAGAGCCTCAAACAAACATGTGGAGAAAGGTTGTTTATTATTGTTGTTCATTGTTTGTTTTCAATATGATCCTAGGAAGCAGGTATGAGGAAAAGGCAGAGTGAACAGGAAAGGGGGGAGCTCAGATACAAACGTGCTATTTGTCTTGTTGGCAACCACTGTGGGCAACTGGTACTCCATCCCTTGAGACCTTTGAGGACTTTTATAAATGTGCCTCTGAAGCTGCCCTGCCTGGGATGAAAAGGGAAGCATTCATCCACTCCTGAATGTTCAGAAATGTGCTCATTCAACATATAAACCTCACTTTTGCCAAGTGAATTTGAGCCATCCTGTTGCACTTCATAATAGTTTCTTACATGTTTATGTAAATAAATGCAGGATTATATTATTATTAGACATTTTAATCTAGGCATTTTGGTTAATTGTGAAATTATAATCCTGCTATTTTATAGACAGGGCATCTAAAATATGTAAAATATCAGGATAGTTACAAATATTCCTTTTCTTTTTATTCTTATATTACATATAACATATTTTTATTCATTTTATTCATACCTTAGATATAATTATAAATCCTGAATGCAAAAAAAGCCTTTATTTAAAGATGAAAATTATAATCCATAACTTTTCTTAAACTTTAAGAGAAAAGGAATCCTGTAATTATTTGACAAAATTAATCATTTCTAATAAAAAAATCGATAACTTTTTTAAAAAATTATTTCATGGGTAAATAATTTCTACAGTTTATACAGTTATTAGATATATTTGTTTGATATCGAGCTTCTATATGGGTTCAAAGGAAATAACATTAGATACTTACTTCTGAAAGGAGCTAGAAGAAAGTATTACTTTAGCATGTTCTAGGCCACATAGTAACTATTTTTATCCAGCAAAATTATAGTCCTCTCCAACTGCTTTAAGAATGGCTCAGAACAAGTTTGAAATCATGCAAACAGAAGTAAAACAGGGAAATAAATGATAAAAATTATAGTGACAAATACTTCCAAATGGAGACCACTTTTATATTTTGAAAGTAAGTCTGCTGCAAAGTTTTTGGGATTTTTAAATTTTTTATTTTTTATTTTTTTTAGTCAATGTAAAACTATTTTGGGCAATGAAGTAAGACTTTGATTCGCTTTTCGCATCTTTAATCATTTCTTTCCTGTGTGCTGTACTACATTCTAAGGCTGATAGAAGGGTAGATATCATTAAGAAAGATTTGAAAATATGACGATCAGCCAACACCAATGGTAACAGAACCAGTTGAAGAGAACTTTTCATAGCTGAAGACTCTAAATCTTGGCAAAATATAACTCATCCTGAATGTTTGCAGATTCGGTACTGGGCTGCCCATGACAAAGAAGAAGCTGCAAACAGAGTTCAAGTCACCAGCCAAGAGTACTCAGCCAGGCTCGAGAACCTTCTGCCAGACACCCAGTATTTTATAGAAGTCGGGGCCTGCAATAGTGCAGGGTGTGGACCTCCAAGTGACATGATTGAGGCTTTCACCAAGAAAGCACGTGAGTCTCACGTTTTGCTTTTAGACTTGTCAAAAACTACCACTGGATTCAATCACGATGCGAATATATTTGAAGGAAATTTCCTTCCTAGCTACCTGAGCACATTTTTCAATATCCTTTACAGCCACACAAGATTTCCCTTAAAACGTGAGTTATTGTAGATGACGAAAAAATGTGAAAAATACCCTCACACATTAAATATTCCATTATAGAAATAAAGTTAGAAAACTACCCTTTTGTAAAGGCTGTCCTCTCAAATTTTGTGCCATTAACTTGTCTTAACCCTGTACTTATTAATTTAAACATTGTTTTCATAGGAGTACATCAACAGCATGTGAAAACTAAAATTCTGCTTATTTTTACATGCTTTAATTTGTAAACCTCTGTCATTGCACAGTGCAATGCAAGTTAAATGTGTAGCATTACGCTTACTCTCTTATTACTGTATGTTCTAGTACTGTATGTTTTAGGTGGTTCATAAAACAAGACCACCTATCCCTGCTCACGTTCTGGTCATTCTAATCTCTCTGGATTCATTTTGATATCTCTATTCTTGAACCCGAGTGGAATAAATAAAAAAGGAGAATTTGTATGTAGGACTCTAGGGAATGTCTCAAGAATCTGAAGATGTGATTACCATTAGAATTTGCAAATTTATGAAATTCACTTTGGGACAGACTCTCTCAGTGAGATGACAGAATGTAGTGACAAGAACTAGAATTTGGCGTCTAACATGTGTTTGACATCTGTCTCTGCCACTTGCTAAATGTATGACAATAGATAAATTACCTAAATGTCAGTTTTCTAATTCGTAAAAGGAGCATTCATTTTTTGTTCTTTTTCCATTTGTTCATGTATTTATTCATTCATCAAAAATACGCTGTGTGCTCAGCACTATTCTTGATGGTGAGGATACAAAAGGGATCAAACCCAGTCCAAGGTGCTCTTCTCACATGGTTTACAAGCTAATGAAATGAGATAGAAACTTCAAACAAACACAAACTCTGACAAATAAATAAGTGGGATTAAAGCAGATGACAGGGCAATAAAATGAATAAATAGACAGAAGTAAAGTGACTTAGATAAAAGTGAAATTCCGATTGGGTGGCCAGGAAAGGCCTCTGAGAAGATGCCAGTTAAGCTATGATTTGAGTGATAAATGATAAGAAGAACCTTCTATGTGAAGAGCTTTAGGCAGAGCCTTAAGGTTCTTTGCACTCTAAGTAGTACAAAACCTTAAGGTGGAGAGCACTTAAAATATTTTAGGTGTGGAAAGGCCACTGGGTCCAGGGCGTGGGTTCTGAGTAAGGAGGGGGAAGCATTCTGGGACCCAATTGGGAGAACCTTGTAAGTAATTGTGATGAGTTTGAGTTCTTTCCAAACATGATAAGAAGCCATTGAACGATTTTAAAACAGAGAGTGATATCTAATTTATGATGTTGTTTTTTAAAAAATCGTTCCAGCTTCTGGACAGAAAATGAATTGTGGTGGGTTAACAGTGGAAGCAGAAAAGCCAATTAGGAGACTATTTCAGCAGTCAAGGAGAGAATTGATAGTGGCTAGCACTAAGTGAAAATGGAGATAGAAGTGGAAAGTTTTCTGTAGGCAGAGTTGACAACTTGCTGCCAATTTGGGTGTTGGCAATGAGTGGGATGAGAGACTAAACACCAAATTTCTGCTTGAGAAACTAGGGGGGTTGGTTGTGCCATCTGCTGACGATGGCAAAGACTCATTGGAGAAAGATTTGAGGATACTTGACATTATATTACATTTGAAAAACATATTACATTTGATTATATTACATTTGAGAAATCTTTTAGAGACTCAAGTAGAAATAGGCTGATATCTGCCTAGATAGAGAGATCTCTAGCCACATATGTCTAGAGGTTGAAGGAGAGATTAGGGCTAGAGGCAGAACTGTGAATATTTAAAGCCATGGGCCTAAGTGTCAGTACTTAGGGAAGATCCACATAGAGAGTAGAAAAGGTACATAGATGGAGTCCTAAATCATCCAACAGTTACAAGTTGACAGAGGGAGCCAGCTAAGCACGAATAATGGGAAGCAGCAGTCCATGAGGTAGAAGGAAAACCCAGTTGTTAAGATCTGAATTTAAGAAAAAACGAGAGATTCAAGAAAGAAGATGGTCAATTCTGTGAAATGCTCAAAAAATGTTAAATTTAAAAAAGAATAAACAAGTGACATTAGATTTAGCCAAGTGGAGGTGATTGACGACCTTGCAAATAGCAATTTCAAAAGACTAGTGGAGAAAGAAACCCAAGTGGAGCATGATGAGAAGAGAATAAAGGTCATATTACCAAGCTCACAGGGCAATGGGGTACATTAAATGGACTCATGGATGTAAAGTGCTTAGCATAGTGCCTGGCATATAGTAAACACTTATTGAAACTAGATGGTGGTGGTCATTATCATCAGCATTATAATACCTGATGCAATAGAATATGCAGAATCAAGATTGGATATAGTGACCATTGATTGCATATTACTACTTTTCACAGCTCCTAGCCAGCCTCCAAGGATCATCAGTTCAATAAGGTCTGGTTCACGCTATATAATCACCTGGGATCATGTCGTTGCACTATCAAATGAATCTACAGTGACGGGATATAAGGTATATACAAATAGTGATGATTAATGTTTGCAATTCTTGCTGTTGCAGTGAAACCCAAGATGGGTTTCTTTTCTTTTCTTGAGATGGAATTTTGCTCTGTCACCCAGGCTGGAGTGCAGTGGTACAATCTTGGCTCATTGCAGCTTCTGCTTCCTGGGTTCAAGTGATTCTCCTGCCTCAGCCTCCCAAGTAGCTGGGATTACAGGTGCCCACACCCACGCCCAGCTAATTTTTGTATTTTTAGTAGAGACAGGGTTTCACCGTCTTGGCGAGGGTGGTCTTGAACTCCAGACCCCAAATTATCCACCTATGTCAACTTCCCAAAGTGCTGGGATTACAGGCATGAGCCACCACGGCCGGCCCCACTCCGCTTTCTTATTCTATTTAATAGTTGTAGAGCAGAATCAGATGACATAGTGCCATGATACATTTTGAAATGGAAAACATTATCTTCAGTGAATTTCAGCAAAATGTTATGTCAAAAGTGTAAGATAAGTAGAATACTTTAAAGATAGAATAATCAGAGCTTAAGGAGGAGAGAGAACGAAACTATTTTTGTTTGGCAATGATTATGATAGGGTTGCCCAGCACCCAGCAAACTCCTTGATAAACTGTTTATAAATGAATAAAAAGGAGAAAAGCTTATTTTAAATATATTCTTTATATCACACACTATCACATTTTTCACTGGATACCAAATTTTATGGAAAATGGTAAAAATAAAAATTGAGAGACAATTTTCAGACCATTTCAATATATTTTAAAAGTTCTCATTTTGGACTTTTTTCTTAAAAAGTCTCATTCTTTCTGTATTTTTATTTTGGGTCATCTCAAAAAATAAAATTCAGATGCTTAAGTCACATCTCCTTGGATAATCCTACAAACTTGCAAAAATCAACTATTGTGAATTGAAACTAACATGATTTTTTCATCTCGTTTTAAATTTAGTTTTAAATTTATTACTTTCTGTTAATCAAAGTGTAAGCATTTTTATTCTGGTTTTAGTGTTAGAGCATTGGCTCATTATTATGACTTTACTGCATATTTACATTTCTGTACTTCATAAGGTACTCTACAGACCTGATGGCCAGCATGACGGCAAGCTGTATTCAACTCACAAACACTCCATAGAAGTCCCAATCCCCAGAGATGGAGAATACGTTGTGGAGGTTCGCGCACACAGTGATGGAGGAGATGGAGTGGTGTCTCAAGTCAAAATTTCAGGTAAGTGAGTCATTTAAGACACACTTCAACTAAGTATTTGGGAGTTTCTAGACCCTTTGGATTCCCAAGGGTAGGGATAAGCCTGATACTCACACCAGTGTCCATATTTTCCTAAGTAGATTGGACATATCGAGGATTCCCTGAAACTTGGTATTTCTCCTCTTATGAGTCACAAAAGTAAGCCTGTGACATACCACATACTTCTTGATTATTATCTGGATGTCAAAGCACAGTTGAAATCTTTCAGACATAAGACGAACAAGTTTTTGGGATCCAATATACAGTATGGGATGTATTAGTTTGATTGTGGTTATCATTATACAACGAATACATATATCAAATCTTCATGTTGTTCACCTTGAATATATTTAATCTTTGTCAATTAAATATTTTCAAATAAAAAGCACAATTAAAATGGCATAATTTATTGAATACTATATAATACTAGGCTATTATTTAATAATAACCCAACTTCTCTTATATCAAAAGGAAATATACTAGGCTATTTTTAATACTCTTCTAACTTTCTTTCACTTGGTCTATAGATATTGATATAGTAGTAAAAGAGAAAAACACTAAATTATAGCCCCTTTGTCTTTTCTCTTTCTCTATCTTATCTATTCCTTTTCTACAAACTCTATTTCTCACACCTTTGTTTGATTTGGAAATATATATATTTGAGGCAGTCATTTCTTTTTTTTTTATTTGTAGCACTCTGTTATTTAATTTTTGACATATTTTTCTCAACCTATATGCATGATATAGTTTAATTATACTGAATTTCAATAGATGTTAATTTGAGAAATGTATGAGAGGCTTTGACAATACCAGAAGATCCTAGATCAAAGATGATAATAAATAATTTATAAGAAAATTTGGTTAATCTGTACAACAAACCCCATGACACAAGTTTACCTGTATAACAAATCTGCACATATACCCCTGAACTTAAAATAAAAGTTAAATTTTAAGAAAACTAAAAAAAGAAAAGAAAATTGAAAATTTGGTGATTTTGATCTAAATAAATGAATATGCTATATATTAAACCAACAAAAAATCCTTTAACACTATGCCAGAGTATTTAATGGTATTTAATAAATGCTGGCTTTGGGGGTGAAGCCAAGATGGCCGAATAGGAACAGCTCCGGTCTACAGCTCCCAGCCTGAGCGACACAGAAGACGGGTGATTTCTGCATTTCTGTTTGAGGTACCGGTTTCATCTCACTAGGGAGTGCCAAACAGTGGGTGCAGGACAGTCGGTGAAGCACACCGTGCAAGAGCCGAAGCAGGGCGAGGCATTGCCTCACTCGGGAAGTGCAAGGGGCCAGGGAGTTCCCTTTCCTAGTCAAAGAAAGGGCTAACAGACGGCACCTGGAAAATCGGGTCAGTCCCACCCTAATACTGCGCTTTTCCAACGGGCCTGGAAAACGGCACACTAGGAGATTGTGTCCCACACCTGGCTCGGAGGGTCCTATGCCCACGGAGTCTCACCGATTGCTAGCACAGCAGTCTGAGATCAAACTGCAAGGTGGCAGCGAGGCTGGGGGAGGGGCGCCCGCCATTGCCCAGGCTTGCTTAGGTAAACAAAGCAGCCAGGAAGCTCGAACTGGGTGGAGCCCACCACAGCTCAAGGAGGCCTGCCTGCCTCTGTAGGCTCCACCTCTGGGGGCAGGGCACAGACAAACAAAAATTCAGCAGGAACCTCTGCAGACTTAAATGTCCCTGTCTGACTGACAGCTTTGAAGAGAGTAGTGGTTCTCCCAGCACGCAGCTGGAGATCTGAGAATGGACAGACTGCCTCCTAAAGTGGGTCCCTCACCCCCGAGCAGCCTAACTGGGAGGCACCCCCCAGTAGGGACAGACTGACACCTCACTCGGCCGGGTACTCCTCTGAGACAAAACTTCCAGAGGAACTATCAGACAGCTGAATTTGTGGTCTCACGAAAATCTGCTGTTCTGCAGCCACCGCTGCTGACACCCAGTCAAACAGGGTCTGGAGTGGACCTCTAGTAAACTCCAACAGACCTGCAGCTGAGGGTCCTGTCTGGTAGAAGGAAAACTAACAAACAGAAAGGACATCCACACCAAAAACCCATCTGTACATCACCGTCATCAAAGACCAAAAGTAGATAAAACCACAAAGATGGGGAAAAAACAGAGCAGAAAAGCTGGAAACTCTAAACAGCAGAGCACCTCTCCTCCTCCAAAGGAATGCAGTTCCTCACCAGCAATGGAACAAAGCTGGATGGAGGATGACTTTGATGAGTTGAGAGAAGAAGGCTTCAGACAATCAAACTACTCCAAGCTGTGGGAGGAAACTCAGAACAATAGCAAAGAAGTTAAAAACTTTGAAAAAAAATTAGATGAAAGGATAACTAAAATAACCAATGGAGAGAAGGGCTTAAAGGAGCTGATGGAGCTGAAAGCCAAGTATCGAGAACTACGCGAAGATTGCAGAAGCCTTGGTAGCAGATGCGATCAACTGGAAGAAAGGGTATCACTGATGGAAGATGAAATGAATGAAATGAAGCGAGAAGGGAAGTTTAGAGAAAAAAGAATAAAAAGAAATGAACAAAGCCTCCAAGAAATTTGGGACTATGTGAAAAGACCAAACCTACGTCTGATTGGTGTACCTGAAAATGACGGGGACAATGGAACCAGTTGGAAAACACTCTGCAAGATATTATCAAGGAGAACTTCCCCAATCTAGCAAGGCAGGCCAACATTCAGATTCAGGAAATACAGAGAACACCACAAAGATGCTCCTTGAGAAGAGCAACTCCAAGACACATAATTGTCAGATTCACCAAAGTTGAAATGAAGGAAAAAATGTTAAGGGCAGCCAGAGAGAAAGGTCGGGTTACCCACAAAGGGACGCCCATCAGACTAACAGCTGATCTCTAGGCAGAAACTCTACAAGCCAGAAGAGAGTGGGGGCCGATATTCAACATTCTTAAAGAAAAGACTTTTCAATTCAGAATTTCATATCCAGACGAACTAAGCTTCATAAGTGAAGGAGAAATAAAATACTTTACAGACAAGCAAATGCTGAATGATTTTGTCACCACCAGGCCTGCCCTAAAAGAGCTCCTGAAGGAAGCACTAAACATGGAAAGGAACAACCGGTACCAGCCACTGCAAAAACATGCCAAATTGTAAAGACCATTGAAGCTAGGAAGAAACTGCATCAACTAACGAGCAAAATAACCAACTAACATCATAATGACAGGATCAGATTCAAACATAACAATATTAACTTTAAATGTAAATGGGCTAAATGCCCCAATTAAAAGACACAGACTGGCACACTGGATAAGGAGTCAGGACCCATCTGTGTGCTGTATTCAGGAAACCCATCTCACGTGCAGAGACACACATAGACTCAAAATAAAGGGATGGAGGAAGATCTATCAAGGAAATGGAAAACAAAAAAGGCAGGGTTGCAATCCTAGTCTCTGATAAGATAGACTTTAAACCAACAAAGATCAAAAGAGACAAAGAAGGCCATTACATAATGGTAAAGGGATCAATTCAACAAGAAGAGCTAACTATCCTAAATATATATGCACCCAACACAGGAGCACCCAGATTCATAAAGCAAGTCCTGAGTGACCTACAAAGAGACTTAAACTCCCACACAATAATAATGGGAGGTTTTAACACCCCACTGTCAACATTAGACAGATCAACAAGACAGAAAGTTAACAAGGATATCCAGGAATTGAACTCAGCGCTGCACAAAGTGGACCTAATAGACATCTACAGAACTCTCCACCCCAAATCAACAGAATATACATTTTTTTCAGCACCACACCACACCTATTCCAAAATTGACCACATAGTTGGAAGTAAAGCACTCCTCAGCAAATGTAAAAAAACAGAAATTATAACAAACTGTCTCTCAGACCACAGTGCAATCAAACTAGAACTCAGGATTAAGAAACTCACTCAAAACCACTCAACTACATGGAAACTGAACAACCTGCTCCTGAATGACTATTGGGGACATAATGAAATGAAGGCAGAAATAAAGATGTTCTTTGAAACCAACGAGAACAAAGACACAACATACCAGAATCTCTGGGACACATTCAAAGCAGTGTGTAGAGGGAAATTTTTTTTTTTTTTTTTTTGAGACGGAGTCTCGCTCTGTCGCCCAGGCTGGAGTGCAGTGGCACAATCTCGGCTCACTGCAAGCTCTGCCTCCCGGGTTCACGCCATTCTCCTGTCTCAGCCTCTCCGAGTAGCTGGGACTACAGGCGCCCACCACCACGCCCGGCTAATTTTTTGTATTTTTAGTAGAGACGGGGTTTCACCGTGGTTTCGATCTTCTGACCTCGTGATCCGCCCGCCTCGGCCTCCCAAAGTGCTGGGATTACAAGCGTGAGCCACCGCGCCCGGCCGTAGAGGGAAATTTATAGCAGTAAATGCCCACAAGAGAAGGCAGGAAAGATCCAAAATTGACACCCTAACATCACAATTAAAAGAACTAGAAAAGCAAGAGCAAACACATTCAAAAGCTAGCAGAAGGCTAGAAATAACTAAAATCAGAGCAGAACTGAAGGAAATAGAGACACAAAAAACCCTTCAAAAAATTAATGAATCCAGGAGCTGGTTTTGTGAAAAGATCAACAAAATTTATAGACTGCTAGCAAGACTAATAAAGAAGAAAAGAGAGAAGAATCAAATAGATGCAATAAAAAATGAAAAAGGGGATATCACCACCAATCCCACAGAAATACAATCTACCATCAGAGAATACTACAAACACCTCTATGCAAATAAACTAGAAAATCTACAAGAAATGTATAAATTCCTCGACAAATACACCCTCTCAAGACTAAACCAGGAAGAAGTTGAATCTCTGAATAGACCAATAACAGGCTCTGAAATTGTGGCAATAATCAATAGCTTGCCAACCAAAAAGAGTCCAGGACCTGATGGATTCACAGCCAAATTCTACCAGAGGTACAAGGAGGAACTGGTACCATTCCTTCTGAAACTATTCCAATCGATAGAAAAAGAGGGAATCCTCCCTAACACATTTTATGAAGCCAGCAAGGTCCTGATACCAAAGCCTAGCAGAGACATAACCAAAAAAGAGAATTTCAGACCAATATACCTGATGAACATTGATGCAAAAATCCTCAATAAAATAATGGCAAACTAAATCCAGCAGCACAACAAAAAGCTTATACACCATGATCAAGTGGGCTTCATCCCTGGGATGCAAGGCTGGTTCAACACACGCAAATCAATAAATGTAATCCAGCATATAAACAGAACTGAAGACAAAAACCACATGATTATCTCAATAGATGCAGAAAAGGCCTTTGACAAAATTCAACAACGCTTCATGCTAAAAACTCTCAATAAATTAGGTATTGATGGGACATATCTCAAAATAATAAGAGCTATCTATGACAAACCCACAGCCAATATCATACTGAAAGGGCAAAAACTGGAAGCATTCTCTTTGAAAACTGGCACAAGACAGGGATGCCCTCTCTCACCACTCCTATTCAACATAGTGTTGGAAGTTCTGTCCAGGGCAATCAGGCAGGAGAAGGAAATAAAGGGTATTCAATTAGGAAAAGAGGAAGTCAAATTGTCCCTGTTTGCAGATGACATGATTGTATATCTAGAAAACCCCATTGTCTCAGCCCAAAATCTCCTTAAGCTGATTAGCAACTTCAGCAAAGTCTCAGAACACAAAATCAATGTGCAAAAATCACAAGCATTCTTGTACACCAATCACAGACAAACAGAGAGCCAAATCATGAGTGAACTCCCATTCACAATTGCTTCAAAGAGAAGAAAATACCTAGGAATCCAACTTACAAGGGATGTGAAGGACCTCTTCAAGGAGAACTATAAACCACTGCTCAATGAAATAAAAAAGGATACAAACAAATGGAAGAACATTCCATGCTCATGGATTGGAAGAATCAATATCATGAAAATGGCCATACTGCCCAAGGTAATTTACAGATTCAATGCCATCCCCATCGAGCTACCAATGACTTTCTTCACAGAATTGGAAAAAACTACTTTAAAGTTCATATGGAACCAAAAAAGAGCCCGCATCGCCAAGTCAATCCTAAGCCAAAAGAACAAAGCTGGAGGCATCACGCTACCTGACTTCAAACTATACTACAAGGCTACAGTAACCAAAACAGCATGGTATTGGTACCACAACAGAGACATAGATCAATGGAACAGAACAGAGTCCTCAGAAATGATGCCACATATCTACAACTATCTGATCTTTGACAAACCTGACAAAAACAAGAAATGGGGAAAGGATTCCCTATTTAATAAATGGTGCTGGGAAAACTGGCTGGCCATATGTAGAAAGTTGAAACTGGATCCCTTCCTTATACCTCATACAAAAATTAATTCAAGATGGATTAAAGACTTAAATGTTAGACCTAAAACCATTAAAATCCTACAAGAAAACCTAGGCAATACTATTCAGGACATAGGCGTGGGCAAGGACTTCATGTCTAAAACACCAAAAGCAATGGCAACAAAAGCCAAAATTGACAAATGGGATCTAATTAAACTAAAGAGCTTCTGCACAGCAAAAGAAACTACCATCAGAGTGAACAGGCAACCTACAGAATGGGAGAAAATTTTTGCAACCTACTCATCTGACAAAGGGCTAATATCCAGAATCTACAATGAACTCAAACAAATTTACAAGAAAAAAAAAACAAACAACCCCATCAAAAAGTGGGCGAAGGACATGAACAGACACTTCTCAAAAGAAGACATTTATGCAGCCAAAAAACACATGAAAAAATGCTCATCATCACTGGCCATCAGAGAAATGCAAATCAAAACCACAATGAGATACCATCTCACACCAGTTAGAATGGCCATCATTAAAAAATCAGGAAACAACAGTTGCTGGAGAGGATGTGGAGAAATAGGAACACTTTTACACTGTTGGTGGGACTGTAAACTAGTTCAACCATTGTGGAAGTCAGTGTGGCGATTCCTCAGGGATCTAGAACTAGAAATACCATTTGACCCAGCCATCCCATTACTGGGTATACACCCAAAGGACTATAAATCATGCTGCTATAAAGATACATGCACACGTATGTTTATTGCGGCACTATTCACAATAGCAAAGACTTGGAACCAACCCAAATGTCCAACAACAATAGACTGGATTGAGAAAATGTGGCACATATACACCATGGAATACTATGCAGCCATAAAAAATGATGAGTTCATGTCCTTTGTAGAGACATGGATGAAACTGGAAAACATCATTCTCAGTAAACTATCTCAAGGACAAAAAACCAAACACCGCATGTTCTCACTCATATGTGGGAATTGAACAATGAGAACTCATGGACACAGGAAGGAGAACATCACACTCCGGGGACTGTTGTGGGGTGGGGGGAGGGGGGAGGGACAGCATTAGGAGATATACCTAATGCTAAATGACGAGTTAATGGGTGCAGCAAAACAACATGGCACATGGATACATATGTAGCAAACCTGCACATTGTGCACATGTACCCTAAAACCTAAAGTATAATAATAAAAAATAAAAGATAAAAATAAATAAATAAATAAATAAATGCTGGCTTCAATTTTATGCCATGTTTTTGTGAAATTTGCCACAATACATATATACATCCTTTACAAATCAAAATAGAACTGTGATTGTTTTAGTTTAATCATCAGTAATTTTGTCTTTTAAGAAAACAGAGAAATTACATAGATGTGAAAGGAAAAGAAAATAATCATGTTCCAAATACCCTAAAATAGCTACTGTTAATGCTTAGTTGAATTTACATATAGTCACTCTGTATACATATATAATTTCATGTTTCAGCTTCCATTTATTTTGTAAATTATTTAAAAATTATAAATGATATTCCTTCAAACAAATATGCAAACTCATTAAAGTTTTTTCTATCATAAATAATAGTTTTAGAGTCCATTTTCATAAATTAATCTTTCTTCAGGTTAAATTTAAGACAAAGTGTTTTAGGTTGCTGAATTTCTTCAAAAACATTTACTAATTTCTATTCCTATTATCATTGTATATAAGTGCTTTTCTCACTACACCACTCTAATATTATTGTCTTTCTTTTTAGTCATTGCTAATTTGACAGGGGAAAACAAAATTTTATTTTTGAAACATT
Organism: Nomascus leucogenys; assembly: GCF_006542625.1. Classification (NCBI taxonomy): domain Eukaryota; kingdom Metazoa; phylum Chordata; class Mammalia; order Primates; family Hylobatidae; genus Nomascus; species Nomascus leucogenys. Next base: position 61,809,276 of record NC_044391.1, read on the forward strand.
TTCTATATTCAGAACTTTGTCAACACCTTCAATAGTTTTACACTTAGTGGGCTGTTTCACAAAAGGAAATCAGAGGGAAATATGGCCATTATTTCAAGGAAGGTAAAGCACAAAGTAACTAAATAAATTGCTCTTGAACCCTGGGCCTTCTTTCTCTTGGGTAGAAGCCAGCCACAGCGAGCTTTTGCTCTCTGTACTCACCCTTGGTTCATCATTCTTCATAGAAAGGAGAACCTAGCTTCTGGGATTTAGACTAGAGGTTTTCAGCAAGAGATGCTGTAGCAGTGATGGTAACATCAGTTTACCTATCACTAACGGCACTGGTAAATGTTAAACAGTAGAATCACTAGGGATAGGGGAAAGCCCTGTTTATAATGTTTGCCTGTTTCTGTGGTGTAAATATTCTCACTGTGTGATTTCAAGCTTTCCAAGTGATGTCACTTAATGTGGAGCTGTGAAGAGCTACCCAGTAGCACATCACTATATGTAATTGCCACCTTACAGATAAAATAAGAACCTCAAAAACATTGACAACATTATAATATAGTAAAATATTAAGAAGTGATGAGTTTTGAGTATTTACTACATTTGTTTTAAGCTTTTAAAGTTTACATAAATTCTATTTTAATAATTACATTTTTAACACATTGCTCATAAATTTCCTAAAAATTTCACAATTGGATTTCAGGGGTTGTATGGGCTGATTTCAGCATACCACAGCTGTAATTTGATATTTCAGTATATATAGCTCACATATAGAAGAGTATTTTTTTATCCCAAACTTAGGATATTTTTCATATTTTTCTCTTTTTGCTAACTAATGGACAACATTCTTATTGATTTTAGAATTTCTATTATTTGTCTCTTATCCTGACCATAACTGTACAAATAAACTGCAGAATTAACATTATGAAATGTCAGATGCTTGGTGAATAACACCATTCTAGAATATTCTTGTTTTTAAGTTTGGATTTTCAAATCATTTAAATTATTTTAATGAGGAAAATGTGTAAATACAAACAGAAATTACAGGTTTTCTTCTAAATTTAAAAGACTCTTAGTACTTTCTTTTGGTTTTCATGCCCCAAATACGTAGCCAGGATTATAACACACTACTAGATCTTAATGTTTATAAGCATTATGCTGTTCGTTCATCATTCATTCAACAAATAGACTTTAAATGCCTATAATACAGCAGTCACAGTTCACATATTTAAAATGTGCTAAGATTTACATATTTCCACATCTCTGCCTGGCCCTGCTGCAATTCTAATGATCCTCTTGCCTCCCAGTGTTTGCCTCCCAAGGCCTATTATCTATGCAATAGACAGAGGGGTCTTTTAAAACACAAAGCAAATCATGTAACTCTCCTCTTAGAAAGATAGCTCACAGGGAATGGCATGAACCCTGGAGGCGGAGCTTGCAGTGAGCCGAGATCGCGCCACTGCACTCCAGCCTGGGTGACAGAGTGAGACTCCATCTCAGAAAAAAAAAAAAAAAAAAAAGAAAGACGGCTCACAGGTAACATGTACATTTCTTACTGTGGCCTATAGCGGTCTATATAATCCACCCTCCCTCTCATCTCAATTAAGTGCTTTGTCCCTTTCTCTATTGACATTTCTCTTCTAGAACACTTCAGTGTTATCCCTGCCTTGACTGTACTTGTTCTTCCTTCTGCCTGAAATTCTCTGGATCTTGGCATGTTAGTTTCATTCTCATCATTGTTGTTTCTGTTCAGATGTCACCTCCTCAGAAAAGCTCTATATGTGGCCAGCAATTAAAGTAGCGGCCTACTCTGAGTAAATCTTCCTTATATCATAGCACTGTTTACTTTTCATCCTAATGTTGGAGTAACCATGTAAAATTATCTTATTTATTGTTTTTTTTTTTTTTTGAGACGGAGTCTCGCTCTGTCGCCCAGGCTGGAGTGCAGTGGCGCGATCTCGGCTCACTGCAAGCTCCGCCTCCTGGGTTCACGCCATTCTCCTGCCTCAGCCTCTCTGAGTAGCTGGGACTACAGGTGCCCGCCACTACGCCTGGCTAATTTTTTTGTATTTTTAGTAGAGACGGGGTTTCACAGTGGTCTCCATCTCCTGACCTCGTGATCCGCCCGCCTCGGCCTCCCAAAGTGCTGGGATTACAAGCGTGAGCCACCGCGCCCGGCCCTATTAATTTGTATTTATCATCTCTCTCCATCCTTACTTGAAGCTAAGCTCCATGGGAGCAAGCTCTTGTTTGCCTCAGTTGACCTTTGAATCTCCAGCACTTGGGGGACTATCTGGCATGTAGCAGGGTTTTAACAAATAACTGTTGAATTAATTCATGAATTCTGTATAGAGAAAAGCTCACTAACAAGAATAACTTGGGCAACTTAAAACTATAGTTCTCATCTCTAGAAAACTGATATACTTCTCCATTAGGTTCATGATTTATATTATTTCATGTGCTGATCTGCAAACTTGATTCTTAAAAAAATTAAGACTTCTTTTTAGACATATTTTGGAAATATTTCAGATTTGATTATCTATAACTGCACTTCTATCTGACTTGAACCCTGTTATCCATTGCTTTAATAACTTATTCTTTATTGAATATTTGTAGTGCATATCAAGGCAAATGTAACACAACAAATGTTTCATCACACACATACTATCCCTAATAATTCTATATTATCCTTCAAAAACCATTTTTAATAAATTATTTTGAGCAAATTAAGAAAATACACATATAGCTATAATTTTCAATATTAATTTCAATAAGCTAATTTGGATTACTACATGTTTTCTATAAATTTTAGAATATCAATTGACAAGGATCCTCGGTCATAAATAAATATCCTCAGAGAAGCACATATTTAATTATTTCATATTTTAAGTCTTTTTCTTTTTAGTTTTAAATAGACTATAGATAGCTGAATCAAGAAAGACTTTTCAGAACATTTTAGAGTCTGAACATTTTTCTGCAGAAAGAAGTAATCATTTGAAATTTTTAAGGTAGGAGTAACATGATCAGATTTTCTCACTTGGAAAATCATATTGGTGATTGTGGAAAATATATATAGTAGGAGACTAAGATATAAGGAGATGAAGTACAAGGTTATTGCCACAGAATGATTAAAAGATAACGATGTACTGGGCCGGGCACAGTGGCTCACGCCTGTAATCCCAGCACTTTGGGAGGCCAAGGCAAGTGGATTGCGAGGTCAGGAGATAGAGAGTATCATGGCTAACATGGTGAAACCCCATCTCTACTAAAAATACAAAAAAAATAAAAATTAGCTGGGCATGGTGGCGGGCACCTGTAGTCCCACCTACTTGGGAGGCTGAGGCAGGAGAATGGTGTGAACCCAGGAGGCAGAGCTTGCAGTGAGCTGAGATTGAGCCACTGCACTCTAGCCTGGGCGACAGAGCAAGACTCCACCTCAAAAAAATAAAAATAAAAAAATAATGATGTAATGATGTCCTGAACTGGAAAGAAGGCAGTGGTGGATGTCTAGGATAGATTCTAAAAGAGCAAGGCATTTTTTCCATTTGATTTAAAGTTACTATATATTCATTTTTTGTATTTTGTCTTCTAATAAATCTGTAATTTATCCTGATATTACCACCGATGATGTAATCTGAATAGTTAACCTACTATTTTTGTTAACTCCAAGATATTAAGTTAAACTGTATAATCAAACCCACTGACTTAAACACTGTGATGGAAAACACATTTTGTTGTTTTGCTTAGTCCTCTTCTGCCCAGTAGCAGAAGGAGGTCTAGAAAACTATTTTTTGGGTACAACTTTTATATGTTTAACTCCATCACTACTCCTGTTCTCCCTTCTCCACTTCCTAAGTCTTGCGGTGTAAGAGGGACAAGAGGATGGTAGCATGTTTAGATTCATTTCATATGTTATTAAATTTAGTCTGTGATTAACATACAATCAGATATTATCATTCAGGAAATGCTGTCTCTTCAACCATCTAGAAATAACCAAATATTTTGTTTTCCTTTACACCATTTTTCATGGGATCAATTTGAGTATTCAAGTATATAAATCTAGCCTATATATTTTTAGATTGACAAATAGCTTACATTTAAATTACCTCTAAAATACATATTCTCTTCATTACCATTGAATCATGACTAATCACTCAAAGCCTTGCCTAACCATATAAATGTACTTAGCACTCCCAGTTTTGTAACAAACATGAAGTTGGAAGATAAATTATTTGGACAAAGTAATATTTTGTGAGTCTCTAAATTCAACTTTGGGAGGCAACTCATAGCCTTGATGATTACTAACATAACTCCTGCAGTGACCAAGTTTGATCCAGCAGTTGTTGGACAACTTCCAGCACAGGGAATTTCCAGAGTCTTCATTGTCCTTCAGAAGCTTTAAGTACAACTTCTAGAAGCACATTTTAACTCTATGTCAGGCCATAAATAGCACCTCTGTATCTAAACTAACCTGGGGTTTTTGAAATTGTCCCTAAGGTTTCCATTAGCTGCTACCAAGTTCTCACAACAACTTCAATATTTTATTTTGCTCATTTACTTAGACTCAGAAATAATTTTGCTGAAACATTCCTTGAGGGAGCACATGTAAGAATGGAAAGGAAATTTTAAAATAATCCTCCAAGATTTACTTTCTACCAGAATAATTTTCATTAATGAAATAAAGTCTTAGTCTCCAGAGTTATATTTCAGTATTATAATGTGCCAATTATTTTTTTCCTATGATAAAATAAAACTTACTCTTCAAACATTACAGATTTTCAAAAACATTTTGTTCTCTAGTAAATTAATTCATTCAATGAGTGTCTAAACACCAACCATATGTCAGGCATTCTGCTGGGCTATTGGTTACAATAATTGCAAACCCTCCTGAAACTCCCATTCTAATGGATATCAGAAGAATAAAGAACCAACAAACAAATAATAAAACAATTATATTTAATTAAAATACAAGGAAAAATGAGTGGCTAATATAAAAAGAGGTAGACCAGTTTTTGGTAGGATGATTAGGTTAAGCCTCACTAAGAAGGTGACGTAGGCTGAAATCTAAAGGGCAGGAACTAGCCATATGACAAAAGTGTGGGTAAAGGAAGAGCTTGTCATGTCAAGGACCTGAAAGGAGGCTGGTGTAACTAGTGTGTAGTGAGGATACAGAGTCATGTGGGATGGGGTTGGAGAGGTAAGAGGGGTGAAGTTATGAACAGCCTGGCCTTGACTATATCTAAAAGGCAATACTCAGATGTTTGTAATTTCTTGTAAGTTCAATGGAAAAAATGTTGATGTGCTTTCAGGAGATGAATGACATGATCTAATTTAAGATCATTTTCTGGTTTTGTGCAGAAAATAGATTGGAGTGAGACAAAAGGGGAGGGAGTTGATAGAGCTGGTGAAAAGAAAGCAAGTCTGAGACACAATCAGAACAAGGCACTCTCTTTCAGAAATAATTAATTTATAGGCTACCGTAGGTTTTTTTATGACTCTAAGAAGCAAAGCAAATCCTAACAAGATATTTTCCAGGATAAATGGTTAAAGAGTGTATGTGAAGACCCTGGCTTCTGCTTTTCTATGACTTCCCAATTCTTCCCCTTCTGCCTTTTGGTGGCAGGAGAGTCTGCAGGGAATATAGTGTCCACATTTTTACCCCAGGGAGACACAGGAGGGCACTGAGAACAAGAAGAATGATGCTGAGATTGAGAGAAAATGCTTCATACCTTCTAAAAAAATAAAGAGTTTTATATGATAATCATCAAAACTTAGAGAACCAAGCCAAATGTGGATTTTTTTAGGAAATATGAAATGAAGGAAGGAAAATAAATTAGCTCTTAGCTTCTAAATCAATTTCATGGTATAGAAATTGTTATTTTTAGTAGCACCATTAAAATTATAGAATAAAAGCTCCAGATATTGAAGTGATATGATGAAGGTATTTAAAAGCAAGATTTACCCAAGATTCAGAAAATAGTGATTAATATAACCTAATCACCAAGGCCCATAGATAATAGTGTAGCCATTATATTTAGTTACTTCCCATATTTTCATTTTCAGTATTATGATAACCTCATAATGGATATCTTTGTGTATAGACCTTTTTTCTGGATTCCCAATTGTTTTCTTAGAAATTGCTAGAAGTGCAATTACTGGATTAAAGGTCATGACTTTTTAAAGGCTTGGCATATACTTGCCAAACTGTCATCTAAACAGCAATGCCTGCATTTTATCATTAAACAAATTTTTGTAGCATTTTGTCCTTTTAAAAATATTTGTTGAGCAAAAATACTATTTCACTATTTTTTATTACTATTAATGTAAATATACAGATGTGTTTGACAGCTGTTTATAGTTCCATTTCTGTAAAATTCTGTTCATGCCCTTTCTATGTTTCATATTAAGAACTTCCTTCAAAATGTTATAATCAATGTATAAAGGAAGATTATAAAACTTTTCCTGCCATATTTGTGTAAATATTTTTCCAGGTTTGTTTTTAAATGTTATTGACGATAGATTGGTATGGTTTATTTTCATGCAAAATGATGAATTCTGATTATAAAAGTTCCCAAATATTTAACGTTGAACATAAACGAAGTCACAAAACAATACATATAATGTCATGTATCACATAACAAAGTTTCCATCAGTGATGTACCACATATACGATGGTGGTCTCATAAGATTATAATTCTACATTTTTGCTGTACCTTTTCTATATTTTTATATATATATATATATATATATATATATATATACACAAATACTTGCCATTGTATTACAATTGGCTACATTATTCAGTACAGTAATATGCTTATGCTGTGGAGGTCTGTATCCTGAGAGCAATAGATTATAAATACAGTATGCCTTCTAGATATAGTCATATGTTCACACAATAAGGAAGTTGTCTAATGACACATTTCTGTGAAGACATTCCTGTCATTAAGCTACGCATAACTATAAGCCCATTTACATGAAGTTTAAAAATAGAAAATACATTGATGTTTAAAGAGGTTTGTGTGTTTAATATAAATACACACACACACACACACACACACACACAATTTACATATAACATGTGAAACTTCCCCAAAAAGAGAATGATTGATGCAAAATTCAGTCCAGTGTCGCCTCTGTGGAGTGATTGGAGAATTATCAGGAAGAGGCTTCTGGGGTAGTGCCTGTATTCTATTTCTTTGCCTGGCTGGTGAGTACACAGGCATTGATGGTATTGTTTTTAAATTATGTTTTTAGGCCAGGTGTGGTGGCTCATGCCTGTAATCCCAGCACTTTGGGAGGCCAAGGTGGGCGGATCACTTGAGGCCAGAAGTTTGAGACAAGCCTGACCAAAATCGTGAAACCCCATCTCTGCTAAAAATATGAAAATTAGCCGGGCACGGTGGCACACACTTGTAATCCTAGCTACTCAGAGGGCTGATGCAGGAGAATCACTTGAACCCAGGAGGCTGAGGTTGCAGTGAGCCAAGATGGCACCACCGCACTCCAGCCTGGGCGACAGAGATTCCATCTCAAAAATAAATAAATAAATAAAGTTTTTGAAAATACTAATTTACATAATTTATTTTAAAGTGGCAAAAGTCAAAAGAGGGTTGAACTAGTTGAGTAAAGAATAGTTAGTTTGGCATTTTGGAGGTCTATGTATTAGTTTTCTAGGGCTGCCATGACAGTACCACAGACTGAGTGGCTTTGCTCATTTTCTCACAATTTTAGAGGCTAGATCAAGGTGTTGGCAGGGTTGGTGTCTTCTAAGGCCCCTCTCCTTGGCTTGTAGATGGCCATGTCTTCCCATGGCCTTCCCTCAGTGTGTGTGTGTGTGTGTGTGTGTGTGTGTGTGTGTGTGTGTGCGCACGCGCACGCGCGTGCATGCGTGTTGTACTTTCTTCTAAGGACTCCATTTATATTGAATTAGACCCACTCTAATGACTTTATTTTACCTGAATTATCAATTGAAAGACCCTATCCCAAATGCAGTCACTTTCTGAGGTACTAGGGGGTTAGAACTTCGATATATGAATTTGGGAGGGACAAAATTCTGCCCAAACAGAGGTCATTGGTAGTTTCGAGAGAGCAACTTTCACAAAATAGTGTGGGTGAAAGTCTTATTTCTCTAAGCAAACCTCATAGAACTTACATTTTAAAGGGAGGAGGCAAAATAAATAATATATGGCAATACATAAAGTTTTGTCAGATAGTGATAATATCTGAAGGTAGCCGAGGAAGGTAAAGAGAGGTGGGAGAGAGCAAAGGCATCTGTTTTCACTAAGAGTGCCAGGGAAGGGCTTATTCTGATAAGGAAATGCTGGAAAAAAATGGAATAAAGTGAGAGAAAAGTCGAAGAAGTTATCTGGAGGGAAGGAAATGTATTCCCACCAGAACAGTACAAAAGCCCTGAACTGGCTGTATGTTTAGATGTTCAAGGAACAGCAAGGAGACCAGTACGGCTGGGGCCAAGCAAGCCATGGGGAAGACATAGGTGTATCTGAATCATAGAGTTTTATAGGTCCTGATTAAGGACTTTAAATTTTATCCTAAAGGTGATGAGAAGCCACTGAACCATTTTAAGGTGGGAAGTGACATGATCAGATTTGTATTTTACAATAGAGCATCTCAACCACTCTTTGGAAGGGAAGTAGAAATCTCATGAATGGTGGTGCAAATCTCTGTGAATCTCTGGAAACAGGGGGATCAGTTAGGTGATAGTCCAAGCAAGAGATGAAGACAGCTTTGACTAGTGTACTAAGAGTAGAAGTGGGAGGCAGTTATATTCAGGATTTATATGGAGGAAGACCCAACAGTATTTTCTGATGATTTTATGAGGTATGTGAAATGGATATGGCAGAACTTTAAGGATTTAGACAGACCAGCACAATCATCTCCTGAAACAAGCAGCAGAATTCTGTATTAAAACAGAATCATCTGCTGAAAATACATGAAGAAAAGAAGAGGTAGTTCAAATTTTGACAAGCTGAGTTCAATATGCCAGTTCAATATGCCTATGAGACATTCAAGTGAAGAGAGAGAAAAAGAGAATCATCTAGCAAAACTGAGAAAGCAGCTGAGGTCAGATGACATAAACTTGTCAGAGAACCAACTGGCATAATTATATAACTTCATTTGCAATGCATAGCAGCCTGGATGGAGATGGAGGAAACAGAGATAGCAGATGTTTGTTGGTGTTGCCCAAAGTTGGCAAATTGCATGGTTAATATAAGTGGAGATCAAGGAAAACAAGGATTTATTACTTCTAGTTAAAGAATAATTAAAATCGCTGAACAGAGAGTATGTATTAGATATTATGAATATTAGAATATTTTCAGCTGTTAGTAACAAACTCTCAACTCAACTCTCAATTCAAAATTGCTTAAGAAAGCCCTTGTGGAATCATGTCTCAAAAATTTAACTAAAGAGCAATTTTTCCCCATTTCTCCACTTGAGAGGTCTCAGCTTCATTCTAAGGCTGTCCTCTCTGCGGTTGCAAGATTCTGCAGAAGTGTTAGGAATCACACAGACCCTATAATGTCCAAGAAAGAAGAGGGTCTGTCTCCTTTGAAGCTTCATCTTCAAAGGAAGCCCAGGTTTTCACAGAAGCTCCTCAGAAAAACCTTCCCCGTAATGTTCAGAACTGTGTCAAAAGTCTTTCCTTAAACTAGTTAAATATCTTTTCTATAATTGCTCAAAGTGATCAAGATTCATGGCTGGTCTGTGGTTGAGAAAACCTTCCTTGATGAGTGAATAATATCTGAGCAAAATATGAAGAGTGAATTAGCAAAGAAGCAGAGAGAGAAAGATTTTTACATGGTGTTCAAAGTTAAATAATGAGGTAAGTAAACACAGACATAGGATATACACTTAGAGAAATTAGAGACGAGGAAATTAGGTCAAAGAGCAGCTTCATAAAAATGCAGAGAAAGAGTAATGGAAATTTACATAAAGGCTAGGATGTTAGCTTCAAAATGCAGGATTGTTTTGGATTCAAGAAAAGAAATTGCTGACAAGATGGATACTGAGATTAAAACAATTTATGATGCTGGGCAAATTGCCAAGGATGTCAATAAGTTGAGTTGTAAGAACTCTGGTTCAAACAAAGTCAGGAAACACAGGTTTATCCTTTAAAAATATATTATCTGGCTCTATCACTGTTAAATAATATTTAAGTAGTCAAGTAGAAAGGAATATTTAAGGATTGGTTTACACCATTAATGACATAAAAATTGTAAATGTTTTTGTTTTGTTTTATATTTTAGTTATTCCACAATTTTGAAATCTATGAGGCAAATCTTTCACCTCAAATAGCTGCATATGGTGATGTATTCTAAATTTAGAATGTTATACCGGGAGGGTAGAACCTGGAAAGAATATTGCTGAAGGAACTAAAATTGGAATCTAATGTGAGGAGGAACTCCCATATATAGTGAGTGCTTTGGAAAAGGAGGTCAGAAATTAAAGGAATTAATCATTTTTGGAGAATGTAATTATAGTGAAGAATTTTCAGAGAATGAACCAATAGTCCTAAGGGAGATACCTTTATTCAAAGAATGATTTTATTTTTCTGAGTATTGGGTATTAGCAAAATTTTAATTTTACTAAAAAGTAATGTGTTTCTCTCACCTGTATGTAAAACAGCAAGGTTTGAGAAACTTAGTTGTAAAGTTTCAACCAATTTATGATATATGCATGAATAAATTAGTCATGAGAAAATGGATAATCTTTTACAATGATATGTCTTATATGAAGAATTATTGGTAAGCCTAATTTTGTATTTTTCTATGAATGTTGATTTACTAATGACATAAAAAGTTACATTAAGATATCTCTTCTTTACACTCAAGTGGATTGAAAACATCCTGTTCCTAATGATGAACTAAGATACACCTACCCCCGGCCCCAGATCATAGGATATTACTTTACATTCTCTCCTGAAATAAGAGCAACACATAAGTTAATTAAAACAATCAGATTATCTTTAATAGATAAATGCATCAACCATCAAAACAAAACTTCAAAATTCACTTTCCTTTGAAACATTATAGGCTATGTTGAAATTTGTAACCCTCTTAGGAAAATATAGAGACAATTGTCTGTTCTGAGAAAGGGAACTGGGTTTTAAATTTTCTCTCCTGAGGTTTGACACTTATTCACTATAACATAAATTTGAAAACCATTTAGAAAAGAAAGTGACTTTGTGATTGTTAAAAATAAAACCCTTGAAATTTCTCATAAATATAACTGGAAGCCTTTAATGCCATAATAAAATGGAATAGAAAATGCTTAAACTGGAAAGTGATATGTCAACATACTAAAATGGTCCATTCGATACTACATTAGGGACCAGCTTTAGTGATTTATGAAGGAACATTTAGGTCTCAAAGTAATTCCCATAGTTGGGTAAGGCTAGAAGCCAGGCCTCTTGGTAGACTATTCACAGTATGAGAGCAGTGCAAAGGACATTCTAGAGGCAGTTTTTATAGACACCTTCTGCAAAATCATCCAGACCAAAACCAAATAAATAATTTAGAACAATTTCAAGAGTATGAGATTCTCCAGCCAGTAGTCCTTCTTCTATAACCTTCCATTTCAGGGCCTGCGTACTTGACTCTCACTTCTTTTTCTTAAAAATGGGCTCAGAAGCAAATAACCAGTCTTGGGTCACATGGCCAGGAGAAGTAGGAAGAGTGAAGGTTATTGAAGGTTACAGAAAATGCAGGAAGAGTCGAGGGTGTGGCAGAGTACAGAGACTGACTCCTCAAGACCCTTAGCCCATAGAGATGCCTTAGAATTCTGATGTGCCTAGAAGTTGTGAATCTTTAGGATATCAACATCCATGTAGAAGATCCATCCAACGCCCTAGCCTCTTAATTTATCTTACTTTTCTTTTCTGATGATCTTGTCCTGTGTCCTGCACCCACTCATGATCACAACCTAAACAGGAATTCACAGATTTCAGTGTGAATTTGAATTTGAGGGGTTTCTGAAACTTGGACGGTAAAAAATTACATTATAATTTTCATGAATTTCTAAGTGAAATTTGGCATTTTAAAATATGTGAATTTAGGTCACATATTACTCTGTTACCAATAACAATCACACATATTCTCATATATTTCAGCTGTTGAAGTATTACTTCAATAATACATTTCTTAAATCTGCTCCTAGATCCTGTTATTTAATGTGTTAATGTGTTAGTAACTTACATTTGGTATCTTGATACTTCGATAAATGAATTTCAATATAATAGGTTTTTTAAAAACTCTATATTATATTTTATGCATGTAATAAGAGCATTATTCTCAGTATTTTCAGAAATCCACAGACCACTAAACGGGTCCACGTCACAAAAAAGTTTAAGAACCCCTGTAAATCTTGATATTACTAATAACTGCAAACTTTTTTTAATTTGATTTTAAATACTGTGTTCTCTGACCACTGATTCTTCTTTTTCTAGTTTATTTCCTTAAATCTCCTCCCAACTCCAGCAGTTCTTCTACCTTCCCCCACCCAGACTACCAGTGATCTTATTGCTTATTCCTTTTTTTTTTTTTTTTTGTCCTTCATTCATCCTCATGTCCTCAGCTCCTGCCTTGAATGTCAGCTCAGATTCCATGGTTCATATTGAAAACAACTGCCCTATGTACCTTGTCCCTTTCCCTCTTTATGCTTCTCACTTGGCCAAACCCAAACTCAGATTAAATATAACTGTTCACATTTTATGTGTCCACATCCAGGCAGAAGCCATATGCCCCTACCAAGATCTCCCCTTTGCATTCCCATCCCTTGTATTCCCATCCCCAACATTCACCCTCTCACCAGCACCACATACCTAGAGACTCTGAGATCTAATCTGTTCATGCCCTTCAGCCTTGTTTATGACAGTCACCTACAGAAACCCAGGACTCTCTGATTAACACAGATCCAGGTGCCCGTTTTCTGACATCTCTATTCATACTTGACTCTTAAAACCTTCCCGCTGTTTCCTCTAAAACTCACCATCAGTTATCAGTAGAGTCTTCTGTAACTTCCATCTATTCACTGAATGCTTCCTTCACCTTTTAACTTTATCTGAAATCTTGCTCTCCCTGATGACATTGCCCCTTCTGCAGTCTATTCAAAAGTGGTGGCTGTCTCTCTCATACCCCTTGAAGGCTTCACCTGGTGGAGGGTAGATGACCTTCCTTCTTGTCACTTCTACAGTATTCTCTTTCTCTCTTGCCTAAAAAGCTCTGCTTGGAATCTCATACCATCACCTTCTCCCACCCATTTCCCCTTCTTGTCCAAGTTTTCTGCTAGCCTCTAGGGCCACTCTTACTCATTCCTTGAAGACTTTAGTTTTCAGATAATTTTCATTCTTCCAAATGACATTGGAGAGAATGCCATTCTCTTTTATAGTTCTTTCATACTTTCTAGTGATACAATGTAGGCATAAATGATTTTTGCATTACTCTGTCCTCTCAGTTTCTTTCTCTTATTGGTGTTCTTCCCACAGTTCTACCCTAACCCTTTTCATTACTGTCTACATAATCTCAAACATCCTATCCTCTGCCCACTTCCTATCTTCCCTCTTACTTTTATACTCAGACTCCCAAAAGTTTTTGACCTATCAGGAAGGACAAGCCATTGATCAGACCACTATCTGTGTCCCTTACCTTCCTCGTATCCTCACTCTTTCCATATCCAGCTTAAATCCTACAGCCATATAATATGATTACTCCCTTGCATAGACCACCCATTCCTCCCAGAGGTTCCGTTTTGCTTCTCTCTCTTCACCATACTCACTTGGCTAAAGGAATGGATTAAATTTAACTCACTACTTGCTCCAAGCCTACACTCTCCCAGCTAAAGGTGGCCAGAGAAGAATGCCAACATGAACACTGGTTTCACCTTGAATTCATGACCACAAAACTTCAAGTGGGCCCATAGTGCTGCTGGGCCATTCCACTAGATTTTCCTAGCACATCCACTCTTTCTTTCACCTAGATAACTATGTCACACCTTCTTTTTCTCTTTCCTTTAATTTCTAACACAGCTTTACCATATTCCCTGTTTAGTCAATGACCTTGCTTCCTATTTCTCTGAGAAATAAAAGCAATCTGAAGCATTCGACACCTACATATGTGCCCATGTGAACTGCCTTTCTTCCTAAGATCCTGGCTGAATGTTCTGTGTTCCTAAGGACACTCCTCCACATGGAAGCCAGATTCTAACACCTCTCGCTAATTCAAGAATATTGCTTCAACTACCCTTTCCTTCCTCTTCTACATCATTACATTTCTTTTTTTCTATTTGATTTTTCTCATCACCATACAAGTATTCTGCAATATTGCCCACCTTTAAGGGGGTAAAAAACAAATAAGACAAAACAAAACAGAGCAACAATTCAAAGAAAGAAGAAGGAAAAAAAATGAAGGAAGGAAGGAGAGAAAGAGAAGAAGGAAGGAGGAAGAAATGAAGAAAAATGAAAGAAGAAAATCTCTTCCAGTAACTAACGCATGTTCTATTATCTTCTTTGGAGAAAAATTCAACAAATAATTTATCATCTTTACCACCTAATTCCTCTTCCAAAATTCTATCTTAAATTTGGTACAATCAGATTTTCACCCCAACACCCTGTCAAAACAGCTCTTGTCGAGGTTGCTAATGACCTCCAAGCTTCTAATTTAGGAGTAGTCCTCTCCTTACTCAACCTCTTAGCAGCAGTGATGCATATGGCCACTTCTCTTTCTTGGCTTTCTGAGCACCAGTCTGTTTTGATTTTTCTTTTCCCCTTATGAGCTGCTATTCTCGGTCTCCTTTTCTGATTTCTGGTAATCATTCCAACCTTCGAACTTTAAAATCTCCCAGGACTCAGTACGTCAGTAATTCTTTTCCTCTTAGCCCTTAGGTAATCTCATGCAGTCTCAAGGCTTTAAGTGCATGGCATGTATTTGCAGAAAACAATCAAATGTCAGTCTTCTCTGATTTATTCAGCTGCCTGATTGCTATCTCCATTCAGACATCTAAATTGAACTCTTCCCCATCTCCCTTTGTTTGCTTTTTCTGCAGTTTTACCCATCTCAATAAAGTATCTCCAACCTTCTTTGAAGTAATTTTTGGCGTCATTTTCTTTAACACACCACATTCATTTCGTCAAGAAATCCTGTTGGTTTTACCACTAAAATAAATGTATTTAGAAACATCCACCTCTGCTGCTACCATCATAAGGTCCAGCCACCATGCCTTGTCTCCAGGACTGTTGCACTAGCCATCTAATTGTGCTCTTCGCTTGGTGCTTAACACCTACAATTCATTCTTAATATAATGACCACAGTGATTATTTTAAAATATGTCAGCTCTTCTCATGTCTCTGCACAAAAGCCTTTAATGGCTTCCTATCTGAGAAGGGGACTAGATCATATTCATATTTATATTTTGCCTGATCTCTGCCAATCTGGGTCACTACCATTAACTGCCCAGCTCATGACATATAAGCCAGTTTCTGGCAAACATAAGCCTGTTTATTTTATTTCCCAATGTCCTACAAAATTTGATTTAACTAATTAAGATGTCTGTATTTTTTTTTTTTTTTTTTTTTTGAGATGGAATCTCGCTCTATCACCCAGGCTGGAGTGCAGAGTAGCACAATCTGGGCTTACTGCAACCTCCACCTCCCAGGTTCAGGCAGTTATCCTGTCTCAGCCTCCCGAGTAGCTGGAATTACAGGTGCATGCCACTAGGCGGCCCACCTATTTTTTGTATTTTTAGTAGAGACAGGATTTTGCCATGTTGGCCAGGCTGCTCTTGAACTCCTGGCCTCAGGTGATCTGCCTGCCTTGGCCTCCCAAAGTGCTGGGATTACAGATGAGAGTGACTGCACCCAGCCAAGATGTCTACAATATTATTATAAATTTGTGTATGTTTTTATTATTTATATGTTATATTAGTCCATTCTCACACTGCTATAAAGAACTACCCGAAACTGGGTAATTTATAAAGAAAAGAGGTGTAATTGACTCACAGTTTCACAGGCTGTGCAGGAAGCATGGCTGCGAAGGCCTCAGGAAACTTACAATCATGGCAGAAGGGCGAAGGGGAAACAAGCACATTTTTACACAGTGGCAAGAAAGAGAGAATGGGGAAGTGCTACACACTTTTAAACAACCAGATCTCATGAGAACTCACTCACTGTCACAAGAACAGCAAGGGGGAAATTCATCCCCATGATCCAATCACCTTCCACCAGGTCCCTCGCCCAACACTGGGGATTATAGTTCAACCTGAGACCTGGGTGGGGACACAGCCAAACCATTATCATATGCCTTGATTATTTAGCATAGGTATATTCTCTTTTCGTGTAAATGAGAGTAATGGTGTCTACCTTTGATGTGAGCCATAAATGAATACATTAAAACCTGTTTTTATATATCTTAAACCTTTGCCACCCAATTCTAACCAGAAGTATGAATGAGAAAGATAACACTCTATATCAGTATTTCTCAAACTTTCTTCATTATTGCCTCCCTAGGAAGCCTTGTTACACATTATTTTTCCAAGTGTTACCACTTATGAAATTTTAATACCAAAAACCCACTGTGTAGCTATTTATGTTCTGTGGCCCTTTAGTGATCCAAAATTATTATGAGATTTCAGATTTTCCCACCCCACAAGAACCAACTTTCACTTAGTTGGAGGCCATGTTGGCCCTATTGAGAATGCATGCTCGGTGGAGATTCTCACTCATTCCATTCCCTGGAGACACAGTAAATTCTATGAATCAATCAATCCAAACCTTCAGTGAGCTGTGTTTTTAGAACACATTGTTTTGTGATTTTTTTTTTTTTTTTTGAGATGGAATCTCGCTCTGTTGCCCAGGGTGGAGTGCAGTGGTGCAATCTCAGCTCACTGCAAGCTCCGCCTCCCAGGTTCACGCCATTCTCCTGCCTCAGCCTCCTGAGTAGCTGGGACTACAGGCGCCCGCCACGACACTCAGATAATTTTTTTGTATTTTTTAGTAGAGACGGGGTTTCACCATGTTAGCCAGGATGATCTCGATCTCCTGACCTCGTGATCCACCCACCTTAGCCTCCCAAAGTGCTGGGATTACAGGCGTGAGCCACCGCGCCCAGCCTGTTTTGTGATCTTATATAATTAATTTTGTATTCAGTTGTACTTTAGTCTTATGCTATTGGCTTAGTTGAGGGCAATTAAAAAGTACAGAAACAAAACCAAAAAAATACACAAAATCTACTATTATATTATTCTACGATTGTTGAGGACATATTTCTATATAACACACACAAAAATGTCCTCTTTTTAAGGAACTGTGAATGAAAGTTCTCTCAGGTATTGGTGAACCTATAGAAGTGAGCACCCTGGTCTAGGCCAATAAATAAATATTTAGTGTCTAAATAAAATAATTTAATATTAACATTAGATGAGTCTTGAAATTCCTGCATACTATGTATTTAATGGAGAAGGTGAGATCTTGTAAGAGGAAGAATGCAAGGAGGATCACTTCTGTCTAAACTCTGGAACAGTTCATCTCCTAACATCCACCCCACACAAACACACACACACACACACACACACACACACACACACACACACACCCGAAAAAAAAGAAACCTACAGTTAAATATTCCATTCTCTGTGAGCAGTGTAGATATTACTTATTGGAATGTATTAAATAGGAGACTCATTCTCCACACACAAACACTCCAAATAGTTTATCAGCATCTTCCTTCAGTAGAGTGCTCTACTTTAAAAGAACTCTGGGGGTAGAATACTGTGATAAATATGCTTTCCCAATTTTTTGTATTTCTAATACTGTGTTGGCCTCCAGTACAGATTATATCCTGGATATCTGCCCAACTAGACTCTTCCGTAAACTTTGTCTCTGGTCTTCAGACCAGCAGTAGATAAGCTCTTCCTGAGACATTACTTGTTTTTATCTTTTGGATAAAGACATTGGAAACTCAATGGCTGATGTATTTCCGTGTTTGCACTGCATGGCCAAAGCTCAGAGCCAAATCTGCTACATGTCTCTAGCAAAATATATAAAGTATTGTATATTTTACTTTAAAATGTCTGAATATATACGCAGTGGCTTTAAAAAGTGCCTGGAACAACGTAGACACAATAAATATTAGCAATATTTGTACTAGCTTTAGGTGATGTTGCTTCTATTTTGGTATTACCTCTTGTTTTGTATCATGTTTCCTAACTTTACCTTTTTTCCTCTCAATTTTCTTATTTGTTTTCTTTATCATACTTTATCTATCTTCATAAACGATCAGAAATCCTTTTTAGAATGAAGTAGCCTGTAACTTATAAGTAAATATTTATATTTTATCCCCCAAAGAGCCTGGCAAACCATTTTGACTCAGTATTTGTTTTTTCAATTTAACTAGCAAAAAAAGTTATCTAGATAAATACTGTTGGATTACAATATCTGGAAGACTTCAATAGTAAATGTCTTAAGAACATTTATGTATTTTCAAGAAGTACGAAACATGAATCAGATTTCCAATATATGCTTTATAATTAAATTTAAGCCAAAAAGAATTCTTGAAATATTATTTAAAGTTATAAAGAATACATCTAAAATGTGAGAGCCAATAAAATCCAAACAAGAAATTCTTAAAATGGGCACAAGAAGAAAAATGAATTAAAAAGCACTTATATATTTAGTATAATAAGTGTTCTTAGCAAATAGAGAACTGGCATGTGTGATTCTAAGACTACATAGATATTGTAATCCAAGCAGAAGTCTAAAATATAAAGCAAACCAATTTGATAGAGAAATATTTGAAGTAGAAAAAATAATGATGCCATCACATTTGAAAAATATAGTCATCATAATTCTTACATTCTTCCAAGTATCTCAAGTGCTTTTGTGACATTATATTGTCCGAGTTTATTTTTAGAAAGCCTTGGTTTTTATAAATAAAAAGACATTCTTTCTTTTTATAGAGTCACTACAAATGGCTGACTAAACTTCTAAACATATAAATACACTGCCATGGATATATGATACCCAAAATGAATTTGATGTAGAGGAAAAAGTAGTTCACAGATAAAATTTATTTAGATTTTGTCTCTTTCATGTTTTCACAAAGTATATATATATATATATATATATATATAAACATATATATAGACATATATAGACATATATATATGTCTATATATATATTTGCCAATAATGCAGTGTCAGTTCTTTATAAGGTTGCTTATTCCTGCAAACTCTTGTTATTTTGTAATTTTGTTAATTATTTTGCCCTTTATATTGATGATTTAGATGTTTGAACATATCTTTTGTAACTTTCTGCAGCCACATGTTATTCTTTTTGCTTTTGCTCCTGGGACTAAAAACTGTCATCATCAAGAACTTTTAATTAATCTTTAACAGATTTTAAAATAACTAACATATATTTAAATATCATTACAAATAATATAATGCTAGCTCATATTTCTTATTATACTTGTTGAACTTTGGATTCAGTTAAAGGAATAAAGAATCATTTAACTTAGCATTTTCTTACTCTGATTTTTTAATCCTTTTTTACCCATTTTTAAAATAAATACAGTGTGCCACTAAGGCAAAAGTCCCCAAAACTCTATTGTCTTCTTGTTCTTTCATTCTTTAAAAATATATATGGTATGCCAGCTCTTAATCGTGTTCATGGAAACTTGTAAAACAATAATCAATATTTTATAAGCCAGAGAAAATAAATATAAAAGGAAATATTTTATATCTGAATTTTAGAGGCTAATTCCCTTTCCTCAAAGAAAGAGAAGTTATATTATTCTCAAATTAAAGTGAAAATGAGTATGCTTTCTTATTGCTACTTGATTATTTAGGACTATATAGTGCCCTAAAGTCTCTATACTATCCTTTCTGGAATAAGATTTATTTTTCTAAAATTTGAGAATGATAAAATTAGTAATAAATTTTGCTAGGAGTTATAGCATCGATACTGGGAACAAAATAAGGCAACTATATTACAGGCAACAGTAAACATAGTATTATACATATTTCCGGGAACATATTTGACTATAAAAATTTTTCTACAAATTAAGTAGATACTGTTGTCAATGCCTAATGTCTTACATACTTTTCCTGGAACATAACATGTATGAGGCAAGGTTAGTTATACAAAAGATGAAAAATCACAGTGAGAATATGATTACAGTCTCTGCTTTAGCAAAGAGAGAAATGGTAATTCTCTCCTCATTTTAAACATAAACAAGTTTCCTGTCTTTATAATTAACCTATTGATAATATAAACCAAAGCACTTACCACAGAGCATAGCAGTTGCTCAATTATTTTATTTATCTTCAGCAGTTACTAATACACTCTGTAAGCTAGCACACGAATAAGGAACTTCACATAGAATAATATCTTTAAATTACACTATCAGTTGCCATGTCACATTTAAAGAACTCATTCTCTAGTTATTAGATGTACTTGAATGTACTTATATGGCTTAGAGAATGTCAAGTCGTGCAATATATTTTTGCAAATTTGATGAATTTTCATTTATATGTGTTAATTTTAAAATATTGTTTCAATCATTTAATATATTTTCTCCACAGTTCTGCTGCATAGTCAATGAACAGTATGTCATTTGTAGTTTATCTTCAGCCATTTTTAATTAGATGAAATCCAACATTGCACGTTTTAAAACTAAAGATTAGGCATCATTCCAAGTAGCAAATATTTTTGTTATGGCGATTCTTCTAGGTTAATAACTTCTCTGACATTTGCCCAACTGTGTTTCAAATATAGTCTAATAGAATATGTATTTGCTTTCTATAAAATTAGTGTCCTAGAAGATGATAAAATATGTTGAAGTGTTAAGGAAATTTTTTTATTATTTTGGATTGGTCTATGAATTAATGAAATGGAAATTAATATACCTGAGAGGATCAACTATAACTTTACATTAATTTAGAGTGTTATAAGCAATGGCTTAGAATAAGAGTTTACTTTTTGTGAATATCCAGGATAACTTTCACTAGCTTCTCCCTTTTTCGCGATGCATTTCTTGGTAAATATTTTGTTACCATCACGACAGTGGGTGTTTCTAAAACCCATTCATATATTTTGCCCCATCTCTTCTTTCTTAGTGTATTTGCCTCCTCCTCCAGGAAACCCCTTTTCTGCCGCCACCTGGAAGTACCCTCCTTTTTGCTCCCCTCATATCTTTGGCATTCTAAGTGCAATTGTGTCTACCACACCATAATCAGTTGTGGTTTACTATAATTCAACCAAGATCTCTTGAGAAGAAGAAAGGCCATTTCTGCACCCAGTACTGGCCACAGAAGTAGTGGGTTCTTATTAAATTGAAATTCATGAATGGAGGTTTGGCAGTTAAGTTTTTTCCTGTTATATTAAAACTGAGAAGCAATCCTAAAGAAAGGAAAATGACTTGGACAGAAACACACATTTTAATCACATTTAGGTGGTTCCTGCCCGCTTAGTTAAAACAACCAGCATCTTTAAGTTGGATCATGTCAATGTACCTTTCTCAGCAGTGACTTCCTCTCTCTTCCCTCTCAGCTTCCCACACAGGGACATTACAGCCACGGATTTGCTCTTACTTTGAAGAAGCACAGGTACCTCAGTACCTAGATCCTCTTTTGGGTTTGCACAACCTTGGAGATGCAGAGTAGTTAAGTTGTAGTCAGAAGAGCCCTGATTCCTCCCAGCTTAGATTAAGTGGTACCCTAAATCCTAAATACCTTCTAATGCCCTTTAGTTTGGGCCTGGCCAGATACTTCTTTCCTGAGTCCATTACCAGAATTCTTTGGAATGTGGCCTGCAGAGACCACAGACAAATGGCACTCATTTTTCAACAAACGAAGTAGGTTAGAAAATAATTTTCCAGCTATAATAATACAATGAGCCACCAATCATGAAATATTTATTTATAATAGCAATGCACTCTGTATCTTTGTTACAATAACACAATTAGCTAAATGTTACTATCACCATTTTGCTGATGAAGTCACTGAAATTCAGAGAGTTTATGTAACTTGTCCAAAGTCATACAGCTGGTTAAGCTAAGAGCCAGAATTCAAACGATCTAGTTCTAACACTAAAGCATGTGCTCTTAATCTGTATACTATGTTAGGATGGGATTAGTTCCATATGGCAATTTTTAGCAAGAACCTGATATTGGGACATGACATAGCAACAAGAGAAGAGAAACAGAGATACCCAGAAATACCCAGGTCATTCTATAAGTAACTACTATATTGCAGAATAAATAGTGAATGCTAGACAGGCACAGCTAAAATTTCTAGCACTCCAACTCCCAAACAAATTTTGTTAACTATTTGGGAGAGGACCTGACATAGCCTCTGCCATTATCTAAACAGACAGAATCCACATGATTCTTGGAGGAGGAAAAAATTAAATAAACTCAGATTACTTTCTTTTAATCTTCTAGACTCCATCTGTACAAGTGGAAAATTCATCTGGTTCAGTTAAAACTAACATATTTAAAGTACCAATTATATAGTCCAATTAAGGTATTATCTAAATATAACATATTTAGATAATAATTTATTATATTATAAATATCTAGATATTTATAAATATTTATAATATTTATAAATATCTAGATATTATAAATAAATATTTAGATAATATTTTATTTCCTCTAAAGAAACAGCCATGTATTCCTGGTCCAAGATTATATTCTAAACACAGGCTTAACTTAAAGTAGACCATTATCACTACAGAAAGGAAGAAAGGTGCTAAATAACACTTAAAAATCTCACATGTACATTAGTAGACCCTTTACAAGGAAAAGATTGTTAAAGTTTAATGTGCAACTAATTTAGCTTGGTGAAATCTTTCTGATATATATTATAAAATCAACCTATGGCTAGCTAAC
Source organism: Nomascus leucogenys (assembly GCF_006542625.1). Classification (NCBI taxonomy): domain Eukaryota; kingdom Metazoa; phylum Chordata; class Mammalia; order Primates; family Hylobatidae; genus Nomascus; species Nomascus leucogenys. The sequence goes on from NC_044391.1 coordinate 61,832,163, forward strand.
AATGTAATTCTCAGAATATGGAATATCAACATAAGACTTTGTTCATATTTCTGAATTAAGCACTTTAGTGGATATTGGTTTAGATGGGCTGATTGCTTGATTTTAAATCTTATTTGGTGAATTTGGAATGGAAGATTAAGAAATAAAGGTAGAGAGGTATGATTGGAGTAAAAGTTATATTTAGACTGTGAATAGAGAGAAGATTAAGTTTGTGGTCTTTGCTTTTTGTTTTCTGGTGTTTTGGCGTGATTTTTTTTATTTCTATATTTTACTTTTCTTATACATAAGCATGAGATGATGAGGTCCTAAACTTCTAATGCACAGGCAATAGAGGTGAAGAGTTGTGAGAGATTCTAGAGCTATACTGGAGATAAATCAGTTGGACTTGGCACCCAAGTTGATATATTACAGGCGAGGAAGAAAAAGCACTTTGCAAATGACTGCATTTTCTCTTATGAATAATTAAGTGCATGGTACCTCATGAACTGAACTAAGTAGTGCAGGAGGATGGACAATTTTTATAGGAGTAGTGGCAGGAATAGGGAGCATAGAGGGAGAAAGAAGTGGTCCTGTGACAAACGCAAGAACCCCAACATGGAAAAACAGGTAAAGTGAACAGGAGATAAAACAATCCAGGTAAGACATAGTACATCCAAAAATGAGTCAATGCTCCCAAGCTTCTTTTTAGCTTTCCTAACATTTCTCTCAATACCTAGAAAATTCATTATGAATTACTTCATACATGGTAGCATATCGTCATTGACAAACACCTAAAAGTCCCTGTTTCCACTGTCAAGATAAATGAGTATAATAAGACACAAGTCTTGAAAAGAGGAAAAGCAATAATAACCAAAAATTGTATGATGGAATGAATAAAAGAAGCCTGGCAATACTGGTAGAAATGCTGGTATTGAAGGAATTTCAGTTCCATTCACTTGTGGGAATTTGATTTGTTCAATGTAAACAAAATGGTTTCTTAAAGAATTTCCCAGAATTCCAAATGGTTAGAAAGAAGTAACTACTCCTCTGATTTTATAAATAAACTCCTGCAAAAGTGATAAAAGTTAATCTTTTTTTCCCATTTTTTTAACTTAAAAAGAATTTGAAAAGAACTTAAAATTTCAAGGTTTAACACCATGAAACTATGACTAAGGATGAGCCTTTTCGGAAAAGAAGGAAGTCTGAAAAATATATAAACAGAACCAAGGAAATTCTGTGCAGATACAATCCAAAGTGATTAAAATTATTTTATATCTTCAGGATGAGAAACTGAACAAGCACAATCTCTTAGGAATTCTTTAGACTAGTCAATGTCCAATTCTAGCCAGTGACTCCTTACACACTTTAGACTATTGTTAAAACAGCTGAAAAATTATTTCTGCTGTGGAAGTACAAAGAGAAGATTCAGCTGCTTATGATCCTCTTAATAGTTTCAGTGATTCAATGAATTTGGACAGTTTCTTATAAGAAATTCATGTGCATATAGCAAAACAGAGAGACACCAATGAATCCTTTTTGATAGATGGATGACATTGAATTATGCAGTAAGGTCCCAAGGTCTAACAAACAAATGAGTTCAAGGTCATAAAAGGAAGAAAAATCTTAATAGCAAATACCAAATACCAATACACTAGGAGAAAAATCTTAATACCAAATACCACATCTTAATACCAATCTTAATACCAAATACCGATCTTAATACCAAATACCAAAATACAGCCTCAAACAGGTGAATCACTCATTTGTCATAGCCTCAAAGCCAAAGATGACTGAAGACCAACAGAACTTTTTGCCCCGGTTTTATCCTGAGAAAGTTTCTAAGGCAGTTGTGTCTCTGCATCACCATTTGAAACCAGTGGGAGAATGGGATTATTGGCTGTCGTTGCTATTGAGGCTTTTAGAAACCTCTAGTCATTTTCAGCTCTCAACTCATTACATTAAGGAAGGTGGCATCACTGCATTCTCTAGCAATATTTAGAGATGTTTATGAAGCAGCCAGGAGGCAGAGGAAATAGTACTGGGCTTAGATTCTGGTTTATGTTCCATACCGAAGTTTACTGTCTTTTAGGTATGTAAATATAAGCCCTAGTTCCCTAATCTGTAAATACAAATAATGATACATACTTTAACTGTATCTTACAAGAATTTAGTAAAATAAATGTTGTAATGTGTCCTAGACAAACTAGGCACTTACTAAGTGGTTTAAAAGAATTAAAAAAATCCATTGAACAGGCCAAGTGCATGGCCTGCGCCTGTAATCCGAGTACTTTGTGGGGTCGAGGTGAGAGGATTGCTTGAATCCAGGAGTTCCAGACCAGCCTGGGCAACATTGTGAGACCCCATATCTACAAAAAATATTAAAAATTAGCTGGGAATGGTCATGCATGCCTCTAATCCCGGCTACTCAGAAGGCTGAAGTGAGAGAATCACTTGAACCTGGGAAGTAAAGGCTTTGGTGAGCTGTGATCGCACCTTTGCACTCACTCAGGCGACTGAGTGAGTTTGTCTGAAAAAAAAAAAAAAATTCAACAGATATTTGTTAATGACATATTATGGATCAGGCTGTCCAGAATCTTGTGAATAAATGAAATAATTTTAAGGGAAATTGACTGTCATGGCCAGTTAGTTTCACTCTTTCTCTTTATTGTCAATACCCACAAACACCAACCAGTCTCCGCCAAAAAAGAGAAACAAAGCAATAGAACGAGCAATTTTTGTGGTGGGGGATGATTGCAAGGGACAGTCTTTCTTTATATGTAAATAAACCCACAGGGCCATGTATCTGTTGAAAATGTCCAAGAAGTCCTAGTCACAATGCTCAGCTGATCCCTCAAGACTTGCCCTGAAGAGGAACCATTAACCTTGGCATAGTGGAACATGTAAATTTTCAAACTTTCTCTCTGGCTCTACTTGTCTCTTTGCCTCAAAAACTAATTTCAAGAAGGCAAGGTAGAGGCAGGGGAAGGAATAATTTAGCACTTGTTTTTATAAGTATGGCAAAGTGGAATGGGCATTTGAAGTTCCCAGTCTTTCTAACTTTGATTGAGGCTGAGAAAAGTTACTCCTGGTGATAACTCAGTGTATTCCACAAAGTTGGGGCTGTAAATGTGAGAACGTTCTGTCAAACAGCTATTTCCAAAGCCAAGTGCATAGATTACCTAATAAGCCGGCTCTGGTTGTTGGTTAATTAACCACAAATTAAAAACTTGAATGTTATTTATAAAATATTTTGTATACGTTGGGAATAAAATCCGTTATACATAATGCTGTGTATTCTACAGAACAGAACCCAGATACCACGGTCTGGGTCTCTTCTGTCTTATTCCAGACTGAGTATATTCTCACTAAATACTCACTAAAAAATCAAATATCTTTTTAAATGAATAAACTACATTTAATATTGCAAATTCACAATTAATAGATGGTTTTTACTTTGCATTTTAACCCCACTATGTAAGTATTAGACTCCCAATTTTACAGATAAGTAAATGGAGCACAGAGAGATTTCTACCTTACAGATTTGTAAGTTTTACATCTCAGCTCTAGTCTATACTTGCATTGTTGATAACATGTAGACAGGATGGAAACCTGGAAAGAAAAAAATTATGCAAGAGAAAATGTGCAAGGAGAAAGAGACAAAGATGAGACAGAAATGTCAAAAATGAATCAAGCAATAATAATTCAAAGATTCCTTTGTTTCAGACATTGCATTAAATCTCAGTTAATACATTTAAAACATTCGTTTTTACCTCGATAGCTTCACATTGACCAAGTGTTAATTCATGGAAGTAAATGGGACTGCATGATTTTTTTAAAATTATCATTGTCAGAAAATTAACCATACAATACGTTAGATTTCAGTGTCTCAAAGTAAAACATACCTCTGCTTCTTTTAGTGTTTGTTTTTATACATTTCTGCCACAAAATTTAATAAAATAAATACCAAATTGATTTCCTCACCTAGTTCTGACAGCAGTCCCATGGAGAAACAAACATAATTCAGTAATTTGCAGAATGGAACACCACCAGTAAAAGAATCCCAGAAAATTCCCAACTGGTTAGACTAAGACCTTATGAGAGGCCACACACTCAAGTGAGTGGTAACAGTATGCAGATAGAATTGTCTCACCTCAAGTCTCATGCTTTTGTGTAACTGTCACCTTGCATTTCTAAAGATGTAGGTAAGCCAGTTTTAAAAGTCCTCATAATTATAGTCTCACCTTGCCCAAAAATATCAAAATTGGGCTTGTTGAGCATGTGCTTATTGGCCAGGAGGCAGCTAGAAGTTGCTTTTATATTTCCCAGCAAATCAATTGGTCATCACTCTATTGGAAATGCTCACTCCTTTCTCAAAGAGGAAATGCATCCTGGTGATCTGGTGTTTTCTGACAGGGAAAGGGCCAGAGTCAACAGTAAGGAACAAATACAACTGCCAGGATAAGCTGCCAGAAAACCATGTACCTCTGCCAAACAAACAAAGATCTACTTTGCTTGACATGTGGGTTTGGATTCACAATTGCCAAACAAATAGGAGCAGAAAGATTAGTGGGCTTCACTGGATGGAAAAACCCACCGAAGCCACTACACTTAGATGATCAAGCACTTAACGTATATTTATAAACTAATATCAACTTTGATTAGCATAAATAAGAGAAAATGTAACAAATATGTTTGTAAATTTTATGGCTCAATGCTTGATATTCTCAAATATATTATGGTTTGCCTAGAATTACAGACTCAGGGCTGTAGTAGGAACCTTAAAACTTGTAACATTGAACCCTATCATTTTACAGAAGGAAAATCCACATCCTTGAGAAGTAAAACAGCCAAAGATCACAGAAGCATCAGAACCACGTCTTGAGCCCAAATACTCTCTGTTGCTAAAGTTATATAACTAGCTATTGACAGAACAGGAAGTAGGTCTTGAGCTGTCTTTTTTCTTCTCTACCTAGCTTAGTATTTGAGTGTTGCTATCTCAAGTAGGCAAAGGGAGATAAAATCATCAAAAGCAAAATAAGCAAGCTGATACACAGACAATATCATAAAATAGATATTTTAGGGAAAAGCCAAAAATCATCAAATGTGCAAAAATTCTGTTGAACCTCAAAGATCAAACCCATTTTATTTTCTGATTTCTCTTTGGGTCTCTTCTTTAGAAACTCTTAAAACCAATTAGTGTGACTATCCATTACTTTATTTTGTCAAAGTCATGAAGTTAATGCTTACAATAATCTAAAATTGAAAATTACATTAGCATTTTCCCCAAGAAACTGGTTTGAAGCTAATTCAGCTAACTTTCTAAAAAGACACCTCCTTTAATTCTTAACATTAGACCATTCATAAAAATAACAATTTTGATATATAGTTCAAAGAAAATGTTAACAGTAACCTCACTGAATTACAGCAGTTTTACTGAAAATTGTATGCTAGTTTCCAGGCAAGTACAATTTTTCTACCTTACAGATTTGTAAGTTTTACATCTCAACTCTAGTCTGTACTTGCATTGTTGATAACATTTAGACAGGATGGAAACCTGGAAAGAAAAAAATTATGCAAGAGAAAATGTGCAAGGAGAAAGAGACAAAGATGAGACAGAAATGCCAAAAATGAATCAAGCAATAATAATTCAAAGATTCCTTTGTTTCAGACATTTCATAAAATCTCAGTTAATACATTTAAAACATTCTTTTTTACCTCAATAGCTTCACGTTGACCAAGTTTTAATTCATGGAAGTAAATGGGACTGCATGAATTTTTTAAAATTATCATTGTCAGAAAATTAACCATACAATAAGTTAGATTTCAGTGTCTCAAAGTAAAACGTACCTCTGCTTCTTTTAATGTTTGTTTTTATACATTTCTGCCATAAAATTTAATAAAATAAATACCAAATTGATTTCCTCACCTAGTTCTGACAGCAGTCCCATGGAGAAACAAACATAATTCAGTAATTTGCAGAATGGAACACCACCAGTAAAAGAATCCCAGAAAATTCCCAACTGGCTAGACTAAGTCCAAAACAAAGCTCTTCACCACAAATTTACCATTTTTTCAGACAAATTCTTATGAGTGACTAAATTTGCAAAGTGGCAAACTCACAGTAGGCCTTTCTGTACAAATAAATAAGATAAAAAATGCTGAAAAATTCGAACGCTGCACCTACCTTGACTGCGTCCCAGTGGTTACTCATAAAATGGATCCAGTACTCTTGACAAGTTCACTGAAAGTGTTGTCTTCAGTAGCTAAACAGAGCACTTGCTTTTCTTGTGTTGATTAGCCTCAAGCAATTGGGAAAACAGCTAAAAGCTGTGAAAGGCAAATTAGAGAGGTTTTAAATGATACAGGTGAGCAAAGTCCTGAAACACGTTTTTCCAATTACCACAAATTTACCAGAAAACATACTTTTCCACAGCTGTGGGCAGAATATAATTCCTGTGTGATGGTCCTTGATAGAAAGATTACTGTGGTCAACAAGTTTGGGAGATACTGATTATCCTCTGTTGCTTTGTTGATTCTCAACATGCATTTACTTGCACTTTTTAGATGAGAGTAGTCTCTTTTTTTGCCCCAGAACTCTTTTGCTCCTGGATCCACGCAGCCCTTTCACTGGGGAAAGTACTGTTTCTCCTGATATAAGAATGAAAGCTACCTTCTTCTTACATGGCCCTGCCTCCTTGGCCAGAGTGATTGGTTGGGGGATGGAAACCTTCTCCAAGCTAGTTCAATCAAAGAAGCTACTAACTCAGCCACAGTTATTGGTCTGGGGATAGGTGTGTGATCTGATGTTTGCAAAGCAGAGCCTTTCCTTAAGAAGTTTTCATTAGTGTTGGGGTAAAAAGACAGCCCAGTCTGTTTGCTCTTAAGAATACGTGATGTGAGCTAGGAGCTCGTATCTCTCTTGAGAGAAGTCAGTCTGAGAATGTGAGGCAAAACGCCGGGCGCGGTGGCTCACGCCTGTAATCCCAGCACTTTGGGAGGCCGAGGTGGGCAGATCACGAAGTCAGGAGTCGAGACCATCCTGGCTAGCACAGTGAAACCCCATCTCTACTAAAAATACAAAAATTAGCCGGGTGTGGTGGCAGGCGCCTGTAGTCCCAGCTACTCAGAGAGGCTGAGGCAGGAGAATGACCTGAACCCGGGAGGCAGAGCTTGCAGTGAGCCGAGATTGCGCCACTGCACTCCGGGCTGGGTGACTGAGACTCCGTCTCAAAAAAACAAAACGAAACAAACAAACAAACAAAACTGTGAGGCAAATTGTAAAAGAACAAGAGGTGAAAGCCAGAGACTTGGAAGACGCAGGTATTCAATTATCTGCTCCAGCTGTCCCTCAGGCCAGTACAACATCAGCTGTTAGTTTGGGGTTCTGTTTCTTCAAACCAAAGATCCCTGACTACCATGCTACACAAACACTGGAGCTGGAAGCTAGACTTTTACAGAAAAACTCACTATGCCCAGCTTATGCTATTGTTTGCTTTATTTTATCCAACTACTTTTCCAGAAATACAGTGCAGGTGTAGAACAAGAAATAAACATCATGAAATGTAGTAGGAATTGCTACCATTTACTGGGAGTTATCTATTAATCATGCATTTCTGAAATGCTTTACATAAAGCAGTTGTTTTCAAACCGTGATAAGCAGAGTCCCACATGTTCCACGGGGTGATGGGGTTGGGTGAAGTACAGGCGCCAGAATGAAAATAGAGAAGACAAAAATCTGGTGGCTTCCTGCTCCTAAACCCATCTTTGAGTAAAGCATCCCCCTTTCACCCAGTTCAATAATGGATTTCCACATATAATTACTTCTGAAGAAAGGTTATGCTGCCTCTCTAGATAGATAGATAGATGCCATGAGGCATATTATTATCCCTATTTTACAGTTGAAGGAAAAAGGTTTAAAATTTAATTTTTTTTAATTAAAAAAATTAAAGAACATGCTCAAGGTTATCCAGATTAGGCAGCCAGTAAAAGGCAGAGTAGAGTTAGAACTTCGCTTTGCCTGTTTCCAGAACGTCTGACTCTTAGCTGCCATGTGATACTGTTCCCAATATACCCTTGTGGCTCCGACCAGGACAGGCACTCATTGCTTGCTTTATTTTTTTATTTTTATGTATTTATTTTTTTGAGACGGAGTCTCCCTCTCTCGCCCGGGCTGCAGTGCAGTGGCGCAATCTCGGCTCACTACAAGCTCCGCCTCCCGGGTTCACGCCATTCTCCTGCCTCAGCCTCCCGAGTAGCTGGGAATATAGGTGCCCACCACCACGCCCAGCTAATTTTTTGTATTTTTAGTAGAGACGGGGTTTCACCGTGTTAGACAGGATGGTCTCGATCTCCTGACCTCGTGATCCACCCGCCTCGGCCTCCCAAAGTGCTGGGATTACAGGTGTGAGCCACTGCGCCCGGCCTCATTGCTTGCTTTATTGATACTCATATTAGCCAGCTTGTCCTGTTAAAATTTAAATAGCCAAAGATGAAGCAGAAACCTGTAGTCTGACAAAGCCAGAGTTATTGACTGGATGTAGCAAGGAAACACACACCAGAGCAATGATGGAATATCAGGCAAGTGCGAAGGAGAAGTGTCTTATGTAAGGTTTGAGTTCCTGCTGAAGAATTCTGAGGAGGGTGGAAATAAAGTGGCAGTCAGATCTGGATTAGTTTCTGCTTCTGAGGTGGGAATCGGAGGAGCAGGGATTAACTAGAGCTGGGGCTGTCATGAGGGGAGTGCAGTCCAGCAATTGGGTATTCCCACTAATAGGTGGGACAAGTAGAGCAGAGCTGGGGCATCATTGGTAACAGCACCATCCACTCGGTGAGGAGGTCATGATGGCATTCTACAGCAGCTCTGTGATCTTGGTAGTGTTTCCTGTAAACTTGACAGTTGGCATTATCCATGTCTGTCATACGAATCTGAATAAAGGTTTTGCTATTTTTCTGCCTCAGCTGATTTTCACTCTAATCGTAGGGATGTTTTTACTCTTTCAGTTCTCAAACACGCTGCTGTCCCAGCAGGAGTTTTATTAAACTCAACAATTTTCAACGCAAACATCCATTCATGTGTACCTAATATATCTCATATATATTAGGCACACTCTAGGCAGTGGGAAATCAACCATCTAATAAAACACTTTCTTCTGTATGGCCAGGGCCATTAATAGACCTTGGAAAAATAAAAAATAATATTGGACCAAGACTAGCTGGAGGACTCCTGGACTGAGTAGTAAAATCAATGCCTTCTGATATTATATTATGAATTTTTAATACCATCTCTTTAATAGGAAAAAGTTATTTTCTGAGGAAAAGTAATCATAGGAAGGTATAACCCCTTTCTTTGCCCAGGTTCCTGGAAGTTAGAGAGATTATGCAATAGAGAATAAAATGAAAAGAAATATCAGGGGGTCCCACTGAAGGTCACAGCAGTTTCCTCTAACCATCTTCTTCCTTAGACCCCCTGTGCTCCATAAGAAGAAAAAATTCAGGGCCTACAATGGAAGCATAACTCAATCATTTAACATTATAGGTTGAGTACTTTCTATTCACTAGGCTTGATATTAGTCAACACAGCTAAAATATGATTTGGATATCATCTCTGTCTTGAAGTTGTTCATAATATAGAGATATTAGTAGTTGTGGTCACAAAATGTGACACCACAAAGAGAAAATTCTAAATGTTATGGCATCATCAGCAATAGGTAAGCAGTAGAAACAGAGACTGCATCACACTGTCCAGATTGAAGCATCAGAAAGGAGGTTTGTATTAAAAATCAAGTAGTTTTCTACCTATCAGAAAGCCTGCAGTACTGCTCAAGTTTTAATTGAAATTTCTGTTTTCAGCATCTCTCTCCCTATAGCAGGAATTCTTCCTGAAGGAAGTATGAAATCAAAGTTTAGATTAAAAAAATAAAAAACAGGAAATTCCCAAGGAAGAGATATAGTACTCCAAATTGGTTTTACATTTCTTCTGATAGAGAAAAATTATTCACAAGATCAATGATTTGTTCAGGTTTGACATTCATCAGCTATGTGAAAAGCAAAATATGTGTTTACTATATACCATGTAAATACCAGAATTATGATTGATAGCAGTATTCTGATATATATGTTGTTAGATTCAAAACCAACATATATTGAAAAACTCCTCAAGAATATATGTCATTTAAAATGACATTAAATAGTACTTCAATTCGGTCTCTAATTTCTGTTTGGAATGTGGGAGAGAAGTGAAGATGAAGACCAAAATTACGTAAGCTTGAGCCATTAGAGAAATTAAATATAACACACGTAAACATGGAGAGTTTATTTCAAATATCCTGATGTCAAAGCCACAAATTATGAAATTGTATTTGGTTTTCATACTAATACCAAAACATCAAGATGGTATCCACAATTCACTAAATGTCTTTTGAGCAGCCACAGTTTGTACTTTGCCAACCCACATATTCAGGCAAGTACATAAACGTGTCCCCATCACAGATGTAATTTGTGGTCAAAAGACAGAGCATTGTGGAGACCCTGCAGTCATCCTCAGACAAAAAAGGCTTCAGGACAGATCATTTACACTGGGTCAAACGTTGAACTTTAAAGGTTTTACTGTGTGATTGAGGTTTATTATTGGGCATCTTATCAGAATAAAATAATGTGTGGTCTGTGGCATATTTTTAAAAATATGTAGAAAAGTAGAAGGTAAAAAAAATTACAAGAATACAAAGAACTCTTTGAAACAGTTTATGTGTTAGCTGTTTTCCATATGACATTTATTATTTTCCTTCTGTGCCCTTGCCTTGACACAGTAAGTGCAGAGCGCAGCGTCCTTCTGCATTTCTAAAACTGATCCCTTGCTAAAGTTATCTGCAAAAACATGGCAGAGAGGTCAAAAGTGCATGGCCTTTGCAGCTGGACAAATCTGAATTCTAATCCCCTCTCTGCCATCTAGTGCCTATTGGACTTGAGCAAGTCATTTTACCTGACTCAGTTACAAAATATATAAAACTGGGGTAAAAAGACATACCATGGTAGGTTGTCGTAGTCATGTCATAATTGACATAATGAGCCAACGTAGTCTTGTAGCTGGCTGCAGGGCAGTAAGTAGCATCTCTCATAGTAATGATAAGTTTACCATTGTTATTGATAGTGTCCTTAGGAGCTCTGCTACTTGAGGGCTGTTTATATTGCCCTTGTTATCTGCCCTCACTTTTTGACCCTCACTTTCCTGCTCATTTCTAAGAATTACTTTATCTGTATCCGATAAAGCTTTCCCTCTTATGTTTCCAGGCAGCAGGGCAATGTTGAAGACAAGCAAGCAGACAGACACAATTATCTTCCACCTTATAGGGAACATGAATGTGCTTTTAATGACCAGAGATTCAGGAGAAATGCACTAAATCTCACTGAATATAAAAGGACCATGCCAAAGAATGAGCTGTTTATGGTGACTTTTAATATGACAGATAATAATAATTTATTTGGTGGTTTCAAATTTAGAGAATAAACTTCCAAAAATTAACAAAAACTATTATATTCGTAAGTCATTGACTAAATTTTTTAGGTCTTCACTCATTCTAGCAGCATATTCATTGAAGATAGTGCCAGCCAGGCATGGTGGCTCATGCCTGTAATCCAAGCACTTTGGGAAGCTGAGGCAGGAGGATCACATGGGCCCAGGAGTTTGAGGCTGCAGTCAGCTATGACTGAACCACTGCACTCCAGCCTGAGCAATAGAACAAGACCCTGTCTCTTAAAAAATAGTAGTTAATTTATTTAAAAAGAAGATAATGCCTAATAGTTGTGGACATTGGGAAGAAAGAGTATGACTTTTTGGTCCTACTTTACAACAGTTTCTCAAAAATTCTCAAGTCAGCAGGACACGGACCCATAAACTTACTTGACTACAGGAGTAGCCCTTCTAAGTGTCACCCAAGATGTAAAATAAGTCCATAGCATATTATAATACATCATTTCAATTTTTAACTCACAGTATAATATCTCAGGGCAATTGTGCTTTAGATAAAAATTGAATGAGATTAAAATTATCAGAAATACATTACTTAAGTCATTCTGTATAAATGTATAAATGTCTTAAAACCATTGGGATGTGAAGTTATGCAAGATCTACCTAGCATACCTATGTCGTCATTATCTCAGGAAAAATTATTAGTATTTTTACTGTATCTCTTTATCTTACTTTTTAAAGATTGCTTTTTTAATGCACGTATATATGTTTCTTGACATTTTGCCTTCTGGTAGGAATTTGGGACTGCTGGATCATAGGGACAGCATACACATTTGTGATCATATTATTTTAAATGATTAATTTAATCATGTTGTATAAACAGTTCACATGGTCTCACACAGAAAATCTTTGATCAAAAGCCTTTGTTTTTCTTAAATCATGTAAGAATAAGAGACTCTGTTTTGTAAAAGGACCCATTTGTTTTCCGGGGCTATGCAATCTTGCCTTAGCCGAAGCAGACTAAATGAGCAATAGTGACGTGTATCAATGAAATAATATGCACACTTTTGGTTTACCCTTGCAGGTGCACCCACCCTATCGCCAAGTCTTCTCGGCTTACTGCTGCCTGCCTTTGGCATCCTTGTCTACTTGGAATTCTGAATGTGTTGTGACAGCTGCTGTTCCCATCCCAGTTCAGAAGACACTCTTCAACCCTGGGATGACCACAATTCCTTCCAATTTCTGCGGCTCCATCCTAAGCCAAATAAATTATACTTTAACAAACTATTCAACTGATTTGCAACATACATGATGACTGAGGCATTCAGGAACCCCTTCATCCAAAAGAATAAACTTTCAAATGGATATAAATGATTTTTAACTCGTTCCAATATGCCTTATAAACCACTTAACCTGATTCTGTGACAGTTGCATGATTTAACCCAATGGGACAAGTTACAGTGTTCAATTCAATACTATAGGCTGTAGAGTGAAAGTCAAATCACCATATACAGGTGCTTTAAATTTAATAACAAGTTGTGAAATATAATAGAGATTGAAATGTTGATTGTATGTGGTAAATGTAAGAGTAATACAGTCTCTTGTACTTTCCTCACTGTTTTGGGTACTGCATATTATTGAATGGCCCCTATCATTCATGACATCTTGAGTTTTCTTGAAAAGACAATAGAGTGTAACAAATATTTTGTCAGAAATCCCAGTATCAAATCATGAATTGAAAGATTTTGACTATTGAAAACCAAATTCTAGAACTTACTATCAGTATTTTTATTTTCAAAGTAAATAATTTTCTAAATATTTGATTTTCAGAATCAGTTTTTTAATGGTAAAGTTAACATACCATATAAAGATTTTTTTTTACTTTTATATTCTACTCTGAAGTTATTTTATGCTTTTCTTATCAATTTCAAATCTCAAAAATCACAGCTCTTATCTAGAGTATCATAATATTGCTATATTTGTTCATATGTGGAGTGACAAATTTTAAGTAGAGTGCTTCCTTTTTTATTGAGATGTGACAGTCTTTACATGGTTAGGAATAAGTGACAGTTAAGTGAATATCACAATTACTAGTATCTTGGTTTTTCTGCTTCATTCCTAAGTATTACGTTTCTTTATTGCAGATGTCAGATCAAAAAGTCACCTGTAGGTTGAAAAAGCTACCGTATTCCATTTTGTAAAAATAATAATAATAATAGTAATAATAATTAGTTTTAAGCTCATTTCCCACTTCAATGCAATACTGAAAACTGGCTAAAAATACCAAATCAATATATTGCTAATGGTACTTTGAAAAGTATGCAAAACTGGAAGGCCAGGAGGAGGCAAATAATATGTCTTTCCGATGGTGTCTCCCAAGTGTTGGTGCTTTGGGTTTTTATAAGTTGTGAAAAGGAAGATGCACATTTCTTCATTCTCCATGGTGTGCATGGAAATGTGTTTGAGTGTGGATGTAAAAGAAATCGAGTAATAAAGAATTTGCTGGCTCGTGAAATAGTGCAATGTTGGATGCTTCAAGAGGTATAATCCTATTTTATTAGCACAAACTTGCTAGCTAATTAGAGTTTATCTTTTTAGAAAGGACACCATATAGGTTCGTAAAAAATATTTACAGGAAGCAAAATAGATCTATTACTACTTTACCGACTTTACCCCCTTTCTTTAATTTGTATAATTTTTGTACTATATATCGTTGTGTAAATGTTTAGAGCCTTCATTATGAAAATATCAATAAATATTTCATTAGTTTACATTTAACTCTTTGTTATAAAATGAAACTTTTAAAAATAAGTGAAATGGATGATTTCCCAGTGGAAGTATGTCAACAGTCTTAAGATCATTGCCAGATTTCATAAAATATTTAAGTATTTGAAAAAGAAACAAAATGTCTTCATACTTTAGGGAAACGAATACTCTGTATACCTTCTGTACAAATGTTTGTGTTTTCATTGTTACACTTTGAGGTTTTACTTTTGCAATGTGACCCATGTTGGGCATTTTTATATAATCAACAACTAAATCTTTTGCCAAATGCATGCTTGCCTTTTATTTTCTAATATATGATAATAACGAGCAAAACTGGTTAGATTTTGCATGAAATGGTTCTGAAAGGTAAGAGGAAAACAGACTTTGGAGGTTGTTTAGTTTTGAATTTCTGACAGAGATAAAGTAGTTTAAAATCTCTCGTACACTGATAACTCAAGCTTTTCATTTTCTCATACAGTTGTACAGATTTAACTGGGACCACCAGTTTTAAACTGTTGTCAAGCTAACTAATAATCATCTGCTTTAAGACGCAAGATTCTGAATTAAACTTTATATAGGTGTAGATACATCTGTTGTTTCTTTGTATTTCAGGAAAGGTGATAGTAGTTTTATTTGATACTGATAAATATTGAATTGATTTTTTAGTTATTTTTTATCATTTTTTCAATGGAGTAGTATAGGACTGTGCTTTGTCCTTTTTATGAATGAAAAAAATTAGTATAAAGTAATAAATGTCTTATGTTACCCAAGAAAGAACAACTGTCCTTTCAATTTTCCTCAAGTTTAAATTTATTTTTAGAAGGTTTTCATTACAAGTTCGATAGCAGAGAATAAATATTCTGGTTAAGCAACAGTTCAGTATTTGAAGTACTACAAAAAGTACACACATAGAAACACATGCAGAGTCATTATTACATTGAAATAAGATCACCTGGTAAATAACTTCAACCCATGAAGATGTCAGTGAATATCATTCAATGTAAAGTGAAACACTAAAGCAAACTGCTAGATGCTAAGAAAATGAGACTTTTTAACCCTGAATGAGCTGAGCCTGGAATAGAGGTATCTGCATAATGGCATGAATCTATAGGAGAAGTCTGCTACAGGTAAAGCTTCTGAGTCCTGAGACAGGCTGAGCCCAGAAAACTGCATCCCACGGCTGCCTGTATTCTGCCTTCCCATTTTGTCCTGTGTTCTGATCGTGGTTTTGCATTGGAATTCTCATCTCCCTTCCTGTTTCATGAAGCTTGATTCACACTGGATTCTGGTTTTCCTTTTTGGACGTTGTCTCTGTTTCTAGACCTTAAGTATTAGATTACTTCCCTTCTAATATTTTGTATTTGGTATTTGACCTTCAACTGACCTCAGCTCAGATTCTCCAGGCTTTGGAAGATCAAAGCTTCTCTCTGTGAGAATGCATTCCATGTTAATGATTCTCAAACCTGGTTGCCCATCAGGATCACCTGGAGAATGAGAAAAAATTAAAATGAATTCCCTGGACCCCCGTCCAGATTTACCAAATCAGAATCTGGGGAGTGAGCTATATTTTGGAGGGAATGTTCAGTACTACCTGATAGGGAGTTGAGTTTGAGGTTTTCGTGATCACTGCAGGCTAGATTAACTGATAGTGTCAACTGAAAGAAGAATATATTTCAATAGCATGTCTACATAACTTAGTATCTCTTAAGAAAAAAAAAAGAATCCATAAGCTTTGCTTGCTTAAAATGCTGATTTGTATATAATTATTCTTATCTTTTGTTCTACATCTTAATATCAAAATACAATACACTTTTTGTCTGGCAGAAATATCCCCTACCTTGTTTGTATCCAGACTGCAGACAAAAATGCACCTCATAAGATTTCTTCTCTAAAGAAATGTTGACTTTTTCTTTTTCCTTCATGATACTTGGAAAATGAATTAAATTTTAATACTTAATTTCCTGAGTCTATCATCTTCTGGAGGTTGCTAATAAAAAAAAATGATGAAAGCCTCCCCCAAACTTCAATATTTGTTTCTTCAGAACAGACACATGATGACTTTGAATGAATTGACCTGTAAACTAGTTTATAGATTTCACCATTGCTCACCCTATTTTAAAACCGAGTTTCACTTTTCCGTTACTAGAAATAAGTCTGCTACCTGGGGTAATTATATCAGTTCCTATAATGCCATTACTAATTTTGCTCTAGAATTCAGTCAGGCTCATCTTGAAGCACAACCATGAAGTTAATCCTTTTTCATTCAGGATCATTTTCTTTGACACATGCTGCCTTGAAAGCAAAGCCAAATATCTTAATCTTTTCTTGCATTTGTTTCCCAGAACTGCAGTAAAAATTACCACAAACCAAGGGGCTTACAACATATTTTCTCACAGTTCTTGGAGCTATAAGTCTAAAATGAAGGTGTCAGCCTGCCTTCTGGAGACTCTGAGGGAGAATCTGTTCCACACCCCTCTCTCGTAGCTTTTCATGGTTGCAGGCAGTGCTTGGTATTCCTTGGCTTGCGGCTGCAACACTCTAATCTCTACCTCTTGTCATATGGCATATTCCCTGTGTGTCTTGGTGTCCACATTTCTCTCTTTAACAGGACACCAGTTGCTGGATTATGGACCACCTTAATATCCAGCATGACCTCAATTTAATTACATATGCAAACACCCTATTTCTAAAATAGGTCACATTCACAGGTACTGAGTGGACATATATTTTGTCTCAACCTAGTAGTTCTCGTTTCCTCTTTTTAAAACCTGATATGCATCACTCACACTAATGTGGATATGACTGAAATGCTGCTCTAAGTATCTTTTCAGAAAGCATTTATGTTGATAATTACAACAATATGGATGAAACTCAAATGCATTATGCTAATTGAAAAGAAGCCAGATTCAAAATGCTGTGTGATGCCATTTATAGAACATTCTGGAACAGTCAGAATGCTAGTGGTTGCAAGGAGTTGAGAGGAGGTAGAGGGTCTGACTGCACAGAAGCAGCATGAGGGAACTCTTAGAGGTAGCAGAACTGGTTGTGGTGACTCAAATCTATGCCTTTGTCAAAACTCACAAAATTGCCCATCAAAAGGGTGAGCTTTACAGTACGTAAGTTAAAACAACTTTTTAAAAAATGAAATTTTGAAAAGATCATGACCATTGGACAGATCTGTGATAATATTTTAATGCTACCTGTTATTACCTGTAAGATCTTGGACAAGAAATGTGACATTCTGAGGTGTAGTTTCCTCTTCTGTAAAATAGGGATAATACTTCTCCATTGTTCAGAATTCTTTTAGTTGCAAATGACAGACACTCAACTCCAATAGCTTTAAGAAAAATAAAGAGAGTCTATTGGCTCAAATAATGTAGTCTCTAAGGTGGAATAAGGGCTTTAGTAATGTTCTTAGGGTTTCTCTTCATCAGTGGATTCTGCATCTCTGGCAGGCTATCTTTTTGTGGAAGGAATCCGGGGTGCTGACAGTTCCAAACCTACATCCTCCTGATCAGTGGTCCAAAAGTATTAGAGCCTCTCTCACTCTGACTCAGCATACATAGAAAATCTCAGTGAAGACTCAGATTATCCCCAGGAATTTGGTTTATTTTATTTGCCAATTTGGATATCCTGTCCACCCTTCTGAGTAGTCAAAAGGTGGCACAAACATTGTAATAGAAATACCCACCAGCCGGACGTGGTGGCTCACGCCTGTAATCCCAGCACCTTGGGAGGCCGAGGAGGGTGGATCACCTGAGGTCAGGAGTTTGAGACCAGCCTGCCCAACATGGCAAAACCCCACCACTACTAAAAATACTAAAAAATCAGCTGGTGTGGTGGTGTGTGTCTGTAATTCCAGATACTCAGGAGGCTGAGGCAGAAGAATTGCTTGAACCCCGAGGGCAGAGGTTGCAGTGAGCCGACGTCGTGCCACCACTGCAGTCCAGCCTGGGCGACAGAGTGAGACTCTGTCTCAAAAAAGAAAGAAAGAGAGAGGGAAAGGAGAGAAAAGAAAAAGAAAAAAGAAAGAGAGAGGGAAAGGAGAGAAAAGAAAAAGAAAGAAAGAGAGAGAGAGAGAAAGAGAAAGAAAGAAAAAGAAAGAAAGAAAGAAAAAGAAAGAAAGAAAGATAAAGAAAGAGAAAGAGAAAGAGAAAGAAAGAAAGAAAGAAAGAAGGACGGAAGGAAGGAAGGAAGGAAGGAAGGAAGGAAGGAAGGAAGGAAGGAAGGAAGGAAGGAAAAGAAATTACTTCCCACCATGACTAGATGGAGTGGAGAAGGATGGTTCCCCCAGAAGAAATATCAGGTGCCTGTCAGCACGAAGACCCTCCTTTTACCACATCTTAAATGTACACTATTCCTGGTGATGAAAGGTGAGGGGAAACCACTGTCAATCAGTCCCATCTACACTGCTTTTATTATTTCTAAGAATGACATGAATATTCAACTATAGTACAAGTTTCCAAGGGACTTTGAAACTTCATTAGAAAAGCTTATCTACATTACACAATCACTTCAATTAATTGCAGGGAAGGGACGTGTCACATTAAAGTGCTGCAAACACATGCACTATTTTAAGTGAACTATATTCATTATTCACAAAACCTCAGTGACATATAACAATAAAAAAATTGCTCACACATTTGGACAGCAGTAAGTCAGATACGTGGCTTTGCTTATCTGAACTGAACTCTCTCACATGTTCGGGAGTCAGTTGACTGTCAGCTGTTCAAAGCTGCCCTTAGGTGGGGCCTTTAGGATAACTTGGCTCCACTTCACTTTTCTCCCATTCTCCAGCAGGCTAGACCTGGCACGTTCTCACGGCTGACAGAGGTGCAAGAAACCGAGTGGAAACATGTAGCTACTCTCTCAAGCTTTTGCTTGCCTCATGTCTGCTAACATCCTATTGACCAGATTGAGTCATATTATAAACCCAGAGCCAAGAGGCAAGGCAGGTCACCCACATATGTGGGTGGGCACTTTAAAGGTGCAGCAAAGGGTGTGGATATAGGGAGTGTTGAAGAATTGGAGCCAAATGATGTAATGTACCACAGATACTTACCAAATTCCACTGGATCTAAGAGGCCATCGATTTTACTATTAAAAAAGAAAAAAATTATAATTAAACTATAACACAATACTTGTTTATCATGTAGAATTGTTATTCTTATTGAAACAGCTACTTATTTGGAAATATGTTTTTATTGTTTGTTATACTCATGCATAGACAATGAAGAAACTACACAAAAATTGTGCTAAGGCAGTCCTACAAGTTCTCCATATTTAGAATAAGATTCTCATAAATCATTCCTAAACTTTGAGTAGTTGATGCTTGTATTTTGTTACAAAATGTCATATTTTGGTGGTATCGGTGTCTACGTCATTACTTGAAGGATTCTCCAATATTTCCTTCAAGCTTCCGATGCCCATTCTGCCAGTGTTTTCTCAATCTTACGAGGCATCAACAGAAAGTTATTGTGGCCATTGAAAAAAATATGTTCATAAACTCTTCTCTTCAAGAGGTGGAATGTAATTCTGGTCCCCTTGAGGGTGTGCTGAATTTAATGAATCACCTCTAGAGAATGGGATAAAGCAGAAGTGACAGTGGAGGACTTTGGAAACTAGGTAATTAAAAGCCAGTGTGTCTCCATCTTAATCATTCTCTCTCTCTCTTAGATCAATGTCTCTTTGAGAAGCCAGTTGTTATGTTCTGAGGGAATTCAGTCAGCCCTGTGGAGATACTCATATAGTGAGAAACTGATACCTCCTGCCAGCATCCCTATGAGTGAGCCATCTTGCAAGCATATCAGCCTCAGTCAGCCTTCAGATGAATACAGTCCAGGCTGAAAGCCTAACTGCAGTGTAATGAAAGACCTTGAGCTAGAACCACCCAACCATCTGCTCCCAGGTTTATGACCTTCAGGAACTATGTGAGATAATAATTATTTGTTGTTTTAAGCCACTACGTTTTGGAGTAATTTATTACATAGTAATAGATAACTATACAATTGGCATATGATTAAGACTCTAAAGTGACTTGTCGATGAAAATTTTAAGAAAATTAAGTTGTCCAATTTGACCAATAGAAATAACAAAGGTAACCCTATATGCCCAGCTACTCTATTTTTATGTATTTCTGTATGCTATTATTTAATTTCAGCACTGAATTATAAGACACTTAAAAAGCATTCAAACTCCTGTGTTACCTCCAAAATATTTCCAACTCAATTGAAGTAATGATAATATAAACAGTTATGATAAGGTGACTTATGTGTAGGCAATAACAAATCTGCCATAGTTGTCTCCTGGCTAAGAGCAATTGAAAGATACCATTAATTTTAAGATGCATCCTATTTTAAGAGATGTTAACATATTTTAAAAATGTGTGGACTAGAAATATGGTACTTAACAGTTCTTATGAACACTTGCAGCTTCTTTGACTAAATTTAGGGTAAAGAAGATAAAGTTATATTTAGGTTAGGATGTTGAAGAGTAATTGGTTTACTGAAGATGCAAGACTCCAGTTTGGCTGTCTGGGATCCCAGTGGGAGCTGAGATGAGCATGGCTGTCCAGGGAAATAGTTTTTACCTTTATAGCTATCATAAAGGCAACAGCTCAAAGAGTTCTATCTAACTCAACTGTTTCACTATTTCTTTACATCTTCACACATTAGTACAAGCCCATGCATGAAATAAGGACTCAACACATATATAGGGAATGGATTGTTGAACAAAAAAGAGGTTTTAGATTTTCAGTGTTTTAGCATATTTTCTAGAAATATTTTTATGTTACTTGATTGATAATGTGCTTATTTCACATATTCTAATATTGTGAGAACTCTTTCCTAAAATAACAGTTGGCTTTTGACAAGGCTGTGTTTACAGGTTTGAGTCTGTAAAAAATTATAGGTGGAGAAAAGGCTCATTGAAGGGTGATCACTAAAGAGGAAGAAATTTATCTATAGTTGTACACCCAGGACATATCCAGGACCTCCTCTTCTGAGTATTGTTTCTGCAACATTTCATTTCTAAATGTTTGCACCACAGGCATGCTAGATCATATTAATATAAGCAATAATACTCTATAATTTGTGGCACACTCTAACGCCATATGCACAATGTCTCATTTATTATTTATTTTTGTGTATTTATTTATATATTTTATTATGTGTTTCTCTATTTTATCTCCAATCCCACATCACACCATGCTTTCACTGTCATGTATTCAATGTTTGTCCTTTCAATCAATCTTCTTTATTTTATTTATATGCTATTACATGAACAATAAATAGGATTCATATATTTGGTTTTATTTATATAAATTATATTTTGCTGCATATTCTATTCTGCTTCATAGCTCTTTTGGCTAACATTACTTTTTCTGATATATCTATATGTATGTCTAGTTTATTCCTCTGGTTGATTTTGGTACATTTTATCCCTTTGTTCCCATTCTGTTTTATAATCTCCCCACTAGAGATAATTTTACAGTAAACATTTTGCATGCTTCTTTATGTACCTCTATGGGAATTTTTCTGGCATACACATTCGGTAATAGAATTACTAGGTTATTGTACATGTGTATAATATACTATTTATCATGCATATTCATTCATTCAACAGCGTACTTCTCTTCATGTTGAGGATACAGCAATGAGAAAAATTAAGTCATACCAATTTGAAAAAGGTGACTCCAATTTTCACTTCTTTCAACACAAGGATTTCCATTTTCTCATCCAAGCTTGATATTATATAGATACAAAATTTAGCCAATCTGGTCCTGTGTAAAGTGTTTTAATTTACATTTCTCTGATTACTAAATGTTCTGACCACCTCTTTGTATAATTATTACTTATATATTTTTCTTTTGTGAATTGTCTGGTCATAACAAAACATTTTAACATTCTATAGAAATCTTAAACATACACATACTGATATGGTTTGGCTGTGTCCCCACCCAAATCACATCTTGAACTGTAGTTTCCATAAAGCCCACATGTCATGGGAGGGACCCGGTGGGAGGTAACTGAATCCTAGGGACAGGTTTTTCCTGTGCTACTCTCCTGATAGTGAATGGGTCTCATGTGATCTGATGGTTTTATAAAGGGCAGTTCCCCTGCACATGGTCTCTTGCCTGTCACCATGTAAGACATGCATTTGCTCCTCCTTCACCTTCTGCCATGATTGTGAAGCCTCCCCAGCCATGTGGAACTGTGAGTTGATTAAACTCCTTTTTCTTTATAAATTACCCAGTCTCAGGTATTTCTTCATAGCAGTGTGAAAATGGACTAATACACTAAATTGGTACCAGTAGAGTGGGGTACTATAAGGATATCCAAAAATGTAGAAGTGACTTTGAAACTGGTTAACAGGCAGAGGCTGGAACAGTTTGGAGGGCTCAGAAAAAGACAGAAAAGTGTGGGAAAGTTTGGAACTTCCTAGAGACTTGATGAATAGCTTAGACCAAAATGCCAATAGTGATATGGACAATGAAGGCCAGGCGAGGTGGTCTCAGATGGAGATGTGGAATTTGTTGGGATCTGGAATAAAGTCTTTTGGCAAAAAGACTGGTGGCATTTGCCCCTGTCCTGGAGATCTGTGGAACTTTGAACTTGAGAGACATGATTTAGGGTATCTGGTGGAAGAACTGTCTAAGCAGCAAAGCATTCAAGAGGTGACCTGGGTGCTGTTAAAAGCATTCAGTTTTATGTATTCACAAAGATATGGTTTGGAATTGAAACTTATATTTAAAAGGAAAGCAAAGCATAAAAGTTTAGAAAATTTGCAGCCTGACAATGCAATAGAAAAGAAAAACACATCTTCTGAGCAAAAATTCAAGCTGACTGCAGAAAATTGCATAAGAACAAGGAGCCAAATGTTAATCGCAAGACAATGGAGAAAATGTCTCCAGTCCATGTCAGAGATCTTCATGGCAGCCCCTTCCATCACAAGCTGGTAGGCCTCAGTGGGAAAAAATGATTTCGTGGGCTTGGCCCACAGCTTTGCTGCTCTGAGTAGCCTCAAGACTTGGTGCCCTACATCCCAGTATGGCTAAAAACAGTCAATGTACAGCTCAGGCCACTGCTTCAGAGGGTGCAAGGCCCAATTCTTGGTGGTTTCCACATGGTGTTGGGCCTGCAGGTACACAGAAGTCAAGAATTGAAGTTTGGGAACCTCTGCCTGGATTTCAGAGGATGTATGGAAACACCTGGATGTCCAGGCAGAAGTGTGCTGCAGGGTGAAAGCCCTCATAGAGAACCTTTGCTAGGGCAGTTCAGAAGGGATATCTGGGGTGGGAGTCTCCACAAAGAGTCTCTACTAGAGCACTGCCCAGTGGCTGTAAGAAGAGGACCACCATCCTCCAGACCCCGGAATAGTAGATCCACTGGCAGCTTGCAACATGTGCCTGGAAAAGTCACAGACACACAATGCCAGCCTGGGAAAGCAGCCAGAAGGGGGCTATACCCTGCAAAGCCACATGGTCCCAAAGATCATGGGAACCCACTTCTTATATCAGCCTGACCCTGATGTGAGACTTGGAGTCAAAGGAGATCATTTTGGAGCTTTAAGGTTTGACTGCCCTGCTAGATTTTGGACTTGCATGGGGCCTGTAGCCCCTTTTTTTGGCCAATTTCTCCCATTTGAAATGGGTGTATTTACCCAATGCTTGTACCTCCATTGTATCTAGGAAGTAACTAGCTTGCTTTTGTTTTTACAAGCTCATAGGTGGAAGGGACTTTCCTTGTCTCAGTTGAGACTTTGCACTGTGGACTTTTGAGTTAATGCTGAAATGAGTTAAGACTTTGAGGAACTGTTGGAAAGGCATAATTTGTTTTGAAATGTGAGGACATCAGATTTGGGAGGGGCCAGGGGCAAAATAATATGGTTTGGCTGTGTCAGCATCCAAATCTTATCTTGAATTGGAGCTTCCATAATCCCCACATGTTGTGGGAGATAACCGGTGGGAGGTAATTGAATCATATGGCGGTTTTTTTCCCTTGATGTTCTCATGATAGTGAATAAGTCTCACAAGATCTGATGGATTTAGGAAGGACATTTCCCCCACACATTCTCTCTTGCCTGCTGCCCTGTAAGATGTGCCTTTGCTCCTCTTTTGCCTTCCACCATGATTGGGAGGACTCCCCAGCCATGTGGAACTGTGAGTCCATTAAACCTCTTTTTCTTTATAAATTACACAGTCTCAGGTATTTCTTCTTAGCAGTACGAACATGCACTAATGCACATATCTTATGAGCAAGTGATTTCACTTATGGGTAAGTGATTTCACTTATGGGTATATATGATAGAAAAATGTGTGCATATGTGCACCAAGTATCAGAATGTTCATGCTAGCATTGTTCCTAATAGCTCAAATTTAAAATCGACCTAAATGCCCATCAATAATGGCTTAGATAAATACACTATGGTAGTGTATTAGTCAGGTTCTCCAGAGAAACAGAATGAATAGGATAGAAAATAGATAGATGAAAGATAGATAGACAGACAGAGATTTATTATGAGAGACTGGCTTACATGATTAAGAAGTCCCCCCATTTCCTATCTGCAAGCTAAAAGCCCAGGAAATGTGGTGGTATAGTTCCAGTTCAAGTGCAAGGCCTGAAAACCAGAAGTGCTGATGTCAGGGCAGGAAGTGATGGATGTCCCAGCTCCAACAGAGAGAGTAAATTCACCCTTCCTCTACCTCTTTGTTCTACTTAGGCCTTCAACGGATTGGATGATGCCCAGCCACATTGGTGAGGACCATCTTCTTTACTCAGTCTACTGACTTAAATGCTAATCTCTTCAGGAAACATCCTCAATGGCATACCCAGAAATAATGTTTTGGCAGCTATCTGAGTATCCCTTAACCCCATCAAACTGGCACATAAAATTAACTATCACAGGTAACTTTCATATAATAAAATATTATACAACAATGAATATGTAGAGCCTATTGCTATATTCAACAGGAATGTATCTTACATACAGAAATAGGATGGAGAAGCCAAACACAAAAGAATACATGCTGTAAGATTACTTTTTAAAAAGTTCAAGGACAGCAATTGCCATGGTTTGATCATTACACATTTGAGCACGTATCAAAATATTACACATACCCCCAAAATATGTACAACTATTATATATCAATAAAAAAAGTAGAAGAACAGGAAAAATTGGTCTATTTCCTTAGAAGTCAGGATATTGGTTATATTTGGAAAGATAGATGAGAGTAGTGAGTGTCAGGGAGCATTAAGGGACTTCTAGGGAGATGGTTTTTCCTAAAATGGGTGGTAATTGCAGTGTGTGAAAATTCATTAAGTTTTACACTTATGACTTGCACAGTTTTATATATATCCATGTTATGTTTCAATAAGATACTAAAAATTCACTAAGCCTATTTGTACATAACTCTGCATTTCTAATTATGTCCTAAGGTAAAATTGTTAGAATAGGGAATGTGACTATTTCATGCACATATCTCCTACAAGGGGCTTATAAAAGTTTTTATTCTTGCTTAACAAGAAATACAGATGACTAAAGAACAAATCATAATCAAATGTGATAAGTCCTATGATAGCGAAGATTTAAGATACTTTGAAAATGGCGTGGGCTTGGCAGCAGCAGTCTAGGAATCAGGAGTTTCTCAGAGGGAACAATGGATATGAGACTACCTGAAAAGAAAAAAGCCTGGGTATTACATGGGGACCAATGAGGAGAAGAAGTTGCCATCAAAAAGAAAGGCACTGTGAAGGCACCAAATTGAGAGAAGCCTAGTGAGGCTCAGAGGTTGTAAGGACAGTATGGCTGGAGTATGAGAATTGAGGCCAGAGTGATGGACAAAAGTGGATGGTGAGAGCTTTATAGACCCTGCTAAAAAATAAATAAATAAATAAATAAATAAATAAATAAATAAAAACTGTGCTTTATCTAACAGGTAATAGGCCACCTTGAAGGGCAAACAAATGGTGAAATAATAATGTCCGCCTTTTACACCTAATTCAGACTACAGTGGAGGACAGCTTAATGCATGATTGTCTGTAAAGTAAAAATCTGAAATATCATCATGACTCTACAAATGACTTGCTTAGATAAGCAGAAATATGTTATATTGCTTAAAAGTTTCTCTCTCTAATATTTCATTGTTTACAAATGATGAGATTCTCCTTTAGAGAATATTGTCATATAGATATTTTAAAAGTGGATAGATTAACATTTCCCTCCGCACTTAACCTGTTGTGCCCAGAAACATTGACTGACTACTTACCTATTTTCCATTTCCAAAACCAATTATTGGGATGAAAACTACTGGTATTGAGTGATTTGCAAATTACCAAAAGGACAAACTGTCTGATGAATTGTAGATTTCTATATAATTCTATTTCTTTCCTTTAAACAAGTGTCCCTTAAATTTGAGGAAATCATAGCTGAAATCAAACAAATCAACTCAACAATCACAAGCTATTCGGTTGACTAAAATTATTATTAAAATGTTATTTAAATATATACAATGTAAAATCAGTTATAAACTTCTTGTTCTTGTAACTCATATCAAAGCAAATTTAAAAATAAAACAAAGATACAAGGCTAGTAATATTAAAATTAATAACTGATTTAATATGACTATTGATGTTGTTTTGCTGAAATTAAATTGCTGCCCATGGGCCTAGATATCTGAATCCTTCCACCATATTTTTCTATTCTAGTTTTTGGCAGACAGTGCTGACATTTGGACATCACTTAGTGCAAAATCATTATTTATCATTAAGTTCACATCTGTTCCTTTCTTATTAACCAGAGATTGTACCAATGAAATTGGCACTTGGCACCAATGAAATTGTAAACACATACTCTAGGAATACAATTATAGGAAACATTTAGTTACCCCATGGTCATCTACAATATCCAGAATACGCCTGCATTATTTTTAAAGATATCATCCAAAGATAATCATCGAATGATCGGAAGTTTTAAATTCTCCTTAGTACTCTCAGAATTTGTGGAAAGCAGGTTCTTAGACCAGAACCAGCTTGAAGAACCCCAAATTAAGTCGTGATAGGCAAGAGTTAAAATGCAAATATTATTTGTAAAGAATAGCACAGGCAACCTTTTCACATCCTAACTCAAAATAATTTGAGAAGAGAAAGGCTTTGAAGAAAAGGAAATACAACCTTATTTGGCTTGATTCAGGGATTAGAAATGGTCAATATTTAAAGCATTTGTAGTGGTCTGAAGCTTTCAGAAGGTGCTAAAATTACAGATTCCACAGTGATCATCATCCAGGATAAAGAAGGTGATTAAAGAGGAAGAATGTAAAGCATAATGTGAATATCTAATAAAAATTATCCTTAACATTAGTAAATACAGACATAGTTACACTTTTCATTTCAGATACACTTGTGTAGAATTAAAGTTATTCAGGAAAGTAAAGAGGCAGACTTAGAAAATGACGTCAGGCCCCAACGGGATTGTGTACCTTGCTAAAGCAAACAAGCTCTCAGATAAGATTGACTGATTGACATTTTTGGCACTTGAGACACTACTGATCCTGTATATTCATGACTTTCTCTTACTTGAATTGTAATTCCTGTTCTTAAAAAAGTAATCTTCTTATGGATTGGCAGATTGCTTGTTTCTGAAATGGCTCATATGGCATGAAATGGCATAATCTAAGCAATCCCGTTTGGGAGGACTTGAAAAAACACTTGAAAAATCTTGGAAAACACAGCAACTCTTTGAAAAAAAAAATTACTAGAAGACTTAAATGATAGAGTGGAATTCCAGATCTAGAAATACTGACCGAGATACATGATCCTTGTGAATTTCAGGTTTGTTCACTCTAATAGGAGGGAGTTTACATAAATAATTACTGGCTCAACCTCTCTGTATCATCAAATCAAGCAGAAAGATACATTTCCTCCAAATTGTATCCCAAAGTTCTATAATATTAATATTAAACAAAAAGACAAATAAATTATGTCTCCCTCTACTTATTCACTTGGATCTCACATCCATCCTATAAAGAGTATTTCTATCTCACTCCACATATATGCTTGGTCCTGAGCACTTGTGGGCTAAGTCCTAATTGACAAGCAATCTCTTTCTGTGCTTTGAATGCAGGAAGAAAAGTACAACATATTTTTATAACACTATTTTCGTTATCTCAATCTGTAAAAAGAAATCGCAGTCTTTCTTATTACTGACACCTAGAACTTTACAGTGAATTTATTTTTGTGTTTATTTTGCGTAATCAAACACTGTTTAGCCAGAGAAATACTGCCTCCAGGCCACTATGAAGTTATACAAAATCATGATTCATTAATGATCAAATAAAGAATGCTGCATATTCAAGTTCATAACATTTTTTTCTTTTAGAAACAGGGTCTCACACTGGCAGCCCAGCTGGAGTGCAGTGGCACAGTCATAGCTCTCTGCAGCCTGGAACTCCTGAGCTCAAGCCATCCTCCCACTTCAGCCTCTAGAGTAATTAGGACTATAGGCATGAGCCACAATGCTCTGCCAATATATTTTTTTGGAACTTTTTTTTTGTTTTGCTTTTTTTCCTTTCTTTCCCTATTTTTTTAAATTCTGATTAGCATAACATAGTGATGAATCTTCAAGGGGAGAACTCTGTTCTCTGGCACTCAGAAAAGCTCAGTCTGGGTGGCCATACTAGAGAGGCATAAAATGCCATGTGGGTCAGCAAGCCCAGACCAAAGAGCTGCCTCAGACAGATGTCTGTCCCCAGAGTAACCACAGGAAGCCCTTTGATCTCCAGGTTGGCCCATTACCCTCCACCTTCTGTGACAGGCTGCTCTTTGGGGTTGGGTTCCTGAGCAGCTGCCTCTTTTATGCTCATTCTCTAGAATCTGCTAAGGACAAATGCCATCTTATTCATCACTCCTTCTAATACCTTCATTTACCTGTGTCTTCTGATAACACCTCTCAGAAAGCTATAGTTCTTGAAAGTTTCTATAGGATTTCTAAAATTTCAAATATGCAGTCACTTAAAAAAAACCACACCACAGAAAATCTGGCAATTGCTATTCAGGAAATGAATTTTAAAAGATGACCAATTGGGCTATGCTGGCTTTGAAGAAGTAGACTCATAAAATCAGGAGAAGGTGGGAGTTAAGTAGTGGAAAGCAACTGCTTCTCATGAGCTGAAGAGCAGCTGGCAACACACTTGAATGTTACCATGCAGACCGTTTTAAGGCCTCTAAAATAGATTTTCTCATTAATTATTTAAAGGGTCTACCAGGTTTGATTTAGTTTGGTTTGGATTTTTAGTTACGATCTCTGGGAAGTTGATTCAAAAGATTTCTAACACATGTGAGGCTAAATATAGACTTACTTGAACTTTCATGGTTAATTTCTGTCTATCTGCTCTCATAAACATTGGCATTTAAGAATTAAATAATTGTAGGCCACGTACAATAAGACAACGCATAAAATAATTTTCAGTGCATAATCTCTTAGATGGCAAAATCGATGATTGCTTTAAAAAATATGCCATTCCCTTTGACAACTGTATTTGTTTCTTATGACCACTGTAACTAATTACCACAAGCTTGGTGGCTTAAAATAACAGATTTATTCTGTCACAGTTCTGGAGCCAGAGGTTCCAAATCAAGACATTGTCAGGGTCATACTCCCTCTAAAGGATCTAAGGAGAATCCATCCCTTGCTTCTTCTATATTTTGGTGACTGCTAGAATTCTTTGGCTTGTGGTCACATCAGTCCAACCTTTACCCTTCTCCTCTTTGCCTTTTCCTCTTCCATACATGTCAAATCCTCCTCTGTCTTCCCCTTATAAAGACATATATTGAATTTAGGACTAATCCTGATAATTTAGGATAATATTCCTATCTCAATATCCTTAGTCACACATGTAAAGTCTTCGCCACATGACAGTTTCCAGGGATTGAGACCTGATATCTTAGAGAACTACTATTTAGTCTTCTGTTTTTCCAACTTAGGCTTCTTTTC
The DNA here is from genome assembly GCF_006542625.1 of Nomascus leucogenys. Classification (NCBI taxonomy): domain Eukaryota; kingdom Metazoa; phylum Chordata; class Mammalia; order Primates; family Hylobatidae; genus Nomascus; species Nomascus leucogenys. The sequence goes on from NC_044391.1 coordinate 61,862,359, forward strand.
CTGGAGTGATAATCTCAATAAAAAAATTCCCATAAGCAACGTGATTGTTTCACAGTTAATAAGTTTATGTTACTATTCTGAATAACAAAACATGTAAAACATTATACTATAAATTACCTGGCAAACTTTTCAAAGGGTTTCAAAACAATGTTTCCCAGAGCTGTGGTTTTACAAAATGACCTAACATTATTTGTCTCATACCTGAATCAGTATATTTGCCACATAAATTTCCCCAAATATTCATCATTAAGGAGTATTGAGTGATAAATACCCTAATTTTTCTATTCCCATTTTTTCCTAGTTCTCCTGGACATAGGTAAAATAAAGTATGAACTTTAAGCTTTATTTAATATTTATAACTAAATAATTCTATTTGTTACATAAATTGACATTAAATATGTAGATTCTAAATCTGAGAATGTACTAGATACTGTCAGTCCAAAAATCCATTCATCTTACCTCCACCACTGATAGTTCATCTCTTTCCTGTACTGCCATGCACAATTTCTCAGGAGCTTGCTCCTGTATTGGGGCTTTAATCTTTTTCAATGTTATTATTACATGAGCTGATTTTAAGCCCCTCCTAGACTCGTAGTAGAAATGCCTCCATTGAGATGAATAACTCACATGTTTTCCAGGAAGGATACTCACAGGTATGCAGCCTGAAACAGCCACAAACATGTTCTCAAATTTGTTTCAACTGAGCTTTCCTTCCATCAGCAAGCTACCAGGACTATCATTTCTTCATTTCCCAAGTTCATCCTTGGATGCATCCCTAAACACTCAACACAAGGAAACATATTATACAAACTCTTCAAAAATTCCCAAGGGAGAACTAAATTCCTTGGCTGTAAGTCTTCATTTGTTTCTTTTTCCTCTTCAATCATTTTCTATCCATGATGTATGCCACTCACTCTCTATGTACTTGGATTTTACCTGGTCATTTTCTTTTTCTATCTCTCTGAGCAGTTTTTTCCAGACTTCCATTTACAGACTCCATTGCTAAAGCAGCTGTTATTTACTGCCCAGCAACCCTTTCCCCACATTCAAGGGTATAACATCTCAGTTTTCCTCCTCTAAGCCAGACGATTAGGTTAATTTAAACCCCATCCTCATTACTAAAAGTTGGCCCTGATTGGCTTAAACCAGTTGTATCCTGCTGGCTCTAGAGATTGGTGCAGGGGTGGCATTAGAGTTAAGATGTGTTTCAATGCAAGCAACATAAAACTCATCCAATAGGACATTTACTGTTGTCTCATCAAAAATCACAAAGACAAAAATATTCAACTCGTATCAGGCTACCAATAACAAACAAAGTAAAACAGCAGTAGAGCTGCCTTTCAAGAAACCTAAGGAAAGAAAATGCAAACCACAGGTCTTCATATATCAAAGCTGAAGAAACATATTTTGAACATGGAAGAACTCATTGGATGCTCTCCACCTGTGCCCTTTTTGAGGAATCTACTGCAGGGTAAGCTTTACACAACCTAAAGCCGACTGGAAAATTCCAGCAAAGGAACTGATGGTGAATACTGCACATAATTGAAAAGCTAAAACTTAAACCATAGTGAGGTTATAGAATAATAATTTCAAAACATTATACTTTCTGACAGAGTAGAAAGAATGCAACTTTAAAAAGGTGGAAACAAGAGAGAAAGAATGTAGAAAGTAGAATGATATTATTAACTTTTGTATAGGCAACAGGCCTCAAAAGATACTATTTAAAACTAATATGGGAGATAGTAAAAAGGTTAAATACAGAAAAAATAATATTAAGGGCATTATAAAATGTATTAATGTAAAATTAGCCACTAGAATAAAATATAAAGCTTTTTAAATACCAAAACTATTTTTTAAAAAAGGAAAAAAGACACACCAAAGAGAAAAAGAAACAGTAAATATTACATAATTTGCATATGTACAACTTAAGATGATACAGCGTAATAGAATAGACAAAATAATAAGGGCATGAAAGATCTAAACAACATAATAATATAGATCTTTTTAGGTATATATCAAGCACTACACCCAAAAGTTTAAAAAAATAATTTTTCTCAAGTACGCATGAAATAGTCACAATTGACTCTATATTAAGGCACACACAAAAACATAGTAAGTTTCATGCAGTGGAAATACTCTGTAAACACTGATCTCAGTGCAATATGACCAGAAACTAAAAATAAAAGCAAAATATAAAAACGCATCACCTAGAAGGGACATAAAATGTGGAATGGGGCAAGGCAAGAAAGAACCCTATTGGAATGGATTAGAATTTCTAAAATATTTGTGTATGATGTATATATGCATGTACATGTATGTATATATAAAAAGACATATGTATGTATATGTGTGTATGGTTTTCTACCCACATATACATATCCTTGTTTATGTGAACATACATTCGATCTATGTGGGTAGTATGTATGTATGAGTATACACATGCATGTATTTTCTAATTTTGTTCACTGAAAGGGCAAAGGTCCCCAACAGCAATGACTGCAATGAGCATGTCTAGATACCAGATCTTAGTCTCTGCTACCACTCAACCTAAAAAGGAACCAGGGCTCTTCTGCATAATGACTAATTCCAGGGTTAGGGCAGGGCAGGGACAAGATGAGCCTGGAACATTAGTTCTGCCAGAAAGTAAGAGCTATCCAAAACATGATGTGGAAGATTTCACAAGAATAAAAACGAACTTGAAGGATTGCCACTAGTCAAATCTGGGACCATGTGAACAAGATAAATAAGGACAGCAATGAATTATAAATCATTGAAAAAATAATATATGAGTCTATCATGATGAGAGAGAGAGAAATGGGAGAATTAATGAGGTCTCTTGCTCACAATAAAATGCTAGGTGCTGACAAGCAAATGATCATATTTTGTTTCTTGATCAGTTAATATGGTGAATTACATTGACTGATTTTCAAATGATAAACCAATATTGTATTCTTGGGTAATCCATTTTTATACATTTTATTAGGGATTTTTGTGTCAATTTTGTATGTTCATGAAAGACATTTATCCATAGTTTTTTCTTCTTTTAAAAGTTTTGTCTGGCTCAATGTCATGGTATTCCTGGCCTCATAAAATGAGTTAGAAAATGAGTTCGTGTCCTTTGTAGGGACATGGATGAAACTGGAAAACATCATTCTCAGTAAACTATCGCAAGGACAAAAAACCAAACACCGCATGTTCTCACTCATAGGTGGGAATTGAACAATGAGAACTCATGGACACAGGAAGGGGAACATCACACTCCGGGGACTGTTGTGGGGTGGGGGGAGGGGGGAGGGACAGCATTAGGAGATACACCTAATGCTAAATGACGAGTTAATGGGTGCAGGAAATCAACATGGCACATGGATACATATGTAACAAACCTGCACATTGTGCACATGTACCCTAAAACCCTAAAGTATAATTAAAAAAAAAAAATACTAAAAAAAAAAAAAAAAAAAAAAAAAAGAAAATGTTCCTTCTATTTTCTAAAAGAATTTTTGTAGGATTGACTCTTTTTTTCCCCTTTGTTCACTAAAATATCAGCATGGGACAAAATAATTTTTAAGAATGTTTGCACCTGATTTAAGGTCTTTCTTCTTTTCCATGTAAGGATTTAAAGAAATGCAAATCAAAACCACAATGAGGGGACAGGTGCCATGGCTCACGCCTGTAATTCTAGCACTTTGGGAGGCCAAGGTGGGCGGATCACCAGGTCAGGAGATGGAGACCAGCCTGACCAACATGGTGAAACCCCATCTCTACTAAAAATACAAAAATTAGCTGGGCGTGGTGGCATGCACCTATAATCCCAGCTACTCAGGAGGCTGAGGCAGGAGAATCGCTTGAACTCGGGAGGCAGAGGTTGTAGTGAGCCGAGATTGCACCACTGTACTCCAGCCTGGGTGACAGAGCGAGACTCTGCCTCAAAAACAAACAAACAAACAAACAAACAAACAAACAAAACGAGATACCATCTCACGCCAGTCAGAATGGCAATTATTAAAAAGTCAAGAGTCAAAAAACAACAGATGCTGGTAAGGTTGCAGAGAAAAAGAACAACTCTACACTTTTAGTGGGAATGTAAATTAGTTCCTCCATTGTGGAAGACAGTGTGGCAATTCTTCAAAGACCTAGAAGCAGAAATATCATTTGATCCAGCAATCCCTTTACTGGGTATGTGCCCCAAGCAATATAAATCATTCTGTTATAAATATGCACGCACGTGTATGTTCATCGCAGCCTATTCGCAATAGAAAAGACCTAGAATCAATCCAAATGCCCATCAACAGCAGACTAGATTTTTAAAAAGTGGTACATATACACTAAGAAATGGTATGCAGCCATAAAAAGGAACAAGATCATGTCCTTTGCAGGGACATGGATGGAGCTGGAAGCCGTTATTCTCAGCAAACTAATGCGGGAACAGAAAACCAAACACCGCCTGTTCTTACTTATTAAGTGGGAGCTGAACGATGAGAATACATGGACACATGGTGGGGAAGAACATACACTGGGGCCTGTCAGGGGGCCGGAGGGAGGGAGAGCATCAAGAACAGCTCATGGGTGCCAGGCTTAACACCTGGATGATGGGTTGATCTGTGGGACAAACCATCAGGGCACACGTTTACCTATGTAACAAACCTGCACATTCTGCACATGTACCCCGGAACTTAAAATAAAAGTTGATTAAAAAATAAGTAAATATAAAATAAAATACTAAAAATAAAATAAAATGATAAATTATCTCTAACCAATGTTCTAATTGCATTGCACTATGTTCTGTTTTCACTATTATTTAGGTTAAATATTTCCAAATTCTTTTGCGATTTTTGAACCATGAGTTATTTAGTATTTGAAATTGTTCAATTTTCAAATACTTTAAGCTCCCATTGTTCAGCTCTCACTTATAGGTAAGAACATTCAGTGTTTGTTTTCTGTTCCTGTGAGATTAAAATCTATTTTAATTGATTTTAATTTAATATAATTGTGGTGATCTCTCTATAATTTTATTCCCCTTAAATATATTGGGACTTATTTGATGGTCTAGAATACGCTCTCTCTTGGTGATTAGTCAATGTGCACTTGAAATAAATGTGCATTCTGTTGTTTTGTATGAATAGTGTTCTATAAATATCATAGGCCATGTTGGTTGTTAGTATTCTTCTGATCTTCTATATCCTTACCAATTTTCTGTATTCTATCATTAACTGAGAGAGGAGAGTTGTGTACCCAATTATAACTTTGAATCTGCCTATTTCTCCTTTCAGTTCTATTGGTTTTGGTTTTGGTGTGTTTTGTGTGTGTGTGTGTGTGTTTTTTTTTTCTTATTTTTTGTATTTTAAAGCTCTGTAATTGGGTACAAATACAATTAGTATTGTCACATATACTTGATGACTTGATCCTTTTAATACAATATCTCTTAATATCTCTAGTAATATTTCTAGTCTTAAAGTTTACTTTGTCTCATACTAATAGGTCCACTACAGTTTTCTTATGATTAGTGTTCCCTCTTTGCATTCTTTTATTTATTTACTATTTTTGTCTTTCTATTTAATGCGCATTTTCTGTATAGAGTTTTATAGTTCTTCCCCTTTTCTGTTATTAGCCCTACCACTGCTGTTTTCATCTCCATGCTTTTGCTTACTGAATCCTTCATATGACTCAAAGAATTGAAGAATGTTTTGCAACTCACAAAAATGTGTAACAGAATTATGTGATCTTTAGCTCTTTTTAATTTCTAGCCACAGACATATACTCTTAACACAGACATATACTCTTTTGTTTGCTTGTTTTCAAATACTACTTAGAATGTGGCTTATCTTTTTCTTGTACATGCTTCCTGAACAACCCCAAAAATGGACAACACTTTTCTTCATTCTAATATTCTGCTTGGTAACTTAAACCTCAGCAGCCACATTGTATAAGATGCATGGAGCTATAGGAGGCAGTTTAATGAGCTGCTTTGCAAAGCCTAGCAAGTTTCTCAGTTTTTAAATTTAATTTTCCAAGTTAACATTAGCTTCATATGCAGATAATATTGGTTTTAAAAATACAGAAATATATTTCTTTTCCCTTAGAAATGTGGAAGAAGAAAGAGGAAAACTGGTTTGGCAGTTTTGTTCCACAAAGTCTTTGAGAATTTAGGCTCCTTCCATTTCACCGATCTGTTTTTTCTAGTCTTCAAGATTTAAGAGGGTTGCAGGCAGTGGAGAAGAAGATGGGAGGAGACAACAGCAAAGGGCATGTTTTGGCTGCTTTTAATGAAGCTTCCTGAAATCTACCAAGTGACAAAGTTTTACCTTCTTCTTAGGGAAGCTGGTAAATGTAGTCCTTTTTCCCTAGAAGGCCATATACCTTAAAAATGACGGCTGAGGCAAGACAGTCCTCTGACTTCTTTATCTTACTTTGTATTTATTTACCTTACCCAAGCTGAACGATGTCCTGCATTTATTTATTTATTTATTTTTGGCCTGCGCTGTCTTTTTCACTACTTGTCAACGAATTTCATGTGAAATATTGGATTCCTGGCTTTCCTTGAAAAAGCTGACAGATCTAGCAACAATGGGATATGTGTCCACCAGGAAAGAGCTGGAATTGAGTACAGCCTCCCTCTCTAAAGGAGGCCTTCACTCTGCAGATAGCAGAGGTTGCTGCGCCTTCCTGTTCCTAACCCACTGGCCAGCTGCCTGGCCCCACAGGCATTTGTTGATACTGCTCCTGTTTCACACCCTTTCCCCAGGGCAATGACTGCCAGGTTAGCTTATACTTCATAGCTAAGGAAGGTCACTAGAGAAGTGTCTTGAGTCACTATGCAGCTTTAACACTGAAGCTGGTTATAATTTAGTTTAACATGCCATGTATAGTTTAATTTCTCTTTTACTAAAAGATATTTAGGCTACTTCCAATTTTTATTACATAGAATTTTGTATATACTTGTATGTATTATATATGTTCTTTATATATTTTATATATACAGTTGGCCCTCCATATCTTTGAGTTCCACATTTGCTGATTCAACCAATAGCAAATTAAAAATAGTTGGAAAACACAGTAAAAATAATACAAATTTTAAAATATACTATAACAACTATTTACATAGCATTTACAGTGTATTAAGTATTATAAGTAGTCTAGAGAAGATTTAAAATATACAGCAGGATGTGTGTAGGTGATATGCAAATATTACTAGCCATTTTATATAAGGAACTTGAGGATCAACGAATTTTGGAATTCACAGTGGGTCCTGGAACCAATGCCCCCATACCAGGTACAACTGTAGTATTATACATATACACAGACACACTGTATCTACCTCATATGGTGTGTCAAGAATTGCAGTTACATAACCCATGTAAAGCACTTAGAAGAGTGTCTGAAACATATAAGAACTGCAAAATTAAGAAAAGTCTGAAAGATCAAGTTTTAGAGATTATATGAAATCACCAATATATACAAAAAAATATATTTAATCAATTCCAAGCTGAACTTTTTTTTATATTTTAGCATCTATAAAGTTGGGATGTGTCTTATCATTGATGGTATCTCACAATTATGGTCATAAAAAAGGCTTTTTTTCAAGTAGATGAGCTTATGTGAGTGCTTGAGAACTTGGTCATGACATTAATACATGCTCACTACAGCTAAGGAACAAGCACGGCTCACAACTGGAGAACCACACCTAATGGTGTTTACATCCAGAACATCTTGATTATATTATGAATTGGTGTTTATTGAAAAAGTTACTGTGTATGCAAAAACACATAAAAGCAGCAGCAGTGCGTACATTTTATATTGATGAAGTAAATATTCAGTGTTGAAGAAATAACTGCAAGTACCAAAAGTTGCTGAATGGATGTCAGAGATTTGGAAGAAAATATGTGAGACTAAACTGTGCTCCATCATCTACTGTCTTTATGGCTCAGAGAACTAAGAACACTAAGTACTCTGAGTCAAAAAGTGATTTATAAGAGAACACTGAGTCAAAAATGATTCACAAAATGAAGATGATTTAGGCATATCTCAGCCAATTTATCTCATTTATATTTTTCCTTTCACATGCAAGACTAATATATTTCTAAGTATATCTAAAAGAGCTCACTAACCAAAACAGCGTGGTACTGGTACCAAAACAGAGATTTAGACCAATGGAACAGAACAGAGCCCTCAGAAATAACGCCGTGTATCTACAACTATCTGATCTTTGACAAACCTGACAAAAACAAGCAATGGGGAAAGGATTCCCTATTTAATAAATGGTGCTGGGAAAACTGGCTAGAAAGCTGAAACTGGATCCCTTCCTTACACCTTATGCAAAAATTAATTCAAGGTGGATTAAAGACTTACATGTTAGACCTAAAACCATAAAAACCCTAGAAGAAAACCTAGGCATTACCATTCAGGACATAGGCATGGGCAAGGACTTCATGTCTAAAACACCAAAAGCAATGGCAACGAAAGCCAAAATTGACAAATGGGATCTAATTAAACTAAAGAGCTTCTGCACAGCAAAAGAAACTACCATCAGAGTGAACAGGCAACCTAAAAAATGGGAGAAAATTTTCGCAACCTACTCATCTGACAAAGGGCTAATATCCAGAATCTACAATGAACTCAAACAAATTTACAAGAAAAAAACAAACGAACCCATCAAAAAGTGGGCGAAGAACATGAACAGACGCTTTTCAAAAGGAGACATTTATGCAGCCAACAGACATATGAAAAAATGCTCATCATCACTGGCCATCAGAGAAATGCAAATCAAAACCACAATGAGATACCATTTCACACCAGTTAGAATGGCCATCATTAAAAAGTCAGGAAACAACAGGTGCTGGAGAGGTTGTGGAGAAATAGGAACACTTTTACACTGTTGGTGGGACTGTAAACTAGTTCAACCATTGTGGAAGTCAGTGTGGCCATTCCTCAAGGATCTAGAACTAGAAATACCATTTGACCCAGCCATCCCATTACTGGGTATATACCCAAAGGACTATAAATCATGCTGCTATAAAGACACATGTACACGTATGTTTATTGTGGCACTATTCACAGTAGCAAAGACTTAGAACCAACCCAAATGTCCAACAACGATAGACTGGATTAAGAAAATGTGGCATATATACACCATGGAATACTATGCAGCCATAAAAAATGATGAGTTCATGTCCTTTGTAGGGACATGGATGAAACTGGAAACCATCATTCTCAGTAAACTATCTCAAGGACAAAAAACCAAACACTAAATGTTCTCACTCATAGGTGGGAATTGAACAATGAGAACTCATGGACACAGGAAGGGGAACATCACACTCCAGGGACTGTTGTGGGGTCGGGGAAGTGGGGAGGGACAGCATTAGGAGATATACCTAATGCTAAATGATGAGTTAATGGGTGCAGCACACCAACATGGCACATGTATACATATGTAACAAACCTGCACATTGTGCACATGTATCCTAAAACTTAAAGTATAATAATAAAAAATAATAATAAAAAAAGAGCTCTTTTGCTAAAGAGAAGATTTCTAAGTGGTAAGAAAACATTGTAAAATTGGTACCTTTTTCTTTTTTTTCTATTATTATTATACTTTAAGTTTTAGGGTACCTGTGCACAATGTGCAGGTTTGTTACATATGTATCCATGTGCCATGTTGGTGTGCTGCACCCATTAACTCGTCATTTAGCATTAGGTATATCTCCTAATGCTGTCCCTCCCCCCTACCCCCACCCACCACAGTCCCCGGAGTGTGATGTTCCCCTTCCTGTGTCCACGTGTTCTCATTGTTCAGTTCCCACCTATGAGTGAGAACATGCGGCGTTTGGTTTTTTGTCCTTGTGATAGTTTACTGAGAATGATGGTTTCCAGCTTATTCCATGTCCCTACAAAGGACATGAACTCAACATTTTTTATGCCTGCATAGTATTCCATGCTGTATATGTGCCACATTTTCTTAATTCAGTCTAGCATTGTTGGACATTTGGGTTGGTTCCAAGTCTTTGCTATCGTGAGTAGTGCCACAATAAACATACGTGTGCATGTGTCTTTATAGCAGCATGATTTATAGTCATTTGGGTATATACCCAGTAATGAGATGGCTGGGTCAAATGGTATTTCTAGTTCTAGATCCCTGAGGAATTGCCACACTGACTTCCACAATGGTTGAACCAGTTTACAGTCCCACCAACAGTGTAAAAGTATTCCTATTTCTCCACATCCTCTCCAGCACCTGTTGTTTCCTGACTTTTTAATGATGGCCATTCTAACTGGTGTGAGATGGTATCTCATTATGGTTTTGATTTGCATTTCTCTGATGGCCAGTGATGATGAGCATTTTTCCATGTGTTTTTTGGCTGCATAAATGTCTTCTTTTGAGAAGTGTCTGTTCATGTTCTTCACCCACTTTTTGATGGGGCCGTTTGTTTTTTTCTTATAAATTTGTTTGAGTTCATTGTAGATTCTGGATATTAGCCCTTTGTCAGGTGAGTAGGTTGCAAAAATTTTCTCCCATTTTGTAGGTTGCCTGTTCACCCTGATGGTAGTTTCTTTTGCTGTGCAGAAGCTCCTTAGTTTAATTAGATCCTATTTGTCAATTTTGGCTTTTGTTGCCATTGCTTTTGGTGTTTTAGACATGAAGTCCTTGCCCATGCCTATGTCCTGAATGGTAATGCCTAGGTTTTCTTCTAGGGTTTTTATGGTTTTAGGTCTAACATGTAAGTCTTTAATCCACCTCGAATTAATTTTTGTATAAGGTGTAAGGAAGGGATCCAGTTTCAGCTTTCTACATATGGCTAGCCAGTTTTCCCAGCACCATTTATTAAATAGGGAATCCTTATCCTATTGCTTGTTTTTGTCAGGTTTGTCAAATATCAGATAGTTGTAGATATGTGGAATTCTTTCTGAGGGCTCTGTTCTGTTCCATTGATCTATGTCTCTGTTGTGGTACCAGTACCATGCTGTTTTGGTTACTGTAGCCTTGTAGTATAGTTTGAAGTCAGGTAGTGTGATGCCTCCAGCTTTGTTCTTTTGGCTTAGGATTGATTTGGTGATGCGGGCTCTTTTTTGGTTCCATATGAACTTTCAAGTAGTTTTTTCCAATTCTGTGAAGAAAGTCATTGGTAGCTTGATGGGGATGGCATTGAATCTATAAATTACCTTGGGCAGTATGGCCATTTTCATGATATTGATTCTTCCTACCCATGAGCATGGAATGTTCTTCCATTTGTTTGTATCCTCTTTTATTTCATTGAGCAGTGGTTTGTAGTTCTCCTTGAAGAGGTCCTTCACGTCCCTTGTAAGTTGGATTCCTAGGTATTTGATTCTCTTTGAAGCAATTGTGAATGGGAGTTCACTCATGATTTGGCTCTCTGTTTGTCTGTTATTGGTGTACAAGAAGGCTTGTGATTTTTGTACATTGATTTTGTATCCTGAGACTTTGCTGAAGTTGCTTAGCAGCTTAAGGAGATTTTGGGCTGAGACAATGGGGTTTTCTGGATATACAATCATGTCATCTGCAAACAGGGACAATTTGACTTCCTCTTTTCCTAAATGAATACCCTTTATTTCCTTCTCCTGCCTGATTGCCCTGGCCAGAACTTCCAGCACTATGTTGAATAGGAGTGGTGAGAGAGGGCATCCCTGTCTTGTGCCAGTTTTCAAAGGGAATGCTTCCAGTTTTTGTCCATTCAGTATGATATTGGCTGTGGGTTTGACATAGATAGCTCTTATTATTTTGAGATACATCCCATCAATACCTAATTTATTGAGAGCTTTTAGCATGAAGGTTGTTGAATTTTGTCAAAGGCCTTTTCTGCATCTATTGAGATAATCATGTGGTTTTTGTCTTTGGTTCTGTTTATATGCTGGCTTACATTTATTCATTTGCATGTGTTGAACCAGCCTTGCATCCCAGGGATGAAGCCCACTTGATCATGGTGGATAAGCTTTTTGATGTGCTGCTGGATTCGGTTTGCCAGTATTTTATTGAGGATTTTTGCATCAATGTTCATCAAGGATACTGGTCTGAAATTCTCTTTTTTGGTTGTGTCTCTGCCAGGCTTTGGTATCAGGATGATGCTGTCCTCATAAAATGTGTTAGGGAGGATTCCCTCTTTTCCTATTGATCGGAATAGTTTCAGAAGGAATGATACCAGTTCCTCCTTGTACCTCTGGTAGAATTCGGCTGTGAATCCATCAGGTCCTGGACTCTTTTTGGTTGGTAAGCTATTGATTATTGACACAATTTCAGAGCCTGTTATTGGTCTATTCAGAGATTCAACTTCTTCCTGGTTTAGTCTTGGGAGGGTGTATTTGTAGAGAAATTTATCCATTTCTTCTTGATTTTCTAGTTTATTTGCGTACCTTTTTCTAAGTAGTATGTACAGTAATTGTATATCTAACATATATGACATCATAGACTGATGAAATCTACGAATGAACAATTTCTTTAGCAATTCAGTGTTTTTAGATCCTGGTCGAGATTTAAAATCCAAGGAGAGGGGCATGAATAGTCCTGTTTAAATCACATGCCAGCCTATTGTCGTTGAAAAGGGTGGGGTACCTGATGGGCAGTTCCAACACAATTTAATTCGATAATGATGGGAGAGATTTCCAAAGAAATATCAGAATCTTATTATAAAAAAAAGGAACATGAATATTGAGCAAGCAATACAATTGGGTTAAAAAAAGTGCATTATGAATTTTGGCAGCTTGACGACTGCCAAGATCTATTGTAAAAAAAAAAAAAAAAAAAAAAAAAACTGAAGCAATTTAAATTAATCAATAGTCATGAGATATAAATTCACCAGAATCTTCATCAGCATGATGGCATACTCTAATTATTGTCTGTTATATGTTGTTATATATATTTTCCAGTCTATCATTTTTCTTTTAACTTTGTTTACATGGTGCTTTTTCATACAGATCATTGTTATTTTGGTATTGTTGAGCATCTAGAACTCCCAGCCCATGAAAGAAAGGGATTTAAGCTCAACAGAGTATGTTCTCTTGAAAGCAGCCAGTATAACTGGGTTCAGTGCAGCTAGAGAATGGAGACAGATCCTCCGATATGCTGACGAGATAACTAACTGGGCTGTTCAAAATAGTGAGTTGGAGATTTCACCCTAGGTGTCAACAGAGGGGCAAGCCCTTCGTAGATTACTGAGTCTTCATCTCTGTCTTCCCTTATGCTGTGTTGTAAATAACAAAACATAGAAAACAGCCTACACAGGATCATTCTTGATCCTTGGGGAACCCAAAATTTCCAGAAGGCATGGAATCCTCTCGAGCCCCTACAACGAAGTTAAACTGTCCATGTGTATCACCAAACACCCATGTCCAATACTGACTTTATTCTATTATTTCCATGATATCTTTCAAAAGAGGGGATCATGAGCATATGGAATTTTATCCCTTAAGACATCTAGATGTTTTCTGTCTTGGCTAAACTTCAACCTCAGTAGTAAAGCAATAATTATGTAAAGCCAGTATTTATCTCAAGTACTTTTTATTAAATATTCAAAAATGCTAACAGAAATGGAAAATGTGTACATACAACTTTGTAATTTAGAAAAACGACCAATAATCATTCAACCAAGTATTTTGACTCAGAGGTTCTTTTTTATAAAATCTGATTTTACTTTTGGTACTTCATAATTGGTTTATTTTAGTCTGTAAACAAACATTAAGAGAGATAAGAGAACTCTTAACTCCCGAAATATAACTCCTAACTCCCGAAATATAATTTAGAAGACTACATTTTTATTCATACAACATAAAACATTAAATCATGTCTTTATCCTTCATGCTTCATGATGACGATGTGTTTGCAAACACATATTTAAAAACTCGAAAAATATTTTGAAACCAAATACCTGTACTAATGCTGAGGAGAGGGAATCATTCTGAAACAAAATGTGTAAAGAATAAACAATTGCAACATCAGTCTCCCCACAAGTTTATGGAATGATCACAGAAAGCAATTCTGAGTTCACACAATAATCCACTTTAAATGCTTGCCATTATGATTTGTTTGTGATTCTGGAAACCATAAGTACTATTATTTTTGAAAAGCAATTAATGCAAAACAGCAGTATTAAATGTGTGTCAACAGAATTACTCATTAATATAAATGCTTTTCCCAATTATGGTGAGAGGTTTTGATTATTTGTAGTCAGAGGAAATTAAATTAAATAAACCCTAATATCTAGGGCCTTGCCATTTTGCTTCATAAGCAATAGATATTTTAAGTTAATCCTTGAGGTTGATTGGCTGACTGCCATTATTAGACCAGATCCTGGGTTTCTAGTGGGGAAAGTTAGTCCTAAGAAAAAGTCATCTCCCATGATACCTTAAATGTAGTTGATGCAGGTGTCATTTAAATTTCCAGATACAGAAAAATTAAGTCAAACGTTTGAGAATGAATTTTCAATATGTCTGGTAGATACTTTATAAACTTTCATAAAATGCTTCATTAAAAAGTATAAAATAATAACAAAGATTTTGCATTTAATCTGAACTATAACTTATGTGATTTCCTGTCGTTAGCCTAGACATATAAATAAACTCTATGGACAGTTCTTGTGGGCTCAAAGACCAAGATTTGAAGATTATTCAAGATTCTTTTTTTTTTTTTTGAGGCAGAGTCTCACTCTGTCGCCCAGGCTGGTGTGCAGTGGTGCGATCTTGTCTCACTGCAAGCTCCACCTTCCAGATTCAAGCAATTCTCCTGCCTAAGCCTCTCAAGTAGGAAAAAAAAAAAAAAGACTCTTGTTAGCCCTAAGACCAGAGCTTTGTCGACAAGGACATCATCATTTGAAGTGAGCTTTAATGTCTATTCACAAGTTATTTTTGTAATTCTATTCCAAATTCTTAAACTTGTCAAATCACAAGATGATATATAATATGTCTTGCTTTTTATGAAATGACAATTTTCAAAAATGACCTAGATAAATAACTTAAAAGAGAGATAGCACACTTCAGAGAAATATTTCAAAAAACTTTCTTCATGGAACAAATTGGTTTTAAAACAGCACTGCCCCCTGAAACATTCTGAGATGATGGAAATATTCTATATTTGCACCATCTAAAGTGGCAGCCACTAGCCAATGAGAACTTGAAACATACCAGTGTGAGGAGAAACTAAATGTTAAGTTTAATTATTATTAATTTAAATTAAAATGGTCTCATGTGACTAATGGCATGTTGGATGTCGAAGCTCTAGGATATAGATTCCCTATTCGAATAGCCATGATCACTCATCATTTGTTAATCATAAGAAAGAGGAAACAGTGAAACTCTATAAAAGCAGCTCAGCTCTTCTGGGTCTCAGTGAATACGGACACTGGATTAAGTCATCCCAAAATGGTGTCAAGAATTCTGGTAATGAATAATCCAGTCTCATCAATTAATATGTTAAACTACTGATCCACAAAACTGATTGTATTCATTTTTCACCTTCCCAAACAGAATTATATATTAATCACTTCAGACAGTGGTGTTTACTTATAAGGTTACCACCACTGACCTAGTAAATATAGATATGTGTAGTTATGAGTCTGGCTTGGAAATCAGTTTCCCAGAGGTATTCTCAGTCATTCAATTGTTATTTTGCAATTTGTGTTAATATAGAATAAATAGAAAATACTTTTATTACCTATACTTTATTACCCATACCTATTGTAACAAATGTATATTTATTGATTATAAAAATTTGCATGTTTAAAAAAATCCAAGCCATACAACATATAAAATAAAGTTAAAAAAATTCTATCAACTAGAAACAATTATTGTTAAATTTGTTACCTTAATTCCAGACATCTCCATTCATAAAGAAACACAGAGGTATAGATAACTAGATTGAGATCAAACTAGTATTAAAATAGAATTGTACTTGTTATTTTCATTTTCAAAATTATGACATGCTATTTTGTTTTAATTTAAAATTTAAAAGTGAACAATGCTGCATTAAAATGAAATGAATTGTTGTTAAATTTTTGGTAATTGCTTCTTCATCAAAAAAATACCATGACCTAAAATATTCATCTAAATTAAATTTTAAATGATTACCACAAAATTTAAGTTGTTAAGTCATTTTTGTTTTTAGCTAAATATCTCGGTTGCAGGCAGTAGATGAATGGCTCATATGAAGACGAGGAAATGAATGTTCAAACACTGCCTCCTACCATCCCTCTTCTTTCACTTAAAATTAGTGATCTTGTTTTTGGTTTTTGTTCTTATTTTATTTTATTTTATTTTATTTTATTTTATTTTACTTTGTTCTGTTTTAAATTATATTCTGAAGGTTTATATCACTTACACTCTATTCTGTAATATTTGGATTCTTAATGATAACTCAAGCACAATATGACCAGCTCCCAGCTCTCCAGTAGATTAAAACTTGCCCTTCCTAATGTCTTGGCCATTTGGGTCATAAGTAGCTTCAGGCTTCCACTTGCTCCGTCCATAAAACTTGAAGTCATTCGTCATTCTTGAGTCCTCTCCATCTCCCTCATTCCAATTCCAGACCATATTCTGCTGGCTCTACCTCCTAAATGTCTCCAGAACCTACCCACTTTCCAGCACCTTCACTGCCATAACTTGGTCCAGGTCACCATCCCTCGCCCTCAGATCCTTGCACAGTCTCCCACCTGGCCTTCCTGCTCTGCTCTGGCCCTGGCCCCTCAGTCACATCTCAACACAGCAGACAGAATGATGCTCTTACAAAGACAATACAGTGATTTTAACCCCTTGAGCAAAACACTTCAAAGCCCTAACATTGGCCTAGAAAGCCCAATGCAGTCTTGCCCTGTTACTCATTCCATCCCATCTCCTACTATTTCACTCCAGGCACATTGGCCTTCCCAACTACACCAGGTATGTTCCCGCCTCATGCTTTTCATACTTGATGTTTCTTCTTTCTGGAACCACTTTGCTTCAGACTCTGTCACCATGAAAGATTTACTCAGATGCCAACTTCTCAGGGTGGCCTTTCCTGACCACCCTATTGATTGATTGATTTAAATATTTTATTGACACAAGTATGTGTATATATTTATGGGTCACATGTAATGTGATATTTTGTTACATGCACAGGCTGTATAACCATTAAGTGAGGGTGTTTGGGATGTCCATCTCAAGGATCTATTATTTTATATGTTGGGAACATCTCAAGTCCTCTCTTCTTGTTATTTTGAAATATACAATGCATTATTGTTAACTATAGTCGCCCTCTCTGCTATCGAACATTAGAACTCATTCCTTCTATCTAACTGTGTGTTTGTACCCATTTACCAACCTCTCTTCATCACCATCTCCCCAATACCCAAACACCCTTCCCAGCCATCATCCTACTGGTAACCATCATCCTACTCTCTAACTTCACGAGATCAACTTTTTAAGCTCCCATATATGAATGTAAACATGCAATATTTGTCTTTCTGTGCTTGGCTTATTTCATGTAACATAATGCCCTCCAGTTCCATTCATGTTGCTGCAAATAGTAGGATTTAATTCTTTTTTATGGCCAAATATTATTCCATTGTGTATATATACATTCCATAGTTTTTTCTATTCATCTGTTGATGGACACCACTCGGTTGATTCCATATCTTGTTATTATGAATAATGCTGCAATGAACATGGTAGTCTATGTACCTTTTTGATATACTGACTTCCTTTCCTTTGGATAAATTCCCAGCAGTAGGATTGCTAGACTGTATGTTAGTTCTGTTTGCAGCTTTCTGAGAAATTGCCATACTGTTCTGACTTCCCAACTTAAATCACAGTCCTCTCCTCAAACTTTCCATCCATTTCTCTCTCCAGCTTGTTTTTCTCCGTAGAACTTATCACCTTCTGACATATTGTGCATTTTACTTCTTACTTTGTTTATTGTTTGCCATCCCCCTATTAGAACGTTTCCAGAAGGGCAGGAAAATTTCCCTGTTCTGTTCACTGTTTTAGGTTCAGTGCCTGGGACAATAGTGTCATATAGGAACTTGGTATTTGTTTACAGAAAAAGATTGAGTGAATAATTGCTGCAGGATTTTTTAATAGTTTTTGTTCTTGATTATTCATGTCTTCTATTTTTATATAAATTCAGCCCCTCACTCTGTTACCATTGTTTATATATTTCTGAATTGTCTGGAGATTTTAAAATTTTCTATTGCGATGTAACAACTTACCGCAAACTTAATGATGTAACACAACACTCATCTAATAACTCACAGTTCTATAGGTCAGAAGACTGGCACAGCCTCCCTGTGTCCTCTGCCAAGGGAATCACAGGCTGAAATCAAGGTGTCAGTGAGGGTGAGTGCTCATCTGGAGGCTCTGGGGAAAAGTCAACTTCCAAGCAATTCTAATTGTTGGCAGAATTCTCATCATTGCTTACTGAATGTCAGCTGGGGCCATTCACAGCAACTAGAAGCTACTTGTCTGCCTTGCCTTCTGTCTTCAAGCCAGAAATGTTGAACCACTTTCTTCTCGTGCTATAAATCTCTGACTTTTTTCTTCTGCAACGAGTGGGAGAAAGCGCTCTTTATAAAGGTTTATGTGATTAGGTCACACCCACTTGGAAAATCTTCATATTGTAGGAACAACTGACCTGGCACCTTAATTATGTGTGTAAAATCTGTGTACCTAGATTGGTGTGGAATTGAATAACTGGGAGCAGGTGTGTGTATTGCAGGGGCTGTGAACCTTAGAGGGGCGTTTTAGAATTTAGATTTTTTTTTCTTCTTCTCCTAAGAAAGGTTTGTAAGATCTGTATTCCTGAATTGCTGCAAACTTGAGAAACTTGTCTCCTAATGGGGCAAACAATTATTTACTTTTTTTACCAACCAAAATGCTATAGACCTTGCTCCTCGTATTTCCTGCTTTTAGCTGTCTCACTGATTTTTGCTACTAGTTTTCCACTCTTCTTCTGATTTTCTGGATTTAATCATTCAGTCATTTGGGTTTTTTTTTTCCAAGAAGTAATCATGGGCACAATAATTCCTAAATTTTTTGAGTGTTTCCAAAATGCTTTTTCAGTGAATAAAAAAAAAAAAAACTGGCCATAATATTCGTTCCTTCAAGACTTTGTGAACATGATCTGTTACCTTCTGATACTGATTATCGTTGTCAGAATGTTCAAGTCCAGCCTGATCTCTTTGTTGGTAACTTTCTTTTTCCACATTCATGCCAAAAGTTTAATAACAGCCAGAACACTGATATTTGATAATTGCATCTTTCACATAAACTTTTAAAATACAGATTTAGCTTGTATATCAAATAAATTATTTTCCATCATATCTTCAAATCACTTTATTTTGGGGGTTTCTACTTCAAAAACACCAATTATCATCCACAAGCATATTTGTCTTCTTTTCTTTTAAAGGACTTCCAGCTTTCTCTTAGGTTGTTAATTAGAATTTTTTCTGTCTATGTTCTCTTCCTTTCTGCAAATTCAGAACAGAGTCCTATAGAACATTGAGGGCTGGTAACATATTTTTTTCTTTTGCCCAGCTAGAACACAGCAATGATAATTGCTCTGTCTTTCACAGCTCTGCCCTTCTCTTTCAGAGCTTTCCTCCAAGCTCCCACTTTCCCCTGCACACAATTCTCATTAAGTAAACATTTCCTGAATTTTTTCAGCTTTTGGGTGTCACATTTGGCACATTTGGGAGGTAAGAGCAGGGATAGGTTTGGGAACTGTACTAAGACGAGAAAGAACATTTTGTTTATTTCCTTTCTGTTACTTTTTAAGACAAAGTACTAAATTATACCTTTCCATTGTTGGGTCTCTCTTGGCGAGATTGTTTTTCCTAATTTTGAAGCTTTTGCTTGTTTACTCATTTCCATGTTTGCTGTTTGTTTAGTATGTTTTTACCTTTGTTATTATGATGTAGAAGGCAAAGAAAATGATCAATAAAATATAATTATACAACTCAATAAATTATTACAATATGAATATTTCTAGGACATGGATAATTTTCAGTAACCAGAAATTCTCCTCCTCCTCACTGATTTATTTCCTTTAAAGGTAACCAGTATCCTGATTCCTAACACAACAGTTCATTCTTGCCTGTCTTAAATGTTATATGAGTGAAATAATAAGGTATGTATATTTTTTCTGGTTTCTTTCAGGCTATATTTCTAAAGTTTATCCATCTTGTTGCATATAGGTATAACTTACTTGTTTTATTTGCTCTTTAGTATACCATTGTTTGAGTCTACCATAATTTAGGCATTATATATGGGCATTTGGGTTACTTCCAGGGTATGCCTACTATAAATATTTGAGCTGTGGACATTATAGCATGGTCTTTGGTACATGTTTTTACATATTTTTGTTGGATATATTTAAAAGTGAATTGAGTCACATGATACGCATATAGTCAACTTAATAGAAAGTGCCAAATTGCTTTCCAATGTGGTTAAGCTAATTACACTAATTCACACTTCTACACTTTTATGAGGACTACTATCACTCAGCATACTCACCAACACTTAGTATTACCAATCTTTTTACTTTTAGCCACCTCATGGGTGTGCAGCGAACCTGTACATAGGTTTGCTTCCTATTTTGCTGATTAAAAATGAAGTTGAACACTGTTCTGAATTGAGTGTATTAAATTAGCATCCCTACTAAGATATTTTCTGTATGACAGAGGGTAAGCCAGAGACTACAGTCCTAACAACCGCCTGTCTTATTTTGCACTGAAGTCTAACATTTAGAGGCAATTCCTAGAAGGGAAGGGAAGGTCACATTCTTCAGAAGAGGTTGTAGCAAGACTCACAGGCAGACATTAGATTCACAGAAGCCTGTTGAGAACTATTGTATAGAGAACACAGACTCTTGGGAACTATTTGCTTTACTGATGTAGACTGAGAGGGTGGGAGCTTCTCTGAGCTCTACTCTCTCAGCTCTTTAAATGTTTGTACAAGCTTCTAATTCCCTCTAATAAAGCCCTTCATACCTGGAATACATAGAGTAGCTTCTGTTTTCCTGTGCAGATCCCTGATGCTCTGTCATATGTATTGGCCCTTGAGGTATTTTTGTGAAGTGCTTGTTCAAGTCCCTTACCTTTTTCTCCTTGCTGGGTTGTCTTTTTCTTATTGATTGGCAGGTGTCTTAGTCTGCCATCACAAAATATCAGACTGGGTGGCTTAAGCAGCAGAAATTTATTTTCTCACAGTGCTGGAATTGAAAGTCCATGATCCAGGTGCCATCAGGGCTGGATTTTAGTGAGGCTCCTTCCTGGCTTCCAGACAGCTGCCGTCTCACTGTGTCCTTAATAGCCTCTTCTCTGTATGAGAGTGGCAAACTCTGTTGTCTTGCTCTCTTCTTACAAGAACATCAGTCATATCATATTAGGACCCCACTCTTATGACCTTAAAGGCTGTATCTGCAAACACAGAAACATTGGAAGTTAGGGCTTCAACATATGAATCTTCAGAGGACACAATTCAGTCTGCAATGGTAGGAGTCCTTTATATTATTCCTAAGTTCAGCTATAGATGAAGAAAATAGTTATCTCACTTTGTAGCCTGTTTTTCAGCCTCTCAAATGGTGTAGTTTGATTAAAAGTACTTAATTTTGAAGTAGTTTAATGAATTTATGATTGTGTTTATGTTTTATTTTAAAAGTTACTTCCTAACAATAGTCATGAAGATATTCTCCTCTGTTATCTTTATTTAGATGCTTTATTATTCTGCCTTCCATATTTATGTCTAGTGTCTACCTAGAAACAATTTTTGGTAAGCCCTTTTTCCCATATAGTTTTACAAATAACCCAGCACTCTCTATTGACTAGAGTATTCTTTCTTGCATTTCTCAAAAGTACTAATGTTTGCATAAATCAAGTATCTGTGTCTATGTGAGCCTTTTTCTGGGCATCTATTTCACTGCATTGGTTTATGTGTCTATAGTTGATACAGCCCCACCCTCTCTTAATTATCTACCATATAGCAAGCCTTGATATCCATAAAGCAAGAATTCTTACACACAAGAATGTGTAATGCAAGATCGTCTTAGCTATTCTTGTTCTTCTGAATTTCCATATAAATTTTAGAGTCAGATTTTCAGTTTCCATTTTCAGTTTCCTGCTAATCTATTTTTGTTATTTTCTGTTTTGTTCTGTTTCCATTTGAGTTAGCTTCTTGGGGCTGGGGGATGGTAGGGGTGTGAATCTATGCTCCCTGTTGCCACAGTTATCTAATGCATACAAAAATATAATCTTAAATTATAAATTAAATGTATATAATTTAACTTCTAAAATCACCTTCAAGGTAAGACGTAAAATACTCAGACAGTTAAACTGCTACATTGGCTTGTCCTGGCCTTTATTTCCAGCCACAACACTGGCCCTGTATCATCCTTCATCTGACATTTTGAATATTTATCAGAGGCCAAGAATAGAGCTACAAGTTGAACTTATCCTCTTCCATTAGATGTCAGCCTGGGTGTCATGTTTTCCAGAAGTCTTTCCTGAGTTTCTTCAATAGGGCTAAGGACTCTCTTCTCTGAGCCAGAGATAATTTTCCCTATCTATGTTAGCCTATAGTCTTAAAATTGTCTAGAAATTATTTCCATCTCCCTAAAAAGGGGATGGAGATACAATTTAGTCATCTTGAATCACAAAAACTTAGGGCAAAAGCCTGTGGTTTAGGGAATATATACCAGAGAGAGAGTGAGAGAGAATATATGTATAAATAAGGAAAGAGGGAAAGAGAGTTGTCATTTTGTTTTACTATCATAATAGTTTGCATTATTTTTCTATAAGTCATTGCTATGAACTTCTTTTGATTATCATAAAGGACACTGGGAGCACATATTTTAGAAGAGTACTGAAAAGAAATGGGGGTTCTGTAGGGAAATGGCTCTGCCATGGTGCCCTGGCAATCTTGCACAGCTCCACGCAGGGCAATGCTTGACCATAGTCTGACTCAAGGCTTGATGGCGAGTTCTGTGACTCTCCTTTTGGTGTAAGGGGAGTTACACCTTTTAAGGAGTTGCTGGAAGGCAGTTTCTCATTCCAATCTTGTGGAAGACTCCCACAAGACGATCCTGGTTTCAGTTGAGTAAAGGACTTTTCTACCTCACCTCACCCCTTGGAGTACAGCTGCAGAATTCTTGACTAAGTTTATAAACCTGCTTGGCTGTGGTATAGAGGCTGCTCCTCCATGACAGAGTGACACTTCACTGGTGTCACCCACCATCTGACTCTTCTGGGTTAGTGTCATAATGTGGAACCAGGGACTTGGGGAGCTGACATCATTATGCTGATGTTGCTTTGCTTTTGCTTAAGAAGCAAATTGTCAGGATCTGTCTAGGACTCTTGACTCCTTACTAGCCAAACCTATGGAAGGGTGCAAGCCAACCTTACAACTGTAATAGTCATCCTTGTGGTCTTCTTAGTCGCTGTACTTCTGCTTTGAGAATGCTTGACCACTTGATAGATTCTCCTTAAAATGTCAGCTGATTAGCAAATCTTCCTTCAGATTCTGCCAAAAATCCTTATTAATATGCTTTTTAAGATTGAAAACTCGGCCAGGTGCGGTGGCTCACGCCTGTAATCCCAGCACTTTGGGAGGCCGAGACGGGTGGATCACGAGGTCAGGAGATCGAGACCATCCTGGCTAACCCGGTGAAACCCCGTCTCTACTAAAAATACAAAAAATTAGCTGGGCGTGGTGGCAGGCGCCTGTAGTCCCAGCTACTCAGGAGGCTGAGGCAGGAGAATGGCATGAACCCCGGGGGGCGGAGCCTGCAGTGAGCCGAGATCGCGCCACTGCACTCCAGCCTGGGCGACAGCGAGACTCTGTCTCAAAAAAAAAAAAAAAAAAAAAGATTGAAAACTCACGATGACAGTATAAAGAAGAACCTACTGTCTACTTGCTGAAATAGAACTGGCAAAATAAAACAATAAAAGCGGTGACAGCCTCTGTGCATCAGGTTCATTTGTAGGAAAAATTATGCTTCGTTTTTCCTTAACTAAATGGTTTCTTTTTCAGACACACGAGATTGGTGCCAAGTTCTTTGCTACCCCTGGGCATTTAGCAGGCTGTGTTCCCACTGCCTGCTCTCCAGCCCTGTTCTCACCTGACAACCACATTTATGCTCAGCACATGGTTAACCCCTTCTCATTCTTTAGTCCTCAGCTTAAATACCATCTACCCAGAGAATCGTTCTTAATCCTCGACTACTTTCCCTTTCTCTATGCTTTCCCTTTGTCATATGTACCACAATTTTTTATTAAAAATGAAAGAGACACATTATGATTATTCATGTTTCTCTCTCCCACTGAAATGTAAGGTCTATGAACATAGAGATCATAGTTTTTGTTTGCTTATTATTACCATGGTATTTCCACTACCTAGCTCAGTTCTGCCATATAGTGGAGCTTAATAAATATTTATTGAATAAAATAATAATCATGGAGTGAAAAACTAGAACAGCAGCCACCCACCTTTGGTTTTTTGGGTGTTAAATCAGATTGCTGTATTTCTCCTACCAGTTAAAATTTCTCTTTCCTGCTGTATATACTCAAGGACTTAAATTCCAGAAGTATTTGACAAAACGCATATGGTGGGGTGGGTGGGAGTGTTGAGTTAGGGATTCCGCAATGTTATTGAGGAAACTGATGTTACTGAGGGAGGATAGGAAGAAAGGATATTGAGAATGTCACATTGAGGCCTTGGAAGTAGAATCCCCACAGTTAAATTATGTAGATGGAGAGCACACAAGAAAAAGGTGAAAGTATTTGAAATTGAGGGGTGTAATTTTTAAAAATAAGTTTTTATTGCTAGGCATGGCGGCTCATGCCTATAATCCCAGATACTCAGAAGGCAGAGGCTGGAGGATTGCTTGAGGACAGAAGAACAAGACCAGCCTGGGCAACATAGTGAGAACCTATCTTTAAATAAATACATATTTTTCTTAGTTTCATATAAAAAATAACGGTCTTAGGAATTGTAAGATGTTCTCACATTTGTCCCTCAAATCTTAATTAGACAAAAGTCTGCTAGACATTTGTTTTGGAGTTCACATCAACCAAGTAAATAGAGAAAATCACCAATTTTAGTTATTTATCAATATCATGTTCTGCAATGACTTCTATGAAGATGAGAATTAGTTACACACACACACACAGAGCACACACACAAATAATCAGGCAAAATTATTGCAGCAAATAAAAAGAATCAGTATCCTAAAGATTCAGAGGAATACCAATATTTACTAAGCCAGATGAACATTTTGGGAAATTGACCCCCTTAATTCAAGAGATAAAGATTCTAGCCCAAAAATAGAGACAATTATAAATGCAGGTATAGATGTAAAGGTCACAAACAAAAGAATGTAAGTGTGATAGAAACAGACAGGGTGGAGGAAAACCAAAAATCGAAACAAACTAAAATACTAAGTAACAACGAATATCAATGGTTGGAAGACAAACTTGAGACGCTCCCCCAAAGCGCAGAAGAAAAAGACAAATGAGGCCGGGGGCGGTGGCTCACGCTTGTAATCCCAGCACTTTGGGAGGCCGAGGCGGGCGGATCACGAGGTCAGGAGATCGAGACCACGGTGAAACCACGTCTCTACTAAAAATACAAAAAATTAGCCGGGCATGGTGGCGGGCGCCTGTAGTCCCAGCTACTCGGAGAGGCTGAGGCAGGAGAACGGCGTGACCCCGGGAGGCGGAGCTTGCAGTGAGCCGAGATTGCGCCACTGCACTCCAGCCTGGGCGACAGAGCGAGACTCTGTCTCAGATAAAAAAAAAAAAAAAAAAGAAAGAAAGAGAAATGAAAATAGTAAGATATAAGGGAGGGGTAATAGTGAGTGAACTCGAGTATTAGAATTATTATTGGGAAAGCTACCAGAACTACTACAAAATAATCTAAAAATCTATCCTGCAAAAATTATAAAAGTGATCTTTACTCAAGAGAAGTAATATAGTTTGTTCAAATGAAAATAGATTTATCTTGAGATAAACAATTGGAAGAGAAACAATATGTAGCACATGAGCTTCCCCATAAAAAAAAAGGCCACCAGTATTCCTATAAAAGTATTAACACAAAGAAGAATAGACTCATGTAGTGGATACAAGAGTTCCAAGAGGGAAAGACAGAAGACTGCGAACCTAACTAAACTCAGATCACAGGATCCCAAACCAGGGGAATTTACTATGTGTATATCAGACGTCTGTCCTTTTTTAAAAAATCTACTCTGCCTTTGATCTTCTACCTATCAAATTTATATTGACATTCCCCCATTAGCTATACCAAAGTTATTTTGTGGCAAGTTAAAAAACATTGTTTTAAATACTTCAGAAGTAGTTTGCAGAATTAGGGAAATGGAAGAAGCTCACAGTAAAAACAAATGAACACACACACAAACACACACACACACACACAAAACAAAAAACAGAAAATGGAAAACCATTTTATAGGAGTTATAGATATATTGTGGAATGTTGGTGTGCATATTTCAAAAATAATTTTAAACTGAGCCTCAAACACTACCAGAGGAGGTTGACTAAGAATTAATTTGATAAACCTCTATGGAATTTAAGAAATTAACTACCAGCAGTTTGTATAACTTTAAGTAAATAAGTTATAGAAAATAATTAATGGATAAATGGATAAAGACAGCTGTTCTGCAAGTAGCATAAAGCCCAACCTTTACAAAATACATTTTCACTCTAAACCACCAGGCTACAGTAATATGCCCCTTTTAAACTGTTTTAATAATATAGGTTCAGTTTATTATTTTCATAGGTAAATCATGTCAGTTCATAGGCCACAATTCTTTAGGTATTTTTCCTGGACAAAACCTTGGAAATTGTAGAAAAATGACATGATCTCACCACTCAATAGAACAGCTATAATCAATTAGCTATAATCATATCCAATAATTTTTTATACATTACTTCACTTGCTTGCAGTCATTACACACATGTAATTTTATATCCTGGCTTTTATACAATGAGCCCTTTAACATGTGACAACATAGTCTTCATAATTATTTTCATAGCTACACAATATTCTGTTGAATAGAGGTTTTGCAATTGTCTTAGCTACTTTTCTTCATTTCAATATTCGAGTAGACCATGGATGAAAAGTTTGTGTCCCTTTCAAAACTGATATGTTGATATCTCATCTCTAATTTGATGGGGTTTGGAGGTGCGGTCTTTGAGAGGTGATCAGGGCATGAATGTGATTAAGCTCATGAAGGAGCCATCCTAGGTGAGATTAGTGCCTTTATAAAAGGACCCTGAGAGCTCCCTGGTTCGTCCTGCCATGTGAAGATGCAGCCAAATGACAGCCATGTATGAATCAGAAAGTGGACCCTTACCAGACACCAAATCTGCCAGCGCCTTGATCTCAGACATCTCAGCTTCCAGAACTGTGAAAAATACACTTCTCTTGTTTATAAGCCACTAAGTCTATTGTATTCTGTTATAGCAACTCAAATAGACTAAGACAAATAGCTTCCTATTTTTATTGATGACAGGAAGCAAATCATACACATTGTTTTTATATAAAGTTTATTATTTCTTTAAAAGGTTTGCATCAATGTTACTGCATATCAAAATATATTATTAGTCTTGATCTATGGTGCTCAATCAAATGAAAACATAGTGTTGCCAATACGCATGTATGAGTACCAGTTTTACTTCACATTTATTGTTATTTATCATTAAATTTTTACTTGTTTTATTATTTTATTTTCATTATTGTTTCATTATTTTAAAAATTTCTTTGAAAACTAACAAAATTGGCATTGGTCCTTGTTTATTATTTGTATTAACTACCAAAATTTGATAGAAGTAGAATGCAAAAAACAAAAAATCTAAAATGTGGCATTAACTCAGTAGAGGTAGAGGGGATATGAATATTGGAGCTTGGAAGCCTGGTGACTTTTGTTGCAAAGCATTGAGTCAAAATATTGCTTATCAAATTAACGCAGGAACAGAAAGCCAAATACCACATGTTCTCACTTATAAGCAGCAGCTAAGCATCAGGCACTCATGGACTTAAAGATGGCAATTATAGACACTGGGGAAGAATAGAAGAGGGAGCAGCGGAAGGGCTGAAAAACTGTTGGGTACTGTACTCACTATCCGGGTGATGGGACCAATTGTACCCCAAACCTTAGCATCACACAATATACCCACATAAAAAACCTGCGTAGGTATCCCCTCAATCAAAAATAAAAGTTGAAATTATTTTTGAAAATCATATTGCTTACCATACTTTGGAAGATAAATGAAGTACCAGCCAGTGCTGTAGCCTTGGGTAAATAAGTGGGAAAAAAATCAGAATGTGTTTGTGTGCTGGCTGCTTCTTGAAACTTCCAGCAAACAATTGTATCACAAAATTCCAGCAAAATTTTAGGTTAGAGTGAACTAGTCTGCAAGTAGAGACAAAAAGGCAATAGATCTTTGTTAGGAAGCATGCTGCCTGTGGCCTACAGACTAAATTTGACTGAGAATCCAGAAATGTGTAATCTTGTTGAGCAATAGAACCAGCTATGTCTACATACGAATTGAAGCTATTAGGCACTAGTTCCCCACCCTACAAACTATGTCTACATACGAATTGAAGCTATTAGGCACTAGTTCCCCGCCCTACAAACTATGTCTATATACGAATTGAAGCTATTAGGCACTAGTTCCCCGCCCTACAAACTATGTCTATATATGAATTGAAGCTCTTAGGCACTTGTTTCCACCCTACAAATTTTGTGAGAGCACTGACAAAGGCAGAATTAGGAAGAATGCCTTTACTACTCCTGCTCATCTCTTCAGAGTTGGAGAATGGGAGATAGACTATCGGCCAGAAACCAAAAACCATGTTCTGTGTCTAAATAAAAATGTTAACAGTAGTTACCCTTACAGAGAGAATAAATTCTGATTTCTTTTGAATAACATACAGTACATTCCCATATCCTTATGGCCTCATCTGTTTCATCCTCCATGGCCATCTCTTCATTCCCCACTATACTGCAGATGGGCCGGACCTCCATTTCCCAATGTGCCTTGCTTTACTGAAAGCCCATTTATTTGTAGAGATAGCTCCCTGTGGCTGTCACCCTTTTTCTTCCTTTGCCCTAAATAAACTCCTATTCATCTTAGCATCCATAATAATGTCTCTCCCGGTGCTATAAACCAAGAAATAATTTTTTTTATAAAATTGAATTGAAGTGAATCACCAGAGAAAGGTGCCTCCTGGCTGGTGATTCATGATGGCAGAGGAGGCACCTTAGTGTAATTGGGACTGTTTCATGATATTTTTCCAATTATCTCTCTCTGTTAATTCTCTCTTAAACACACAGACACACACACACACACACACACACACACCAGACACATTATACACATTACTACATGAAGCATGTTAGCCAGATGTAAACCACATATCTCAACTACCAAAAAAAAAAAATACTGAAAACCTGCTTGAATTTAAACATGGTAAATAATTAGCATATTGTTTTGTTTTTTCATAGATCCCATTGTCTCTGTATTTTTCTCTTTTGGTGTTATAATAGGAACCTCAGAAAGGCTTCTTTTCATAGGGTACCCGTACAACATCCAGGGAATGCTCTGGTACACAAACGAATGGAACAACACAAAAGACTCAGAATTACAAATTGTATCCCATTCCAGATATAGAACTATTCCCCATCTTAAAATGACACTTTCCCTTTTAACGAATAGCAAGCCAAATGTGATCAGATTCACAAAACAGCCAGCTGAATAGCATGTGGAATGCTGAAGAAATAATAAACAAAAATGCAAATGAAGCTGGGCACTCTGCCTGGAAAACAGAATCTGTGTGCAAACAACACATATTCATGCCAATTGTTAAACCCCTTGAAAGGACCTTCACCTGTGCCTCTCTCTAAGCATAAGGCCAAAGAGGCAATAGGTGAATTTTCCACCAACACACAGTGAGAAGGTTGTAACAAGTGAAGATCACACATCTAGGAAAGACTGGGAAAAAATAATTGATTTAATTTAATTTAATCTTGATGAGGATTAAATCAAGCTTCACCTCTAATCTGACATGTTGGCATGTCAACATAGGCATAACTACTATCATCACCCAAGAGCAATTCTCAGGAATTACGTCATAGTTGAGCTCCATAGTTTAAACCTTATTTTGGTCAATCAAAGTCTTTTTTAAAAATAGAGGTGTTAAAGAACTCAAGAACTAGAGTTAGTCTTATTCTAGATTATATATGATTGGGCAAATCACTTTTTTCTGGTTCCACCCACATAATGAAGTTAACCATTTTGCAAATTCACAAGTATAAGGCATTCTGTAAATATCAGGTGCTATTATTGTTACAGTTAGCAAGGGAGAGGAAGTGCATTCCAGACAAAATAATGATGTTGTCTAAAGTGTGGCAGTAAGAAGAAGGCAGGCACAGCTATGGAATAGGTATTCACCTGTTTGGCTGGCCCAATAAACTTTGCAAATCTTTTTAAGGCCTCCACTAGTCTGTCATTATTGGTTGAGAGTAATTATCTCTTCCTTTGATTTTGATGACTTTTCAAATTCATTTCTTCACAGACAACTATTTTCTTGCTGTAATTGTTGTCTGGACATTAGGAAGAACAATCCTCTGCCTGACTGTGAGGTCCTATGACCTCAGTTTCTCTTAATTCCAATCCAATATGTCAAGATTTCTCACATACAGTTTTCATGTACCTGCTGAAGATTTTACAAGAGTTCACTTTAAGAGGCTACTATTATAGATCCCTCAAAGTCCTTCATTCTCTGCCCTCACTCAAACAATCTAAAATCATTCCCCATTAAACTCTAGAGAGAACAATCCGTTTCACTTCTGGAGAATATTCTTAACCAGGCCTGTGTCTCAAAGGCTCAGTCCCTTCCTCCACCTGAAATTTCTTTCCTTCCTTCCAGTCTCTTCATTTTTGCCCACTTATCAAAAGCAGGTGATCTTGAAGTCTCTACAAGTGTTGTAGCTGACTTACTCCTCTGAATTCATTTAGTACTTCCTGATTCGGGACACCATTTAACACTTGTTTATATTTTGTATTTCGAGATGACCCAATTTGATTGCACAGGGAATTCTGCTTCTCCCATACATAGTAGATGTCTCAAAATACAACTGATTAGTGTATTAACTGATTGGAAGTGAATCCGAAAAGTGGTTCAGAAGTCTCAAAAATACAACAAAGCCACTTCTATTTAACATTCATATTCACAGATTTGCCCACTATCTCCTCTGCCAAAAGCCTATTGGCCTTAGGACATTACCTAAAAAAGTACAGTGAATATCAATGGAGGTAAAGAAAGTTTTCGTGAAATCAGATTTGTAGGCTTATGCTGTCACTGTAAGGAAAGAATACTTATTTAGGATAACAAACTGTGTCTTTTGAAGTTTGATGATGGGATATGCAATAAGTTTCCTCTGAGGGTTGAGATAAAATTTAAATGAATAAATGATACATAGTGGCTGCTATAAAATCAGAAATGTGGCTTTCTGAAACTATCTATCTGTTTCAGTGTAAACCATATGGTATGTGCATTGTAAGCATTACTTATATTTAGTATTTAGGTTTTATAAGGAATGAAGAAAAGTCATACCACATCTAGAAAGGGTGTGAACATAGAAGGCAACACTCATGGAAAGGTCTGTGTCTTGACAATATTTTTGATCAAAAGTTGTCTCCATAGTTACAATACTATTACCCTTATCTTACATGAAGTAATAAATCACTGTATTTTTTAATGTTACTTAGTTACTAAAATGTAAAATTCCTGTAAAGCCAAATTATTATGTAAAGTTCATATTGAATATTTATTTTAAAATAAACCAGCACAACTACTATGCTTTTTATGTTAGTGAAAAAGAAATGTTGCATTAATGTTTCTTGCAATTTACATTTCCGGAAATAGATATGGGTGGATCTATTCTCAGAGAAATTACTTCATCTAAAGAGCTTGAGAGCTATGTTTATTATTAATATTTGATTTTACTATTAACTTATCAAGTAAAATAGTACTATGATAAAGAAATGAATCAGTTCTCTGACTTTGCAGAATACTGTTTGGTATCATCATAGTTACCAGCCCCTTCAAAACAAATTTAGGCTTGCAATTTATGGAGAAATTTAGAGAGGAGATGAATAATAGAGACTTCAGCCACTCGAAGGAGTTATTACACTATTCCTTCTGACGGTGTTTGGTTTTTAAAGCTTTAATTTGATGTATTTTGAAGGGCCATGGCATGAGGTCATGCTAAAAAGATTTATTATGTGACTGAAATATTGCATACCTGATACTTTCAAACTTGGAGAATTCCCTTCTTAGATAAAATAATCTGAACAGCAATTTAGAGGAGTGCAACAGCTTGAGTTAGAGCACACGATATGTAAAAGTTTGGAAAAGCAAGGCTGACAGTTTTGGGTGAAGGAAAGGGCAAGGTGGAAGAGTACAGAGAGGACTTGCTCGGAGGGTGTGGTCTCCTGCAGCACCCCGTTCTCTGGCAAGAACCTCCACCGGGACAGCCAAAGCTTAATCAAATCATGCAATAGGTGGAACAGAGAGCAGCTGACTGGATTACAGTTCCTCCAATTATTTCCTCTTGCAAAGAACTTTTGTTACCATTAGAGAAACAAAAGCACATTTGTGTCCCCCACCTTCCATTACTCAAATGTCCCTGTATTATATCTATCAACTAAGTATTTAAATTAAATTAAATAGATGGGCACAGATATCAGTAAGTGGCTGCAAAGTTTATGCAACAACAGCAATGTAATGTAAGGCAACACTAACCTGGTCTGATCCACCTGTCCAAGCCAAGAAGGCCAAAGTAATTACTATTTTACTATACCTGCACCTGGATTCTGTATTACATTTCAGGTAGACTTCTATATGAATTTTACTTTAATTTAGTACTGAAACCAGGAAATGAAGTAATCCCTAAAAGCACCATGTGGACTCAGGTAAGTCACATGCTTTGATGGATATTCACAGTTATATATCATAAAAAGAAATTTAGAGCTATTACAACCCAATGTTTTTTTTTTTCAAGTAAGTCATATAAAATTTTAACATCCACATAATTTTCCCAAAGGAAACTTTAATTTCTCGGCATGGCATTATGATAGTCATGGTACTGTTTAAAACACAATGGTAATTGTACCTGTGATTCATGAATTTGGGTGAGCCATATGGTATATACAGTATTAATTGAGCTGGTTGAAATCCAGAAGCAGTGAAATGTTCATCTTCCTCTGACTGTACAAAAGTTCTGAATGCTGAAGCATTACTTATTAGCACATCAGACACTTCATGCTCAGAAATGCTCGCAAGTTTGTCAGCACTTTCTGCTTAAATTCTTGAATGTCTCTATCAAATTTTCTCTCTCCTTTTACTCTGTCATTGAACTCTGTCTCTCTTTCACACACACACACGCAAACAGATGGACACACAGCTTGTACTTATCTCAGTTTGCAATGCTTTTGCTTTTGTAAATTTGAGTGCTCAAGGGGATTTGGAGACTTTTGGTCATATTTGTTTTTTATTTTTTTACTAAAAAAAAAAATAGCTTGAATGAAAAAGGTTTTCCGTCAAGACTTTGCCTTCTACCAGGGCCCAATTTTCCTCTCTCAAGAAGAAATTGACAGCCCCTATTATGACACAGCTGCTCTCTTAGGTAGCTGTATGTATTTATTTCATATAATCCTTATAATCACTCCAGGTAATTCACTCATTTTATTCTTATGTCTATTCAAGCATCACCATGTCAGGAAAGCTTTCTATGCTAAACTAAATAGGAACTGCCCCTATTATCTCAATCCCTTTTTTTCTATTTTTATTATTAGCACTTACTATCACCTGACATACAAACTTTGATTATTTTGTTTCATCCCTATTATAACGTAAGCATTTTCAAGTAATCATTTGTCCTGCCTTTATTACTAGATATACTAGGTATCTTCATTGCTTACAAGAGTAGCTGACACATAGTAGATGCAAATAAATATCTGTAGAATGAATGATAAGCTATCAACCAAGGGCTAAAGAACAAAGAGTCTGTAGTCTTAATGTATGGACTCAACTCCCTAGAGATGAAATATAAAATAGTGGCTAAGAGTGTAGCCTTGGAGTCAGACCGCTTAGGTTTGAATCCCAACTTTACCATTTGGTGACTACATGACTGATATGGTTTGGCTGTGTCACCACCAAAATCTCATCTTGAATTGTAGTTCCCATAATTCCCACGTGTTGTGAGAGGGACCCTGAGGGAGGTAATTGAATCATGGGGGCGGGTCTTTCCCATGCTGTTCTCTTGATAGTGAATAAGTTTCATGAGATCGGATGGATTTATAAAGGCAGTTCTTCTGTACTGCTCTCTTGCCTGCCACCATGTAAGACATGACTTTTCTCCTCATCTGCCTTCCACCACGATTATGAGGCCTCCCCAGCCATAAGAAACTGTGAGTCAATTAAGCCTCTTTCCTTATAAATTACCCAGTCTTGCATATGTCTTTATTATGAGCAGGAGAACAGACTAATACAGTGGCCTTGGACAAGGTATTTACCTTTCCTGGGCTCCAGTTTCCCCATGTGAATGGTGATAATAGTAGCAACCACCTCATAGGTGTGGCGGGTAATGTGAAGTCTAGGGCCCATTGGCCTTTGGGAAGCTGAATCACATGCTAAGGCCCCCAGTGTGTGATGAATGAAATTAATGGATACTGCATGCTTAGAAAAGTACCTGGCACTTCATGTTAAAGTTATCATTAACTTCATTCACTTCAGTTCATAGATGAAGATACTGAGGCTCAGAGAAGTTAAACAACACATTAGGTGGTAAAATAGGCCTTCAGACAGAGCTGCTTCTGTTGTTACAGGTGTTGTTTTTTTTTTTCTAAACCGGATTTCTTCTCCTCGTCTTATTCTCTTTTCTTATTTTAGTAATGCTATTATTAAAAATAATAATTATTAATAGATATTGAGATTTTACTCAATGTGAGCATTATAGATGGTAAATAAAATAGAGGTCTCTTTTAAGGAAAATATGTAGAAAAGTATACTTGGATATATAAAAGGAATTACAATTCATATTCTATTTTCCTTTAAAATCTCTGAGTATTGAATTTTCTACCTACAGAGATAATTTTCAATCGCTTATTTAAAAATGCTTACTGACAAAATTTTAGGCTGAGAGGACTACAAATATAGATACTTTGATAGGTAATAAGGTCTTTCGATTGTTAATTTTACTAGTGTTGCCTTTGCCCTTTCACGTGATAAAGAATTTCATTAGCTTTATAGATTATGTGTTTTAGCACCTACCTTTTATTCTATCACAATAGTCATTTCTCTGATACCCTATAGTAGTTTTTCACACATTTTGTTTTCTAGAGAATCTTTTCTTCAGAAAGCAGTTTACTAGGAAGTTCTCTACGGAATGTATCTGAGTGGGGTTGCTCTGATGGGAATAATAGATGTTGTAGAATACAGGTTAATTAATTCATTTTTCACCTCCTCCCAGGCGGCCTCTAAAATTCAGAGAAGACTCCAGAGTAAGACAATCATTTCAAAAGAAATATTGTGAATGAAGACAGGTTTCTTATGCTATGGAGTAAAGTCTACTTAAAGGAGATTTTAAAAGAAACGTAGATTTTAAAGGGACACTTTTAGAAGCTTACATGTATTCATCAGTGTTCTGCAGACAAGCAGAACCAATAGAATATCTTTCTTTATCACAAAGTATTGGCTCAGATATGGAGGCTGAGAAGTCCCATGATCTGCTGTTAAAGAGTTCGTTACTATTATTATTATTTTACCCAATGTAGGTGACAGGTTGATGGGTGCAGCAAACCACCAGGGCACTGTATACCTATGTAACAAAACTGCACGTTCTGCACATGTAACCCAGAACGTAAAGTATAATAAAATAATAATAATAGTAACTTGCTGTCTGCAAGCTGGAGACTTAGGAAAACTATTGCTGTAGTCTGAAGGCCTAAGAGTCAGAGGTCAATGGCATAGATTCCCATCCAAGTCTGAAGTCCTGAAAACCAGGAGCATGAAGGGCAGGAGAAGCTCCATGTCCCACTTCAAACATCAACCAGAGAGGGAATTCAATGTTCTCTGCCTTTTTGTTCTATGCAGGCCCTCAACAGATTGGATGATGTCCACTCACAGTGGGGAATCTTATCTGCTTTATGCAATTGACCAGTTCAAATGTTTATCTATTCTAGAAATACCCTCATAGACACTCCCAGGAATAATATTTAACCAAATATCTGGGCATCCCATGGTCCAGTCAAGTCAACACATAAAATTAACAATCACAATTCAGATGAGCTTCAAAACAGTTAATTTTCCTTTAGTTCTGCCTTCTTACTCTAAGGTTGATTTATTACTGTCATTTGCCTTTTTAAGAAACACTCAGTGACTTCTAGGGTATTCCAATTATTAAAGCTTTATCTTAAAACTCATCACTGTCTTCTGACTTATTTTTAAAATGAGATTAGAGAAATGGCTTATACAGTGATCTGGATTGATTCTTGCTATATATTCATCTCTTCCTCTCCACTCCACCTGGCTTCCCCCTGCCCATTCCAGGTTTCAAACATTAATCCTATAGCCAAGGTGTGTAAAAACCAGAGAGAATATAGCAGAACGGAAAGTAGATGCAGCCTAAAAGCAAGAGTTATTCTGGGTTTAGGGCACTGATAAGGTGTCATGGGTAATGTGAAGTCCAGGGCCCATTGGCCTTTGGGAAGCTGAATCAAGTGCTAAGGCCCCCAGTCCAGACCAGCCTGTCCATACCCCATTCTGGGCAGTGAATGACAGAGCTACCACAGGTCAGGGACTGCCTGTCTGCCTGGAAAATGAGAATTTGAATACATTCAAGATTCCAGTTCAGGGCCCTTTCTCTGATGGGCTTTCTGTGATGGGAAGGAAATGTAAATCTAGACATTGCCTCTATTCATGACTAAAAATCCACTTTTCATAGGTTCAATATGATGGGAGTTTATTTAAGCAGGACAAGAAAAATAATTTTTTGCACACTGTATTTGTGGTCTAAAATGAATCTGCTGCAAATAATTTAAAAGTATTTATTTTAATTGTGTAATGTTTTTCTGAAAATCATTAAATGTACAAAATTATTTCACGTGGTTTGAGCATACAGTTGTGTGTATGTGTGTTCCCAAGCTTGAATATTAACTTGATCTGTTGCGCTAATTAATAGAATTTCCAAGTAAAGCAGGGAGTTATCAAAGATTGATTATGAGTTGATAGTAATAGGATTGATTGGCCCTGACTCCAGACCATATATGTGTGAATATTTTACATTATGTTTAATGAATATTGTCTCCTAAATATGTCCAATTTCCAATCTAAAAGTTGGATTTTAGTACTTATTTGCTAGCAAATACTTTTAAAGAGTAAAATGTTAAAGTTTATTAAACACGAGTCCAGCTACAATTATGTGATGAATTATTATAAGTTGCATTAAAGTCTTCTTGTATTTACAAACATGGGACTGTTAAACAAAAGACACTGATAATCAGCATTGATAGCAGTGCTTTTAATTTTATAAAATAGAGATAAGGAAAGATAAACACAAAAATATCTGCATATAATTTCAGAAATATTTAATTTTCTCTCTAAGAATATCTGATGCTTTCATAAAGGTTACAATTCTCTGCACAGTCCCATGGATGGGGGCTTCGTAACTAATTTTTCTTGATGAGGAATAGAGGATGATTGATTAGGAGGAGAATTCATCTTAGTTAATGTTCTTTGTACTTTGTATTACAAAGAATTAAAGTAGCTGTGATCATTAGCTTTGTGGGAATCTGTAGCTGAAAACATGTTAGGTGACTGGTAGC
The DNA here is from genome assembly GCF_006542625.1 of Nomascus leucogenys. Lineage (NCBI taxonomy): Eukaryota > Metazoa > Chordata > Mammalia > Primates > Hylobatidae > Nomascus > Nomascus leucogenys. The sequence continues at coordinate 61,900,230 of NC_044391.1, forward strand.
CACATTGAGGTTTCATAAAGATCACGCTTTGATTTTGACTGTTGCTTGTTAGTAGCATTTTTTTTTCTTTCTTTTTAAAAAGTCATCCCGTTTGCCATTTGGCTTCACCTCAGCTTGTCTTATGTCACCTCATCCATCATACATGAAGGGTTGTTGGCAGGGAGAGCAGTTTCTCAAAGAATTATAATATGACATGCTGTGAAACTTCTTTCTCTATGTCCTTTAGCAATAGCTTTGACCTATTCCTCTTACTGTGGCTATGCACCAACTATACCCTATTAGCCATTCCCTCAGTAAAATTTATTATTATTGCAATTAAAATGATGCCTATGTTGAGTAGTTCATGAACCAGGCCCAGTGCTAACCATCCCAGGCTCCTTTGTGTGTCTTTATTATATAGATGTTGAAACAGAGAGATAAGGTAAGTTTTCCATGGTTAGTATTAGGTAATGTGTGTCAAAACTGGGACTCAAACATAGATCCAATCTAAAGTCCATTTTTTTTTTTTTTACCTCTTGACAAGATGTCACCTCTATATATCCAGCCTGTATCTTTGTTTTAGTTTATTAATTCATTGGTTTATTTAATAAACATTTATTACATACCTAGGACAAGGTGTTGGAATCTAAAGATACATAGAACAGAGTGGCTGGCCTCCCCAGCCTTTACTCAAGATGAGAGAGAGAAAAATTAGCAATCAAAATTAAAAGAAATCATTGTTTAGAGGAGGAAGAGAAACACAATTCAGTTTTTCTTGTGAAACTCAAGGATAAACTTTGCAAATTAGGGTGATATTGGAGCTGATTCTTGAAGGATGAGTAGGTATTGAGATAGGAAAAAGCAAGCTTTTTTTGAGGAACATCAAGACTGGAAACTAAATTAGCAAAGCTTGAGAGGTTGACAAAGTCTGTATCTTGTTTAGCATCCTAATGGGAATGTATTTTTTTCTAGATGTAGATACAGGATAAACACGGAAGCATTTTATGCAGGGGATTTTGATAAGGTGAACATTTTGTAAAGATTACTACAGATAAAGAATGCCTGAGAATATGAAGCCTCCTTGAAAACTGGCTGATTCTGGATCTCAATTTTTATAATTCCCTTTTCTTTTAGAAAAGAAATAATTATTTTTGGAGTACTTATAATAAAATGCTCATGTATTTGTTTATCCTTTGATCATATTTATTCTTTTGGGTTTGGGTAGAAAGTTTGAAGAAACTGAAGAAGCCACAAGCTTCTGAATGAAAAGGCATCAGTAAAATGTATGTAAATGAATTCGAAAATGTACTGGAGTTGTAGTTAGTAAAACCAGATTTCGATTTTGCCTCTAGTAATTAGGACAGCTTTTGTTTCTTTGTAAAAATAAGAATATTTATTTTATTTTATTTATTTATTTATTTATTTTTTATTATTATACTTTAGGTTTTAGGGTACGTATGCACAATGTGCAGGTTTGTTACATATGTATCCATGTGCCGTGTTGGTTTGCTGCACCCATTAACTCATCATTTAGCATTAGGTATATCTCCTAATGCTGTCCCTCCCCACTCCCCCCAGCCCACAACAGTCCCTGGAGTGTGATGTTCCCCTTCCTGTGTCCATGAGTTCTCATTGTTCAATTCCCAACTATGGTGAGAACATGCGGTGTTTGGTTTTTTGTCCTTGCGATAGTTTACTGAGAATGATGTTTTCCAGTTTCATCCATGTCCCTACAAAGGACATGAACTCATCATTTTTTATGGCTGCATAGTATTCCATGGTGTATATGTGCCACATTTTCTTTTTTCTTCTTTTTTTTTTTTTTGAGACGGAGTCTTTCTCTGTCCCCCAGGCTGGAGTGCAGTGGCGCGATCTCGGCTCACTGCAAGCTCTGCCTCCCGGGTTCACGCCATTCTCCTGCCTCAGCCTCCAGAGTAGCTGGGACTACAGGCGCCCGCCAACACGCCCGGCTAATTTTTTGTATTTTTTGTAGAGACAGGGTTTCACCATGTTAGCCAGGATGGTCTTGATCTCCTGATCTCGTGATCCGCCCGCCTCAGCCTCCCAAAGTGCTGGGATTACAGGCTTGAGCCACCGCGCCCGGCCGTGCCACATTTTCTTAATCCAGTCTATCATTGTTGGACATTTGGGTTGGTTCCAAGTCTTTGCTATTGTGAATAGTGCCACAACAAACATACGTGTGCATGTGTCTTTATAGCAGCATGATTTATAATCCTTTGGGTATATACCCAGTAATGGGATGGCTGGGTCAAATGGTATTTCTAGTTCTAGATCCCTGAGGAATCGCCACACTGACTTCCACAATGGTTGAACTAGTTTACAGTCCCACCAACAGTGTAAAAGTGTTACTGTTTCTCCACATCCTCTCTAGCGCCTGTTGTTTCCTGACTTTTTAATGATCACCATTCTAACTGGTGTAAGATGGTATCTCATTGTGGTTTTGATTTTCATTTCTCTGATGGCCAGTGATGATGAGCATTTCTTCATGTGTTTTTTGGCTGCATAAATGTCTTCTTTTGAGAAGTGTCTGTTCATGTCCTTTGCCCACTTTTTGATGGGGTTGTTTGTTTTTTTCTTGCAAATTTGTTTGAGTTCATTGTAGATTCTGGATATTAGCCCTTTGTCAGATGAGTAGGTTGCAAAAATTTTCTCCCATTCTGTAGGTTGCCTGTTCACTCTGATGGTAGTTTCTTTTGCTGTGCAGAAGCTCTTTAGTTTAATGAGATCCCATTTGTCAATTTTGGCTTTTGTTGCCATTGCTTTTGGTGTTTCAGACATGAAGTCCTTGCCCACGCCTATGTCCTGAATGGTATTGCCTAGGCTTTCTTCTAGGGCTTTTATGGTTTTAGGTCTAACATGTAAGTCTTTAATCCATCTTGAATTAATTTTTGTATAAGGTGTAAGGAAGGGATCCAGTTTCAGCTTTCTACATATGGCTAGCCAGTTTTCCCAGCACCATTTATTAAATAGGGAATCCTTTCCCCTTTGCTTGTTTTTGTCAGGTTTGTCAAAGATCAGATCAAATATGCAGCATTATTTCTGAGGGCTCTGTTCTGTTCCATTGATCTATGTCTCTGTTGTGGTACCAGTACCATGCTGTTTTGGTTACTGTAGCCCTGTAGTATAGTTTGAAGTCAGGTAGCGTGATGCCTCCAGCTTTGTTCTTTTGGCTTAGGACTGACTTGGCGATGTGGGCTCTTTTTTGATTCCATATGAACTTTAAAGTAGTTTTTTCCAATTCTGTGAAGAAAGTCATTGGTAGCTTGATGGGGATGGCATTGAATCTATAAATTACCTTGGGCATTATGGCCATTTTCACGATATTGATTCTTGCAATCCATGAGCATGGAATGTTCTTCCCTTTGTTTGTATCCTCTTTTATTTCATTGAGCAGTGGTTTGTAGTTCTCCCTGAAGAGGTCCTTCACATCCCTTGTAAGTTGGATTCCTAGGTATTTGATTCTCTTTGAAGCAATTGTGAATGGGAGTTCACTCATGATTTGGCTCTCTGTTTGTCTGTGATTGGTGTACAAGAATACTTGTGATTTTTGTATATTGATTTTGTATCCTGAGACTTTGCTGAAGTTGCTAATCAGCTTAAGGAGATTTTGGGCTGAGACAATGGGGTTTTCTAGATATACAATCATGTCATCTGCAAACAGTGACAATTTGACTTCCTCTTTTCCTAAATGAATACCCTTTATTTCCTTCTCCTGCCTGATTGCCGTGGCCAGAACTTCCAGCACTATGTTGAATAGGAGTGGCGAAAGAGGGCACCCCTGTCTTGTGCCAGTTTTCAAAGGGAATGCTTCCAGTTTTTGCCCATTCAGTATGCTATTGGCTGTGGGTTTGTCATAGATAGCTCTTATTATTTTGAGATACGTCCCATCAATACCTAATTTATTGAGAGTTTTTAGCATGAAGGGTTGTTGAATTTTGTCAAAGGCCTTTTCTGCATCTATTGAGATAATCATGTGGTTTTTGTCTTCAGTTCTGTTTATATGCTGGATTACACCTATTGATTTGTGTATTTTTCTCCCCCTGTCTCATGGCATAATTTGAGCTTCAAAGGATAATATCTGTGAAAGTTCTTTGTGAATTTTATAAATATCATAGAAAAGCTGAACTGGAGCTTATCATTTTTGCAGAGGCTTGAAGTGGGTGTCTCTTTGCCTTCCACTTTCAAATGGCTTTAAAGTTTTAGTGTAGTTTATAGTGTGGTAATTGTCATGCTTAATACTGATCACAGCCAATAAATCTTCTCTTGTGACTGGCATGATCTAGAAAATATCTCTCTGAGTGATGGGGAAAAAATCCCAGAGATGAGAGAGAACTCATAAAGTAAAGGAAAGCTGTGGTAAAGGAGAGTACAACAGTTTTTCTCCCATGTTTATGGATTTAAATCTTCTCAACAGTCAGCCAAGGGCTTCTCAGTCAATATTTGGACCTAAATTTGTACATAAGATTTTCTAACACAGAGTTTTAACTTTGCATCTTCCTTCCCTTTTGAATTTCCTTCACTTTTGAATATGCCATAGCAGAGCACAGTCACATGAATTTTATAATGAATAAATTATTACAAAAAATCATTTCAACTTATTAGACCTATTAATTTTATCCTTTATGCTATGAATGGAATTTTGTCCCCTGAGAATTCATAGGTTGAAACTTTAACCCCCATTGTGACAGTAAGTAGATATCGGACCTTAAAGGAGGTTATTAAGATTAAATGAGGTGATAAGGGGGGAGCCATATTTCAACAGGCCTGGTGTCTTCAGAAGAAGATGAAGAGGCATGAGATTCTTCTTGCTCTTAGCATGCATCAAGAGAAAAAGCCATGCCAGGATCCAACAAGAAGGCAGCTGTCTACAAGCCAAGAAGAGAGACCTCACCAAAAATCAACGCTGAAGGAACCTTCCTCTTGGACTTCTAGCCTTCAGAACTGTGAGAAATAAATCTCTGTAGTTTAAGCCACACAAGCTGTAGAATTTTGCTAGGACAGCCCTAGCAGACTAAACTCTGTATTTCAAGATCTGTAGTCCTGTGTCATGAGAGTCAGGGCATGTTAACTCAGATTTTTAGCATGCCTTGAGTAACTTACAGGAAAATCATTCAATTTGAACAAAATAAAAATAATAAAATGTATGTATCAAGAGTCAGAATGACGTAGTTTCTATATTTGTCCCTGCCCAAAAGTTATGTTGAATTGTAGTCCTTAATATTGGTGGTGGGACCTGGTGGGAGGTGACTGGATCATGGGGGTGGATTTCTCATGAATGGTTTAGCACCATCCTCTTGGTGCTGTCCTCATGATAGTGAGAGACTTCTTTTAGGATCTGGCTGTTTAAAAGTGTGTGGCACACACTCTCCCTCTTGCTCCTGCTTTCACTATGTGGAGTGCCTGATTCTAAGGACTCCCCAGAAGCAGATGCCACTATGCTTCCTGTACAGCCTACAGAACCATGAGCCAATAAAACCTCTTTTCTTATAAATTACCCAGTCTCAGATATTTTTTTATAGTAGTGCAAAAACAGACTAAAACAGAAAATTGCAATGCAAGAATGGCCTAATGCACACTTTATCTTGGATTTCTTTCATTATTATATTTTCTGTTTCTATTAGTTTATTTTATTTTCTCATGGTTCAGTTAATAATACATTCTATGTTAAATAGAGAATCCATGATATCAATGGTTAGTATGGAATCGAAAAACAACAAAGCGACACAATAAGGACAAGGCATTTCTTCCAATTGTCTGAGAAAACCATGTAAAGAAGGGTAAAATCTTTGCAGAAAATATTTGCTAATGATATTAGAAGTAAACTCGACCTAAAGCTACTATTTCAAAAGACTGAACAACATGTAAAGCTCACTTTACTTTTCTGTATGTTATTATATAACTTCTAAAGAAACGAATACATAAATTAGCCTCAAGACTCTATAGATGAAAGCATTGGTTCGTAAGGACTTCATGACCGAAGAGTAGGTTCCCCTGCATGAAGAATCAAGGGTAACTCATAACGATATCATTTCGTTGCCATGTTCCACAATAATCGTTGGTGTAAAAATCTAATATATTTATATCTATACATGTATATGTGTATATGTACACATACACATATATGATAATCTCATTTTATATTATACTCTTCAAAAGGGTTGCATTATATTAATATTTATTAAGCCACATAGCCAAGCATATTTTACACATGCTTCATAGAAAATAAAAATGTTCATATTTTCCTTCTGTATCATAAGTGTTATGTATGATTTAAGATGTGGGATTTAATGTCTCCTGTAATAGACATTTCCCATTAGTATACTGGACTATCATAAAATGTTTGCTCCATGAGGACATTGCCCCAATCCAACATCAACACATACCTTTTTTCTCAAATAAGGGGAGGTTTATTCATTTATTTATTATTTCTTGTAAGAAAAAAAAAAGAAACATCAATCTCGAGACCTAGTTTATATCTATTTGTCCTTGGAAGAGTGAGCAGTTGGGCAAACATCATAAGTAATAAACTTGTCATCAATCGTAGTATTGAGTCAGTGACATTCACTGCTCCACCCTTGGGGAATTAATGAAGGAGGGAGACACACAGTGAACTGATCATTATGATATGTGTCATTTGACCTAAAGTTGGAATGAGCACAGGGTGCTGTGGAACACAGAACAGAAGGATCCAATCCAGTGTGGAGCAAACAGGGAATGCCCCTGCCCCGGAATGGAGGAGATAATGCCTTCAAACCTCACCACAAGTCTTCAGGGTGATGTGGGACAAGCTAGCTTGCTTGTCCTGTAGTGAAGAACTAGTAAGGTGATAGGAACCCTCTTCTAAACAAAGTGTGACATCTTCAAGAAAGTGCCATTTCTTCATTTTCTCAGAGTGGTTCTTCATAAAAATAAAAGTAACAAGAGATGGTCAGATTTGCAAAAGAAGAGTAAGGCGGGAATAAGAAGAAGAAGAAGAAAAGAAGAAGAATAACTTTAACCATGGGGACAAAAGAGGGAAAGAAGCAGACATGAAAAGAAAAACATAGCAGTATTTGTTCTCTATCACCACTGACCCACTAACGCTGAACCAGAAACCGGAGCATGATGTGCTATGCATTTAACATACATTGTCTCATTTAATCCTCAAACCATCTATGAGATCTTCACTATTTTACGTATATGGAAAATAAGAAACAAAGAGGTCAAATAGCCTATACAATGGCTATTAGCAGACTGGGGATTTCAGCTCAAGTTTATCTGATGCCCTGACGCCATGCCATCTGTCTCCTTGGTAGCTCTTTTACCAGTCTCATCCTCTCTGCCATTTTTTTGGATCGGTCTGTCATTAATTATCTCCTAGAAAATGACAATAGCTTCCTAATTACTCTTCTAGCCATTTGCCAAAGTAAGAAGGGTCAGACCAACCCCCGGCAGTCCCTCTAGTGCTGTTCTCTGGGCCATCAAGTTCTGTTTCTGCTTGAATTTGCATTTGGTAACATGGCTGGCATAAAGTATAACATAGCAAACCTATCTAAAATGTTTGACTATTTTAAAATATATTTGCACCTGGGTGCAGTAGTTCACGCCCGTAATTCCAACAACTTGGGAGGCTGAAGTGGGAGAATTGCTTGAGGCCAGGAATTCAAGACAGCCTGGGCAACATAGAGAGACCCGATCTCTACAAAAGAAAACATTTCATTTAGTTAGCCAGGCATAGTGGCACATTCCTGGAGTCCCAGCTACACAGGAGTCTGAGGTGGAAGGATCACTTGAGACCAGAAGTTCCAGGTTACAATGAGCTATGATTGCATCACTATACTCAAGCCTGAGCAACAGAGTGAGATCATGTTTCTATAAAAATAGAATAAAATACAATACATTTGCAAAGATATCGTTGCCGAGAAGACCAGAAAATTCATACTTGGAAGCTGAGATTTCACTACCCTTAAAGATGTCCTTTTCCATATAAAATGACAGCTTCCCTCTAATTTCTAGCGCTGATGATTTTCTTTAGTTCTGGATGTTGAACTGCTGTTGAAGAAAATGCAACTTTAACACAGTGGTAGAGTTGCCTCCAGTTTCTTCAAGCAAGTCCATTATGCACACAGCTCTTAGGGTAACCTTGCTGAAATATTAATTTGATCTGTATAGGCCCTATAATGATTCATCAAAACCTTCACAATAAAGTTCAAACTACTTAGCTTAGTGTATAAATGTTAGGAGCCTGGTCTCTGCTTTCCCCAGGAGCTTATATCCTATTATTCCCTCACACAGAACCTATTTTTCCCCCATCTATACCAATTCACCTGTGGTTCCATCAAAGGAATTACACTTTTCTTTGCCTTCACCTGCTGGTCCCTGGAATAGTTGATCTCCATATTGGTTTAGTCAAATACCAGATCATCTTTCAAACTTAAGCTCAGGTATGTTTCTTCAGGGCCTTCATCTCCTTGTCTGATTGACTCTTCACTGTGCTTCCATTACACTTCAAGAGTACCTCTATGGAAGACTGACCATGTTTTGCTGCAGGTCAGAGTTTCTTTACTCATCTCTGCAATAAAGGGTCAGTTCTCTAAGGACTCTGTATGCTGGTGTTCAGCACTGTCCCTACCCTTTTAGTAGGTGCTCGGTAAATATTTTCTGATTTATTAAATGGGATACAAGAAAGAGATGTAAGGAATTCAAGTAAAGTAAATGAAGAAATTAAAAGAAAAGCCTATGAAAAAAGAAAAATAAAATGTCAGGTATCTGTTGAGAACATCTTGTGTGCAAATAAGGCCTATGTATTATGTATTATTACTATGTATTGACTTTAAAAAAATGAATGGATGAATATTTGATGGGTAACTGGAGGAAAAGTGAGAGAACAAGCAGTAAAGTGTACAGAAAATTAGAAAATGCTGCAGATAAAGTGTGAATGGGTAAAGCAATGATGACAAATTGTTTCTGATATTTCATATGATGATTTCCAAATGAAGACTCCCCATGATAAATTACTTAAAAGTCATAAGACCAGTATCCAACTCCTCCGATTAATCAGTTGTTTCATTTAACTTTAGTAATAAGAATAAGTTAACCTTTGAATAAATTGTTATTTTGTAAAGGGCTTTCATATGCATAATCTCATTTAATTGCACAATAGTTATGTGAGAAACTCAAGGCAGGTATTGCTGCTATTACAAATGAGGAAGCAGAACTGAATTAAATGATTTGCCCAATGGTACTTTCGAATCTGTGTTGTAACCAGAATGGATCTTTAGATCATGGCAGCCAGCCACTCATTTTGTAGATAAAGAACAGCGTAGGTGATATGCCTGGACTAGCTCAGGGTTAAGTAAGTGGTAGCCAGGTTTACCCATTTCATATCTCCCAGTCAGGTGCATTTCTAATCAATCTAAATTGTTTCTTTATCATTGTTTATATCATGTGCTTTTAAATGCCAAAATACAATTCTTTATCTTTGTGCTACATTTTCTGATTGATAGTATCCCTGCATTAAAAAGTTGTATCTCATAACCTTGTCTCTGGGAGCTATTACTTGCAAAAACCCTGACTGGTAAGGTTTGTGAAAATTGACTGTCTAAGAAAGTGAACTGATTCTGTTCTCTCTTAGTTCCTAGCTGAATAAGGACAATGGGAAGCATTTTCAAGTAAAAATAAATAAAATATCTGATATGTCATGTCCTACTGGCATAGCCTCAACCTTGAACCCCACACCCCACAACTGCCAATACCTGCTTTATTGAGGAGGAAATGTAGGGGGAGAAATTAACTTGCTGCCTAGTTCTGTGCAAACATATTTATACCTCACCAACCACAATCCCATCCAACCACACACAAACACGTAGGATTAGAATTCCTTCTGCTCATTAGCTACCACTATTGTTTCTAAATTGCTGAAGAAACTCATTGCTGATGATGTAAAAACCTAGAACATATCTACATCTAACAAAGGAGATAACTGCATGCCTAACACCTTATTTTATTAAAAGCCTTGTTTTATGGATATTGCATTCAGAAAGTATTTACAGACAATGGAAATGAGGCACTTCAAATCTAGGGAAAATATAGACCTCACTGGAGATGGAAAAAAAAAGGGAGACAAAACTTACCTCAAAGGGTGGTTGTGAAGGTTTATGAAACATGTTAAAAATCTGTCTTGAAAGATACATTGCAAGCAAAAGGTTTTAAATATTGCCACATAGTTCCATATTACCATGATATAAAATTACAGGTTTTATGTGTGTGCAATCAAAAGCTTACTGCTCAGTTTGGAAAGTTTTGCAATCACTACTCCACCAGTGAGGGTCAACCTTCAAGGCACCTACCTCAATTCAGAGATCATGCTGTGAGACCAGTAATAAGGAGAGTCAAAGTCTCTGCCTCCAATCTATTTATTTGTGTCTTTGGGGCCCATAATCTTTAAATCTTTAAATATTTTGAAGGAAACAAGTTTATTTAATGTTCACCACCTAGCTGCAACATTAAAGCAGAGATATTTGTAAATAAAACCATGACTATTGTGAGAGAATTATATTAGGCTTGACTTGTTTTGCTTCTACAACTCAATTTGTGTGCCAATATAAAGATGATAATGCACTATAGAAATTTATCAGAGTGTCTAATTTCATAACTAGTTTTACCTAAAAGTTTCTGCCAAGATTCACTTATCTAAGCTTTACAACAGAGAGATGCAGAATTAAGATGATTTCTAGGTAAAATGCAGAGTGACTCAAATAATCCAAGAGAAAACTTTGTAGAGAAGAAAGAAGAGAAGGGAGAGGAAAGAGGGGAGGCAGAAAAAGAGAATAAGGTCACATTTTCTGCCTGTTTGACATACATCTTCCCTTACAAGCCCCTCATCTCATAGGTATGGCAATTTATAGAGTGGTAGACACCATGGTTATATCTGTCCTTATCCATTCCCTCAGGAAACCATCTTTTCTGTCTCCAAGGGCTCCTGGTGGCACTGTAAATTATGATGCCCTACCCGTTCTCAAAAATATGTATAAAAGCATCCTTAACCTGCAGTTCTACACACCTCAGGATACTGTGATTTATACAGGAGCATATACGTGTCCTAGCCTGAAAGCATCAGAGTCTTTCTAAAGAGTATGAGAAAAGTCTCAACTCTCTTTGGACTATGAGATATAAGAATTCAGGTTGGAGGCTGCCAATGTTCTTCTTTCTGTCTATATGGAAAGATGTCGCCTGAGAATTAAGCTCACAGACAAACCTAGGCGATATCATTTAAGTCCCTGGGTCCAACTCTGCTTGGAATTCTCAGTTACATGAGTCAGTGTGTTTTGTATTCTTGTCTTTCTTAACTAGGTTAATTTGTGTTGAGTTTCTTGCTACTCAAAAGATGTGACTAATACAGCCTTTATATGGGTTTTTTCTTAAGTAATCCTCTTGAAAACCTAATTTTACAGATGAGAGGCTTAGAGAGGTTAAGTAAATTATCCAGTTAACATCTAGGAAGTGTCATTGCTAGATTCAAATCCAGATAGGATTTCCTTGAACATAAACCCAAAGACATTCAGAGTGGACCATGTGGGCCTGGCATTCTTGATAGTTGTATTCTTTGTCCTTTTTATTTAATTTTTATTTTCACTTATTATTTTCTTTAATTAACATTTCTTTCTTTTTATTTTAATGTATCTTTCGCGCATAAAAGTTCAGATGGCTGAGTTTGTCCCACGTCAGTAGGAATAACTCACCTTCTGCAAATATGAGAGCTCTGTTGCAATGCTTATTGTTGTATAATGTGATCATTTAGAATAATTTGCAGTGGTAAAGAAAAAGCCAAACAATGACTCACAATTCTCTATTTATTATTTTGCCATTAAAAGTAATGGGAAAAAACTACAATTACTTTTGCACCAACATAATATATTACTGATTTCATGCACATTTTATACCTCTATCACATTTCTGATACTTTTTTCCTAAGATTTTTAAAGGAAATATTGAGAGAGAATTACTAGGCAGCAAAAGATTTCTATGCTCCCAATATGTTCCTTCCTTCTGTTACTAAATCCAGCCTATTCTTTCTTCACCTATAAAATCTCTACTCCAATGCCTTGACCCCCAAATCTTTTCATACATAAATTTAAAACTTCCTTTTTCTAACCCTCTCCTATTTTTCCTCCTTGGCCCCACTGTTCTATTCACTGCTACAAAATTTATATGAAATTTAATTTTCTGCCTGCCTACTTGCTTTGCCACATGTGAAGAAATCATACTAATTAGGGCCTTCCACTGTGCTCAGCCATGGATATGCAAAAATTATGATATGATTCACAGCCTTAAAGAGCACTATGTTTAGTTGGAGAGACAAGCATATTAATAAAACTTCATAGCAAAGCCAATAATTAGTCTTATAATATGGATATATATGCTTGGAAAGGGAGCCCAGACATAAAAGCAACTAATACAAATAAGACCCAATGGATATGTTAGATTTCATACACAATTGGAGAGGGAGCAGTGGTGTCAAACAGAGACATGCTAGACAGAAGATGCAACAAACACAAAGACATGAGGCATAAAGGAACTTAGCTTGGATCACAAAGACATTTTGGAATGTCTGTCCTGCTTGTAATAATACCATTCAGGACATAGGCATAGGCAAAGACTTCATGACTAGAACACCAAAAGCAATGGTAACAAAAGCCAAAATTGACAAATGGGATCTAATTAAACTAAAGAGCTTCTGCACAGCAAAAGAAACTATCATCAGAGTGAACAGGAAACCTACAGAACAAGAGAAAATTTTTGCAATCTATCCATCTGACAAAGGGCTAATATCCAGAATCTACAAAGAACTCAAACAAATTTATAAGAAAATAAAACAAACAACCCCATCAAAATATGGGCAAAGGATATGAACAGACACTTCTCAAAAGAAGACATTTATGTAGCCAACAGACATAGGAAAAAATGCTCATCATCACTGGTCATTAGAGAAATGCAAATCGAAACCACAATGAGATACCATCTCATGCCAGTTAGAATGGCAATCATCAAGTCAGGAAACAAAAGGTGCTGGAGAGGTTGTGGAGAAATGGGAATGCTTTTACACAGTTGGTGGGAGTGTAAATTCATTCAACCATTGTGGAAGACAGTATGGTTATTTCTCAAAAATCTAGAACTAGAAATACCATTTGTCCCAGCAATCCCATTACTGGGCATATACCCGAAGGATTATAAATCATGCTGCTATAAAGACACATGTACACGTATGTTTATTGCAGCACTATTCACAATAGCAAAGACTTAGAACCAACCAGAATGCCCATCAATGTTAGACTGGATAAAGAAAATGTGGCATGTATACACCATGGAATACTATGGAGCCCTAAAAAAGGATGAGTTCATGTCCTTTGCAGGGATATGGATGAAGCTGGAAACCATCATTCTCAGCAAACTATCACAAGATCAGAAAACCAAACAATGCACGTTCTCACTCATAAGTGGGAGTTGAACATTGAGAACACATGGACACGGGGAGGGGAACATCGCACATTGGGGCCTGTCGGGGGGTGGGGGGCAACGGGAAGGGTAACATTAAGAGTAATGCCCAATGTAGGTGACGGGTTGATGGGTGCAGCAAACCACCAGGGCACTGTATACCTACGTAACAAAACTGCACGTTCTGCACATGTAACCCAGAACATAAAGTATAATAAAATAATAGTAATAATAGTAACGAACTCTTTAACCATCCCTTCCATCAGAATTTAAAATGTGGCTTAATTTTTTTTAATTATTTATTTATTTATTTATTTTGAGACAGGGTCTTACTCTGTCACCCAGGCTGGAGTGCCATGGCACAATCATGGCTCACTGCACTGCAGCCTTGACTTCCCTAGGCTCTGGTGATCCTCCCACCTCATCCTTCTCAGTAACTGAATAACTGTGGCTACAGGCTCACGCCACCACACCTGGCAATTTTTTTTTTTTTTTTTTTTTTTTTTTTTGTGAGATGAGATTTCGCCATGTTGCCCAGGCTGGTCTTGAACTCCTGAGGCTCAAGTGATCTGCCTGGCTTGGCCTCTCAAAGTGTTGAGATTACAGGAAGGAGACACTGCACCGGGCCTAAAATTTGGCTTAAAAGAGAAAGGAAGGAAAAGAAAGAGCGATCTCAAGCTGTTGGATCTATAAACTGTGAGTTTCTCCATTGCAACTGCTATGTGGAAGAGATAGGCAAAGAAAGCCATGAAGCCATGAAAACAATAATAAAACATACTAAAACAGAGTTTTGAAGCATTCTTTCATATGTTCAAGTGTATTATGAAATAATGATAGGGCAGGCATTGTGAGAAGTTCAGAAAACAAAAATGCAGGCCCTGCTCTCATGAAACCAACAGCCTAATGCAAAGAATAGACAATAAACAAACCAACAAGAATACATCAGATAGTGATTAGAGCTATGACGCAACTAATCAAGGGGATGTAGTAAAGAGTGTTTGGGGCATTGATTTAAATTGATGGTTCAAAGAAGGCCTCTATAAGGAAGTTGCATCTAAGCTAAGATCTTAGTGACAAAAAAAGAAACCAAAAAAACAAAAAACACTAGTGATGATTCAGGGGATGAATTTTCTAAGCTGAGAGTACAGGAAGGAGTAAATATAGCATACTAACAGCATAGAAAGAAGGTCAGAGTGATTAGAACTTGGTGAGTGAAGGCAAGAATAATAAGAGGTGAGGCAGAGAGGGAAGCAGGGACCAGATGAGGTAGGACCTCTATTTCAGGGTAAGGATTTTGGATTTTATTTTACACTTAATCATAAACCATTAAAGTAGACTAAGTAGATGAGTGCTATGTTCAGATATAAGTATCTAAAAATAACTTTAACTTGCAAGAGGGAAGCAGGGAAATCAGGTCACAGAAAACCTGAAACGGCTCAGGTTAGAGAATATGGTAACCAGGTAACCAAGCTGGTATCACCGTAGATGTAACAAACGGGACATCTGGAGATAGAGAAATGGCTTGCTAATCAATAAGATGAGATGAAGAAAAAGAGAAAGCAAGAATGATTCATAGGTTTTTAGCTTAAACAATTAAGTGGATGAAGATGAAATTTTCTGAGATGGGTATGACTGTGAGAAAAATAAGTTTTGATTGAGTGGAGTGAATTAAGAGTTTCCTTTGGGCCAGGCCTGGTGGCTAACGCCTGTAATCCCAACACTTTGCCGGGCCAAGGTCGGCGGATCACCTGAGGTCAGGCGTTCAAGACCAACCTGGCCAACATGGTCAGACTCCATCTCTACTAAAAATACAGAAATTAGCGAGGTGTGGTGGCACATGCCTGTAGTCCCAGCTACTCAGGAGGCTGAGGCAGGAGAATCTCTTGAACCTGGGAGGCAGAGGTTGCAGTGAGTTTAGATCGTGCCACTGCACTCCAGTCTGGGTGATGGAGTGAGACTTTGTCTCAAAAATAAACAAATAAATAAGAGTTTCCTTTGGATCATTCTAAGCTTGAGATGACTACTGGACATCCAGGTGGGTATGTCAAGTGAGCAATTAGATATTCAAGTCTGCAGTCCAGGAGACCAGTTTGGGGTGAAGCTATAAACTTGTAAATCATCATGTAGACACTATTTAAAGCCCTGAGCTGGAGGATATTACTCAGCCAGAAAACACACACAGAAGAAAAAGCTCTGGCCATCTAGAGATTAAAACAAGGAAGAAAAGTCAGCAGAGGAAACTAAAAAAGATGTCAGTGTGACCGAAGATAAACACTAGAGTGTGATATTTCAGAAGCCAAAAGAAGAAAGGGTTCAATAATCAGGGAATATATAATTATGTTGAATAGTTGGAGAAGTTGAGTAAGATGAGGCCACAAGTATAACTATTGGGTTTGGAAATGAGGAAGACTTTAACACTTTGATGGTATCAATTTTAGGATAGTGATAGAGATACAAATTGTACTGGAGTAAGTTGAAAATAGGAATGAGAAATTATTTAGTAGAGAGATTACACTGGTACGATTTTCAAGACTCCATTTTTAAGAATACCAGAAATACGCTGGAAGAGCTGAAGGAACAAATTCCTACAATATGTATGTGTGCTGATGAAAATGAACCAGCAGAGTAGGAGAGATGGTGACATTGGGGATGCAGGAGAGGGAAGGGACACGGGTGGGAGGCTCTTGAGAAGGTGTTAGGGGATTAGAGGACGGGATCAAGGAGTAAGTGAGGGAGTGTACCCTTTGATGTATTACAACAGATGTGGGGGCACTGCCTCTGTTGTAACAGGACAGACACAGGCTGTCAGAAGAGTGGTGGATTTGGGGGTATATAGGTATGGGAGCTTCTGCCTAATTGCTCCTATTTTCTCATTGAAGGTATTAGCTAAAAGGAAGAAAGGAAGGTAGAATGTTGGAGTTTGAGAAAAGGGAGGTAATTCGAAATAAATATTTTAGATAATAGGAGAACAAATGTTCCAGAGTGATAGAGTAGGATTCCTGACCAAAGTTGAGCCCTCACTTGAGATTTGTGGTGGTGAATATAAGGTGAGACTACTTGGTACAGTTGTGTGTTTTTTCCAGCAACATTTATACCCTCAAGTATTTAATATGGGAATAGATGCAGGATTTTTTTGCTCCTTAGTTTAGCGAACATCTGGGTTCTTGTCACACAACCAGGAAAGATTAGGCATGCAGACACATTGAGAGGTGAGGAGAGCAGAATTTATTAAAAGAAAGTTCTCAGTGGAAAAAGAACGGGTCCTGCCAACAGGCTCCTACCTCACAGATTGAATACTAGGCCACCACACACACGAGCTGAAGAGGCCAGGCTCCTCCCCACTGCATAAGGTGCAAAGCGCCTGTGGCTCCACCCCATTTTTCCAGTGTACAGGTGGGCCCCCAGTCTGTTGTGGGCATGCACAGACAAGGCCTGGGGCAGTTTCGCTAACCTGCATAAAAGCATCTGCATAATAGCATGTAAACACCTGTGGGGAAGGTTGGAGATCCTCTGGGGATCCTCCCTTATCTGCCTCCTGCATCTATCAGAATGGGTGAGGTTTACCACCCTTGCAGTTTTCCAGGCAGATATTGAAGGAAGGAGAGAGATGCATGAAAATTAAGAGTTTTTGCAAGAAAGTATTTTTAATTATTGGCCATGAAATCTAAGCTGTATAACCATAGCAATGAGAATTACTGGAATGTAGTTGCCATAGAAAACAGTGGTAAAGAATTAAAGGTTTCAATGAAGGCAAAGACTTGCTAGAGTAGGAGAACAAGACTAAGTAAGCTAACTGCAGGAGGCGGGCAGTGAAAGTTTAAAGGTTGAAATAAAAATTCTGGTGGTGTTTAAGTCTCTTATAATTATAATGTGGAAAGACCGTGATACTGTTAAATGAGATGGAGTGAAATTTTTAAAAAATGGAAGTGAGGTCAAGGAATTAAGAAAGCAAGGTATTTGGTAGATCATCCAAGCAGACATAGAATCGGCAGGAACAGTTCCAGAGTGAATATGCCAAAGAAGGCAGGGAACAACCACTGAAGTTACCATGAATGAAAGGGATGTGGCCTAGAGGCTGGCGGGTGAAACTCAGAAGGAGGGTGGCAGTTGATACAGCTTGCTGGCACAAATTTCAAAGAGCCTGCTGTATTAGAATGAGAAGGATGGAGAATGCATGGAAACAGCCCCAGGAATGGCAGAAGACATGCCTTCCCCTTCTCTGAGCCCTGAGGTATGTTCGAGGAAAACAAAAACAAAACAAAACACTCTTTACTCCAGAGTCTTGACAGGTGTGCAGTGTCAGCAGGGTACGATGGCCACATTTCATTTAAGACAAGAGAAGTGAAGGAATGTTCAGAAAACAAGTTACTGAAAAAGGGATTGGCTATTTGTTCCAAAGGGCAAAATGGAAGAGATCTGGATGGTGAGGTCTGGAGAAAGGGCAGATTAGATGCTGCAGTGTTAGGTTATAATCCACCGAAAGAGTAAATTTACATTAAAAATCCAGCCCACAAACATAGCATGTCCACAGATAAGAAAGCAGAACCTCACAGACCACTCTCTCACTTAGTGTGTGAAGCACTTTGATCAGTTGTGTTCTATTTATATAAATAGAAAATGCCATTCGGGGCCCTCTAAATCATGTTTATGACCCAATGGAATGGCTCTTGGCTTTTGCTTCAGGTTTCTTTTTTCAGAGAGGTTTTCTGGTTGTTTCCTAAAGTGGCCTATCCAGTTATTTTCTGTCTTCTTTCCACGTTTATTAGCTTTGCGATGCTTATAACCAACAGTCATCCTACTTCTCTTTCTAGTTATTATTGTCTACATCCTCTCCAAAATGTGAATTTTATATGAGCAGGGCATGTCTGTCTTGTGTATCTTTTCACTGCCAGCACAGTACCTGGCATGAAACATGCAGTATATAGATAGTGAACTGATGGATCATTGAGAATACCAATTTTAGGTGTTCTAGACTACAAAGTTTCTTAGTTGTCTCTAGGACTGTATTAAACCCTTTCTGTGCTTACTAAATAAATATCCTTTGGAAGATATCTAAGAAAGTTTTCTTTATCCTTTAGCTTAGACTGTATGTCAAACAGTAAAATGAAAAAGAAAAGCCCACTAGATATGCACCATCAGTCCCTCCAGACTCACTTTCTTCCTTTTCCATCCTGTTCTGTGACCCTTTGTTGACTGCATTCCCCTCTGGCTTCCAGCTGGGTCCAGTGAATAAAAGCACCAATAGGAGATCCAGAAGTAAGAAAAGCTGGAGAACAGATGTTTATTCTCCAACTCTTCCTCCTGGGAATGGGTTGCAATGGCTGTGCTACTCTGTGGAAAGATCTCTCAGGTTTTCATAATTGCTCCTTCCCCTTGCTCCTTGAGGCCTAGAGGTGATAATAGTCCTCCCCTCACCCTTAGACGTGATCCCTTGCCCCATGCTTTTTACTCTGCCCACGACTTTCTAAATAGTTCTGTCCTTAAACTCTCCCCAATTACCTCATTTGTTTCCTGCCTGGATTCTGATTGAAACAAAAATATTTTTATTTAAAATAATCCAGTACCATCTGAGGTGCCTCTGGGTTTAAAAGTCATGCCAAGGGCATTTTGGAACAAGTCCATAAATGCCTAAGAAGATATGCTTTCCACTCCCCATTTCTAAACTTATGGAATTAAAAGGGTGTTTTCTAGCTACAGGCAAACATTCCATTTTCACCATGCCAGTATCATTCCTTCAATCAAAACCATTTATCAACTACCTACTGTGTGCCAGGTTATGCTAGGCACTGAAGATACAAGTAGTCAAATAGGCCTCAGTGCCTGCCATTAAGAAACTTAAGACATTCTTCTGAAAAATCTATCCCGTGTTTGGTATTCAAAGCAAAATTAGGTTGAGTGCAACATTATGAAACACAAAAAATATCCAATTTGAAAGCTGTGGAAAGAACAACTAAATATATAAATATAAAAAGTCTCAGTTTGATAATTAGAAGATATTAAATATTTTGATAGATAAGTAAAAAAATGTATTACTTTTTGAAGCATACATATAACTGTGGTTTGATATGGAATTCAAAAAAGAATCAGAAATAATATGTGTACCTATATGTGCATATGTACATATATGTAAACATATGTATTTCATTTGAGTAAGAGTAAAACACAGATATAAAGCAGAAAGCAATTAGCTCAATTTTTTCAAATTAGGTAAATCACTGTCTTCAATGTAATATTCAAATAGGCAGTACTTGCACTCCTAATTTAGGATCTATTGCACAAAGCAATTTTTATTAGGACCCATTAAGTTTATTTTGTGGTATGCCCATCGATTTGACCTAAACTGCTTAGCTATAGTAAACTTTTTCATCCTGCTAGCCTCAAGGGAATACTGGGTATGACTCATGAAATGAAGTTTGAGATATCAGGGTTTTATTAGAGGTTTCCAAAGTAAACCTTAATTTAGATTTAGATTCAAGCCTTAGCAATCAATTTACTTTTTATCATGAGTGAAACACTAGGTTGATAATTTAATGCTCTTTAACACTTGCTAAAACATTTCTTCACATTACATTTTTATAAAGCAGAAGCCATTATTGATACTTTGATATTTTTTCATAAATTATTCCACTTACATAGAAAAATATGCAAAATCAAAAATTTATCCGTATCATAAAAATTAAATTCAATATTATTTGAAAAAATAAAATCAATTTAAAAACCACCTTCAAATTAAAGTGATGTTGGATTCATTAAGTTTCTGTTAAGGCTCCGTAAAACCTTTCCTTTTTTCCTAGAAATTAGAAAAATGTGCCAATTAAAATAGAATAAAGTTTGAAGCTAAGTGTATCTCAGGATGGCTAACATAATTGGTAAGTGTTGTGGGGTTGAATTGTGTCCTCCCAAAGATATGTACCTGTGAACGTGACCTTATTTGGAAATATAGTCTTTACAATGAATCAAGTTAAAGTGAGATCATACTGGATTAGTCTGAGCCTTAAGTCCAATGACTGATGACTTTAAAAGATAAAAGGAATTTGGAGACAGACAGACACACATGCACACACACACACACACACACACACACACAGAGGGAAAGGGTCATGTGATAATGATGGGAACAAAGAATGGAGTGATGCAGCTACAAGAGGAGGAACTCCAAGGATTGTTGCACCCACCAGAAGCTAGGAAGAGGCAAGAATGCATTCTCCCCAAGAACTTTAGGAGGCAGTGTGGCCCTGCTGACAACTTTCTATTGAACTGCTTGTCTCTAGAACTGTGAGTGAATACACTTCTTTTGTTTTAAGCCACCCAGTTTGTGGAACCTTGTTACAATAGCCCTAGGAAAACTAATATAGTATACAGGGTTTTCACAGATAACCATATTTTTCTTTTTCATGGGGATAGAAGGCCAATGACATGTATTTAGTTAAAATAAACAAGCATAATATATGTAACTACAAACAAAGCATAAATTAGGCCATCCAGAGAAGCCTGCCAGAGTAGCTAAAGAGTTCTGCATGTTCCACGACAAAACATTTATAGTATATTCAGCTGCAATTTAAGGATAGCTCTGATATCTTAAGGACCATAAAGTTCCTTTTACAACTTATTATTTAAAAGACATTAAACAGAGAGGAACTAACATTAGAGAGTGTCTATTGTATGCCAGGCCCAGTGAAAGACATTTTATTTTTTGGATGTAATCTAATCCTTATGTATTAGTTGGTTCTCACACTACTAGGAAGAAATACCTGAGACTGGGCAATTTAAAAAGGAAAGAGGTTTAATTGACTCACAGTTCCACATTGCTAGGGAGGCCTCAGGAAACTTAAAATCATGGCAGAAGGTACCTCTTCACAGGCAGGCAGCAGGGAGTGAGTGCAAGCAGGGGAAGTGCCAGACGCATATAAAACCATCAGATCTAATGAGAACTCACTCACTATCACAAGAATAGCATGAGGGAAACCAACCCCATGATCCAATCATGTTCCACCAGGTCCCTCCCATGACACATTGGGATTATGGGAACTACAATTCAAGATGAGATTTGGGTAGGGATACAGCCAAACCATATCATTCCGTCCCTGGCCCATCCCAGTCTTGTGTGTTCACATTTCAAAACAGAATAATGCCTTTCCAACAGCCCCACAAAGTTCTAACTCATTCCAGCATTAACCCAAAAGTCCAAGTCCAAAGTCTCATCTGATATAAGGCAAGTTCCTGCTGCCTATGAGCCTGTAAAATCAAAAGCAAGTTAGTTACTTCCTAAATACAATGAGAGTACAGGCATTGGGTAAATCCACATGTTCTGAATGGGAAAAAGTGGCCAGGATGAAGGGACTACAGTTCCCATGCAAGTATGAAATCCAATAGGTAGTCATTAAACCTTAAAGTTCCAAAATGATCTCCTTTGACACCATATTTCACATTGATGCAAGAGGTGGGCTTCCAAGGCCTTGGCTTTGCAGAGTACAGCCCCTTCCTGGCTGCTTTCATGAGCTGGTATTGAATGTCTGCAGCTTTTCCAGGCACACAGTGCAAACTGTCAGTGGATCTACCATTCTCTGGTCTGGAGGACAGTGGCCCTCTTCTCACAGGCCCACTAGGCAGCGACCCAGTGGGGACTTTGTGTGGGGGCTCCAGCCCAACATTTCCTTTCTGCACTGTCCTAGCAGAGGTTCACCATGAGGGCTCTGCTTCTGCAGCAAACTTCTGCCTGGACATCCAGGCATTTGCATACATTCTCTGAAATCTAGGTGGAGGTTCCCAAACCTTAATTTTTGACTTCTGTGTACCCACAGGCTCAACACCACATGGCAGCCACCAACGCATGGTGCTTGCATCCTCTGAAGCAATGGCATGAGCTGTACCTTGGACCCTTTTATCTAAAGCTGGCGCTGAAGCACCTGGGATGCAGGGTACCATATCCCTGGACTGCACAGAGCAAGGGAGCCTTGGGCCCACCTCAAGAAACCATTTTTCCCTCCTATGCCTCTGGGCTTGTGATAGGAGGGGCTTCTGTGAAGGTCTCTGACATGCCCTGGAGACATTTTGCCCATTGTCTTGGTGATTAACATTCAGATCCTAATTACTTATGCAAATTTCTGCAGCAGGCTTAAATTTCTCCCCAGAAAATGGGTTTTTCTTTTCTGTCACATCCTCAGTCTGCACATTTTCCGAACTTTGATGCTCTTGAGGTGAAACCCTGTCTCTACTAAAAATACAAAAATTAGCTGGACATGGTGGCAGGAGCCTGTAATCCCAGCTACTCAGGAGGCTGAGGTAGGAGAATCACTTAAACCCAGGAGGTGGAGGTTGCAGTGAGCCGAGGTCACACCACTGCACTCCAGCCTGGCAACAGAGTAAGACTCTGTCTCAAACAGAAAAGGAAAAAGAAATTTCTTCCACCAGATACCCTAAATCATCTCTCTCAAGTTCGAAGTTCCACTGATCCCTAGGGCAGGGGCAAAATGCTGCCAGTCTCTTTGCTAAAGCATAACATGAATGACCTTTGCTCCAGTTCCCAAGAAGTTCCTCATCTCCATCTGAGACCAACACAGCCTGGACTTCATTGTCCATATCACTATCAGCATTTTGGTCAAAACCACTCAACAAGTCCCCAGGAAGTTTTGAACTTTCCCATATCTTACTGTCTTCTTCAGAGCCCTCCAAACTGTTCCAGCCTCTGCCGTTACCCAGTTCCAAAGTTGCTTACACATTTTTAGGTATCTTTACAGCAGCACCCCACTACCTCAGTATCAATTTACTGTATTCGTCTATTCTCACACTGCTATCAAGAAATACCCAAGACTGGGTAATTTATAAAGGAAAGAGGTTTAATTGGCTCACAGTTCCGCATACCTGGGAGGCCTCAGGAAATTTACAATCATGGCAGAAGGCACCACTTCACAGAGTGGCAGGAGGGAATGAATGCAAGTAAAAGAAATGCCAGACGCTTACAAAATGTCAGATCTCATGAGAACTCACTCACTATCATGAGAACAGCATAGGGGAAACCACCCCCATGATCCAATCACTTCCCATCACGTCCCTCCCACAACATGTGGGAATTATGGAAACTACAGTTGGATTTGGGTGGGGACACAGCCAAACCATATCACCTTACAATTAACTCTGATATTGAAATTATAGTATCTTCACTTTCCAAATAAGGACATTATAGAGTAGCTGCCTAAATTATAAAGTAAGTTCCCTAAGATTACACCGTAGTAAGTAGTAGGGGTAAAATTTGAACCTAAGTCTAAGGCAGATCTAGGTTTTGTGGGACCTAAGCTTACACAGTAGGTAGGGGGAGAGCAAAAGACAACAGAACATGAAATGCATTGCCTTGTGCTAGTGAGAGGCCCTCAAGCTTAAGCTTTATATAGTTAGCTCCTGCCTGAGCATCCCTGACGTCCAAGCATTTTATTTTTCCAGGCATTAAACAAGTAATACAAGTTAGTTATAGAAAAATAATAAAATGTACTCATCATTTTTATTTTATTTTATTAATTTATTTATTTTGAGACAGAGTCTCCCTCTGTCGCCCAGGCTGGAGTGCAGTGGCACGATCTTGGCTCACTGCAACCTCCACTTTCCAGGTTCAAGTGATTCTCCTGCCTCAGCCCCCACGAAGAGCTGGGATTAAAGGTGCCTGCCACCACGACTGGCTAATTTCTGTATTTTTAGTAGAGGCTGGTTTTTTTCATATTGGCCAGGCTAGTCTCGAACTCCTGACCTCAGGTGATCCACCCCCCGCCTTGGCATCCCAAAGTGCTGGGATTACAGGTGTGAGCCACTGTGCCCAGCCTACACTCATTACTTTAAAAATCACTCAACATTCTACCAGCCAGAGTTAACTGCTGTTAAGTACAAATCGTATACATCCTTCAAGAGATCTTGCTATACATATTTATATCTTGTTTCTTTTTTGTTTAATATATTATTGACATTTAAAATATAAGCCACAACACAACAGTTTTCTGTTTATAACTATGTAGTGGCTTCTATATCAATTTTTATTAGTTTTTTGTATCAAAATAACATGTTATTAATTTAAAAATAAAATACTGCTGTTAAGCTTACAGCTAATAACAGGAACCCCTGTAACTCCGTCATCCAAACTCATACCCTAGAAGCAATCTTTTTAATCTCGAGCTATTTTTTCTTGCATTTCCTCTAAAATTTAAGATATTTATCTAATATTCTCTACGATATTATCTACTGACCTTCTAATATGGAATATATGAACTTAGTATTTTCCCATTTTCCTTAATGTTTCGTTATTTCATTTTTCTAAAGTTTTTAGTTATCTTAATATTCAGAAATTACCTTATTATCCTTATGTTAATGTCATTCATTGGCAAATCAAGAGATAAATATTTCTTTCTTGTGCAACATATTTTCTTCTGGAATTAATAATGGTCATTATTAGTTAACATTTATTCCTTTGTTACCAGTTCTTTCAAATATTCAGACAGAACTCTGAACCCTTCTGAACATTACATTCGACATGGCCACACATTAAATAAAGTTTTCATTCCAGTTTGTTGTTGTTGTTTTCAATAAAGATATTTCTGCTGGTCTTCCAAATATATTGCTGTTTCCTAGGCCTGCAACTCAGCTACTGACGTGAGATCTCCCTGGGCTATTTTATGATGATTCCAGTTTTCTTTGCTCCAACATTTAACGTCCATGTTGTTCTCTTTATTCACTCCCTCCTTTTGGTGGAATATATCCTGATAATAGTTTCCAAAGCACGTGTATATGGAAGACAAATTATTTGTGAAACGTGAGTGCCTGAAATGTCTTTATTCTACCCTCATATGTGTTTAATAATGTCTGGCTATAGATTTCCAGCTCAGAAATAATTTTCCAACAGGATTTTGAAATCATTACTCTACGGTCTTTAAGCTTCCAATATTGATGAGGAGCCCAAGGCCATGCTGATTCTCAATCTTATCTAGGTGACCAGCTTTTATTCCCCACTCCCCAGAAGATTGTAAGGTTGTTGTTTTCCCCTTAGTTTACAATATTCCGAATGATGTGCCTGGTGTCATTTTCCATTCATTGGTCAAAGAGTCAATTATCTCTTCTAGTTTAGAGACTCGCATGTGTCTATTCTAAGAATATTTCTTAGATAAGTGCATCTTCTTTGTTTTTGTTCTGAAACTCTAATTTTATTGAAATATTTTGTTTAAATAAAATACCAATATTATATTATTTAATCACATATATTTTATGTTATTCCATTTTTATCACTTCATTATTTTATTATTATTAAATAAATTAACCCCAATTTTGGTATTTATTTTTAGCCACTGTATGGTTCCATATAGTTCACTGAAATTAAGGCATAGTTTTCCTTTAAATATCTTGACTTTTTAAAAATTTCTTTTCTAACTTTTCAAGTTAGCATATTTGGGTTAGTGATGAATATGAAAGAACAAGTTGAACACAGGTTAGCAGGGAGAATGAGTAATGTTTGGCTACTTACATAAGTATTACAGCAAAACAAACTTATGATGTCCTAAGCTCTTTTAAAGTTAATGAACTGCTGTGTTCTGACAACTGAATTAGTCATCTATCGTGCTACATCACGGTGTGGAAGAATCCCGTGAAAATGTGTGTTATTCACTTATGGAATACCAAACAGCCAGTCTTCTTTGTTCATGGTTAGCTTTACTTTTTTTAATATGAGAAAAATGATTATTTTTTGAAGATTTTTTTCTCTATTATGATACGTCACAATAGCCACCAAAGCAATGATTTTTTTCCTTTTGAAAAAATAAGATTGGTGAGCCCTTTCAGAATGTCCTAGATAACATGCAAACTCTCTCTCACCTTTTTTAAAAAAATATTTATCTTTCCAAAAATTGCTGCCAATTTTATTTAACAAATACACTCATTCTGGTCTTTGTTCCAATTTCTCAAATGGCACCAATGACTTGATGCCTATTAATCCAATATTAATTTTTATCTCACTCAAACTGCCTTGATACTGTTAACTATTCATTAGCTACTGAGTGAATGAAATGAGTAATTTTTCTACATCACTCAGTACTACATCCTTGGTACTTTGCTTCTGACCCTAAGTCTAGTTCTGCAAGTTTGTACATGTTCATAATTTAAATTGCCATTTGCATGCTAACAACTACAATATTCAAAACAACCTATATCATTTTTCATCACATTAAGCTCTTGTGTCCTAAACAATTGATATGCTGCACAGTTACCTTTCTGTGTGCCAGTTCAGCTGTGTAGGGAAGCTAATTTGTAGGGACAAGGGGAACCACTGAAATGCTTTTCATTCCCACATTCTCTTTAAATTAACCTTTTATGAAATGTTATTTTCTGGCCATGACGATTCACATAGCTCTCTTTAGTCTCAGATCTCCTGTAGTGTTCAGTTTTAGCCATTGAGCTTTTGTGTTTTGCTTTAAATCTGCTTGTTTTCTTTACCCAGTCATATTGTAAATTCATGGTAAGCAGAGATTATATTCCCTACCATTATATCCCTAAGAGCGTCCTTTACTGGGCAAGGGTAGGTACTCATTAAATACTCATTGAAAGCTTTTTAATCAAATTGGTGGGATTTTCCCCATATTTTGGATTCAGCTCAAACATCATTTAATACATACCCTTTTTTTAGTTAAAAAAAATCACAAACTAAGACTTTTTAATCTGGTTACTGGCCTTTAATTTAATGTTAACTGCCACTATTAGGTTGCATTACTGATCCAAAGAAAATACTGACTGTTGGTTATTTTCTGGCTTGTGATTAATGGAATGTTATTGAGTAACGTTAGGTCATATTCTTTGTCAGAATGTGACTTGGAATTTGGCAGCTACACCATCAATTAGCAATATTGCTGATAACCTGTATTTTATACAGCAAGTAATTTGTTTTTCCATAGTAGCTGGGAGAAGGAGAGAAGAAAATGATAGTTACTCATCGCCACAAGTCATCTGTAGTAAAAATGATACATTTAAAATATTCTTTAATGCTCTTTTTAAAAATCTTTAAAAATCTTTATGTGGTTATGTGTATGCACACATGCATGAGTATCTTGGTAGGATTTCTGATCCAACATTAAGTATTAATTTACTTTATTGCCCACTTTTAATCTAGCAATTTGATGCTTCATTTATTACCTAAATTTTTGAACCAGAGTGTAATATTCATGTCGCCATACCAAGGTTCCAGGAGCATTTACATTGCCAAGCCAAAGAGTTGCTAACTTTGCCTATTTTTGTTTCCCTTTTCTGAAATGCATTTTATTGAAGCAAATTCAGACTTCAGTGATTTTATTTCACATTTTAAAGTAAGTGGAAAAGCATTTAATGTCTACCGTGTATCAAGTAATGTGGTAGGTACTTTTCATAATTCAAAAAAAAATAGACCCTAAATAACTTAGACCAAAAGAATGCACAGCTTGTTAGGTACCAATCTGATTTTTATTCTTCAATCTTTTCTGTTCTCAAGTCCAACTTTCAACTATTGATCCACCACTAACACAGACATTACAATTTTTCTGCTACATACTTCTAGAAATATAATTGATATTGAAATTCTCAGGCCCACATTAAATAATAACTTTTATGACTTTGAACTAGCACAAACTCATACTGTGTAACTAACATTGATTGACTAATACTACATTAGAATGAAGTAACCAAAAAATCTGGGAGGGAAAAACTATTTTTCAGTGTTCTAAGTAACATAATTAACATGTTATCAATGATGAGAGTTGCCCAGTTTGGAATTAGACTATCAAAATCATGCACATTCATGGCATTAACTCAGTTACCCTTCCCCATAAAAATAAAAATATTATAGATTTCCACTTATTCAACCCACTTTTATTTTCATCAAGACTATCAATTTGTGTTCTAAAGAGCATAAACAATACATCCCATGCCTCAAAAAGTGAACATGTATATAAAAGTAGACAGGAAGAGCAATAAGCTTTTTTGAAAGAAACTAAAGCAGTTTGGGAAAGTCATAAACTCCAACAGTTCTTAATGAAGGAGTCACTATTTTTAAAAGTTCTTGCTTTAGAATTTATGACCCAATTGATAATGAAATAAAGGATTAATTGCTTCAAGTCAGATTTACAAATCTAAGATGCTGCTATAATTCATTTAAGATTTTCTATGTATAAACTAATACATTTTATAAAGTTAAGAATTATTAATTTCCATGAACCTTTACTTCTTAGTGTATACCAGCCAATTAATAACTATTGACCAACTATTCTGAGACTCTCCCTTATCAGCATCCACATCCTGCCATGCCTACAGACCTATGGGTGATAATCAAGCATACATTCAATGCTTGGTGAGGCATATTCAGGCATACATGAATTTATGGGCTATAAATGCAGTAATTGCATTTTAATGTAATTTTCTTAAAAGTAAACTTTTCTGAACTATATCTGTGTTGATATTCCAAATTATAGTTTTTCTAAATAATTATTTGAGAGTGACAGTAATAAAACACACCCAACCTATAATATTTAAGAATGATGTGGGCACATTTTCTGCATTTCTTTTCAAATGGGCGTTTTAGACAAGTACACCTATCTCTGGCTTAATTATTTTAATTTTTTCAGGAAAACTCTTCTGCTGGGTGAAAATTGTTAAGTGAAAAAAAAATCCATGTATTCTAATAGGAAAAATTATTAGATATCCCCCCATTCCACCCAAAGATACCCAGTTTTCGTAGGTAGAAAAACGTTTCAATTGAATGAGGACAAGTTTATATATTTTAAAGGATTTGAAAATAAATACATAAAGTTTGTACATAAAAAGTAAGGTAATAAAGGTTTATTACATTCATCAAAGAATATTTGATAGTGGGTTACGGTTGGTAGAGTTAGTGAAGGAGGATGCAAAAGAGTCATTCTTTGGAAGATGGTAGAAACTCAAGGAATGAGACTTGATCTTTGGATTTATCAACATGAAGGTCATTGATGGCCTTGAAAAGAAGAATTCCTATAAAGATTAATAAGACGTTAGTAAGTTATCTCTTTATTTATTTATGTTTTCAAGACAGGGTCTCGCTCTGCCATCCAGGCTGTAGTGCAGTGGTACGATCACAGCTCACTGTAGCCTCGACTTCCAGGGTTGGCCTCCCACCTCAGTCTCCAGAGTATCTGCTGCTACAGGCATGCACCAGCACACCTGGCTAATTTTTTGTATGTATGTATGTATGTATGTATTTACTTACTTACTTATTGTAGAGAGGGGGTTTCACCATGCTGCCAAGGCTGGTCCCAAACCCTTGGGTTTAAGCAATCTGCTCACCTTGGCCTCCCACAGTGGTAGGATTACAGGTGTGAGCCACCATGCTTGGCTTCTTTTTAATATTTTATTTGTGGTAGGTTTTAATTGCTCTTCTGGAGTATATTAGCCTAATTTTTTTTTTAAAAAAAAAACAGTATCATCATTTAAAATAGTCAGATACTCCTTGTTGTTGTTTCAGCACCAATATTTAATTACCAACCCCTTCCTTCTTTCAACTCTTGTGCATCTCCTGTATACTATGTTCACTTTTTAACGTAGAAAGTTAAATGAGGTACATCATATCTGATCTCTTAAAAGCTTTATAACAGAATGAGATAATTTATGGTGAAGAGGTAGTAAAGAGTAAGACAAGACTTAGTTCAAATCCCAGCCTGAGTCCTCTTCAAAAGGACTAATTATATTGTGAATCTATGAGTGTAAAATACTATTAGTTAACTGATCTGACAGTATATGCTCTCATCCAGTGTGAGTAAAACATCTTAATGTGTCTAGTACAGCCACCAACACCTAATAAGTGAGGGATGCTATACATTCCCCAAACCCTTAAGTCACCAACAGTGATAAACCTCATTTCATTCATAAGACATGTTTAAAAACAATAAAATTCCTTTAAAAATCTAATTCAGATTTTTTACAAATTAACATTAGCATATTGACACCTTAACCAAGTTGTGGAAACACTTAACTAAAATTAAACCATAAATTCACTGAAGTGTTCCAGTTCTTTATTATGATGTATATTTTACACATTTTTTTTTGTATTGACATGTTGAAATGGTGGGTTTTTAAAATTTTTATCTTTATTTTAAGTTCTGGGATACATGTACAGGATGTGCAGGTTTTCTCACATAGGTAAACATGTGCCATGTCGTTTGCTGCACCTACCAAACCATCACCTAGGTAATAAGCCCAGCATGCATTAGCTATTATTCCTGATGCTCTCTCTCCCTTCACCCCACCCACTGACAGGCCCCAGTGTGTGTTGTTCCCTTCCCTGTGTCCGTGTCTTCTCATTGTTCAGTTCCCACTTACAAGTGAGAACATGCAGTGTTTGGTTTTCTGTTCCTTTGCTAGTTTGCTGAGGATAATGGTTCCCCATTCCATCCATGTCCCCGCAAAGGAAATAATCTCATTCCTTTTTATGGCTTCATAGTATTCCGTGATGTGTATGTACTACATTTTCTTTATCCAGTCTATTGTTGATGGGCATTTGGGTTGAGTCCGTGTCTTTGCTATTGTGAATTGTGCTGCAATAAACACAGAGGTGTATGCATTTTGTAATATAATGATTTGTATTCTTTTGGGTATATACTCAGTAATGAGATTGCTGGGTCAAATGGTATTAATGATTCTAGATCTTTAAGGAATCACCATACCATCATCCACAGTGGTTGAACTAATTCATACCCAACAGTGTAAAAGCGTTCCTATTTCTCTGCAACCTCGCCAGTATCTGTTGTTTGTTGACTTTTTAAAATTGCCATTCCAACTGGCATTAGATAGTATCTCCTTGTGGTTTTGATTTGCACTTCTTTAATGATCAGTGATGTTTAGCTTTTTCCTGTTTGCTGGGCACACGAATGTCTTCTTTTAAGAAGTGTCTGTTTATGTCCTTTGTCCACTTTTTAATGGGGTCTTTTTTTAATTGTAAATTTGTTTAAGTTCCTTGTAGATTCTGGATATTAGCCCTTTGTCAGATGGATAGATTGCAAAAATTTTTTCCCACACTGTAGGTTGCCTGTTTGCTCTGATGATAGTTTCTTTTGCTGTGCAGAAGCTTTTTAATTTAATTAGATCACACTTGTCAATTTTTGCTTTTGTTGCAATTGCTTTTGGTGACTTTAACATGAAATCTTGGCCCGTGCCTAAGTCCTGAATGGTATTGTCTAGTTTCTCTTCTAAGGTTTTTAAAGTTTTGGGCTTTACATCTAAGTCTTTAATCCATCTTGAGTTAATTTTTGTCTAAGGTGTGGGGAGGGGGTCCAGTTTCAATGTTCTGCATATGGCTAGCCAGTTTTCCTAGCACCATTTATTAAGTAGGGAATCCTTTCGGCATTGTTTGTTTTTGTCAGGTTTGTTGAAGATCAGATGCTTGTAGATGTGCAGTCTTATTTCTGAGTTCTCCATTCTGTTCCATTAGTCTATGTGTCTGTTTTTGTACCGGTACTATACTGTCTTGGTTATTGTGGCCTCATAGTATAGTTTGAAGTCAGGTAGCATGATGCCTCCAGCTTTGTTCTTTTTGCTTAGGATTGTCTTAGCTATACAAGCCCTTTTTTGGTTCCACATGAATTTTAAAATAGTTTTTTTCTAATTCTGTGAAGAATTTCAGCGGTAGTTTAATGGAAATAGCATTGAATCTATAAATTACTTTGAGCTGTATGGCCACTTACACGATATTGATGCTTGCTATCCATAGGCATGGAAAGTTTTTCTATTTCTTTGTGCCCTCTGATTTCCTTGAGTAGTGGTTTGTAGTTCTCCTTGAAGAGGTCCTTCACTTCCATTGTTAGCTGTATTCCTAGGTATTTTATTCTCTTTGTAGCAATTGTGAATGGGAGTTCGTTCATGATTTGGCTCTCTGCTTGCCTGTTGTCGGTGTACAGGAATGCATGTGACTTTTGCGCATTGATTTTGTATTCTGAGACTGCTGAAGTTGCTTATCAGCTTGAGAAGCTGTTGGGCTGGGATGATGGAGTTTTCTAGATGTAGGATCATGTCATCTGCAAACAAAGACAATTTGTCTTTCTCTCTTCCTGTTTGAATACCCTTAATTTTTTACTCTTGACTGATTATATACTTTACATACTTAAAGCCATTTGTACTAAGTTTCATTCCATAAACATTTAAAAAATTATTTAGTAAAAAAAAAGTCTATTGATAAGGCTATTTTTTTCACTCTCTAATTTTCATAATTAGACTCAAACACTATGTCTCTCCAGTTTTCTTCATTCTGGTATTCTACGTTAGGTAAACATTTAAAATTCTATTATCTGCTATATTATGCTTTATCAGGGACATTGGTTTGATTTTCTTTATTTTAGGAAGCACTGTCACCTACTTCTTTAAAACATTTTTACTATTTTAAAGTTTGCAACGTATATTTTTCTAAGCTGTGTGGTTGACAAAGAAGTACAAATTAATTTGTAAAGTATCAATGGGTTATATAAATATTTGAACATAGACATCGTCTTCTGATAGGGTTGATGAGGTATGTGGTCGCCCTGATGCTATGTACACAATGCACTAGAGAATTTTCTATAAAGGGCCTGCAGATAGTTAGCATTTTAGGCCTTGAGGTCCATACAGTCCCTGTTACCATTGTAGTGGGAATAAACCATAGACAATACATCAACAAATCGATGTAACTTTATTCCAATAAAACCTTATTGATAAAAGAGGTGGCAGGTCAGATTCATCCTTTAGGTCATAGTTTGACAACCCTTCTCTAGAGAACCAAATATGTGCTATGTTATGACTTTCTCAGTAGACTATATTATTTTAGGGACACATACTTTTTTAATATTAAGTTCAGAGTTAGAAGAAGAACACAGGAGTTTATTCAACTTTATATTCAAGGTACATACTGTGGGTTACTTCATGAGTGTGAATCTACATTATTAAAAGTTATTTTGGATTCTTCAGAAGCTAAACCAATTCAGATGTGATTCAAGAAAAGTTTGCATACAAAGAATTCTATAGGGAATAGTAGTTAAGCCTTCACTTCACTATGAAGCAGTGAAGTTTAGGTTTATATCCTTAAAAATTAGTATGTTTAGTTTTAAATATTAACAGGAAGTACTTGTGATTTATTCAATTTAAGGAGTATGAAGGGAGGGTGAGACAACATGTAAATTTGAAAATTACTGAGATGATTTATTTAGGAATGTTTGTGAGGCTGATTATAAACATCATTTTAAAATAAAATTTTAGAAATGAAGAATAGAAATCCCTGTCTGTTAAAAAGTAAATTGTTATACTAAAATGTAAGAAGCAATGTCTCCTTTTCAAAAGTAAAGGCATAAGTGTGGTAAGATATAACATATGAAAAATGTGAAAATAAATGCAAAACCCACAGGTCATGGGAAAGAGAAAAAGGTAGTAAGTAGGGCAACAGAATATATTTACAAGTAGATAATAATGATATTAATATTTTGATTTTATTATAATCATTTGTGGAAACTGAAGTATTATTCAATGGTGACACAGAGTGTTTCACGGATCAATGCACCCATCAAAATACTCTTCTGCTTGAGAAAAAGGGACTGGTAAGACCTCATTTCAAAAGGTTTTCTGTTAAAAATTTACTTCAGACACGGTTATTAGATTAGACTCTAAACTCAAGCCGTATACTGCCAACTGTAATATACACAGAACAATTAAATCTGGGAGATTTGATGAGTCAATGGACAGAAAGTCTACACTATTAAAACTATTCTAGGGGATTGCTTTTCTGAACGCTAAGTAATTTAGTGTTTACCAAAAGAAGCATAGAAACCCATATTTTAATATGAATATTGAACCAATTTCTTCCTCTGATAAATTTCCATAATACATTTGGACATTTTGAAGGATCTAAAGAACTGTTAATTTTGGTAAGTGCATATCTCCAGTTTGTCAATAGAACAAGATCTATGGACACTTAGATGCCCAATCTAAGTCTTAATGCCTAATCTTAAAATCAGAGTACAGCCATTAGCATACATGAAAACAGAATTTTTAGAGAAACAGGAGCTAACTTTCCTTTGACAATTTTCTGCAGATAATTAAATAAAGCAGAATTACCAATAGCTAGCAAAGATTGTTGACTTTAAATTTAGCTATATGTATTTTTGTTGTGATTGGTGATATTTTATTGCACCTTATTTTTAATTTTCAAATTTTATAATAATTTAATATTTAGACAATTTCCTTGCAGCTTTCAAAGGACTGCTGCTAATTTTATTAGCAGTTGTTCTAGAGATATGTATGTCTGTTAAGGTTCCAACAGGTTATAGGAGGTATGTATTAAGTGTGTAGTAGAAAATATATCCATGATAGTATTTATCAGACGAATGGAGGGCAATTAAAATTGGAGGTCAGAAAAGACATACATGGAAATTAAGTAAAAGGTAAAAGACTAGGAAAAGATGGAATTCCATCCTTCTTACCCTGCTCCAACCTTGACTGTTTCACTGTCTTTACCCTCTCGTTCCTTCCTGTATCATCAAGTGTACAGACAGCAGAAATTATGCCAAGTAAGTGAAGCCCAGAGTTGAAGGATAGGGTGAAGAACAAAAAAAATAGATTTTATAAACTATATTGATGACCCCAATCCTCCTTACACATCTCTATTATTTGAAAGAAGTTAGATGATATAGTTTGGCTGTGTCCCCACCCAAATATCATCTTGACTTGTAGCTCCCATAATCTCCATGTGTCATGGGAAGGATCCAGTGGGAGGTAATTGAATCATGGAGGTGGGTTTTCCCATGCTGTTCTCATGATAGTGAATAAATCTCATGAGATCTGATGGTTTTATAAACGGCAGTCTCCCCTGCACACACACTCTTGCCTGCCGCCATGTAAGACATGCCTTTGCTCCTCCTTTGCCCTACTTCATGACTGTGAGGCCTCCTCAGCCATGTGGAGCTGTGAGTCCATTAAATCTCTTTTTCTTTATAAATTACCCAGTCTCAGATATGTCTTTATTAGCAGTGTGAGAACAGATTAATACAATAGGAAACCAATTTCTCTACTAAACCTATGCTTATACATTTTCTTCATTCACTCAGCAAATATTTGTAGAGTATTTATCATGTGTCAGGTATTGCTCTGGGCATCAGAGTTACAACTGAGAACAAAAGTAGACAAAGATCTCTACCCCAATGCAGGCTCTTAGAGAATAGATTGGATTAGGAAAAGATGTATTTCATAAAATATTTTTCTAAAGATTGAGATTCTCACAAGCCAGAATACTAATATTTTATTAAATAGAAAAGCATGTCCCTTATTTACCTCGGAACTTAAGCTAAACTTCTGTGGTAGAAACACAAGTCACTTGTTTTGCAACTAAGTCAATGGTCCAGTTTATTTTTCTGATTGAAACTTTTTATTCTATTTCTATTCTTTCTCTGATACATTTCCATAATACATTTAGACATTTTGAAAATCTAAAGAACCCATAATTTTGGTAAGTCCATATCACCAATTTGTCAGTAGAATTGATTTAGTTCTTCTATACTGCATTGATATTATAATGAAATCCAGATATTTCTGGTAAAATACATTTTTTAAAATGCTATTATGGGGGAATATGTTAATTGTCCAGTTACTATTTATAAAAAAATTGGTTTTATGGAAGAATAGGGGGCCTGAGTATTGTAAAGTGTAATGGAAAATAAATCTGTTTAGTGTATAATCTCAACTGGAGAAGATATATAGAAGCAAAATAGCAATAATTCTTGGTGCTAAGCTTTTAAAACTAAGAAAAAAAGCTAAATAGTTTAAATGTGAAATAAGCATTAATTCTAGGATTAGTTGATCAATGTTCAAATTCTAGCCTATGACTTTGGACAATTCACTTAAAGTTCTGAGACTTAGTTTTTTCATTTGCACAATTGTGAGAATGGTAATACCTGTCCTTCCTTGAGGAGCTGATGTGAGGGAAGATCAAAAATATAATATTTGTGAATGCATTTTGTAAACCCTATGGTCCTACAGAAATTGGAAGAATCATTGTTCTTAATCTCTAATATATTTTTTGAGATAGTGTAATGAGGGCACTTTTCATTTATTCAGGAGTCATATATTAAATATATATTCCTTAAGTTTTATTCACTTGATCATTTCTTCTTTCTAATGTAACTCCTACTTTACAGCAAAGAAAAAAATAGCAAAATGAGATCAAATTAATGCTTCACTTTCAGAACTCTTTATTGAGTTTTAACCCTTTTATCTATTTTGCTTTAAGATGACATCCAGGATAAGAGTCCCTGACGTTGGGAGGACATCTCCTACCTATATTATGCAGTAACAGTTATTACGATTCTCTTCACAGATTCTTTGGGATGCTTGGCTTAACCTAACAGTGAGCAAATTGCATTCTAATAGAATAATATTTAAGCTTCATTTCAAAATCCTAATTCCAAGAATTAAAATAAATACTCCGGAAATCCTCCATGCTCTTTCTTCTTTTCTTTTTTTCTCCTTCGTTTTTCTTTTTGTTAACAGCTACATCCCTCTCTAGACTTCACATTTCATTTGCTTTTTCCTACTTTTAATTATGTTAGGTGAACAATAAAGGCCTTTTTTTATAGACATAACTTTAAAAATTAATGTAATTAAGCAGATTGCCTGTGTAATATGAGAATCAATCATTTACTACAGAAAGCAACTAAACAAAAATCTTAGTAAAGCTGGAACATTTGCTGTGAACACTTGAAGAATCTGTCAATCCACAATTTAGCAAATTGTCCTTTTTCCTGAAATTTGACTTTAATGAAATTTATATTAGTGATTCATAATCATGGTGGTTACAATATTTAGTTGCTCAAAACTTTTCTTAGCAATTTAATATCACGTAAAAAGTGTAAGATAAATAAGTTACATGAGGAAAATCCTTAAGAATGTAATTTGTTTTCTATTTTATCTTTAAAAAAAATGGCAGGCCTTTATTTTTCCTGGATGCGTCATTAGCTCGACAAATTGTGAGGTACCTAAAGTTAGCATTCAGTGAAGTCCTAACTCTCCTAGTGAAACTCGTCTCTACCATATAGTATATTTTCTATTTTGTTCAGAGAATGCAACTCCTTAAGCCAACTTTCTGAGTGTGAATCCTTGCTCTATGCCAACTGGTTGAGTAATGTTACCCATCTGTAAAGTAGGATTAGCAATAATACCCACCTCTTACAGTTGCTGTAAAGCTTAAATGATTTAATAAGTGTAAAGCACTTAGGAAAAGCCTGATACAGGGTGTGTGTTATTTCCTAGTATTAGAGCCTTCAAACCCAGGCAACCAGAATTTAGCCTTCACGGCTTTCCACCTGGGCCTGCCTCCCCAGCAGCACCCATTCTCCATTCTCCTAAGTTATAATTTGCCTGCCCTCTGTTTCATTCTTCCAGAAGTTTGATAGGCAATGGCTAACATGATCAACTGATTGACCTGAGATGATAATGACTAATGAAAGCCAACTTGGAAAAAGTGAGGCATGTGAAACCAGAGAAACCCAGATTTAAATCTCAGGTTGCAACCTACGAGCTCTATGACTTGGGGCTAAATACTTAAACTCTGTTACCTATGGTGGCTTCATCTCAAAAATTAAGATGATAATAAGGTTGCTATCACCAGCTGGTGATCCTGTGGATTCCATCACAGAAGGTGAACCACTCTGAGGGATGTAACACATTGATCATGGTAATTAGATCTCATGTGATTGTGGCAGCTGATTGGGCATCTGTCTAAGTGTACCCCTCCTGTATCTGAAGCTGTGCCTGAAGTCAGCAAGTGCTAACAGCAAGGAAGGGGAGATAGATAAGAAGTCTGGAGAACAAAGACAAACTGAGGACCATGAAGATGAGCTGGAACCCGCAAGAACATGCTGGAGCCTGCTTCTGTCTTTCATTGGCACCTGCATCTGAGTCTCACTGCCTCTTGGCCTCCAACTTTGAAGAAATTGGTGACACTGCCATGGAGCTGTATATGAAATGGCCCAGATCTGGAGAAACTGAAGGAGTATCCAGTGGGAGCTGCAGGAGCTGTTGATCCATGCCAACGAGGTGAGCTAGCAGATGTAGGACACGATGTGTGAGGACACAGCACCTGACCATCTACCAACCTTCCCAGCATACATATGGCTGCTGCATCATTTCTGCCTTCCAAACCTTGCACAAGCTATGCTCTTGGCCTATCAGAATCCAAAACCATTCAGGGAAAGGAATTCTCAAAACATCAATCCAGTTTAGCTAAATTGACACACTATGAAGCCACCACACATATCTACAGATGTCAAAACCTTATACCCTTTATCTTAGGTGAGCAAGAAGTTAGAGTGCCTTCATGTTCTATAACTGACTTCTTCCTGCTCCTGAACCCCACTCACATAGTGCTGAAAGAAGGAAGGACATAAGCTTAACAGTTAAATGCATATTCCTTGGTTTAAACAGTTTTGGGGGATAAAATCAATCTCTTTCATGTAAATAATTAGTGTTTAAGTATTTCTTCAACAACCCAGGACTTGTTGCCTTCACCTTTTCTTGTAGCTAAGATGACACCTGGCTATGACATCAGGTTTGTAAGATTTTGTGAAGATCGAGTATGTTATGGCCTCATATGCATAGGTATATCCTGCTGGTTTCTGCCACTGAAGTCTGAGTTCATGGAAACTTGCGGCCTAGTTTTAGCATAGTTAAGGCCTGGTAGAAGGATCAACTAATGTTGATTCTCCCAGGGCTTTCCTGGCTTTGAAATAGAAAGTCTCATACTCTCCTGATGACCTCAGTCTCACGCAGACCTGACCAAGTGGCCACCATAGGGCTTAATGTTCCTCCTCTTTCTGACTTGGCCCAGGCTCAGTTCTTGTCAGTGCTACCAATATCTAAACCTTTTCTTCTTGCTCCAACCAATCCAATGTTCGGTGTGTCCTGAAGTCTCTATTTCAGGGTTACCTTATCCCTCCTCCATGGCAACCATTACTATCTCTCTACTCATCTAATTTCTAAAACTTCTTACTTGGAGGACTTAACAACTTCTGAATTCACTTTATATGGCACAAAAGCAGAGGGAAAATTGGGAGATGGGGTTGCTATTTCAAGCCCTGAGCATTTTCAAGGTTTGAAAGTGTGAGGATGGAGGTAAAGAATACACTTTTCTAAGAATGTTCACATCGAGTTTAACCACAGAAGGGATATAGGAAGGAAAGAGGGAAACGGTCAATGTGTTTGATCATTTCAGCTTCTTCTTTTCTCTTTTCTTTTCTGACATTGAGTGGGTACTGTACTTGTGTCATATCCTGAGTCCCCTCTACCTATGGCTTATGGTAAATCTTCAGGTAAAATATACATATCAGGGTGCTCCTGATATGTATATTTTGAAAATTAAAAAAAATAGTATTTCTTTTTTCTGTAAACCCTAGCTTTCAAGAATAATGCCTTCTTATGGACACAGGAAAGTTAACTTTGAATTTGTTCTCAGTAGAATCTGCTCTCTTTTCCTTGCATGATAAACCACATGGTATATCATAAACGGGGAAACAGATTTAGATTGGGATAGAAAATTATTTAATTTTTGCAAAATATTAAGCCTGTTTGCAATTATGTCTTTCTGCTCCTCTTTCCCTCTCCCCAGGATGTTTATAGGAGAGTCCTGTTGTTCGTTCTCTAATTTAAAAAAATAATAAAGACAAATGAATCATAATTCTTGAGTTACTTGTCTGGTAGGGAACACATTTTGAGAAGGAAGTTCTTTATAATAAAATTTTTCAAATCAGAAAACATGCAAAAATGCACACTTTACAAATATATGACAAAACCTTCTTAAAAATGTTTTACTGAGTCAAGGCCAGAGTCGGACATCATCAAAAATAAGAGTTCAGGGTAAAGTATTAGAATGAGAAAAAAAGTGTATTTTAGCAATCTGACTTATATGTAATTTTTCCCACTGTAAATAGTGTTCACATTTTGTAATAATTCATTAATAATTAATACATAAAAAGAACAATTATAGGCACTTTACATATATATTGACTCATCTAATATCCCTCCCATAACCCCCTGTGCTACAGATGAACAAACTAAGGCACAGGGAAGTGCAGTGACCTGCTCAAGGACATGCTGTTAGAAACAGCAGAACCATGAGTTGGACATTAGTGGTATAGTGAATTGAATGGTGACTGGAGGCCCACATCCTAGCCCCTGGAACCTATGACTGTGATCTTACTCGGAAAAAAACAGTCTTTCTGAGGTAAATTAAGGATCATGAGAGGTATCATCTAGATTATCTGGGTGGGCTCTGATTTCAATGATAAGTGTACTTTTTAGAGACAAAAGAAAGAAGAGTCAGAGAGGAGGAGGAGGAAGCAATGTAACGTTGGAGGCAGAGAATGCAAAGATACAGCCACAAGCCTAAGAATGCCTGAAGTTACCAGAAACAAGAAGAGGCAAGGAAGGAATCTCCCCTGAAGCCTCCAGAGCGAGCATGGCCCTGCTAACACTTTGATTTTGACTTTTGGTCTCCAGGACTGTGAAAGAATACGTTTCGGTTGTAAGTCACTCAGTTTGTGGTCATTTGCTGGGGCAACACTAGGAAAATCTGTAGGTGGCCCGGCTCCATAGCCTGTGTTCTCAATCCTGAAGCTATACTGTCCCTCAAATGAGCAGATAATCCTTAAAGTTTGAAATTCATGCTACCCTTTCCCAGGATGTTTGCTTCACCATCCTCCAAAGCTACTATTTCAAACATTCTCTCTCTTAAAATTACTACATCTTTTTTCTCTTCTCCTTAGTCTTATTTGATGAAATTGCTCCATATTTTATTTATAAACAAACCCCTTTGATTGTTCAATTTCCAAACTTACCAAATTGGCTCTCCACATTTTTGAATTTTTTCTTCTTATGTAGTTGAAGTATTCTCTGCTTCTATCCAAACAAACATTTACACAGCTCTTGATCTTCTTATTTGCTGTTTCAAATTCTTTACTCTGGTATTCATTATCTATTGCTGTGTAACAAATTACCCCAAAACTTAGCATCTTGAAATAACAGATATTTATTAGCAAAGTTTTTGTGCATCAGATATCTGGGCATGTCCCACCTGTGTCCCCTGCTTCAGAGTCTTTCACAAAGCTGCAATCAAGGTGTCAGCCAGCATTGGAGTCTCATCTGAAGACTCAACTGGGGAAGCATATGTTTCTAATTTCACTTATGTGTCTGTTGACACGAATCAGTTTCTATACTTGTGTTGACTGTGAGACTCAGTTATTTGCTGGCTATTTTATAGAACCCATCATCAGATGCTTGCCACATGGGCCTTCCCAATATGGCAGCTTGTTTTATCAAAGCTGAAGAGAGTCTGAAAGCAAGACAGTAATCATAGTCTTATGTAACTGATTCATATGAGTGACAGCCTATAATCTCTACCACATTCCATTAGAAGTAATTTGCTAGGCTAGCCAACACTCAGGGAAAGGGATGAATACTCAAGGGCTATAGATCACTGGGGCCATATTAGAATCCACCTGTGACAATTCTCCAATACCTTCTTTCTCCTACATAATCACATTCTCCATCTCTAATAGAACACACTAGTCAGTATACAAACATGCTTTAGATTATCTCATTTTACAAAGATCCTGTGACTTCACTCTTTCAGCTAGTACCCAGTTTATTATTTTTTATTTTTATTTTTTTCAGACAGGGTTTTGCTCTTGTTGCCCAGGCTGGAGTGCAATGGTGTGATCTCGGCTAACTGCAACCTCTGCCTCCCAGGTTCAAGTGATTCTCCTGCCTCAGCCTCCTGAGTAGCTGGGATTACAGGCGCCTGCCACCACACCCAGCTAATTTTTGTATTTTTAGTAGAGACGGGGTTTCATCATGTTGGTCAGGCTGGTCTCGAACTCCTGACCTTCCTGACCTCAGGTGATCCACCTGCCTCGGCCTCCCAAAGTGCTGGGATTACAGGCGTGAGCCACTGCACCCAGCCTTATTATTTTTTAATTTTGTAATTATCACTTCATGTATCTTGTTTATGAAATTTTATCTTCTTCTGGTAATAAAAAAATGTTCTTCTATGCTGTTTTTCTAAGACTTTGTTGTTTTTTGTTTTATAGGTAGATACACATACCTTTCATTTAGAACACTTTCATACTTAAAATTTTGTGTATTGTATAAAGCAGGGATCATTATATTTTTATTATTGTTATCAAGTTGACCCAGAATGATCTAATTTTTTAAGAAGTATCCACTCACATTGTACTGTAGACTAAACTTTGTCATAAACATGTGATTCACTGCAGGTTAATTAGATTCCTGTATATTGTATAGTCTAAATAAAACTGTGAATAACAATTAACCTTATAAGACTGATTTTACATCTTCATGGAAGGTTATATTTTCCCATAATAATCTTGAAATGTGAAATTAAGTAAATCCCACTGATGAACACACAGACCACAGACACACAGTAAACAGATAGTCCACACGTGTGTAGACACACACAGGTATCAAGACTTCTACACTGTCAATAAAAAATTAATTTGATTAATTCATTAGACAAATAGCATTCCTTTGTTGCTTCCTTATGTAACCTATTTTTGACTTCATAAAGTTAAATTTTTGTTTGTTTATTTCTCAGTTATTGGAATTTTTATGTAGATGCTCTTCACTAATTTTTCTGTTGGTATTTCAATTATTTTCTTAAAGATTTATAACATGCATGTTTATTACTCACTTTTTTACTTTGTTGTTAATTTGCAGAAGTTTTAAATGTAATGCAGGCAAACCTACCGACATTTTTCTCTATTTTCTTCAGATAGATTTTTAGAATTTCAGTATGTTTTTATTATGTAGAACTTATCTAGGCAAATGGAAATTGGTTAAAACTTAAATGGATTTTGTTTCCAGTATAATATGTAGGTAATTTTCCTAACACCATTTACTGAATAATCTGTTCCTTTCCCAATTTTCATGCTGGATTGGGACTAGATAATTTGAGAAGGCTTGGCTCAGTGTTAACTCTTGCAGTATTTGTGTGGAAGTCACCTATCTTCCCTGTCAATTTCCTCCCTCCATTCCTTCTCATTCACCCCTCTAAATATCCAGGTTCTGTCCTGGATCTTGTAAGCTAGGGTATCCTTACAGCCCAAAGTGATGCTGTGTGTGTCTGTATTCTGTCTTTCCTCTTAGGTTCTCTTAATGTTTGATATACCCTTTATCTTACCTAAACTATCTCATAGCAGAAAAATTAACTTAGAAAAATATAACGTATATTATCTTTGTGCGCCAGTGCACAGTATGTTCACAAAACATATGCTACCCTTTTATTATTATTTTCTCTTTCTGAAAAACAGGATTGAAAAATAAGTATAGAAACTATTCTGTTATAGCAAATGCTCAGCAGACCTAGTAAAGGATCAAAGCAGGTAAAAAGGTAATTTGCTTTTCCTGCTTTTACTTTAAATATGGCTTAAATCAATCAATTTAAAATCTAAATATCTCTGTAATCATTATATAGACATTATAAATAGGCACAATTTATGCAGCCATCTTCAGGAAATATGCTTTGGTGACATACAGGTATGCAAACTGAATTACACTTACTATGACAAGATTAAAAGAGAAGCTGTTAAATGGATATGCATGAAGTAGGACCTGCCTGTAATTTTCTCTTTCCTTTTCCTTCATTCTTACCCTGTCTCTTTCTCTCACTGTTTTTCTTTTCTTTTTTGTTTTTACTGAGCCTTAGAAATAGAAAATTGAATTAATCATAATTCTCAACTCACGATACACCGTCATTATTAGTCTATGCAAGTCACTCTATTGCTTTATTTTTTGCTTTTATTCCCACTCTTCACTGCTATTACTTTCTTTATATAGTCACCTACTCCACTTAAATTACTATGTATCCATGAAAAATGTGCATTGTGGTTTTATGAATGTCTCTGTTTTAAATTTATAAACATGGCATTCTGCTACAGATGTGCTTGTTGTTATTTTTAACTCAACACTGTGGCTATAGACTCAGCTGTATGTAGATCATTGCTCTTGACCACTGCAGAGCCCAGAGGCTAATCTACCACTTTTTTTTCTCTTCTATTGGAGACGAATACCTAGGTTTCTCATAATTCCCTGGTCCCAAGACAAAGCTGCAAAGA
This sequence comes from Nomascus leucogenys, assembly GCF_006542625.1. NCBI lineage: Eukaryota > Metazoa > Chordata > Mammalia > Primates > Hylobatidae > Nomascus > Nomascus leucogenys. Next base: position 61,944,857 of record NC_044391.1, read on the forward strand.
ACCTCCAGATCAATCTTTGGAAGAGGCTCCCAGGGGAGAGTTGCCGGGTCATAGGGCTGCACATTCTTGATGTCACTAAGTGATGCCAGATTGTTCTCCAGATTTGTGGGCTTATATTTCTTAAGTATCTTGGCAGAATTCACATTAAGTTGAAATTTTGATTTTGTGCCAGCATTCAGGGGCATGTTAGAGTAACTTTATAACTGTGTGAAAAATTAAAGAAAAAAATCTAATGTTTAAAGTGCTTTTACATGCAATTCTTTTTTAGATTATTTAACTGAAAAACAGCATTTCTGAGCAATAGTGCATACAGTATGTAGTTTCATTCATATCTATTAATGTGGGTCAGATTTTAGGAAAATATTTTAAGTAAAATTCTACTCTCTATATCATTGGAATAAAGGTTTATATATTGTGTAGCATGATTGATAGAATAATCAGACATTTTATTATTATGTATATTTTACATTTACAAATGCTGCACCATGAATTAATGTTTGCCCCAGAGAAGATCTGCCATTTATTAAACACTTCCTATGTGTCCATTTTATTATTCTTAACATATGTGTAGTAGTCATTATTTTACTCATTCTACAGGTAAAGAAATTAGCATTCAGAAAGGTTAAGTCATTTCCCACAAGAATTGTACAGCCTGTACATACAGAAACTAGAATTCAATCCAAGGACTACATTAACTACAAAGCCTGGGTCTTTCATCATTAACTTCAAAACAAAATGGTGTATGGCAATAAGAAAGACAGCATGCCTTAGAGGTTAACAGCAAAGTCTTATAAGCCAGATGTCCAAGTATAAATTCCAGTTCTGCCACTAAGAACTCTGAAACTTTAGCATGTCACTCAAACTCTGTATCTTACCTTCCTCGTCTATAAGACAAAGATAGTGACAGTAATAATATAATAATATCTCCTTTCTCAGGTTGTTTTGACTTCTAAATGACTAAAACATATTTAAAGCTTAGGACAGTTTGTGGGATATTTCCAGTCAGTTAATGATTTCCTATTATTTTTCCAAAAAGGACTATTCTTTTGTTCAGATATTCACTCCTCTTCCTCAAAGCCCTGTTCACCCAAGGGAAGCTGGACTCATCCCCAACTCCAGGTGTAGTCCTGGTTAGTCTGAGTCAATCAGCATAATTCTATGTTCCTTAGTGGTGAGTAGTTCTGGAATGGCTTTAATAAGCAATTATGCCCAATGACAATCAAGAAGATTTTTGCTGGGATTTTTCTAGAAAGGCCCTTTGCTTGCTTTTCTAGGAAGAACTACCTCCCTGACTGTTTGACATGCATGAGGAAACACAGAACCCTGACAATGACTGGCACCCATCCTTTAGCTATGAAGAAAACCAGCCTTAGAAGCCAGCCAGGACCTTAGAAGTTAAGAACCTAAGTCATTGAAGACATTATTCCACCTGCAAACACAAAGCCTGCTCTACCTCTAGACTCCAAACTATTGGTAATGCCAATGTGAGTTCAATTTTTGGTGCCATAGGTGAAAAGTTGTGTTCATAGAAACAGACCATGAATAAATGTTGTTATTTTTCCTAACTCTTAGAATTTAGAGATGAGGAGAATGAACTACTTCCACTTGAGGGGGAATTCAGGTGCCAGAGGAAACCCTGCTGAATGTCGAAATGCTAAAGACTAAAGGTTTTCCAGGAAAGTTTGAATATATGAGAAATATTCTTGGAAACAGAAGAGGGATTACATAAAAGGGCATTGTAAAAGAAGCAAAACATTGGATTAAAAAGATGAGCAACTATGTCAAATATTTTTAAAAAGAAAAGAAAGACACACAGTCAGAAAGAGTGGGGATGACAACCAATCCAAAGGGCATAAAATGTGGTGGATGATTATGAATTGGACAGGAGAAAGGAACATGGAGCTAGGAAGTGGGCGAGAAGTACATGAGTGGAATTGATCAGCCTCTTTATTCCAGTCAGAAATTTGGTGTGCAGTTGTGGCTTAACTTTGTAAATGAATACTTTAAGCATAATCTTAACTGTGAAGCAAAATTGCACATAAACTTATATTTATTAAACATTAAACAAACATTCACTGATGATTATATTGTGCATACAAACATGCATAGAAATTGGCTCTCCATAAAAATATATAAGTTTAGCATTGGAAATACCAAATAAATATAATGCTATCACAAAACTGGTGAACAAGATTTGCAACATATATGAAATATTGTTTTGGGGGCTTCAATAATCCAGATGGAAGAGTGGTTTCCCTAGCTCTTCTTCGAAGTTCCATTGAATGACACACTCTTCTCTCTAGGCTTGTAACAAGGAACGCATATCTACTTAATAGATGTGGTAAGACACATACAAAACAAAGACTCATTCTTTTCTTTTCGAGACAACACAAGCTGTGATTTGAACCAAGGCAACCTGGCTTCAGAGTTTATAGTGATTCTCATTCTAGTGATAAGTATCAAAATTGTTATAAAGGTAATAAAAACATTATTGTTCTAAGTTACACTTATTGAAATTTATTCCAGCTCTTTGTCTGACATGAAAACAAAAATATAAAATAATTCTAATTGCAATATTGTTTATAATGTGCAAACACTAAAAGCAAACTAAATCCATTAATAATCGATTCAGTTTTATAAAGATGATGCATCTATACAATGAATGACTAGAAAATAATTTAAATATATATTGTTGATTTCATAATCTGGAAAAGCATTGAATTTATATGGTGAGGTGAAGAAAGACAAACTACAGAACTGGGTAGATTGGTCTCCATTTGTTGAAAAATTCTACAGTAGGGCTGTATATATTGAAGAATATTTCTGGAAAATTATACAACAAATATTAATGGTTGTTATCTCTCAATGGTGGATTTTCAACAATAAGCACATGTCAATTTTATAATCAGAGAAAACATAATAAAGCAGTTACACTTAAAAAAATGAGAGAGAGAAAGAAAGGAAGAAGAGGAAACTAACCAAGTTGGAGAATAAAAATGACTACCAAATCCACCTTGCATTGCTGAGAATTTCTTCATAGATAAGGGGTACATTTTGTATCAGTTCTTATTTTAGTAGATTTACATCTAAATTTTATTTATTGCAATGACAACATTCTTAGTGCAAGTTATTTCTTAATTTTTTTTTTTTTTTGAGACAGGGTCTCCCTCTGTTGCCCAGGCTGGAGTGCAATGGCACAATCATGGCTCACTGCCACCTCTGCCTCCTGGGCTTAGGTGATACTCCCGCCTCATTCTCCCAAGTTGCTGGTTGCTGGGACTATGGGTGTGCACTACCACGACAGGCTATTATTTATTTATTTGTAGAGATGGGGTTTCACCATGTTGCCAAGGCTGGTCTTAAACTCCTGGGCTCAAGCAATCCACCCGCCTCGGCCTCCCAAAGTACTGGGATTACAGGTGTAAGCCACCATGGCCAGCCTACTGAAAATACTAAATTCTTATCATTTGAATAATGCAATACTTTTAACTATCTTTTAAATGTAAAACTTAACAGTCAATACTACTTATCAACTGTTAAGAAGAAAACTTCTTGATTTTTTATTGTGTCATGACTAATGGATCATTTTCTAGTTTGACTCTTCTTCCATCTCCTGTGAGTTTGGATTGACTTTAAAGAAGTTATAACGCTTCAAACTGAGTTGGGGGTAAGAACTAGGGAACAGAGTAATTAGATTTACAACTCTTGGTAACTGTGATTTTTAATTACATGACAGTTATTGAAAACATGAAAATCTATATTAGACATTTTCTTATTATGGCAAACAGCATACATTTGAATGAAGTACTTTCTCTTTAATATAAAATTATACAGAGAAATTACATTAAATTAAAACAGAGAAACATATTTTTAAACAGTCATTACAAATAGCAAACTACAAGAATTTTTTCCAGAAATTCTCTAAGCCTTCCCATTTACACAAGTTGAACTATATTTTGAGAGACTCTAGTGCATTCAATACTCTAAGTGCTACCTTGCTTTTGAGTTGAGAGTGGGAGGACATATGGCTCTGGAAGGGACGGGTATTTGCTTTACATTAATAAATAATAGGATACTCTGAGTTCTACTGTAATATATAATCATTTTGTACTATAATTGTAAATGGTAATTGAAGCATTCAAAACATAGTATAGACATTTTATTTATTCTTTCTTTTTTTGTCACCATTTTTTGTTATTATACTTTAAGTTTTAGGGTACATGTGCACAATGTGCAGGTTTGTTACATATGTATCCATGTGCCATCTTGGCGTGCTGCACCCATTAACTCTTCATTAAACGTTAGGTATATCTCCTAATGCTATACCTCCCCCCTTCCCCCACCCCACAACAGGCCCCAGTGTGTGATGTTCCCCTTCCTGTGTCCATGTGTTGTCATTGTTCAATTCCCACCTATGAGTGAGAACATGCGGTGTTTGGTTTTTTGTCCTTGCGATAGTTTGCTAAGAATGATGGTTTCCAGCTTCATCCATGTCCCTACAAAGGACATGAACTCATCATTTTTATGGCTGCATAGTATTCCATGCAGTATTCCATAAATACACATAAATACACATGCAGTATTCCATAAATACACATGCAGTATTCCATGGTGTATATGTGCCACATTTTCTTAATCCAGTCTATCATTGTTGGACATTTGGGTTGGTTCCAAGTCTTTGCTGTTGTGAATAGTGCCACAATGAACATACATGTGCATATGTCTTTATAGCAGCATGACTTATAGTCCTTTGGGTATATACCCAGTAATGGGATGGCTGGGTCAAATGGTATGTCTAGTTCTAGATCCCTGAGGAATCGCCACACTGACTTACACAATGGTTGAACTAGTTTACAGTCCCACCGACAGTGTAAAAGTGTTCCTATTTCTCCACATCCTCTCCAGCACCTGTTGTTTCCTGACGTTTTAATGATGGCCATTCTAACTGGTGTGAGATGGTATCTCCTTGCTGTTTTGATTTGCATTTCTCTGATGGCCAGGGATGAGCATTTTTTAATGTGTCTTTTAGCTGCATAAATGTCTTCTTTTGAGAAGTGTCTGTTCATTTCCTTTGCCCACTTTTTGATGGGGTTGTTTGGTTTTTACTTGTAAATTTGTTTGAGTTCATTGTAGATTCTGGATGTTAGCCCTTTGTCAGATCAGTAGGTTGCAAAAATTTTCTCCCATTTTGTAGATTGCCTGTTCACTCTGATGGTGGTTTCTTTTGCTGTGCAGAAGCTCTTTAGTTTAATTAGGTCCCATTTGTCAATTTTGGCTTTTGTTGCCATTGCTTTTGGTGTTTTAGACATGAAGTCCTTGCCCATGCCTATTTCCTGAATGGTATTGCCTAGGTTTTCTTCTAGAGTTTTTATGGTTTTAGGTCTACCATTTAAGTCTTTAATCCATCTTGAATTAATTTTTATATAAGGTGTAAGGAAGGGATCCAGTTTCAGCTTTCTACATATGGCTAGCCAGTTTTCCCAGCACCATTTATTAAATAGGGAATCCTTTCCCCATTGCTTGTTTTTGTCAGGTTTGTCAAAGATAAGATAGTTGTAGATATGTGGCATTATTTCTGAGGACTCTGTTCTGTTCCATTGGTCTATATCTCTGTTTTGGTACCAGTACCATGCTGTTTTGGTTACTGTAGCCTTGTAGTATAGTTTGAAGTCAAGTAACGTGATGCTTCCAGCTTTGTTCTTTTGGCTTAGGATTGACTTGGCGATGCGGGCTCTTTTTTGGTTCCATATGAACTTTAAAGTAGTTTATTCCAATTCTGTGAAGAAAGTCATTGGTAGCTTGATGGGGATGGCATTGAATCTATAAAGTACCTTGGGCAGTATGGCCATTTTCATGATACTGATTCTTCCTACCGATGAGCATGGAATGTTCTTCCATTTGTTTGTATCCTCTTTTATTTCATTGAGCAGTGGTTTGTAGTTCTCCTTGAAGAGGTCCTTCACGTCCCTTGTAAGTTGGATTCCTAGGTATTTATTCTCTTTGAAGCAATTGTGAATGGGAGTTCACTCATGATTTGGCTCTCTGTTTGTCTGTTATTGGTGTATAAGAATGCTTGTGATTTTTGCACATAGATTTTGTATCCTGAGACTTTGCTGAAGTTGTCTATCAGTGTAAGGAGATTTTGGACTGAGACAATGGGGTTTTCTAGACATACAATGATGTCATCTGCAAACAGGGACAATCTGACTTCCTCTTTTCCTAATTGAATACCTTTTATTTCCTTCTCCTGCCTGATTGCCCTGGCCAGAACTTCCAACACTATGTTGAATAGGAGTAGTGAGAGAGGGCATCCCTGTCTTGTGCCAGTTTTCAAAGGAATGCTTCCAGTTTTTGCCCATTCAGTATGATATTGGCTATGGGTTTGTCATAGATAGCTCTTATTATTTTGAGATACGTCCCATCAATACCTAATTTATTGAGAGTTTTTAGCATGAAGTGTTGTTGAATTTTGTCAAAGGCCTTTTCTGCATCTATTGAGATAATCATGTGGTTTTTGTCATTGGTTCTGTTTATATGCTGGATTATATTTATTGATTTGTGTATGTTGAACCGGACTTGCATCCCAGGGATGAAGCCCACTTGATCATGGTGGATAAGCTTTTTGATGTGCTGCTGGATTCGGTTTGCCAGTATTTTATTGAGGATTTTTGCATCAATGTTCATCAGGGATCTCGGTCTAAAATTCTCTTTTTTTGTTGTGTCTCTGCCAGGTTTTGGTATCACGATAATGCGGGCCTCATAAGTTAGGGAGGATTCCCTCTTTTTCTATTGATTGGAATAGTTTCAGAAGGAATGGTACCAGCTCCTCCTTGTATCTCTGGTAGAATTCGGCTGTGAAGTCATCTGGTCCTGGACTTTTTTTTGTTGGTAAGCTATTAAGTATTGCCTCAATTTCAGAGCCTGTTACTGGTCTATTCAGAGATTCAACTTCTTCCTGGGTTAGTCTTGGGAGGGTGTATGTGTCGAGGAATTTATCCATTTCTTCTAGATTTTCTAGTTTATTTTCATAGAGGTGTTTATAGTATTCTCTGATGGTAGTTTGTATTTCTGTGGGATCAGTGGTGATATCTCTTTTATCTTTTTTATTGAGTCTATTTGATTCTTCTTTGTTTTCTTCTTTATTAGTCTTGCTAGCGGTCTATCAATTTTGTTGATCTTTTCAAAAAACCAGCTCCTAGATTCATTGATTTTTTGAAGGGTTTTTTGAAGATTTTTTTCGATTTCCTTCAGTTCTGTTCTGATCTTAGTTATTTCTTGCCTTCTGCTAGCTTTTGAATGTGTTTGCTCTTGCTTCTCTAGTTCTTTTAATTGTGATGTTAGGGTGTCAATTTTAGATCTTTCCTGCTTTCTCTTGTGGGCATTTAGTGCTATAAATTTCCCTCTACACACTGCTTTGAATGTGTCCCAGAGATTCTGGTATGTTGTGTCTTTGATCTTGTTGGTTTCAAAGAACATCTTTATTTCTGCCTTCATTTAGTTATGTACCCAGTAGTCATTCAGGAGCAGGTTGTTCAGTTTCCATGTAGTTGAGCGATTTTGAGTGAGCTTCTTAATCCTTATCAAAGAGACAGAAAGTTAACAAGGATATCCAGGAACTGAACTCAGCACTGCACCAAGCGGACCTAATAGACATCTACAGAACTCTCCACCCCAAACCACAGAATATACATTCTTTTCAGCACCACACCATAGCTATTCCAAAATTGACCACATTTTGGAAGTAAAGCTTTCCTCAGCAAATGTAAAAGAAATTATAACAGACTCTCTCTCAGACCACAGTTTATTTATTCTTTCAAGATTTCCGGGAGGTAGGATGATACAGGTGTCAATGATTTCATTTTATAGATGAGATTATACTGAAATTAAATAATTTATGTCAAATCTATGGCACGGCAGAACAAATCATGGCAGAAGCATGTCTTTGTTTCTTAGACATCATTCTAGTCAACAGAGTTTCCATGTGGAATTTCCAGTATCCATTATTTTAAAAAATTATATTTTCATGTAATAAATTATTAATATATAATATTAATTATGTATAGATTTCCTCTGAGTTTGGGATAAACGAGCAAACAAGTGGCTTCAGAAGCCCAAAGAAATACTGATAGTAAATGAGATCAGTGATATTTTTCCTGCTTTTGTCTTCAAACCCTAGTTACATTGGTTTTAGATTATGGTTTCCACATCACTGTAATAAAAAGTAAAAAATGACAATCAACAAAATAATTTCTTTTCTTCCACTAAGCAACAAGCTGACTTAATGAGCTCACATCTCAAAATTCTGTGAAAATTGCTGTAATTTTGCAGAAACATCCAGAAAAGTATTACTACAGAAAATTTTTATTGAACTAAGCACAAAGAGTTTGACCAAAATATATAGTGATTGATTTATTATGACAAAACTTAAAGAACATATGCAATTGGTTTATTACATAGAAAACTTTCAGCTATTTAAAACCAGTTATGTGGAAGAAAATGGTCTAAAATAGCCATATTGGTTATTGGTATTGCATAGAACAGTTAATCAATATTCTCATTTGCATAAACTATTCAAAGGCCTCTAACAAACATGACCTTGGAACTTCCCTCATCAGAGGAAGCAAAACAAAAAGAGAGCTTTTAAACATTGGAATCAAATGAATGCAAATAATTACAGCATCCATTCACATATTACATTCGATAGCATATTTTATTCTAAAATAACCCCATGGCAAGTGTAAGAAAAACAAGCCTATACAATATAACGTTTAAGAGTCTGAGTTCTTTAGTGAGGCTGATCTTAGTTTAAGCCTAGGATCTGACACTTTTGATTTGGGTGAACTTGGTCAAGTTGTGGGAACAATAATAGTACCCACTCAAAATTGTCATTGGAAGATTTCAATGAGATTGTGTATGTAAGGAATGTAGTGCTGTGGCTGTCACATAGTAAGAGTTATTATATATTAGCTTGTGGTTGTTTTTTATACCATCTCTCTTTGTCAGTGACTATGACCCACAAGTTATAACATAAAATTAAAGTTAACTAAATGCAGAATTAATCTATTTTTCTCTATAAACCATCTCTCACAATAGTCCCTTCTTAAATAGAGTAATAGTACCCTTCCTAATGTCTGGGTGACTTTAGAAGAATCAGTCTGTAATCTAATTGAAAGTTGTCACAATTTTTAATTTAATACCTCACTTTAATTTGATTTTCCAAATTCCTCATTCTGCTGTGTCTGATAATTCATTCCTGCAGAGACTGCACAATTATTGTAAATTATTTACTCAATTTTGGTGTATATAATAGTTTTATTCAAATTACTTTATTCCTCTTAAAAATGGCATTCTGTACTGTCATAATACCCCTTCCAACTACATTTTGCCAAAGATAGCAGGAAAGCAAGATAATAGCAAATAACTCCTAATGGATTATGTGCCAACAGGCAGGAATTATAAGAATTGATACTGCTCTGTGTTCTCTGGATTTAACTGATTATGTATAATTCAGAGTAAAACATATCCAAAATGTATCGCTTCTCTAACATAATATGTTATCAGCCTACTTTTGTAAAAAAAAAATCTGCCTCATTTTTAATAAACTTTCAACTAACTCAACATCAAAGTATCTTTTATTGTTTTTATCAAGTTTGGAATTTTTCTATACTGTCAAAGTGATCTTGTTATTATCTCATGCATTACAAACATAGTCATTTATGCTACTAGGTGCAAATCTGGTCCCAGATTATGATGGAAAAATTATCAAGATAAGAACAAAGTCTGTTAACTTCAACACAGATGAATATATTCCGCAGGAACTATTTTGACCTAAAGTGGCTAAGTACTTTTGCCTCAGCTACCAGAGTAATTTTACATAGTTACAGATTACATTTAGAGCACTTGGGATAATTATAGAAATAGTACTAATTTATGATAAATGACCAGGGAATTGAGAAAAGAAAAATATTGATAATGAAATTTTCTTTATGAGAAAGTTTATATAATAGAGAATTGAAAAACTATTGTTATATATAAAGTACTAACTTATGCTATATGAACATATATAAAATAAATGTTTAAGGTCCTATTCTTTGAAAAATTCCCCCAACCTTTCCAACTTCATGGCCCTTAATTAAATGCATAAAACATGAAAAAGAGTCACAAATGAGTTGGTTTTGACAACCAACTCATTTCACCTCATCTGTGCATGAGGTGAAAAAAATGTTTCTCTTTCACATTTTACCTCTCCATTCATCATTTTTGAGTCTTAGAATACAGTATTTTATTTTGGGACTTTTAGCACTTGACTCAACAACCAATACCTCCTAGATTCATTCTTGGAAGTAGGCATGACTCAGAGCTGGGATGGAACCCTGCCTCTTCTCACTGGAAACACCCAAGGCACATCCCAGTTTCATTACTGCACTAGGAATTGGCCCAAATAATTTAGCAAGTTAATGTTTTAATCTCTTTTCATGAATATATGACTGCTGATAGCAGATCAAGGCAAAAACTAGTTACTAAGCTGAAAATACTCAACCAACTACTGATTGCTTAAAGATTTTATTTTATTTATTTATTTTTTCCTTGAGGTGGAGTTTCACTCTTGTTGCCCAGGCTGGAGTGCAATGATGTGATCTCGGCTCACTGCAACCTCCAACTCCCAGGTTCAAGCAATTCTCCTGCCTCAGCCTCCTGAGTAGCTGGGATTACAGGCACCTGCCACCATGCCCTTCTAATTATTTTTAATATATTTTTAGTAGAGACGGGGTTTCACCAAGTTGGCCAGGCTGGTTTCAAAGTCCCAGCCTCAAGTGATCCACCTGCCTCGGCTTTCCAAACTGCTGCTTAAAGATAATTTGAATCAAGCCATGATTCTTGGCTTGGAAATAAGCTAAGTGAATTCGTAGTCTTTCCTTTGTTTCTCGGTTGGCAAAGCACATTCTCAGGTCCAGGCTGAACGAAAGGTTATGAGAAATGTAACAGGCTTGGTTTTGGCTACAATGCACAGCTAGAAGCTGGCCTTGCCCAACAAGAAGACAGTGGCTTTCCTTTCAGCTTTTCCCTAAGTGTTAGTATTCAGCCTGCAATTTTCACTATCCAGGGATGTTTAGATGATAGAAAATTATGATCAGTGAAAACATAAGGGTATGCCCAAGCTAAAGATGCAAGGTGTTAATTTGTCTAATTTGCCAAAAAGCATCTAAATATTACTGGGTCTGTTTTGCTGAAATATTTGTGCATACATTAAACTCATTTCGAGTGCTTTCTTTGTTTACCCAAGCTAATTACTTCCATTTAATTAGGCTCCATATTCCTAGCTCACTCAAGCTTTTCAGTGATATTACAATTTTGCTAATATGTAGAAAAATATTTTACAGTCTGGGAAGTGAAATGAGACTATCTGACTCAACTGATGTCACAGACTTATGCCACAATGTTTCCAGATGGCAAAAGTTTATGAGGTTCACTTGGGTGTGTCCATTCCCTTAGAGTTCAATTCTTGTCATGTTCTTTCCTTATACTTAGCTCTTTTGGAAGTGCTTAGGCTTTTATTTTATTACGTACAAGATTTTCCTGTTCTGTTTGGCCTATTTCATTACTCAGTTTCACTTTGCAAGCCTTCATTTTTGAACATGTTATTCTCTGTGGACAACGTTTTTGATGTCTGCTTTTCTTTAATAATAAAAATGTTATGCATCCTGGAATTAGTCATACCACAATTTGCTCATGCTCCTTACTTTTGCTATAGGAATTGCATGGGTATACCAAGGACATCATATGAACTTTTCTTTTCCAAGTAACTGAAGTCTCATGGTCCTAACAGTCTCATGTCTCAATAGAATATTTTTGGATTCCATCTCTTCTCTCTCTTTTAAAAATGCTGCCAGTGTCATTGTGTTTACTGTAAAACCAATAAATGTCAAGCTATAGCTATAACTGTATATGTATGGTTATAATTATAAATGTTTATAGCTGTAAGTCACAACTTTTTCTACAGCTAAAAAAAGGAATAGATTTCTCCTGCCCAGAAGTATTTTAATAAATACTAGAACATGCATTTCCAGTTTATGCAATTCACAAAAATATTTTCATGCTGTTAATGTTAAATGATTTCTCATTTAATCAGAAATTTATTGTTTGCCTATTTATTTGTAGAAATACAGGTCAAAAGAGAGGGGGAAATTTGCAATATAGTGGCAAATGTTACTTTACCACATATGAATCTATATTATTAAATGAGAAATATAGCATCTTATTTTGAAAAAGAGTTTAAAAGCATATCAAACATCTAGCACATCAATCGTCACTGGTTATTGAGCAACTAACAAAATCTCATCTTTCAAACAGAAAGAAGGCTCAGAAGGTTATTAGCCTCTATTATCAGTCTTTGCTAATTCTTCAGTTAGCTCCAAGGATTTAAAAGACGAAGTCTGGAGCTGTTCTCCTCAGTTCCAACTGATGCCATTTGGTGTCATAGAGAATTACAAGCTTTCCAGGAACAAGGCTCAATTGGCAGCAAGGAATCATCAATGATTAATTTATAAAACCCACCCAAGCATCTGGTGGCAGCTTCAGGATAATGGCAGTAAGTGATATGCAGCCAGGTGACAGAATCTCTGCATTTCTAAGGTTCAGAAGATGATAAAGGAAGTGGAGTAAGAAGGGTTTGGAATGATGCCCTACTGCGTGTATTCAGGATGGCTTGTCATGCTACACAATTTGAAGAGTCAAACTAGGAGGGGAGGCAGTTTGGATCCAAAGGGTTCATTTAGGGTAAGTAGAAGGAAGCAGCCACTAAGATTTTATTTATATGTTATTTCACTGCTTTCTTTCATCATCCTTCCCTTTAATTCTCCCATCCAGGTTCCCAAATGATCACATTCCGGTCCCCAGTAGTAAAACGCCCATGGAAGTAGAAGATGGATGCTGTGGCAACTGAACCTGGAGTCGGACTCAGAATCCCAGCTTCCTCACTCGGGAGAAGGCCGTGCATGGCTATTCAGGGGCTCTCTAAGAAGGCAGTGTCCTGAGGCGGGCGCTTGACTTTTTCCCCATATTTGATGCTGGGTCAAGGATCGCGCCATTCTAACTCACCTGATTCATGGATCATGGTTTGAGAAGCCTGGCTTTGTGGATTTCCTAGTGTTATTTTCCTTATAGTGATTTCCTAAGGTCACAGTTTCCTAACTTCTGATTTTGTAGTTTTGATGTGAAAGAACAAAAGTGCTTCTATTTCAAACCTATTGGAGATAGACTCGACGCCGGACGGGCCATGGGCATTCAGCGGAAAACCAGACGGACAAAAAGATTCTGCTCTCCCCAAGCTTACATTGTGGTGAATTTAAAAGTTGTTTCTCAACATTAGCGCTGTACCCATCACCAGCCCTGCCCAGGGCGAGGCGCCTCGATGCTTGAAGTTCACTGTTCAGGCAAAGGAGAACACAGTGTCGCCAAGGACCATTGTAAGCTGGGCGGCCAAAATTTGAAAGAACATAAATCGCAGGGCAGCGAAGGAGGCGGGGATCTCTTGAGGTTACTTCTATTAGCGTCAATACGGGCGAAGTCAGGGGACCTAGCAGGAGCCTGAAAACTTCAAGCCAAACAAACTCTGAGATCACACCTCCCACCCGCCACCTCCCTCCGACTAGCCACTGCCGCCTCCGCGAGACGGCTGCCTCAGCGGGGGCCCGGGGAAGGCAGGGGGGCTCGGAGAAGAGGGACTCTGCTTTCGCTCCCACTTTCTTCCCCATCCCTAACATGGGCTTTGCCCTGGAGCGCTTCGCAGAAGCCGTGGATCCGGCTCTGGAGTGCAAACTGTGCGGCCAGGTGCTTGAAGAGCCCCTGTGCACGCCCTGCGGGCACGTCTTCTGCGCCAGCTGCCTGCTGCCCTGGGCGGTGCGGCGGCGCCGGTGCCCGCTGCAGTGCCAGCCCTTGGCGCCCGGCGAGCTGTACCGGGTGCTGCCGCTGCGCAGCCTCATCCAGAAGCTGCGCGTCCAGTGCGACTACCGCGCCCGCGGCTGCGGCCACTCCGTCAGGCTGCACGAGCTGGAGGCGCACGTCGAGCACTGCCACTTCGGCCCTGCCCGCCGCCTCCGCAGCGGCCGGGGCTGCGCTTCGGGGCTGGGCGGTGGGGAGGTGCCCGCGCGGGGGGGCTGCAGTCCGGCACCCAGGGCTGGCCGGGGCGGGGGCGCGCGCGGGGGGCCGCTGGGCGGCCGCTGTGGCCGCGGGCGGGGACCCGGGCCTCGGGTCCTCGCCTGGAGGCGGCGCGAGAAGGCGCTGCTGGCGCAGCTCTGGGCGCTGCAAGGCGAGGTGCAGCTCACGGCGCGCAGGTACCAGGAGAAGTTCACCCAATACATGGCTCACGTCCGCAACTTCGTCGGCGACCTGGGTGGCGGCCACCGCAGGGTAAGCAAAGGGGGGTGGGCACCGCGGGCATGGTCGATTGGGGTGGGAAGAGGAGCGGTTCTTTCTGACGCTTCAGGATTCCTTTGGAATTGGGCATCCTTCCTCACTATGCAACAGGAAGCATCCACACCCTGATCATACTTTCCTGTCATTATCTTACGAATGGATTGGCATCGAAGTTAAGGATTGTCCCTTTTCTGATTATATTACGATTGGAAAGAGTTCAACAGATTCGATTCTAACTTTCCCCCGGGAAAGTAGGAATTGGGAAAACTCATTTTCCATCCAGACTCTCGTTCTCCATCTTTCACCCTGCTGCCCACCGTCTCTGCCTATTTTTGGAACACTTGTCCCGTGCCTGAAGCAAATCCGAGAAGGAAAGACAGAAAGCAAAGACTTTCCCCGCCCAGCCTTTCCTCTCCCGCGGCCGCCAGCATCCCCGCGGCCCTGGCGGCCGCACACCTGGGACTGGTGTCAGCGTTGATGACACTTGCGCTGCCACTGCCTGAATCAACTGCCTTCTATGAAGTTGGGGACTGTGAGGCACGTCGGGGCCAGGACAGCCTCAGGAGTTGAAAGATGGGGTTTCTTAGACTTGCAGAGTTCTTTTCATCACTCTGACTTTCCCTAAATAAGCCTTCCTTGCCTCGGGATCTCATTATTGGTGGAGAGAGAGAGAGAGAGATTGAGATTGTGTGTGTGCGACCTGGGAAGTCCAGTCCGAGAACCTCCATCCGTGGTCAGACCCGCCCTGCGAGCCCCCAGGCAGCAGCTGTTTCCCTTCTTTGTCTAAGCTGCTGGCCCCGAACTGCGCTCCTGGTCCGCCCGCCCGCTTTCAGACCGAATAAACAAGCCTCTTTGCAGCACCCCGTGTGAAGAGGCTTGTTTATAAAGCTGTTACTTCTCTCCTGGAGGACTTCTGCACAGTGTTTGACATTGTTGGTCGCTGCCATGGTGAGCAGGGATTTAGCAGAATTTGCGCTCCATTCAAGGAGCTGTTTTCATTCTTCAGGACTCTCGGGGAGGAGCAACCCAGAAAGATTCCCATTTGGGACTGGCTGCTCCACACTGCCTCTAACTCAGGCACTGAGTTTAGAAGCGCCCGTCTTGAACCTAAAAGAGAAAATTGAAGTGAGAGGGACTAAAATGTTTCTACCTTGATGAATGGAAGCACACGGTGTATTAAACGACCGGTTTCAAGGATTATTTCTCTAGTTCATATATGCATATACATATACGCATATATACAGGTAAATTTACAAAATGGGAGGACCCAGGGAAAAGCACAGATAGAAGCTTTGTATTACCAGTCCAGGTTTCAAGGTCGTAGGAAACCAATGGTTGAAGGAAAGGAGCAACAGCTAGAATAATATTACAGAAAAGTCCATGCAACAAGTCAAGCTATGATTCTGAGAAGTGAGAAAAACTGCCCGTGATTTGCAGACTAGCCAAAACCTTCTATGTGTTCCTCAGAAATGTTTTTCTACTACCAGTAGGGGCTGCTCTGCGCATTGCCTGGGAAAAGCTCCTGGGAAAATATCGTGATGCTGATAGTAGTGATGATGATGCATATGGAATGTTATCATTCAGAAATAGTTTCCAAGTAAAGGTTAATAACATCTATAACCATGAATAAACCCACCTAGTCCAGCACTAATTCATCCTATGTTTAAGTTAGTCTTTACTAATAAACATTGTAGCTATAATTCGTATTTGTTTTACTATTATTTGGCCAGCAGGAAAAAATACATACTACTTTACCTGGCACAAACCCTTATTTTTTTATTCTGCAGGAATTATGCAAAACCAAATAGAAATATTATTTAAAATTAGGACTACAGTAGCCTAACAGATCCTGCATTACAACGGCAACATGAATGACTAAAATTTATAAATAGTTCCAGTGTTTCTTAAATTGCTTAAGACTTTACAAAATAAAAATTTTACACTATTGATAATTTATATTTTACTTTTCTGTAATGGAGGGAAAAATAAAGATACCTCCAAGGTTTAACCAGAAATCTGTTTTCAATTACAGTGAAATCAGATTTAGATACTGTATTAGGATAAAAGAGCTGCCTGTCTCAAAATGCAAAGCCATTTAGTAATTTTTGAAAATAGGGTTTTTTCCCCTCACATGCACAGTTGTTCTTTTTCAAATACATACTTGCAAAGTAAGTATAGGAAAATGTCAACCTTCTGCCACATTCTACCATCTTTAATTTTAAAGTTTTCCTCTTTTCACATGTCAGTTAACTTACGGTACATAAAAACTTATTGTAGGATTTATTTTTCTTTTATATTTTTACCTAGTCATTTTAAACATTTTTTTCTAGGATGGAGAACATAAGCCATTCACTATTGTGTTAGAAAGAGAAAATGACACTTTGGGATTCAATATTATAGGAGGTCGACCAAATCAGGTAAAACACCTTGTTAATGCATTACTCGTTACTTATAAAATAAGCATTAATAAGCATTACTCGTTGCTTATAAAATAATAGAGGACTTAGCTTTTGTTTGTGGATTTTGAGTAAGAAAAACAAGTGGTTTAATCTTTAAAATTATGCTTGTGATCAAATATCAGATTTCTTAATGCAAATATTCCAGTACATACCCACATTTTATTTATTTATTTATTTATTTATTTTGTTTGTTTGTTTGTTTGTTTGTCTGAGACAGAGTCTTGCTCTGTTGCCCAGGCTGGAGTGCAGTGGCACGATCTCAGCTCACTGCAACCTCTGCCTCCTAGGTTCAAGTGATTCTCCTGCCTCAGCCTCCCAAATAACTGGGATTACAGGCGCCCGCCACCACAACCGGCTAATTTTTTGTATTTTTAGTAGAGACAGGGTTTCACCATGTTGGCCAGGCTGGTTTCGCACTCCTCACCCCAAGTGATCCACCAGCCATGGTCTCCCAAAGTGCTAGGATTACAGGTGTGAGCCACCATGCCTGGACCTGATTTTATTTTATTTTAATTTTTTAAAATTATTTTTTTTTGAGATGGAGTATCACTCTGCAGCCCAGGCTGGAGTGCAGTAGCATGATCTCGGCTCAACGCAACCACTGCCTCCAGTTCAAGTGATATCCTGCCTCAACCTCCTGAGTAGCTGGGATTACAGGCGTGTTCCACCACGCCCAGCTAATTTTTGTATTTGTAACAGAGAAAATACAAAATGTTGGCAAAGCTGGTCTCGAACTCCTAATCTCAAGTGATCCACCTGCCTCATCTCCCAAAGTGCTGGGATTACAGGCTTGAGCCACTGCACCCGGCCTTTATTTTTGAGAAAAACAAAAAACAACAGCTAGCAAACTTGGTTCTCTTTGCTACTTTAAAAGAAGAAAAGGAAAGTACATTTCACATTTTATCTAAATTATATTGTCCTTTTGGCAAACTTCTTGAATAAACCTATTTCACAATACCATGTGTAGGCAATTTCTATTTGATAATATTAGGCAATTGTATTGCCTGCTTAAACCTATTTATTAAGGGAAATTACTCAGTTTGAAGATGCTAATACAGACTAGGAAGAAAATAATACATATTGAGTGAATGAATGAACAGTTGAAATAAGGGATGATTGCTTTCAATAGGAAGCACCATGTTAAAGAAAAACAGTTGATTAGAAATATTTTTGGCTCCCCAAACCAAGTTCTTTGTTGGATTGCATGAATAATATTCTCCATGTTGATGTCAATTGTTTTCAAAATGCATAGTTTAAACTTACAGAATATACTGTAGTTGCAAAGTTCTTTTATATCCTTGAATTCCTGTGTCAACTTAATTTTCACCGTAACTGGATAAAGGTGGTTAAGTTTTAAAAAATGATGTTCTTTAATTTTTCTCAATAAACTGCCATGAAATTTTTGCATCATGCATTGCAAATGTTGTCCAAGGAAAATGTCTTAGTATTGTTGGCCATATGCTCTGTTTAGGTAAGGATGGCAGTGACATATTTCTTCCCTGTGTTTAGTATTTTGAAAACCTAGCAACTAATGACTGCTGCGCTTCTCTTTTTAAAACAGTCCTCATTTATTAAGATGAAAGCCTTTTCATCATAGCATTTTCGTTATCATTTTCCCTAAGGAATATTTTTATAGATTCTATTTTGGTATTTGACATTTAGATGACATTGGGCCTTTTTAAAAAGTCTCTTAAAATTCATGATAAGGACAGCTAAAGAGAAATAATTTTATTTAACCTGTCATGAAGTCAAATGACATTTAAAATTATATGATGTATTATTATAGGATGTTGGATATTTTCCCCTAAATAAGCTTTGGCTTCTTGTGACTGGCTAAAATGTCCTATTTTTACCATATTGGCTATGTTTGAGGTTTAACTAATCATGAGTCACATTGCACCTGGAAATATGTAACGATGAGCTTTGCATGGGTTCCCTTTTGCATAGGTTCCCTTGAAGTTCAGATGTGATCTTTTGGGATTTTACACTTGAGTAAGCTACCAGTGTCTCCTGTGAATAGACACAACTAGAGCTATGTTTCTAAATCTGTCACATCAAAAAGCTAAATTACATTTCAAAACTCTACCACATCTCAAACCAGTTATACAGTGGGAACCAGATATATGTTTTTTTCCTTCTTTAACCTTATCACCCTTTTACTTGCTGTATCTCTTTAGAAGTGAGATGTTTTATAAATAATACTTAAAAGCCAGTTTATTTCACCTTGTACATGCCCTTTCCCGTAGCTTTTTATGTGAACTCAAAAATGTGAAGTAAACAGATAACCTTGTCAGAGACCCTGGACTCATTCATTAAAACTGCCACCTTGATTAATGACTAGTTGGTGTTAAGTAAGTTAAAATTCCGTGCCGAATCCCCAGCTAAGAGAGTTGCAGGTTTATAGAGGATTGGTAATGTTATACTTGGTAAATTGTCCTTAATAATATTTATATTTTGCTTACGTCTTTCTTCTGCTAATGATTTTTTTTAAATAGAATAATCAGGAAGGAACATCGACTGAAGGAATTTACGTTTCAAAAATTTTAGAAAATGGACCTGCTGACAGAGCAGATGGCCTGGAGATTCATGACAAAATCATTGAGGTAAGACAATGATAAAACCTGTGTATGATCCATGCAAGAAAGATTTGGATATTTTAAGTTTCCAAACTTACCGCTTTACCTTGGTGTGGTGCTTATTAGAATATACATTACATTCTTAGTAGCAGTAAAGGCATTATCGTTTTTACTTTCTTACAAAAAATGTAAAAGTCACTGGGAGAGGTGGCTCATGCCTATAATCCCAGCACTTTTGGTGGCTGAGGCAGGAGCATCACTTGAGCTCAGGAGTTCGAGACCTGACTGGGCAACATTGTGAGACTTCATCTCTACCAAAAAACAAAACAAAAAAATTAGCTGGGCATGGTGGCACATACCTATGGTCCCAGCTACTCAGGAGGCTGAGGTGGGCGGATCACTCGATGTTAAACCCAGGAGGTCAAGGCTGTGGTGAGCTGTGTGTAGGCCACTGCTCTCTAGCCTAGGCAACAGAGCAAGACGCTGCCTCCAGAAAGATGCAAAACTCTATTTGATGCTATATAATTCATTAGATATTGTGATGAAAGAATAAAATACCTGAAGTTTGCAAATGTGTTAATGAATACCTCTGTTTTAATAACTTGTGTTTCCCATGAGCTATGATGTCGCTTGATTATTAAAGGATTAATTATTATAACATTTCAAAAAAGGATGATAAGTCTCTGTTGAGGAACATTTCTGATGAGGAACTATGACTATATTTTAAATTTGTAATTAATATTTTATATGTAGAGTTTGGAATAAATTATACAATACCTATAATATTTCTTAGTGTAATATGGCTACCTTGTTCATGTCATTATCTTTTATATGAAAGAAAAAGAGAAATACCTTTTTTTCTCTTTGTTGCGAAAACCTGGTGAGAACTCTTTGTATGTTGTAACTGTATTGTTGTATTCGGGAGTGATAAAGTGAGCGCCTATATGCTAGTAAAATTGGGTTATGATAATGAAATTTTATGTCCCTGCCATCTGCCATCTCTGTCCTTTTGACATTTTATTAACTGGTTAAGATAACATTACTTTTTGTTGCCAAAAATGGTTAAGTTACTTTTATCAGTGAGTTTATTTCCAATGGACTAGTAAAGGTATAAATAGGAATTTGGAAGGTTTACTTGACTCCACTATTGTTTTTAAAAATTCTGTTCACTCTAGGCTATATAATCACTAGTGCTATCTTTCTGAATATTTATGTAAATTATCAGGATGGAGGCAGATTTTCTATGTTAAATTTTGAATAAAGTTTTAGATTTTCATTCATCCTCTGTGCACTAAACAAAGTTGAATTTTTAATGAATTGACATGGAGTAAGAGTGAAGAATATAGAAGAGCCAATAGTTTGTTGTTTTGGGAAAAAAAGAACACAACATTTATAAATTAGCTGACTAGACAATTTAGAAAAAAGAGTTATCTTTTGCCAAAAAAAAAACCCCTTGATTTATATCTAAAGAGGTCTCTTGTATCAAGATTTTATTCTTCCAGTTTTGTTGCCAAGAAAGTGCAGACCTACTTTCGCTGTTGCTATCCAGTTCATCTTGACAATTTGTCTAGTGGAAACATTCATATACTGTAGCTTCTAAAGTTAGAACGTGCACAGTATGATCTAAAGGGCAACATACTTTAAACAGAAGATGGTCCCTATTACTTTCTGCATTATCTCAAAAACATATTAAGTTGTCCAGTTACCAATGGAAAATAAATTCCTACATTTGATATTATTAGAAGAACTGATGGAACTGAATACATATATTGTTACACACACACAAACACATAGACACAACAGAAATACCTATTAGCAATTTAAAAAATAACTTATTCTAGCTAGATGACAATATTATGTATGCTTCATTAATGTTACATTAGAAACGAAAAATAATTTTTTATATTGTCATACAACAATTTGGTTACAAACCTATTGGTTTTTTTAAAGAGGTAATTTTATAAAACTATGGTTGAAAAATCAAGTGCATCCAGACACCTATATAGTACTGTTACTAATATATGTCAAATTAACCTTATTTAAACCCTGGAAGATAAAAAGTAAGGAGATCAACCATAGAAATTCAAATGAAATTTAACTAGCTGCGTTATTATTATTCACTTTCACTTGCATATATTAGCAGTTAATGACTGGAGCTTGAAATTTGTCTCAATGATATAGATTTTTCAATGTGTCTTTTATACCAGGGTACAGTGATTTTATGTATATATGCTATAGTTCTAGAATGGATCAGTGTGACCACATTTGCAGTTAAGAAATGGCTTAGATGATGTGCATATTTCTAGAATGTTGTGTGTTAAATAGCATGAAATATTTTAGAAAGAAGATTATTAGAAATAAATTGCTCTTGCTTATTTGTTCAGTGATGCTATCAGCTTTTTGAGTAAACAGATATTTGTACGACTTTAATATCTAGTTAAACAAGAAGTGTGTTTTTCTTGTGCATATGTGTGTGTTGTAAAAGATCCTTATGTAATCATTAAAGTTAGAAATATTTGATGCTTATCCATTATTTTAGTTTCTCTGTCATTATGATATCAATCAACTTTAAGCAGTTTTTAGCTAGTGGGAAATTGAGAAGAAATCTATCAATTTAAAATGTGCAGATGCATATTTTAAAACAGATTTTTAAAGAAAAGATAATAATTTATTTTCTGTTTTGTGATCAATGATTTGTTCGTTGAACAAATTTAATGGATCAATTTTTGAATTTCAAGTGGTCATGCTGATTTAAACCTGGTGCAACAAATAAGTTTGTTAACAGTGTAAAGGGTACAAACTGGTTCATATATTATAAAATTATCCATATGACTTATGTACAATCTGACACATTACTAAATGCTTTGAATTTACTGGTATATAACTGAAATAAAAAATAAAAATAAGAGATTCTATGGTTTATATATAGTCAAGATGTGCTCAAAAATATTTTGTGTAGCTAATTGCTTGATGCACACATACAAGTTTATGAATTGTTTTTAAAAGATAACAAAATTTTCCAAAGTTATTCACATGAAGAGGAAGTAGATATGTTAAAGGTTTTGTTCTGTTGATGGTTAAAAAGATTTTATAAACTCTAATAAATATATTAGTTATAATAGTTTTGCACAGTTCAACAAAGGCTAGTAACATGTATTATTTTTTAATATTTGCATTCTATTGATAGAATTCAAGAATAATAAAAGAATAAAAAATTACTGTCATTAGGTAAATCTATGTCATATTTTTCACATAATATAAGGCAAGTTAATTTTTGGAGTCAGTCTCCACAAGCAACTATGTTAACCAGTTTCTAGCTATTTCCACATCCATATTTGTTAAACTATTTATGCTTGTAGATTTTAAAAACTCAGTTGTGATATTTGAGTTACACTAGGTGTCAAAATATCACTAGAGACTGAAAAGGCAGAAGATATTGTTGAAGGCATTTTGAAACATCCCAGAAATTCACATACGCCAAGAATTCACCACAGTATACAGCTGAATAAAAGCATGCTGTTTTTCATTCTTTCAAGAATCAAAGCAGTCACAGAAAATCCCTGATCCTATCGAAGGTTGGGCACAATTCTGGAAGAAGGCATGACCTTTGCTTTAGTTATCATCATGTTAGGATGCCTAAGTGGTATGTGGGAGGGAGTTGAGAAACAAAGTTCACTGTTGCTTTTAGCATCGATTCCTCTATTCTTTCTTTCTTCTTTTTTTTTTTTTTTTTTTGAGACAGGATCTTGCTCTGTCACCTAGGCTGGAATGCAGTGGCATGATCATAGCTCACTGTAGCCTCTACCTCTTGGACTCAAGGTATCCTCCAGCCTAAGCCTCCCAAGTAGCTGGGACTACAGGTGCACCCCACCACACCCGGCTAATGTTTTAAAAATTTTCTGTAGAGATGGGGTTTCACCATGTTGCCCAGGCTGGTCTTGAACTCCTGGGCTCAAGCAACCTGTCCACCTTGACCTCCTGAAATGCTGGGATTACAGCCGTGAGCCATAGTGCCCAGTCTCCTCTCTTATTTCTATGATGCTGATAGCAGGCAATGCAACCATAACTCAAGAGTGAGAAAGGGTGGATAATCATTCATGGCTCTTTGTTTACACTTTCTTCTCCCAGCAGCCCCCTAACCCCTGCAGCTCCAGGCCAATGTTGTTTGACACAGTGCTGGAGGCACAGTGCTTCTCTCAACTTCTAGAGACCAGAGTGGGGCTGAAGGTCTGTGGAATCTTTGAGACGAATAGCTCAGAGCATAAAGGAGAGGATTTTTTTTTACTGCGTATATTAAAAATTTTTTTATTCTATTTTTTACCTTGAAATTCATAATGCAATGCAGCATAAAAGGCATTTTCCTTTTCTTTAGAAATAGTTCCCACATTGAAGTGTCAGTGCAGCACTTTCCATTAAGTGCTGTTTAATACCAGAAGAAAGAGTTTCACAAATCAGAAACTTTTTAACTATCGCCAGATTGCCAACTACACTTTCTTTTATTTCTGTAATGTTATACCTCTGCATTCTCTGTGGTCACTATCTGTACTGCTAAAATGAAAATCTTTGGTAGTTGTCACATTTATTTAGCTAACACTCTGCATAGTCAGACTGCAGCTGTTAAAGCAGGAAAATTAATTGTAGTTCGGAGCTAAACATTTAGGAATGTTATTGAATCAGATCTGCAAGGTGCTACCTCTGTATATACCTAATGAAACACTATACCTTACTATCTCACAAAGCAATGGTGCTAATTTGTTGATGCATAAGGAGCATTTACAAGTTTCTGTAGGCCACCTGTAAATCTGCTGGGCAGTTAGTTTTTTGACAAATTTATGTCTAATTCAAACAGCTAAATATCACTAATCACAGAGAAATGCAAATTAAAATTACAATGAGATACCATCTTACACCGGTCAGAAAATGGTTATTAATAAAAGTCAAAAAAAATAGATGTTGGTAAAAATGCAGAGAAAAGAGAACACTTATACACTATTGGTTGGAATGGAAATTCGTGTAACTCCTATGGAAAACACCATGGTGATTTCCCAAAGGATTAAAAATAAAACTACCATTGGATTTAGCAATCACACTACTGGGTATCTACCCAAAGGAACAAAATCATTATATAAAAAAGACACCTGCAGTTGTATGTTTATTGCAGCACCATTCACAATAGCAAAGTCACGAAATCAACCTATGTGTCCATCAGTGGATGACTGGATAAAGAAAACATGGTGTGCATATATACACCATAGAATACTGTGCCACCATAAAAAAACAAGAATGAATTTGTGTGTTTTGCAGCAACATAGATGGAACCAGAGGCCATTACCTTAGGTGAAATCACTCAGACACTGAAAGTTAAATACCACATATTCTCATTTAAAAGTGGGAGCCAAACAATGTGCACACATGGACATAGAGAGTGGAATAACAGACATTGAAGATGTGGAAGGGTGGGAGGAGGGAAGTGAATTGAGGGCTGATAATTACTTAGTGGGTACAACGCATCTTATTCAGGTCATGGTTACCTAAAAGCCCAGACTTCACCATGATGCAATATATCCACGTAAAAAAACTGCATTTGTACCCCCTAAATCTATAAAAATAACAAATATATTTTTAAAAGAGTATAAATGGACATTACCACCTTGCCTTAGTGAAGTGACACTGTAGATTTATTCAGTGTCCCTGTCCTCCTAGAAGTTAGTTTAATTCATGATTACAAATCATTAAATCGGGTTAGGTAACAGTAGAATCTGTGGATGGAGGCAGCCTCCTAGTTTCAGGAAAGGATGCAGGCATTAAACTGGATTTTGGCCCTGAATTTGTGTCACACTGTCACTCGAAGATTTCTCAACTTTTCCATTTCTCAGTTTCTCTCCTGTAAGTATAAGTGTCACCATAGACAGTCCCTCAGATTTTCCAACTAGGTGGTCAGCGTGGTTTTGCCACATCGCTGAGTTTTTATTATTAATAAACATTGTTTTATGTTAGCCTACAAAAAAAGACTGGAAAGATCCTTATACCATTGAGTGTGTTAAGCACTGTTATATCCATTTTAAATTTCTAAGACTTGAACTTGTGTTTGATCTCTGAGTGCTAAACTCCTGAGAAGGGAAACAGGGCCACCTCTTTTTACTGTGCAGCTTGCACACGGCGCAGCTGGATTTGGCATTCCTGTCTGAAGCTCTCAGTGTGGTTCCCATTCTCCTCATCATTCCGTGCTATAAAAATCTCATTAGAACACCTGTAACATTATTTTGATTCATTTTAA
Organism: Nomascus leucogenys; assembly: GCF_006542625.1. Lineage (NCBI taxonomy): Eukaryota > Metazoa > Chordata > Mammalia > Primates > Hylobatidae > Nomascus > Nomascus leucogenys. Next base: position 61,970,584 of record NC_044391.1, read on the forward strand.
TTTGTGATCCAAAGTTGCTTTTAGGTAAAATTCCAAATTGGGGCCTTAACGTACTGGTTTTTGCCCTTCTTTTCTTCCTTTCAATCATCCTGGGCACCTGGCAACTCCTTTCTGTCTTTCTTATTCCCCCGCAACATCTATTGTCAGGAAAGACGGTCCTTACATTCACTTGCACCATTTGAACCATATACGTTTGTTCCATCATAGTATCCTAATTTTAACTAGAGATGATGCCTTAATGACACCTAAGCTTTTATCATTTTCACCTGGGCCTGCACTGTAGCTTCTTGAGAAAACTTTCCTTTCTTCCAGCCTCTGCTATCTATAACTCCACTTGCTTTCTGCCCTCAGCAAAACTTGTCATTGTTTTGCTCCTTTGCTTAGGGGCCTTTATTGGCATTATATTTTCAGTTGCTTAAATCCAGGTTTTTTTCATGAAGCAAAAATAGCCATTTGAAACCCTTACTTTCTTTGTGCAATTAAAAAAAAAAAACCCTACTATTGTTTCGTGAAACTTCTCCTTTTTCCTATAGACAGGGCTCTCTGCTTTTATTTGTTGTTTTCTGTCTAACTGGTATTCTGTGCCACAGCCTTCTGTAGCTGACAAACTCCTTTGAATCCTCAAATATCCTCTACTCCTGGAAGCCCTTTGCAATCCACTAAGCAATATTATCTTTTCTTCTCCATTGTCAATCGATCTTTATACCTCTCATTTTCATAGCATTTTCATGTATTATAATACATATTTATTCTTTGATGTTCTTTTCCCCCAACAAATTTATGGGTTTCTTAGAAGTGGTTTTAGTATTTTATTGAACTTACTATCTTTGGCATCTCTTTTGCTCTCAGCATTGCGCCTGGGAAACTTCAGACATTCTGTGAATTTTCTTTGAATGATGGACTAAATGAATGGATGAATCTCAAGGTCAAGGTTTTAGGCATTATGGCATGGATCCAAGAGTTTTTCAACATCCCTGAAATTTTTCCAGGTGGGCAGTCCCCAAAGGCTCTCCTGTAACATCCAATTCCTTCTTGCCATATATTTATTACGAGATCAATCAGAAGTCGAAAGATTATTGTTTCTTAAGTTGTGAGATCTTGAAAATCTAGCCACAATGGATCAAAGCAATTGTATCTTTCTAGACTGTTTCTTATAGCCTATAAATCAAGAAAGAACCCAAATCTACAAGGCAATGTTTCAAATTCTGTTCATGTAAATGCTTGAATCGGATCTGAAGACATGTGTGCTCACCTTCACCCTCCTGCAGAATGTTAGTTATTGAACTTGAACAACCCTGGTAAAGCTGCCTGAATTTACATGCTTGCCTGCAAAGCAGATGTGCAGAGAATGGCACTGGACCAATTATGAAATTGAACAAAAACATGATTGACTGCAGAGGAACTAAAAAGATGAAAGATATTTTCAATGTTTCCAAGCCTTGTAAACGGTCTTGTGAAAAGGCCAAAAGAGCTGGAAGCTTCCTAGAGCACTGGGGATGGCACCGGAGCCTCTTTGAAGTCCTCTTGGGGAGAGCTGCTTGGAATAATTACCAGTAGCCCCAGCTGTGAGACATTCTGAAGAAGCTTAAGGCACAGCTCACTGAGCTTGATTCTGGGAACTTTTCAAGGCAAGTTTAGGGAGGTTGTGCTTTCGTAAGTACATGCTGTTGTATTTCTAGCAGATGTTAGTGTTTCTACAAAGAGACAGGAATAGAAACTTTCCCAGTCTTTTCTAAAAATCATTATTCTTCCCAATGTCTTGAGAAAGTGTCACAAAGGAGAGAAAGGCAACTGGCATGGGTTGGGTGGATTTGGTGCCTGATCCTCTTAAACCTATGAATTATTACAGCCACATCACAGTCCCATGGCTTTATAGACAGTACTTTTAATCAGCTTTGCTCTTCTTTCTTAAGCAGATAACAGTGTTCTTAAAAGGAATGTATCACTTCTTTTATAATCAGCAACTCAGAGGTGATTCATTGTTATCTTCATATCAAACACACCCCAAAGAATAGACATTATTCATTATGTGGTTTCAAATATTTTAAGCAATTTTGTATTGCTATAAAAGTAGAGCAATAAATCTTTAACTTATAAGATTAGATGAGCAATTGACTATGCTGCTTAGATAAGGAAATAAATATTTTTCATAATTTAGAGTATGATGCAATTTAGTATAGAATACCTGACAAAATATATAATGTTGAATGAAAATATTGTTATTTTTATGTAAAATTAGGTGATTTGATATTTTATTTGCATAATCTATTGCATTGAAGCTAAGGGAAACAATAGATTTACTCTATGAAATCATATTTCAGAAAAAATAGTTAACAAACATTTGTTAGTTATAGAAAAGGTAGTTTTCACAGTGAAATTTGCTACAAACATGATTCATGAAGTACATAAACACATGTTTAAATGATAATAGGCTTTTGTTGCTGAAGGAGGAAAAAAAAACCTATTATTGATTGGAAGTACCTTAAAGAGCTTATAATCAAGATGGGAAGATAGCTGTACATTAATTAAACAAGCAACAACAAAACAAAACAACAACAACAAACGGAACACAGAATGAGTGATTGGCATAGAATCGCTACCAAGAAGACTTCCTTGGTATTCTGGTAGCCTAAGAGCTTTAAGCTTTAAGGGGGAATGGTACTTGAAAGGACTCTTACAGGAAAAGTCAGAGAGGGATTAGGAGGTGAGAGAGGGTAGAACAGGAGCTTTCCATATTTAGGAAGAATGCCATGAGTCAAATGACAAGGCAGGACTTGTGTGTCTTGCTTGGCAGCCATTTGGTCAATTAACCTGAAAAAATTATAGCTAATACTTATTGGTTATTATATGTCAAGCATTCTTTAGGTTTTTTACAGGTATTAATTCATTGTATCCCCACAACACTCTATGAGGTTGGTACTGTAGGTATTAATGGTGTCCCATTTTGCAGATGAGAAGACTGAGGCACAGAGAGATCAACTAATTCGCCAAGGCCACACAGTAAGAGCTCCTGTATCTGTGCCTTCAATCATTGCTTAATACTACCTATTATTAAGAATTATATAAGTGATTCATGGTAGATAATCTATGAAAAGTCCGTTGAAACCAGACTTTGAAGAAATTAGGGGAAGGCCTTGCGTGTCTGTCTAAGGAGTTTGCTTTTGATGGTATAGGCAACAAGGAGTCAGAGATAAGGTTTGAACAGTGGAATGACATGGGCAAAGCAATGATTGAAAGATTAAATCCCAAAGTAAATTTCACTGGGGTATATAAATAACTTGAAAAGTGAAAGAACTTGAGATGGGATGCTAATGGTTGGGTATCACAGTTGTCCATATATGAGGTAGTAAGGGCTTGTAGCAAATAAATGCAATAGAAAAGTACCAGAAGTATCTTGAACATTTTCCCTTGTCTTCACTTTCCAACAGTATGCTCATCATCATCTCATATCAAGAATGTAGTCCACTACCAGGTTATGTATCCTTTCTTTTATTCTCTTCACTGCAGACTGTGTCATGGTATTTAGTATAAATAGACTATGGAAATCTATCCCCTATGTCTATTAGGAAGTCATTTGATGGTATTGGTTCAAAGAGGTCCTCTAAAAAGTCTTGAGAGAAAGATGGAGAGAGACAAAAGGCTTGATGGGTTACCCTCTGGACAGGAGAGTTCCTTAAGAAGAACTAGGGTGTTCAAGCATTGTTTTCTACTGCAGGCTTGTTAGAAAAGATCTTGCAGTAATACAATGGGTGTTGGAAGTACTAGGCCAGTTTGGAGCCTGTATTAGTCCATTCTCACACTGCTATAAAGAACTGCCCTAGACTGGGGAGGTCTCAGGAAAATTACAACGATGATCTAGGTAAAAGGGAAGCAAGGTACCTTCTTCACAAGGCAGAAGGAGGGAGAGTAAACACAGGAGGAACTACCAAACACTTATAAAACCATCAGATCTTGTGAGAACTCACTCACTATCACGAGAAAGCATGGGGGAACCACCCCCGTGATTCAGTTACCTTCACCTGGTCTCTCCCTTGACATGTGGGGATTATGGGAATTACAATTCAGGATGAGATTTTGGGTGGGGACACATCCAAACCATATCAGAGCTGCTCACCTTTTAAACTTGATTTGATATAGTTAGAAGTACTATTGACACTGGAGCTTTTTTCAGACAAAATTTTGTCTCAATCAAATATGTCATCTTCCCTCTCCTAGAAAATTGCAATTTACTTCATATGGTTTCTTACCCACCATTTGTATGCCCTGTCAAATCTGTCTCTATGCCAGTACTACTTGAACTTTTTTTGTTAAAAGACATTTAATTATTTTATTTTATTTTTATGATTCACAGACTATAAGATAAAAATGTATTACTAGAAGGAAATGAAATAAAATGAGACAAAATGCTACCAGGACTATTTTTTATTATGTATTTATTATTATTAGGTTCATCAGACATACATTTGTCATACCAAGTTAACATAAATGATTCTAAATTCTTGCACTCTGTTTCTGTACTTATCCTATCATAAATTAGTAACAAACTGTTCGTGACCTAGCACTGGTCTTTGGTCCTTAGTCCACTCTGAGTAGCACTGCCTCTCACAGCAGCCAGAGAGATCATTTATGAATGCAAATTACATCTTATGATCCTTCTGTCTATAATTCCTGTAAACCTTCCCTGCGCATGGGATAAAATGTAAGGTTCTTAAGCTATTCAGTGAGGTCCTGCCTCCTCTGGCACTCCTCTATAAATCCAGCTCCTTTGTCCACTCTCCCTTTAGCTCATGTTGTTCAAACTGCACTGGCTTTCTCTTTCAGTTCCAGAATGTACCCAGCACTTTCCCGTCTCAAGGACTTCTCACTGGAATTCTCTTTCCCCTCCTTTAACCTCACTAACTTCTACTCATTCCTTCTACTCAGCTCAAATATCACCGTTGCAGACAAGCCTTCTCTGACTTTCCTGTTTAAACTCTAATCCCACGTGATACTCTTTCATATTGCCTTCTCCTGGCAATATATCATAATTAGAAATTACCTGTTTCTTTTTAGGTAAATGTTTACAGAAGATCACAGATCATAAGTGTCTAGTGCAACAAAAGATCAGAAAGTGAAGTTATGCACAAGGCCAGCACCCAGATCAAGAAACAGCATAGCAGGATCCCCAAAACCTTCCCTTCTTCCCCTGTTCCTTCATTACCTTCTTCTACATTTTGCCTATTTTTGACTTTTATATAAATAGAACCACACAATAGCTATTCTTTAGAGTTCAACTTCTTTTATTTAACGCTATGCTTGTGATGTCCACTCACATTGCTGCATGTAATTGTTCATTCTTATAGCTGTGTAGTATTGTAGCATTTCACTATATGACTCTACCACATCTAATTATGAATTTTACCTTCAATGGAATGGTCAGTTCTAGGCTATTACAACAGCAGTGCTCTGAACATTCTTGTTCTGTGGATGTATGCGTGTATTTATGATACACACACACAAACACATTTACAGGTACATTTGCAGGGTCAGAGGACATATAAATGTTTAGCTTTAGTCATTACTTCCAAACAGATTTTTCAGATGGTTTTAGCAATTTAGATTCTCATCAGCAGTGTCTTAGAGTTTCCATTAGTCCACATACTTGCAAAGACTTGGTATTGTGTGTTTTTTTAATTTCATGCATCTGGTGAAATGGTGTATGCAGATGACTCTGGCATTTCCTTGATGTCTAATGAAGTTAAATAAATCTTTGAATGTGTATTGGCCATTTCAGTCTCCTGTTTTATTAAGTTCCATCATGAGCTTAGAAATCCTGCCTTTTGCTGTGCCTTTGGCACCCAGTGGCACTCAACTATTTAATGAATACATTAGTACTATTAATTACAAGGATAAAGCAAATCTCGCCCTGCTGTTAAAACTCTGTGCTGATATATATGACGCATGCAATAAATATGTACTAAATGCATAAATAAAAGTTTCCTAAGTTTCTTTTAAATACACATCTATCACAAAGCAATTAAATGCTTCCTATCTTACCTGGTTTTCTCTCGGAGAAAGAGAAGTAATTCTGTGTCTCTTTTGACATTATCATGTTTGATCATCTTGGCATGCTCAATTTTTAATGTTATTCTTTTAAAAGGACCAGTCTTACACTGTCTATTTTGCTTCACAATTCTTTGTTATAGTGTCACAAAAATTAATATGATCCCTAAACTAATATTTTTGGCCTAGATACGCTGTGTTACAAATCCTTTCACTTTTTCTGAATGTGTGGGTGTTATTTTTCAAGAGACATAATTCTTTTCAACAGGTAAGGATGATCAAAGAAGAAAAATTCTTTGTTTTTCTTCTTACCCAAACTTTCACTTAGAGGACATTTCTTTTTGTAACGCAGAACTTTATAATGCATATCTTTTCTTAGACAGGTGTAATTTTTCTTTGGATCCAAATTAAAACCAGTAGTGTCACATTCTACTGATTCAGAATTCAGTCATTGAGGCATAATTAGTTAACCCTAAGATAAAGTTAGATTCCGAGACTTACAGCTGGCAAGATAGAATTTTAGAGTTGAAAAAATTGGTTGGCTCAAAATTATCTAATAAACAATTGAAAAATAATTTTCATGTAATTTTTATATAAAAATGTTATATTTTACACATTATGCTATTAATATTATTCTAGGCATATTTATATAATTAAATATCTTATAATGCGGGATCATGAACTGCCAAATAAATTGTCTTACTGTAATTCATAAATAAATATCTAATACAGGAAGTACTCACAAAATATATCTCAACACATAATATAAATTATATACCGAATGGCTGTTATATTCAATCAGAATGGTAAGGATGATGATGGCTATAAAATAGCTAACATTTATAAACTCCTTATTGTGTGCCAAACACTAGGCAAGCAGCTATGTGTAACAAACACATTGGTGCAATTAAAGGATTCCAGTGAATAGCAATAACTTAAGCTTTGACATGGTCAATTTCATCAGAATAAACTTCATTATGTCTAAAGAGGAAATATGGCTGGTTAATATGAAGGAATAGTAAACATGCTGTAACATGTAGTGGAGACCTATGGAGTTGATAGCCAACTCTTCTTTAAGCCAGGCAGTGAATTCAAGTAAATTATAGTATCAGCCATGTTTACAGTTTACAAAAAAAAAAAAAAAAATCAATGAAATATAGTGATCATTATGTGTTTTCTTGTGGCACTTGGAGTTTGTAACAGCTTTTATTATTGAAAGATCCCGAAACATTTTGTGGAGGAGAGTTACAGATAGTCATCCTTAGCTCTGAGTGTCCTGTCTTTTGTGTGTTTTAAGCTTTGTAAACATTAATCTCTGTCCACTATTGCTTCTATTCCCAGGATTCAACTGTTAAATCCCAGGATTCATAATCCATTGGAAATATCTGACCTGCCAAAATAGAAGTCTTTAAGTGTAAGCTTTACGATTAAGACTTGACTTATTTGGTTCAAGGGAAATATTTAAATCCAATTCTGGGAATAATTTGAAGAGATTTTGCTGCTTTGAGAGTGATTCCCAAAGTTTAATATTTCAGGTGGTTTTCTGTATGAAATGTTTTCACTAAAGAAACCTTCATCTTCATGTATATTGTCTCCATCGCTTTGCTTCTAAGGGATTTTTCAGTAATACTTGCATCAGTTTAGGGATTTAGGTTTTAATCTTTGTCAATTATTTAACCAGTAGCAGCTGAAGAAACTTGACCTTTTAGAATGATCACAACCTAATGCATTTGCTTATCATCTCTACCATATTCAGATTAATTCCTTACATGGAAGTGGTTTTTTAATATCAAAATCAAGGAAGAATTTTTTTTGTTGTTTAATAAAAGCTTGAACCTCTAATCTGTAGGAAGCATGCTATGTAGTACTTTCCCCTTCTTAAAAATAACTCAATAGTAAGAAGCCTGTTCTTTATTCTCTGGGTAGAAGGCATTATTAAGGAAACAAAGTGAAGACCGTTAATTTTAATGAACATTTTTTCTTGTTCTTTGTGTTTTTTTTCTTCTCTTTCCTTTTTTAAAAAAAATATTGTTGGGGAAAAAAAAGATTTTCCAGAAGTTTTACACATAAAAGATAATGAATTTTCACCTTGTTCATGCTGTAGGAATTTGGGATTGTGAAGGTTAAGTTACATGAAGTTAAGAAAGTGCTTAACATTGTTAATTTCTCTGTGTGTATTTGTGTGTGTGTATGTATGCGTGCGTGTTTTCTCTTTCTTTGCCATTTGCAAGTAATGCATCAACACTTAAGTAAGATAATTTTTTAATTTTTATTTTGGAAACAGCTGCTTGGATACTACAGAACTGGCTAATTTCATGAATCATGAGAAGCGGTGGTTTATTTTTAATGGAAATGAGTTTTAAAATCAACAGTTACTTTGTTTAGCTTTCTAAGAGGTCATTTAGGCACAGATGAAGACATCTGAAAATTAGGCATCATTTTCTTTATCCATAAGCACAATGTCAATGGCAAGTTTTCTTTTTTTTTCTTTTTTTCTTTTATTTATTTTTCATTATACTTTAAGTTTTAGGGTACATGTGCACAACGTGCAGGGTTGTTACATATGTATCCATGTGCCATGTTGGTGTGCTGCACACATTAACTCATCATTTAACATTAGGTGTATCTCCTAAAGCTATCCCTTTCCCCTCCCCCCACCCCACAACCGTCCCCAGTGTGTGATGTTCCCCTTCCTGTGTCCATGTGTTCTCATTGCTCAGTTCCCACCTATGAGTGAGAACATGTGGTGTTTGGTTTTTTGTCCTTGTGATAGTTTGCTGAGAATGATGGTTTCCAGCTTCATCCATGTCCCTGCAAAGGACATGAACTCATCCATTTTTATGGCTGCATAGTATTCCATGGTGTATATGTGCCACATTTTCTTAATCCAGTCTATCACTGTTGGACATTTGGCTTGGTTCCAAGTCTTTGCTATTGTGAATAGTGCCGCAATAAACATACGTGTGCATGTGTCTTTATAGCAGCAAGATTTATAATCCTTTGGGTATATACCCAGTAATGGGATGGCTGGGTCAAATGGTTTTTCTAGTTCTAGATCTAGTTCTAGCTCACCACACTGACTTCCACAATGGTTGAACTAGTTTACAGTCCCACCACCAGGGTAAAAGTGTTCCTATTTCTCCACATCCTCTCCAGCACCTGTTGTTTCCTGGCTTTTTAATGATTGCCATTCTAACTGGTGTGAGATGGTATCTCCTTGCTGTTTTGATTTGCATTTCTCTGATGGCCAGTGATGATGAGCATCTTTTCATGTGTCTTTTGGCTACATAAATGTCTCCTTTTGAGAAGTGTCTTTTCATATCCTTCACCCACTTGTTGATGGGGTCGTTTGTTTTTTTCTTGTAAATTTGTTTGAGTTCATTGTAGATTCTGGATATTAGCCCTTTGTCAGATGAGTAGATTGCAAAAATTTTCTCCCATTCTGTAGGTTGCCTGTTCACTCTGATGGTAGTTTCTTTTGCTGTGTAGAAGCTCTTTAGTTTAATTAGATCCCATTTGTCAATTTTGGCTTTTGTTGGTCAATGGCAAGTTTTCTATAGAAAGTGTTCAAGAAACAATATAAGTGAATGATGTTAAATTTTTATTGATATCTTTTGGAAGGGAAGTGTTAAAATATACTTAAAATTTTACAACTGTTTTAAAAATTGAAGAAAATATTATACTTTAGATCTACTCTTCATTTGTAGCAATTGATGAACATTTTTAAAATGTCAAAATATAAGAAATACTTTTAATTATTTTACTTGTGTACAGTTATTGAAAAATGAAACCATGGTGAAAAGATATTATTAAAACCCACTATTTCTTTTGGAGGAGAAATCTTGGAAATTTTGAATGCCACATATAAATGTGAAATTACCTAGAGTCCAAAATATAACCTGTGGTTTTCCATATTTTTTGTGTATTTCCTGTCATGGATTGGTAGGTAAGGATTTTGCTAGAGGTTTAAAACCCCAGAATTGCTGAAACCATATCTAAGATTTCAAATTAGTTTAGAACATTTTACCAAAAGACACTAAAGTCCAAAAACTGTTAACTCATTTTTATTCTAAATCATTGAAATCTATTTCTGATAATTATTTATAGCTCTTCTAAGTCAAGCTGTTATTCAAATGTAATTTCTAAAACATTGTCAGTTTTATAGATAACTTATATCTACACAATGCCAGAGAATACAAATAAATCTTAAATTTAAAAAATCACAAGACAGTATTTCACGCCCTCAGGAAATACCTGAAGTTGAAGATAAGTTATTTCATTGCCAATATTTCCAGCTGCCAGCGTTGCCACACCAGGGTGCTTTATATATAATTACCTTATTGAAAGAATTGTCAATATCCCTTTTGTCCCTGAGGGGAAAAACAATAAGAAGATGTTGAAAGATGACTAGATTCTAGATTGGTATTTTAATTTTCAGAAGCCACCCCAGTCCTGGGATTGTTCTTAGAAGATAACTTCAGATTATACTGCTTTGGTTTATTTTAGGAGAAAATCTGTTGTAGAATATAAAGGAGGTTCTTATCTCTTTTATACTTGCCCATTACTTTTATTTCTTTTCCTTTGTGGCACTTACAGAAAGCCTTGTGGATAGATCTGTTTTTTTTTCTAGTAATTCCTACACTGTTGAAGAAGCTTTACTCTGAGGTGCTCATGTATTATCATTAGCATGATTAATGTTAGTCACTTCAACAGAGAGATACGATCTTAATCAGAAAATATTATCCTGAAACTGCAAACCTAACGAAATACAAGGAAATTCAGGAAGAAGGCCACCTGTAGATACACTCTGAAGATTTGATAATTGGACTGTTTAGGCAGGAGGCCCAGAAGCCTTTATGTATATAAATGCAATTTAATTTGATGAGCTATATGAAGATCAGTTTAGGCAAAATAAAAGCCACTTATACGAGCTAAAATAGAAATGAAAACATAGTTTCAGGATTATAGTTTTTAACCAGACCAGAAACCCATCACAAGGCATTTAATTGTGCATTCACCTGTAGATATTTAACTGTCAGTGGCTTTTTATTGGTCCCTTTATATGATACCAGGTTTCTTTGTGTATTATTTCTAAATAGGTATATTTGCCTTAGTTTAGTTTTATGGAGAAACTCCCTTTGCATATTTTATTTTATATTCTTGCCTGTCACTGTACCCTGGAACAGAATCAACCTTTATCTGGGTCCTGTACCTGTCAGCCTAATGGTGAGAGGGCTCGATCTCATGTTAACTCAATCTTGCTTTATACCAGTACATGTTCCAAAATCTCTGTGGAGCCTAATTAGATTATATTGCCATTAGGGGGACATAAACCTTCATATGGATAGTTAAGCATTTGTTTTTCTCAGACCAAAGTATTGTTGTTATATATAGACATATTACAATATCAATGCAATATTTTACTTTCATTTGTTTCTTAGTGTTTCTGCCTGTTCCGTTTGATTTGGTTTGTGAACTAGTAGTTATGCAAGAAGCTTCTTGTTCAGAGGTAGATTTTTCTCCCTACTATTTTTATTTATGTACATCATTCCAAGTGGAATACCCATGTCCTCTAAATATGGAAAATTTGACATCCCCATCTTATTTTTGATGTGTTTTATGTAAGAATACTTGTCTGGAATTAAATTGATAACTTCCGTGAAGAGTACATATTCTATAATTCTCTTTTTTAAAATATTAATTTTATCACTTAATGAATATTTGCCTAGCTTTTGCTATGAGCCAGCTACTGTGCTAATACTAGTTACACTACACCTAAGACACTGGAATTATGGTAAAGTAATAGAGACAAGTTAAATAATAAATTAGAAATTGTAGTAAATGTATGAGGGAAGTTCTAGCTGTTGTTTGGGGAAATAATGGGTGTAGAGTGGGTGGTTTTTATCTGAGAGATCAAGGATTTTTTCTTTGAAGAGTGACATTCATAGCATAACTAGAAACATGACTAAGTGTTAGCTAGGCAAGGATTTGAGGACAAAGCTTTTTAAAGAGACAGATGAGTGTGTGTGGAAGCTCTGTGACAGGAAAAAGCTTAGTGTATTACAGGAATTGAAAGAAAGCTGATGGAAGAACAGCTCTCAGCAAGGATTGGAGAGTGGGAGGGGCTAATTCTTAGAACGTCTCTTAAACAGGTTGACTACACATCTGGGTTGCCCTTGGCAGCCTTGTTGATCTGGCAAAATGATTACTAATACTCCTAGTTATTCTCAAATGTGCCCCAATTTGATGTTAAATTATATCCTCCCCCATTTATAAGTCAGGTTTTCTTTTATCTAATTACCATTTTAAGAAATCGTTCTGCCGTAACGTTGCAAGTGGATTTGAGGAATCCAGGTGGAAGTGGGAGGCTGGCTAGTCAGCCAGTGCAGTAGTTCAGATGCCAGATGGCAGTGCTTTCGATGAGGGATTTGGCAGTGGAGAGAAAACCCACGGCTTCAACATATATTTCAAGAACAGACTTTGGGAAGTCATAAGCAACAGGCATCCTCCTTTTGGTCTAACAATAATAATGCTACTCTTCTTCATTTTAATAAACAGTCATGAGCGCATGCAATGCCCACACTGACAGTTCACTTGTACAGCCATGGGTTCTTAGTTTCTGTTTCTGGTTGGGCAAGTAAAGCCCTTTCCTCATCCCTCTTTCTGCTTATCACTAGAGACAGAAACTAAAAACTATGGCTTCAGGCTGCTGAAAGCCTAAAATAAAACAAAACAGAATAACAACAAAATAAGGCAGATTAGACAAGCTTGCTTTAAGTGACTTCCTGATGACACATAAGGGACTCAGTTTTTTCAGCATTTTGTGTTTTGATTAACCTGTAACAAGGTTTTGGAAAGCATCATTGCAAATACTTGATCTAAGAAAATAGCACAGAGCATTGGTTTGGAGCCCAGTCTCTGGAGTTCAGTGGCCTGGATTGGAATTTCAGCCCTGCAACCAGCTGCTTCTAGTATAGAAGAGTCACTGACCCTCTCTGGTCCTCTATGTCCTAATCCCTAAAATAAGGATAATAACCGTGCCCACCTCAGAGTTGTTATCAAGATTAAATGAGTTAATATTTCAAAAAATTTAAAGCAATGTGTGGCACATAACCACCTTTGTAAAAATTTTGTTAAATTATTAAAACTGGATGACTGTATGGTTTGTACTGCAGGTTGATCAGAGACATAGTGGGATAATTCTTGACCTAACTATCTTATGTAAACTATTGATTATGTTATCTTCTGGATATACTGGCTTATGCCTGTAATCTCAGCACTTTGGAAGGCCAAAGCAGAAGACTGCTTGAGGCCAAGAGTTCAAGACCCGTCTGAGCAACATAGTGACACCCTGTATTAAAAAAAAAAAAGTTAGCCAGGCATGGTGGTACATGGCTGTAGTTCCAGCTACTTTGGAGGCTGAGGCAGGAGGATTGCTTGAGCTCAGGAGTTTGAGGCTGCAGTGAGATGTGACCACCCCACTGCACTCTAGCCTGGGCGATAGAAGGAGACCCTGTCCCCTAAAAAAGAAAAAAAGTTATCTATTTGGGACTGTTGAGAAATTCCTGAAACATAAATAATAAATGATCTAGATCTGAACTTGAGTAGAATTCTGGCTAGAATAAATAGGTAAAAGATGAGAGAAAGGGTTATATTTTAAAAAGAAAAATGTGTGTAGGCTTAATTTCTTCAGGCTATTTAGCATACGATTTTCTGCCTAGACTAAAATTACAACTACGTTTATGAAATGTTACAGTTGAAAGCCATTATAAATGACTTTTTTTCACATTGTCTTACTGTGGAGATTAGGGCTTAGAGAAATTAAGCAATTTACCTAAGATCTTATGACACAGATCAAAGTTACTCAAAATAGTTATAACAGGTAATAATAAAAGATTTCAGAAGTCTGTGACTCACAGATTTGATCAATACTTTGGTGATGCTATATAATATATCCGTTTGAGAGAAAAAATATCTGAAAAGCATTAAATGTTCAAAGAAGTGTTTTCTAGCTGGTAAAGTCTAACACTCTTATTTTGTGGATGATTCTCATGAACTATAAAAAGCTGTGAGATATATTTGTGAAATTAAGAGACTCATGAGAGATGTATATGTTTTTCTAGGATGGAAAATAGCCTTCAAGCACAGTTGCATGGTAGGCCACTTCTGTGATATGGAGAATAGTGAACTTGCTTTCCTGACCAAAATGTTCCACATCTCACCAATTACCTGGCTTGAATTTCCACCATTAGGGATGCATTTGTTTAAGTTTTGAGGATATCTTGGTATTAAGGAATGGCTTAGAAAAATGGAAATTGTTTACTGGGCTTTCTCAATCTCAGCATGTATTAACTAAGGACTTCTAAGGAAGAGGTTCTAAAACTATAGTATAGAAATTATATATGTCAGATTCTTGAGGTACTTGTTAAAAATGCAGATTCCAGAGTTCAATCCCAGACCTACTGAAATAATCTCTAAGGTCTAGACTACTCAGATCTATACATTGTTTGCTTGATGGTGTTCTTGAATGCCATTTGAATATCACTTTTTAAATTATCATGAGTGATATGTTGGAAGTTTGTAATAAACAAAATGTATACAATTTTATTTTCACTAGTAGAATAGTAAAGCAAGTACCTTTAGTTTTATTTGCATTCTGGCTGATAATTCACTGTCATTACAATCTCAACAGATTGTCTACCATCATGACTGCATAGATACTGTAGGATTTTTTTTTTTACAGGTAATTGTTATATCCACTTGAAGTATGACTTGCAAATTTTTTACCTTAGGCAAAGACTACCTGGGTTTATCATTTCACCTCTCATCCTAATACCAGTTTTCTCCACTTTCTCCCATAGTGGTCTAAATACAGTGCTTTGAGTCTACCACTTGTCTTTGAAAAGCCTCATAAACATGCTAAGCCTCCATAGTTTTTTTTTTTTTTAATCTGTCATTGAATTTAATTTGGTCTCCTAAATCTCAGGATAGTGTAAGGATTTAGTTAGGTAATTTACATGAAAGCATTTTGTAAATCATAAAGTGTTCTACAAATGTAATATACTATTACTAGCTAAGAACCTAAAAATACCTATTACCCCTGTGGTCCTGTCAAACTCATTCTATCAATTTCTTTTCTTTCTCAGAACTCTGGTCTCAGTGACACTAGTTAGCAATTTTAATTATGTTAAATAAAATTTTAACTCTGATACTAATGGGTAACATCCATTTCCATAGGCCAAATCCAGATTGAGTACCGTTAGTACAATGAGTACATTCAAAGTATTGTTCTGGACATTATAGAGAAATAATGAGTAATTTAAATGTTCTTGATAGTGTTATATAGATTTTTAAAAAGAGGAAATAAGAAATGCAAGCAATAATTATGCCAATTCTTATGTCATCAGTGTCGTTAACAAGATAGAAGGTACTGGGGGTGAAAGTTGTTTGTTTAAGGGAATAAGAATAAAATTAAGTTTTAGGGAATCAAGGATTCTATATAGACCTTGAACGATGGTTAGGATTTTAGAAGCTTGTGTTACAAAGAGTTTGACTTGAATACAAGACAGAAATCATTCCTAAAACAATTTTAGTTGTAAAATTTTGAGACTGAAAACCAGGAAAAACTTTGAGTATCTTTTAAATTAACTATTTTTATTTAAAAAACATATAGTTAATCAGATCTGAAAGCCTGCATATTCCAAACACTAAACTTACATCCTTTTTGCATTGGATTATTCCATAGTAGGCAATAATTGAGTAAAGTATTCTGGGCCTGTTTATTTGATCTGCTCTGATCAATTCATCTAATTAATTCATTGGATTAATCATCTGATTAATTCATCTCAGAACACAGACCAGATATCTGTAATCCTTTCTTTTTTTTAGGAAACATGGAATCATCAAGCATTACATTAAAAAATAGTCACCAAATCAACCTGCTGAGTTAAATTAATGTCCCTCTATTCTTCTTAAAAAGGAGGCACCTGCCTTACTAACGTTCATAATAAATGCCTTGTATAGAAGAGTTTTCCTCATGTAGAAATACATATTTGTCTCATGAAGAAATCAACTCCCCAACATCATGTCCTTCTCAAAACAAATAGGTGGATTTCGGCTTTTTCCCTTTGTTGTGAAAGATCCCTTCATATCCCTTTCTTGTTTGCCTGGTCAAAACTGATAGGTTAGAAGCTAGTTTAAGCAGCAGATGAGGCAATAGTGTGCTTAAAGCTAGAGTGGTGTCTGGATTGGACTTTCAGTCTTCAGGTTCAAGCAGCTCCTGAAGTAGAGGCCAATGTTCCAAATCAGAGCAACTCAATGAACCATTTGTCTTTGTTTTAAATCTCTAAGGCAGGGCTGGCTTCATGGGTGAGTACTGAGCAGCTACACAGGGTTCAGGTTTAGAGGGGTCCTGTCCTTATTTTAATGCTCTGCTGTCACCATCTTGAAATTCTTAATCGTTTTTGAACAATGATTTTCCTGTTGTGCGGGGCTCTGCAACCTGGTCCTGCTCTAAGGCTTTCATCCATTACTGCAGAGCCATCTCAAAACAAAATAAAAGCACCAAATGAGTGCTGTCATTTTTTAACATGAGAAAAAAAATAGCAGGTTTCAGAGATCCAATCAGGTAGTAATGCCAAATTTCCCCAGGACATTCCCATTAAAAGGACAAAGTTTATATTTGAAACAGTCAACAAAGACGGGTAGGTCTGATTGTTAAAAATCAGTTTAGCCTGAAGGAAGACTATTCTCTGGGTAAAATAGATCATTTTCTCTTCTCTACCACAGCCTCCTCTCCTTCTTCTTGCTTGTTTCCTTCCTTTAAAGGAAACATACAGACACCTTCCATCCTTGGCCTGCTTACTGTGGGCTGCCAATAAGATAGACAAGGCTGCATTTTGGCCCTGTTTCCCAGTTTGTAGAGTTCCTCTCTGTGCTCCCAAGAACTGTCTAAATCCCATCCATAACTTCACTGAAGAAATACTGAAAAAAGGTACATTATTCATATAAACTTCCCACAGAGCACTGCCTTCCCCACCAAAATGGAAAAGGACTTGGAATGTACAAGTCAGATAGCAGAAGGCCAAAAGGCTGTGGAAATGAATGCATTCACTGAACTGAAACTTTTGAGGGAGGCCAGTTTTCAAAAGCAGCCTTCCAAGTCTTTCCTCCATTCAGGCTGCTCCCTCTGCATAATGAACCTATTAAAAGAATTAAGTCAATTTTTAAAAAGCAGTGATCTTTCTTTTGTCTGATTTGTGGCATAATTCAAGTAAAAGCCTCTTTTCCTTTTGTCTATTATATGAATCTGTACTCCTCTCCTAGTTCATTGCTTTATTTCATTTTCACTTCAATTGATACCTTGTCCCTTGGTCAGGGGAAGGCAGGATAAAAAAGGGCACATGAGAGAGGTTCTCAGAGTGTTAAAGAAATACATCAAGGGCTGACAAATGTAATTCTGTTTCACAGCAGGCCTGATCACTGATTATGAACATTTTAAAGGTGAAAACGTTCATTCCATACTATTAATCTGCTACAGCAAATTCACTTCTGATTTGCATCTCATATTCCGGTGCTTTTGTTTCACAAAAATTTTAATGTCTAGGAAAATGCTCATTATATAAAAATTTTATCATATACTGACATAACCCCTGTAAAGAGTGATCTTTTTAATAACAATTGTTGGGCATAATAAGTGACTCCTCAAGAAAGACTCTCAAATAATTCGGTTGTATCTGTTAAATAAAATAATATAAAACAAACTGTTAAAAATCATTAACTACAACTCACTTCCAGCAAATATATATCACAAAGATTAAAGTATGTTCAAATATTTCCTATCCATTGCTCCTTGCACATTTTCAGTTAATTTCTGTTCCTTTATGGCAGGTTCAAATATTTGGCTACAAGTGAAGAAATTTTAACTGTAGAAATGTTTCCAAATCCTTAAGCAGTTATTTATTTTTACACATAAGTCTCTACATTATTATTCCAATAGCTAGGAATATCATTTTTCCTAGAATATTCCTAGACGTAGGAATATTATTTTACTAGGAATATTATTGTTCCTAGAGTATTCCTAGATCTAGGAATATTATTATTTCTAGGTAAAGGATTAATAATGTAGAGACTTAAGAGTAAAAATAAATGGTGTCTGATTTAACATACATTTAGAGAGAGTACCTTGTGTACAGAGATACAGATCCTGCCTTTCAGGGTTCAAGGTAATTAGAGAATTACAGCACTGGGTTTTTCACGCTGTGATGAAAGCTTAAAGAAGATACCCTAGTTCTAGCTGGAGATGGTGGGAAGAAGCCAGGGGAAGAAGCCTGAGAAAGTTCACGGGGAACATGATCTCTGACCTGAATTTTCGTGACTGAGTAGGAGTTTGGTCAAGATTAGAGGTGAGAAGGGTAGGGAGAAGAAAACTGCATAGTCTTAAACCTCAGATTATATTTACTGCAAATATTATCTTTTTGTAAATATTTTACTATTAAAAATGGAGATGAAGGAGAAAGACTAATCTAGTGATAATGCTCTAGAAGTTGAAATGAGGCACTTTTAATAGTGGGAGTAAGCTTCACTTCTTTGCTAATCAATTACAGCCTTGGTAATGTTCTTAATAATCTGAATTTTAAACAGCACAAATACTTGAAAGAAATATGTGAGGTGAGGTATTAAAGCTGCCTCCCAAGAAACATGAGCTTGCCTTGAAGAGACACAAAGTTTACTGTTAGATAACACACGGTAATACTTCACGAAGTGTATGAACAAGCAACCTTGATATGATCATTGGAAATTAGCTGTGGGTATTTGCTAGTTTTGCAGAAAACTGAATCTTTTTCTTTAAATGAATATCTCAAAGCTGTGTTATGCATTTCACAAATATTTTTTAGGAATTCCATATATTCAGCAACAATTTTAAGCTGCTGTAGCTTCTGCTACTGATATAACAAACAACATTAATTGGGAAAATTTTGGCGACTCTTCTGTGTCAGTTTGACCTCAAGATGTCTGACTCTGCTCACGGGCAGGGTAAATCCATGGGAGTGCTTTCTGTAAAGGTAGAAAATGCAAAGGAGACAAGACTAGTCAGAAAGGTCTGTGCCCAGCAACAAGGAGAACCTAGAAGCCAAGCTCCAAGAGGGTATGAAGATTTTTATGTTGGTGGCTTTTCCCCCACCTGCCTCTGTAAAGTCTGTATTAGTTTGCTAGGGCTGCCATAACAAAGTCCCATAGACTGGGTAACTTAACAAAAATGTAATTTCTCACAGTCTTGGAGGCTAGAAGTCCAAGATCAAGTGTCGGCTGGGTTAGTTTCCCATGAGTCCTTTTTCCTTGGCACATAGGTGGCCACCTTCTTGCTGTATCTTCAGGTGGCCTTTCCTCTTGTGTCTGTGCCCTGATCTCTTCTTAGAAGAACACCAGTCATATTGGATTAGAGATCACCCTGATGGCCTCACTGAATCTTAATTACCTCTTTAAAGACCCTATGTCCAAATGCAGTC
The DNA here is from genome assembly GCF_006542625.1 of Nomascus leucogenys. Lineage (NCBI taxonomy): Eukaryota > Metazoa > Chordata > Mammalia > Primates > Hylobatidae > Nomascus > Nomascus leucogenys. The sequence goes on from NC_044391.1 coordinate 61,990,134, forward strand.
ACCTTTGGTGGTACTGAGGATTAAGGGTTTCAACATACAAATTTGGCCAGGGAAGGGGATGTAATTTAGCACAGAAGAGAATCCTCACTACTTAGAGGAAGGACCTGCCATCAAGTAGCACTCAGTAACATGATTTTAAAATAAGTATTTGAAAGAACAAAGAAATGGCTCTGAGAGGAGCTGATGCCAGAAGCTGACTTGTATAGTGTATACAACTAGACTCTGGTAAGGAAAAACATAGTAAATGTGTAGTCAGTTCCATAGCCCTAAAAGGCTAAGTAAGTGGAATGAGGGAGAGGTTATGGAATAAACCAGGCAATTCAGAAAAATGTTTGGCATAACTCAAGAAGGTAGATCCATAATAATGAGGTCTTAACCTTGACACTAGTTAAATCTGAGTACTTGTGGTTAGCACAACCATAAGCTGGAAGCAAAATGAAATACTATAGAGAAAAGCATCTATTTTAGGCTCCATCTTTCTAAATACACTGCCTATAACCCAGTTATGGCTGAGGCAACATTGTGCATTTCTACATTGTTTCATTTTTCTGTGGACATAGAGGTGGGACCATATGACTGAGTTCTAGGCAAAGGAATACAAATGGAAGAAATACTGTTTCTAGGCCACGAAGCATCCATGCAATTGGCCTTGCTCTCTCTCTTTCCGGCTCACATGTCAGGAAACAAAAGATACTGGAAGGAGGCCAGATTCAAGAGTCCTTGGAGAGGGGCTACCCAGGAGAGCTCTTGGACTGGGAACACCCACTTCAGACTTTACGTGATCAAGAAACAAACCTTTAAGGCTTGTTAAGTTAATGTTAAGTCCCTGAGATTTGAGGGTTGTTCGTTACAGCACTTACTCGTCCTAACACAGAAATTAGCACTGTGAAGTGGATGTGCTATTGTAACCCAAATATATTTGGGTTATATGAGGCACATGGGGAAGAGGAAGCGGATAACCAAGGCTGAAGCAATGTTAATCCATATCCTTACAGGCAACGCATTTGGTAGAGCATTATATGGAAGCTAGACAATATATCAACAGCTCTAAGGAAAAAGGTTGAAAAACAGAACCTTATTAGTGTGGGGTTTTTTTTATTACCTGTGTTTGGCAAAATGTCACAAAAAGGAAATGAACTCAGGAAAGAACTGGCTAGTTTATGAGCAGAACTGATAAGGAATTTTTAAAAGTGTAGTAATTTAAGGCTTTTCAGGCTTAGAAAAGCCAACTGCTTCTAGATCTCAAGCAGTTAGCGGTCAAATTACGGTGACTCAGGAGAAAAAATCTGATTAAGGGTGTGTGTGGCCTTCCTTTTCAAGTCTTATAGACTTTAGTTGTCCTTAAGAAAGTTAAGTGATGAGGAGGAGGCAACAGACAAGAAAGGAGAGAAAACTGGGCCCCTAACTTTCCTGGCACAACTGACAGCTTTTAAAGATCCAGTCCCCTACAGGGGATACTCATCGAGACATATTTGTACCTTGGCCAAGAAAAAAATACTAGACAAGGAGAACCTTTTAGGGTTTGGAGCCAAGGACATGGACAACAAAGAACAAAGTTTGTCTTCTAAGATATAATGTGGTAAAAGAAACAGAAGCAGCATTGCAATGCTCACAAATTATTCCTTCACATGGAGTTGACGGTGGTGGTGGGTTGGCACCACCAGAGTTCCAGCATATGACCAGAGGCCCTCTGTGCTGCCTTTTCCATACGGAGCACATAGTCTACCATGCAGACTATCATAAACTGTGTTTGCATCATAGGCCATGGGCCATATGGTATTTTTTGCTAGGCATGGACACTTGACCTGCAGCTCATTTCCTGCTAATGGATACTTAACTTTTTGAAAAAATGTTTGTGCACATTTTGGAATGTCTGTTTCAACATTTTTTTTTCCTGTCCACCTCACCTATTTAGACTGCTATCTGCCCTTAGGCAGCTGTGATGTACAGATTGAGAGGGAACAGGTTGCTGCTATACGCGGTCACACAGAAATGAGAAAACTCATTTCGTATAAAATGAGTTTTATACTAAATTTCATGAGGTTTCTCTGATAGAGTTTGTCTAAAATGTAATGTATTACTATTATTTCTCTTTTTTTATTGAGATGGAGTCTCACTCTGTCGCCCAGGCTGGAGTGCAGTGGCGCAATCTCAGCTCACTGCAACCTCCACCTCCAGGGTTCAAGTGATTCTCCTGCCTCAGCCTCCCAAGTAGCTGGGATTACAGGTGCACACTACCACGCCCAGCTAGTTTTTGTATTTTTAGTAGAGATGTGGATTCATCATATTGGCCAGGGTGATCTCGAACTCCTGACCTCAAGTGATCCACCCGCCTCGGCCTCCCAAAGTGCTGGGATTACAGGCATGAGCCACCACATCCAGCCTATAATGGATTATTTATAGCTCTATAGAACTACTATAAGCTGTGTTTCTATAGTAAGAAACCTCTTATATAGAACCCACGGTATCTATGGTGTATATCCTATAATTCTTATCTTGGCTAGAACTACTCATTTTTAGTAGCTTATGTTTGGTAACCAAATTACAGATTTAAGATTCCATTTTTGTTTATTATTAGCTTGGTGCAAAAGTAATTGCAGTTTTTGCCTTTTTTTTAATGGCAAAGCTCACAATTACTTTTGCACGGGTCTAATATAAAGAATGGGTAAGGCTTGCACAACAGGTAGGTATTACAATCTTTATTTGGCTCTTTTTAGACTCTATAAGAAGCAACACCTTGAAGGAACTCATAGTAAGCATGTGATAGGTTTATTTGTATCCAGAGCAGTATCATCAATATTTGGAATATAATAGGTAAATTACTTTTATGATGGTTTGTGTATGTATACATTAAGGAAAAGATTAGTCTTGTCAGGTTCTTATTAAAATTTTCTAAATTCCATTCATCCCTATTTCTCCTTGTCTCTTCCTTCTCTTCTCTACTCTTCCCTCCTTCTCTCCCCCTACCCAGCCCATCTATATGTATTTAGTTCAGATAATCACACAAAGGAAACAAAGATGAATAACATATACCTCTTGCTCTCAAATCCTGTAGACACAGAATACACTGATTGTGCTGTTTTATTTAAAAAGTGTAATCTTTTGCATTCCACATGCAAAATTCCAAATCGACTAATTTTTGTTTTTAAAATGTTAAAAATAAGATAATAATATTGATGCTGGCAGTTGCTGAGCCATTAGGTCTCGAAGTGGTCATTGAGGACAGTGAGCTGAAGTAGTACTCAAGCCTGTATTCACTTACTGCAGCAGAGCTAGCAAGAAGCAAAAACAGCTAACAGCTCCTCAGCCCCATTTTCTCTGTGGAATGGCACTGGGCGATGGCCAGGTGGGTGCAGCACAAGCAGGGGGAGTTGTCTCACTGCTAAGAAACCCAAAAAATAAGGCTGCAGCCCCTTTATGACCCTGTAGGTCCAGGGCAGGGTTAGAGGGAAGGGCTAGGAGTGGAAAGGTACAGAATCTCAGTGGAGAAAAGTGTCTCAGCCACAGCCTTCCACTAAAGAGGCCTCTGACCAGAAGGGTCCTGGACATGGTAGGAGGGGACTAAGTTCTAGAATGCAACTCTCTGCAGAAAACTGCACCAAGTTTGGTGTGGCCAGAGCAGCTTGCCCTTGAGGCCTGCCAGGCAAAGCTTTGCAATTGCCTATGGTTGCATCTGAGAGGTCACACATAGGATTTTGTCCTGGAGCTGGGCTCTCCAGGAACTATCATTTAATGAAAGCTCACTACGTGCCAGTCTGTGGCATTCAATCCTCATGGAAGCACTAGAGTTGGGGCTTTTATTAACCCTGTTTTACAAATGGGTAAACAATGCTCAGAGAGATTAGGTTACTTGCCCCATATTGTGCCATGAATCTCTTAACCAATGGCCAGCTAAAGTGTGACAGGTTATGAGCCATCTATTGATACATATTCATAACATTATTTTTTGTTGCAGTCTTGTACATTTATTGTGTTAAGTATTACTGCCAAAATTAATAGCTGGGGTATGAACAAGAGTGGAACTTTTCCTGTGCATGACACTTGATAAACTTACAGGTTCAAATGGCTTTCATGAGGAAGAGATCAAGTGACAGTGCTTTTAGTGGAGTTCAAGAACAAAGTAAAGAGAAAATCAAGAGAATTTCTGTTCTGAGAAGTAGAGAATTGTGAATATTTTCTGATCATGGAGATAATTTCAATTTTATAGTATAGGCAAGGAAATCTGAGTTTGTGTCTTAGAGTAATTTATCTACTTTAATCCTAGAGATGGGACAAGAAGTCAAAATTCCTGACTCTTAGTTCAATACACCTTTTATTATATAACAGCAAGAGCTGCAACAGCAGTGGCTATTGCTAATATTCCAATTGCACAGATGAGGAAATGAACACTTTAAGGTCAGTAGCTTCATCAGAATTTGAATGCAGGCTGATTAACTCTAGTTCTCATTGCTTTAATCACTACATAATAATACCCTAACACTGCGTCATCCTACTTTAGTAATAGAGATCATGTTTTCTTAAGCATAAATCATAATACCTGGCCTGAAAAATAAAAATAGAATACTTAAAGAAAAATAGGAACAAGTTTTACTTATTCAAATGATCATTATAACTATATACAGTTCTCCTGTCTCCAGAGTATAAAAAGCCATGCTATTCTGAGAAAAAAAATATAGATTTCATTTATTCACATTTTTATCAAGAAATAGTACATTATAAATTAATTACTGGACTTACGTTATCTTGTTGATGATTTTTTACTGCCAGAATTTGCAGTTATTTACCACATTAAGTTTCAAAGTTAAATAAAGATAGCTGTAATTTCAGTCTATGAACAGGAAGAATAATATCTTAATACTTTAAACTCTGGGTGGTTGCATCTGATGGAATAAATTGAAAGGAAGAAAGCTAAAAATAAAGCTCTGAACCAATGATGTAATGTATTTTATCATTCATACTGGGACGTATAATTCACTTTATATTACATTGTGTTTTTTTTTTTCTGATGTCATCCGTCACCTGTATTACCTTTAAACCAAACACATGTAATTGTGGAAAATTATCTTATAATTTAGTGCTTTATACTTAAATGCTTTTGTAATAATTTTTTAATTTAGCTAAAGGAGCATAAATATTTTCAATAAATGTTTACAAAACACACCTATTTTAATTTCTCACTGTTTTCTTTCTGTATCAAAATGGATGATTCCAAGTGGTAAGATGTTAAGAGACAACTGAATATGGGGGTGGGGGATCTAGAAACTTTATCCCTTACCTCCAAGTCAGTAACCAATACAAGCCCCGGCCATTTCTGTCATCAGTTGTGTCATATCCATTGTCTCAGCTTGTTTTGCATGTTAATTATAACAGCTATAAGGTATTGTAGGAGTTGGCATCTCGGAATTCATTTACATCATGCCTTCTCCTACCCTTCTGAGCTATTCTGGAGCCAGGCACCCCCCTGGAGTAGGTAACCCTTGTCAACAGCACACTCCTGTCTCCACTTGAATTTTTTTTCCTGCGATTCTTACCTCTCCAGGCATTCTTTCCAGTCAACAATTTACCCATTCTGAGTCTCTTTATCCCATGATGTGGTTAAATGATGTCTTGAAAGGTTTGTACTGATCATTTGGTGTCATTTTTTTTTTTTTAACACAAAGCCCTTGAAATTGCCTGGAGAATGATGTGTGTCATATGTTGTCCTATATGTATTATAAAATAAAGACCTTTCCCTGGCCCCTTTGCTCACCAGCTTCATGGCTTTGCTCCAACATGAGGTCCGTGGTGAGCATTTGCCTGATCACCCTCTTTAATTTGCAGCTCTCCACCTCTAGCGCTTCCTGCCACCCTTCCCTATTCTGTTTTTCTCCATAGTACTAGCATCTTTTAATGTACTGCATTATGTACCTAGATTTTTTTTTCCTATCTACTTCTCACTAGATCAAAAGCTCTTTAAGGTCGTGGATTTGGGGGTTTTGGTTCACTGCAAAGAACTCCAGAGCCCAGAGCAAAGACTGGTACCTAGAAGCTGTTCAGTAAATTTTGTTGAAGGAACAAGGAATTACGGAGGAACAAAGCTTTGATTAGATTCCCAAAGGGGTCCATAATCTTAAAAAAAATGAAGGTAAGGAAACCCTGACTTAAGGTGTTCATTCATACAGTCAAGCACAGAGCCTCCTGATTTTAAATGTAGCTCTGATGCATAAAACAGTGAAGGTCATAAAAAATATGTGTGGCTTAAATATTGGCCACATGATTCAAATTTGTAACCTATATTTCAAGGTATTGCACCTGCCATGCATTCTGGTATTTTAATAATGTTAAGGCTAGAAAACCTGTTAAGGCCTAAAGAAAATACCAAATAATCAGTGGCCAGATATCATAATATTGAGCTGTGACTGAAGACCCTCTGAAGACCTAAGTATAGCATTCTTTCTGATTCTTTTTGTGTCAGTCAAACTGACTTTCTATTGACCATACTGTACTTGCTGTTTTTACTATCTAATACACAGGTTTCTTGCCTGTTTGTATCATGAAGTTGCAGGATATCCCAAATTGCAAATAGGCATACGCATCTTAAATGGATAACTTTTCCCTATCCAAATTGGTGGAGTTATTCAAAACTATAGACAAATACACATATTTAGAATGATAGCTAGGAGTTATGCTAATGTCAGATTATTTTTCACAGATAATAAGTAAAATAAGCATAATGGTGAATTAAAAAGATGGATGTGTGACATTTAGGGAATGAGAACTTTGTTCAGTCAAGTGGTATTCAGAAGTAATTCTGATTAAGTTTGAGGTTTGTTCTGTTTATCTTAAATCGAAGAACTAAAATCCCCAGTGATTTTGAATAACCCCATTGCTTCTCTATATTTTGTCAGGGCCAACATAGAATTTGCAAATGACCTAACCAGATGCAATGTGAGACATCAGGCCGGGTGCAGTGGCACACACCTGTAATTCCAGCACTTTGGGAGGCTGAGGTGGGAGGATCACTTGAGCCCAGGAGTTCAAAACCAGCCTGGGCAACATGGCAAAACCCCATCTCTACCCAAAATACAAAAATTATCCAGGTGTGGTGGCACATACCTGTAGTCCCAGCTGCTTGGGTGGCTGAGGTGGGAGGATGGTTTGAACCCAGGAGGCAGAGGTTGCAGTGTGCTAAGATCATGCCTTTGCACTCCAGCCTGGGCAACAGAGCTAGACCCTGTCTCGACAATAACAACAACAACAAACATTAAGACATTGATGCTACAGGATCTCTAGTGTGACCATACGCATATGAGATATATGCTGTTTGGTGTTTAATGAACCACAGCCTACTTCTCTCCTGTGTGAAGCGTGATAATGAAAGAAAATAGCCAAAAGTAGAAATAGGAAAAGCAAAAGTCGTGTCTTAAGAAAACAAGCAAAAATCTACACACACACACACACACACACACACATACACACACACACATACACACACACCAGAAGGGCTGAAACTGTATGTTACCATACTCTAAAAATATAATTACTTTCAGAGATGTTTACCAGTACTATTTAGTTGACTGATTATACTATAAAAGAAAAGGTCTTTGATGCCATCCACAGTAGAAATGAAGTGTTACAAGAAACGACAAAATAAAATGGTACAGGAAAGACAGTCATCTGAATGGAAATGATATGGAGCCATAAAGACTGAACACCACATCTACTTATTACAGAAAGTTATGAACAATCCTTCTCCGAATCTGCCAGAGCCCAGTGAAGATGTTTTCAACTGTTTCTCCAATCACTTGAACAGTGGCAGCCATTCATCAGTACATCACCATTTATGTCATCATAATTATCTTAAAGCACAGAAGGGAAATTCATGAAGGTTTCTTTAGGCTGGAGGTTAATTTTAATTAAGTATTGGGGCAGAAGTCAGACTTACTGACTACAGAGTAATTTTTTGTGCTGCTCTGAGAATCTGTGAGTATTCGAGAAAGTTCACAACACCATTAGTATTATATGAACCGTCTATTTAACTTGGATATAATAGGTCAAAAACAAAGACTGACTCTTGGATTTTGAAAGGCCTTTTGCCAAAAAAAGAAAGTGTACGGTGGGTTAAAGTGTTAATTGGGTTAAGGATCCCAGGAGAATGTTATCATCTTCCTAAATGAAAAGGCTACCTTTGTTCTGGGTATGCCATGCTCAGGAGGCTACCATGCTCTGAGTTTTATGAATCAGACAATTGTAATATCATTGCCAAGTATAAGCATGAGTTTTCTTGGAGAGAAAACAAAGTTCAGATTGACAGCTTCCTTTAAGTAGCTCAAGGAAACAATGTTCCTTAGTACTTCACTAGCTATTTCTATGAAATTCAATAGTATATACAATGAACCGAGGTGATTTTCTCAAACTCTTTGTGTTTTCATATGTGAAATAAACGAATTGTTTCTACAGAGATAATCTCATGGAATTTAAAAATCAGACAGAAGAAGTGTTTATGCTGGAGTATCAGCCTGGATGGGATTTAACGCTTAGATTCTTAAAGAATTCTGAAGATATGGTATCCTTTTTTCCAAAAATATAAATTTTCTCCCTGAAGTAAACCTATGACCTCAATCAAATAGTGCATGATACAGTGCTACATAATTTCCCCCATTCTTTCACTGATTCATCTAGTTGCACATTATTTCATCTAATGTTTACACTGATAACCTGAGACAGATGATCTGTCTCAGGTGATCTGTCTCGGGTTATCAGTGTAAACATTAGACGAAATAATGTGCCTGTTTAACTTAGTAATGGACCACACAAAATATGAACCTGAAGATGCTCACTGTGGCACACCCCAGAATTGTTTCATGAAAGAATCTTTTAAAGTTCCTTATTCAAATAAAACAGTGCCAGACAGGATTCTTAAAAAGTCTTATAACCAAAAATGGCAGGTTCAAGATCACAACCAAAATTCCCTGGGCACTGTGATTTCTGTTAAATCTGCTTTCTCATTAAACAACAGATTCTCTGCATTTCAAGTAAGCATGAGTAGTTACAATTGCACACTCCGTGAATACTGCTTGACCCAGACCCCACTCCCTCAGGCCATGACTTTTCCTTGTCTTACTCCCTATCTGCTATATTAAAGCATAGGAATAGATGTAGTTCTGGCATCTGCTTTCCCTGAATTTCACATTATTCTTTAAAAGAACTCCATGACCTCTGGCACCATTGGATGTGGTGCCCTTGGATTTTTTCATTTGTAACCCTTCTTGTGCTGGCCTTCAGAAGTCTTGTGAATGAATGCTCAGGGCTTGGGGCTTGAGAGATTTCCCATTTTATTAACAGCCTTTCTCTACCTTCAGAGTCCAAGGTGAGGTCAATGACATTCTCTACATTTCTTACTAGGAAGAGACTCTCTTTTGCCAGGCTGGAAGCTCAGGGACGATCCAACTGTACATTTTTTTTAAAATACAATAATTTTTGTTACACATAAAGTTGGTGGACTTAGTGGTTTTTCCCAAGTTTCCACAAGTGGCTTTTGTCAGAGCTGGTTCATGACCTGATTCATATTGCTGTGTTGGGGATTTCCCTATAATTCAACAGCAATCATTTTTCAAAACCATCTGTCTCTCTCCTGGAGGCCAGAAATCACAAACCGGATAACATTTTTGAATATAGTGGACATTGCTGCTGGGGAGGGCACTACGTCAGCACAATTTAAAGTAAGCCACCCCCTCTCCAGCTTTAAGTTGATCAAGCAGAGTACATATGCTCTTTAAGTTCTGGGAAAGGGATAGTGCATTCCATGTGAAAGTAGGGAGGTTTTTGAAACTTTATATTAGAGGACACTTATACATCCATGATTGCCTCAATTGCAGATTTTTAGCCCGGACTGCCTTCCCAACCCCTCTACTTATCACTGGAATGTGTTCAGGCAGGAGAACTGTAATGAATATTCACTACTCTGAAGAAATAATAGCTAGTAACTGCATCTTCTGTTAAAATACAGAACAAAAATCATACCACCCAATCAAAGGTCATATTTGTGATTTCTAGATTATTGCTTTGCTGGATTATCTTTATTTCTGCTTCTCTCCATTGGCATGTATCCCAAAGAATTTATCATTACTGATAAGTTATAAATGCAATCTGTTAGAAATAAGGATGGCCGGTTTTAATAGTAGTGTGGAATCAATAACATCCTAGTCTTCCATCCTTGGAAATGGTAGATTCCAAATAAAGTGTATTTCATCTATATCACTTCACTTGAAAATTTTTCATCTTTTTTGAAGTCATTCGTTATTCTTAGACAGTGTTTCAATTATTTTAGAAATTTTCATTAAAAAAATAGATTTTTGTCTTTCATTTCCAACTCTTATACTTGCTTTTATTTGTAATAGTCACATGCATGATAGTTCTTTTATATTAACACACTGCTAATCTCTTTGTTTACCCAGAAAACAGGAAAATCTGTGTTTCAGTCACATTCAAAAATAACAATATACTCTTTGTTTTGTCTCTGAGCTACCTGAATCTGCCATGGTAGGATTAATTTAAAGTAATTCCCATCACTCCCCCTGTGGTTTAATGGAGTGTGTAGGTGTGTGTGTACACACGTGCATGTGTGTTTTCAAAAAGAAATATCAAAGATGTATCAAACAGAAATTCACTCATGAACTCACATTGCCTCATATAGTAACATGATGTATTGAATTAAAAACACTCATTAGGGCTAAACAGACATAGGTAGTTAGGAGCTGATTTGGACTTGATAAGCCCTTGAGCAGTAAGATTGCTCTGTTGCCATCCGGGTTTTATAAATTTCTCAATCGCTTTATTCAGGATTTTTACTAGAGAAAAATATATGTATGTTAACATGCCTTTGTGCCATCAGCATTAAAAACTCATTTGTTGGCATTTACACTGCTTAATTTTCCAGTGACACCATTCATTGCAGAAAGGATCAGATTTCTGTTGTGACACACATAACACCAAAAACACTGCAAGGGAATATAGCTAACTTGCCCATCTATTTGACTCCCATGTTGTTAGAGTGATGGTGGCATGCAAATAGGTTTCCCTGGAGGTATGATTATTCCAGAGTGATGGTTTTTCCTAATTATGTACTGAACGGCATGGCATCTTTTCTTAGACTTTATAAGAATTTACTTAGTCATTTTTGCCGTTTCAGAATTATATTAGTTTCATTTTTTTACTAAATAGTGATGACAGAAAAACCTGAAGCTATTATTTTATAGGGCCCAGCCCTAACTTTGCTATATGACAGTGAATAATTCTCACATTTTCTGAACTGTGATTTCCTTATTTGTCAATTAAAGTTACTAAACTACATCTTGAGTTGTGGTCAGTTCTAGTACCAAAAATTTATGGTTCCTTGAAAGCAGGCTGAAAACTCTAATTGTTGAAGTTATTCTGAAAAAGACAGGGTCATTATACAGTAGCATTTTCAAACTACTATGGCACTGTTTATAACTAAATTTAAAGTATATTGAATTTAAAAATCATTGAAATTATAATTGTTTTAATAAGTGAATTATTTGAAGATTTACTTACATTAGTTCTTTGTTTCTAAACAAAGACGAGGCATATAAAAAAACATTTTGACTATTTCTAAAAGGCCAGTTTTAGAAAATTGCAAAGGCATGTTGTAGAATGCCATCTGAAGCAGCGGACCCACTGAGATTATAAATCAATTAGGGAACTGCATGCTAAAAAAGTAAGAGCTGAAATTTAAATTCCTAAGTTTTAATGAAGTGCTGTCTTCACATACTGTTGCAGAATATTTATTTTCATAATAAAGCAGGTGTAAGGTGATGCTCATGTAGCCTCACCTGCCCTTCAGCAGAGGATGGTAAACGAGGAATGGCATTATTATGCTTTCCCTGGTTCACCATACACTGAATGTGCAATGAGAAAAAAAATTCCTTTGCTATTTTTCCATATGCAGTTCCTGGATCTATAAGCGGGTGTTCATCAGCTGCATCCTCAAGGCCTAGAATTTGGCAGCTCATCGTGAAATTTATATGGCTCTAGATGAAGTTTCTCTTATCCTTACATGTTTAGCACATAAGGAGACGGATAACAAAGAAATCTATTTCCAGATGTAGAAATACATGTAGCAGGGAACCACTCTCTGATTGGCCCCTGTCAGAAAGCAATATTGGCCCTTTGAGGAATATTCATTTTAGTGACTTTATTGCTCTTTGATTAATAGAAACCTCAAAAAAGCCAACCTTTGTAAAGCATCTGCTTGATAATATATGTTGATAGTTTTCCTTTAAACCCCCCAATTTATAGAGCCACTACTAAGACTGTCACTGTATTTTTCAAAATTATCTTGGCACGTATTGAAACCAGTAATTTTCTTCACCTTCAAAACACGTATATAAAGAATACCTGGCCGGGCGCGGTGGCTCACGCTTGTAATCCCAGCACTTTGGGAGGCCGAGGCGGGCAGATCACGAGGTCAGGAGATCGAGACCACGATGAAACCCCGTCTCTACTAAAAATACAAAAAAAAAATTATCTGGGCGTGGTGGCGGGCGCCTGTAGTCCCAGCTACTCTGAAAGGCTGAGGCAGGAGAATGGCGTGAACCCGGGAGGCGGAGCTTGCAGTGAGCCGAGATTGCGCAACTGCACTCCAGCCTGGGCGACAACAGAGCGAGACTCCGTCTCAAAAAAAATACCTTCTCTGAATTAATACAGTTGGAATTCTCATGTAAATTAGGAATATGAGCAGCCAGGATTAAAATAGAAACTCAAGACCATTGGTCAGAAAAGTTATCTTAGAAAAGTTCAAATGTACTTTTCAGAGCTTCAAAACAGAGAAATCTAGAACCTTGGCAGAGGGTATGGGTGTATTCCATTTATAAAAAGGGACTTCCATAATCACAATGTGAAATAATTTTGTGGAAAAAAAAGATTTTCATGTTATCACCGATAGAGATATCTAACTAGAAAGACCAACTGTTTAATGACGGCTTCTGGATTCCTGGGGTAAGAGTTTGTAGTCACATTTGAGCACATAGGAAGCTTTTGCAGTTCATCTCAATGTACGTATGTGTCATGTATGAGATGGAATAATCACATGCATAAAAACCCTAAAGGACAACGTTTTCTTTTCTCGGTTGCTCTTCAGTGGTTATATAAATGTGTCCTTTAAAAGTTGATTGGATGAGAGCTGTATTTTCTAGCTCGCTGAATCTCCTGAAATTGGAGATGGTTATTTAACCCTACGACAGATGGAGACAGCCTGTCTCAGCCTTCAAAGATGAGATGTCAATGAGCACGAGTGAATAAATATGAGACTAATTGAAGTGGACCGGCTGAGAGACTGAGGAAGGATGCATTCCTGGCACTCCTCAGACCCCAGCTTTTGAAGCCAGCCAACCGTCTGTGTAAATGACCCCACTAACCTACACTGGAAGGGGTTAGAAGGTTACCTAAACACATAGTCCTTTAGAAACCTATTGGAAACACCTTTCAGAGCATTGGTATTCCTAAATATGCCTGGTCTGTCTTATCAATTATAAAGTAAGAATTAAAGAATACTAGTTTTGAGATGAGCACTGTAATTTTATGTTGTTCAGATATAAACTTTTAATGTAGTACAATCAAATATGAACTCTTCAACTTGATAGCAATAGGTATGGCTCAAGCCCTATGACCTTCTCACCTGATGTATTATTGTGCCATCGTGTTTCTTTTGCAACAGTATATACCTCCTAGGAAAATAAGAGAAAGGCCAAAAAATGAAACAAAATTAAAAACAACATGGGGCATGGGTTTAAAGTTTAGCTTTTCAATATTATAGTTTTTCATAGAAAATATTAAACTAACAAAGAAGCGAAGCAATTATATTAACCAGAGCCACACATTCGAAAAGCCTAGAAGGGCTAGGCAGATTTCACCCATGAAGGATCAAGGAGTGAGTTCCTATACACACAGTGTGCTTCTGAATGGTGAGGATTTTGGGGAACTAGACACATGTTAATTTCAAAGCATGTGGGCCCAGAAATGCTAGATCTTATGTTTTTTAGAAAAAAATAGAAACCTAAATTTAGATGTAAAACATCTCAATTTTTAAATGCTGGTTTGAAAATTTTAAAAACCCTCTATGAAGAACCAAACCACATACATGAGGGCCTCAGGGGCCATTTGGCATACAGGCAATCAGTTTACAACCTCTGATGAAATGCATAGATATGCACAAACTTAAAGCTTTGTGTATCACAGGCACACCAAAAATATTTGTTTAACCAGCTTGAACGTTACCAGGCATCAGCATTACATAATTTCATTTCCAAATGTCTAACACTCATTTTTTTCCATTGTTGAACTTTCAAAGTTAAATTAAAGCTAAAGAGTTATATTTAACTGTGTAAGTTAGTAACTTAGCCATTTCGGGAATCAAATTAATCCCAGAGAAAATAAACTCTACATTTATTTGAAATGTTTTTTACAGTAAACATGATAACTCATGTTTACTGAGCACCTAGATTAAAAGACATTGAAGAGTGATTGAATATAGTTTCTAACCAAAGAAGTTTGCAATCTAGTGGATAAGAAAGACTACCTTCAATATAATACAGATAAAAGTAAATGTACAAATGTCATGAGGGATAGAAGAAAATTATCTTACTTGTGCCTTCATAGCACAAAGGCAGGAAAGATTGATTCTTTGCAGGGATCAAAGATCAAAGAAAGCACCTTGAAGGAAGTGGCATTTCAGATGTGTATGACAGACTGAGACATAGCAGAATTGGGGGCAGGGTGCTTCACAGTACTTGGACTGAGCATTGGGAAATCTGGCATGGCTGGAGCACAGAGGAAACAAAGTGAAGGTGAGGCGGGAGGCTCATTTAGGGCAGGATTGCAGAGAGCCTTGGGTGTCATGTTGGTGCCTGTTTTAGGACTTTATGGAAGGAGAAGAAGATAAGGCTGGTGCATTGCAAAACAAATTAGAGATGAAGGAAAAGAGACTAAGAGAGAAGAAAGATCAGTTAGGAGGCCATTTCAATAGTATGGGCAATAGATAATGAGGACTTGAATGGGTGTGGGGAAGTGGGACTCTGAAGAGGCGATAGATTTGGATGTCATAGCATATGATAGTCTGGGGATTGTTTTTTTGTTTCATTTTGCCAATATGGCAAGTGAAACAATTAGACCTAGATCTTCATTTTTTCTTCCCACTTTATTAGCTCACCAATCTTTCTGAATTTCAGCACAATCAATAGAATAAGGAAGGTGTGATAAGACCATAGATATTTGGATTTTCTTTCATAGCCCAATAACAATTTATATTTTAAGCTTCTGCATCTATTTTATTTTATATATGAAGTTTATTGAAGAGGGGGCTCCAGAGAAGATAGAAAATGTCTTTTTCATAATATTATACTCTAAAAATGGAAGACTGATAACATTTCAAATGTACACACAGGAAACATTTAACATAAATAACAGATTGCAAAAAGGCAAGAAGGATTAGAATTCACAAAACTAACTTGCATCACTGGAAAAGTAAAACATGAAAATAAAAACATAATTAGGTGATATTAACTTGTAATCATTATACCTTCTTGGTATTGGTGCCCCCTCGTAGGCACTTCTTGGGAAAAATGGGAATCTAGAATTTTCAAATGAACAGAGTAAACAGTCCAGAAATACTTGATGAAATAAAGTAATTATTTCATAATATTTTAAAAAGAAATGTATTTCCTAGTTTTTTCTTATAAAATGGAAGTATAAAACATCTGACAAAATTGAGGTCACTAAATATGGACACATTTGTAGCAAATATCTTTATGGATCATATTGGCCATGTTATTGCTATAGATGTTTAAATAAACGTCTCAATTACAAGCTTTCATGATTTTATTGCTACTGTATTCCCAGTATGTGTTGCTTTGTAATGTATGGTAAAATAATCTAATACTTTAACATTTTTGTCATGAAATATTTGCCCATACCTATGTCCTGAATGGTATTGCCTAGATTTTCTTCTAGGATTTTTATAATTTTGGGTTTTACAGTTCAGTCGTTAATCCATCTTAATTTTTGTATAAAGTGTAAAGAAGGGGTCCAGTTTCAATTTTCTGTGTATGGCTAGCCAGCTCTCCTAGCACCATTAATTAAATGGGGAGTCCTTTCTCCATTGCTTGTTTTTGTCAGCTTTGTCAAAAATCACACAGTTGTAGGTGTGTGGTCTTATTTCTGAGATCTCTATTCTGTTCCATTGGTCTATGTGTCTGTTTTTGTAGCAGTACCGTGCTATTTTGGTTACTAAAGCCTTGTAGTACAGTTTGAGGTTGGGTAGCGTGATGCCTCCAGCTTTGTTCTTTTTGCTTAGGATTGTCTTGGCTACTCAGGCTCTTTTTTCTTTCCATATGAATTTTAAAATAGTTTTTTTTCTAATTCTGTGAAGAATGTCAATGGTAGTTTAATGGGAATAACACTGACTATAGATTACTTTGGGCAGTATGGCCATTTTCACAATATTGATTCTTTCTAACCATGAGCATGGAATGTTTTTGCATCTGCCTGTGTCCTCTTTGATTTCTTTGAGCAGTGGTTTGTAGTTCTTTTTGAAGAGGGCCTTCACTTTCCTTGTTAGCTGTATTCCTAGTATTTTATTCTCTTTGTGGCAATTGTAAATGGGAGTTCATCCATGATTTGGCTCTCTCTGCTTGCCTGCTGTTGATGTATAGGAATGTTAGTAATGTTTTGCACATCGATTTTGTATACTGAGACTTTGCAGAAGTTGCTTATCAGGTTAAATTTGACAAATGGGATTTAATTAAACTACGGAGCTTCTGCACAGCAAAAGAATCTAGCATCAGAGTGAACAGAAAACCTACAGAATGGGAGAAAATGTTTGCAACCTGTCCATCTGACAAAGGTCTAATATCCAGAGTCTACAAGGAACTTAAACAAATTTAGAAGAAAGAAAACAAACAACCCCATTAAAAAGTGGGCAAAGAACATGGACAGACACCTCTCAAAAGAAGACATACATGCAGCCAAAAACCACAAGAAAAAAAGCTCAACATCACTGATCATTAGAGAAATTACAATCAAAACCACAATGAGATACCATCTCATTCCAGTCAGAATGGCTATTATTAAAAAATAAAATAAAAAGACTCAGAATGGCTATTATTAAAAAATAAAAAATAAAATAAACAACAGATGCTGGTGAGGTTGTGAAGAAAAGGGAATGCTTTTACACTGTTGGCGAGAATGTAAATTAGTTCAAACATTGTGAAAGACAGTGTGGTGATTCCTCAAAGACCTAGAGGCAGAAATACCATTTGACCCAGCAATCCTATCACTGAGTAATATACCCAAAGGACTAGAGGTCATTCTATTATAAAGACACCTACCTGCATATATTAATTGCAGCACTATTCACAATCGCAAAGACATAGAATCAACCTGAATACCCATCAATGATAGACTGGATAAAGATAATGTGGTAAATATACACCATGGAATAGTATGCAGCCATAAAAAGGAAGAAGATCATGTCCTTTGCAGGGTCATGGATGGAGTTGGAAGTCATTATCCTCAGCAAACTAATGCAAGGACAGAAAACCAAACACCACATGTTCTCACTTATAAGTGGGAGCTGAATGATGAGAACACATGGACACATGCGGGCTGAACAATACACACTGGGGCCTGTTGGGTGGAGGAATGTTGTAGGGAGGGACAGCATCAGGAAGAATAGCTAGTAAATACTTGCCTTAATACCTAGGTGATGGGTTGAACTGTGCAGCAAACCACCATGGCACATGTTTACCCATGTCACAAACATGCACATGTATCCCTGAACTTAAAATAGAAGTTGAAGGCAAAAATACTGTAGGGGATAAATCTGCCACCTGTTCTGTTTTCCCAATTTGGAAATAGTGTAGCAACATAGGGAAATTACATGCTTTACTGTGTTCAATTCATTTACCAATTATTAGCTGAGTACTACCAGGTAAAAGGTGCCATATGCTACTGGGGGTAAGAAAGGTGACAAAAGTCACATGAAATAAGTCATTTTCAAGAAATTGGATTTTATTTTATGCTGCTTTAGAAAATCAAATTGTCCTTTCTTAAACAGCTTATATTTTCTGCTGACTCACTGGGCAGCGTATATACTGGAGATGCTACAGGAGTAAACAGAGTTGTGTACTGTTGGATTTTGAAGAATATAAAAGCACATATTTAAAAAGACAAATGTTAAAAATGAAAACCTTGAAATGGATTGGGCTAAAATGTTTTCAGAGAAAAGATGTTTGATAGTATTTTAAACCCTGATATATCCATTACGAGAATCAGTTTTCCCTTTTTAGAGAGTACTGTGTACATTTTTTAAAGGCACATATTGCCCACGTGGGCAGCATGGAGTAAATCACTGAAGCAGGCAGCAGTTCATGTTGCTGAAAATGTGGCAAATTGTATCGCTTGTTGTATTTTCTTTCTTCTCTTTGCTCACTTCTTTGAAAATTTGTCCTTGTAAGTATTGCTATTATAATTGAATTTACATTAATTGTAAGCATTTGACAAATTTCTAGCTAATGTTTGCCAGAAGTCTTTTTGAGGGTGATTATTCGTTAATACTTGTTTCTTGATATCTCCATCGGTGACATAATGAGATTCAATTCCCATATGTGCATCCAAGGACCACACAAGGCCCCGTCTCAAAACATAATGGGTGTAATAACTGTAGTTTTTCAGCATCATACTAAAAACTAAAAAGCTAAAATCTAAATTTTAGAGGTGCATCTACTGGAAGTAGCTGAAGAGACATTTGATGTATACTTTGTATCTGCATTTGGCTGCTAGATATGTAGTTATAATGAAGACAGTGAACGCATCAATAAAATGACTCAAACTGGCTGCCACGTTGTCTTTGTCTGTTCAAGCTGCTATAACAAAGTACCATAAACTAGGTGGCTTATAAAAAAATAGAAATTTATTTCTCACAGTTCTGGAGGCTGGGAAGTTCAAGGTCAAGGTGCTGGCAGATGCGGTGTCTGGTGGGGGTTCACTTCCTTGCAGAGAGGGCCTTCGTGTTGTGTCCTCACATGGTGGACGGGGCTAGCTAACTCTCTGGGATCTCTTCGATATAAGGGCACTGATCCTACTCATAAGGGCTTTGCCCTTATGGCCTAATCATCTCCCAAAGACCCACCTCCTAATGCTATCATCTTGGGGGTTAGGATTGCAACATATGAATTTTGGGGGAACACAACATTCAGACCATAGCATATATAAACTACTTGTCTCTTGATCTACTAATTCTGTATTGATTATGGATTATGAAGTTTTAGAGTGGTGAAACTTCAGTATCTATTTTACTCCTCCCCCGTCCTGACCCCCAGTTCTTTTAGCCCTTTCCTTATTATTCCAAGTTGAGTATGCCTTATCCAAAATGCTCAAGACCAGAAGTGTTTCAGATTTTGGATTTTTTATATATATTTTGGAATATACCTTTATGGGTACAGTATCCCTAATCCTAAAATTGAAAATTGAAAATTCTCCAGTGAACATTTCCTTTGAGTATTTTGCTGGTGCTCACAAGGTTTCAGATTTTGGATTTTTTATATATATTTTGGAATATACCTTTATAGGTACAGTATCCCTAATCCTAAAATTGAAAATTGCAAATTCTCCAGTGAACATTGCCTTTGAGTATTTTGCTGGTGCTCACAAGGTTTCAGATTTTGGATTTTTGGATTATGAATACTCAACCTGTACAGATAAAGGATACCAGGGATAAAGATCTGGAGCTATGATATACTGTGTTTGGTTGTTGATTTTGTTGTGCATCTAGATTTTTGGATTTGTTAAAAGGGGTTAGGCAAATCAATCCAAAGACATTAAAGTCAAACTGACTTAAAAATCAATCCTTAAGCGAAAGAGCATGGGCTTTTGTTACCAGATTGGCTTGGCCTGACCCTTTGTTCTACCACATACTGGCCCAGTAGTTATGGGTGTTACTTATCTCCTCTGAATCTCAGTTCCCTCATCCATAAAATGGGGATAATAACAAATACATTGCAATATTGTTGTGAGAATTAAATAATACAGTAAATATTAAAACACTTAATATAGTGCAAGGTCTATAATAGGAATTACAGACTTTTTTTTCCTTTATAAACCATTGGTGGTTTGACCTTGTGTTTCTTAAGATAACATTAAAAGTGTTTATTAGTATTCATGCTTTTATTATGATCACTGAATGCTTTCCTGAGACCAGCCTAGATTGTTTATAGTCTCAGCCACTCTTAAGATTTCACAACTCCACACTGTTTAGTTGAGTTAAGCTAGAACTAAGTCTGTCAAAACTCCTTTCCAGTATAGCTTTGGCCTAAGATGAGCAACAAGAGAAATTTCTGCCAGATTTAGAAGACAGAATGAAGCGACAGCTATGTTTCACTCATGGAAATTCGGGAGGGTCACTTGCAGTTGCAGCTCACACACAGTGTGAGAGATCGGCCTGCTCTCGTTATTGGCAGGAGGCAGCAAGCAAGTGGGTCCAGAGTTCCTCTAACTCCTGCAAGATTTTTCAGCTTCTCCAACCCTTGAGCCAGGTATGTGTTTAACTCTGTGATGAAAGTGTCAGCATCTCCTGCAGGTCATATGGAAATAAAATTTTTAAATACAAATCTTCAGGATTCCTTAAACCCTACTGAAAAGAAGATGTCATACTGATACCTACTTTCTAGTCCATTTTCCAAAACAGTTGATTGATATGCTAAAAATAAACTTCTCAAGGAGGGAAAGAGAATTTCAAATGTGATTTGAGAGACAGAGTTCTGCAGTCCATCATCTGATGATTTGAACATTTACAAAATGTATCTCAATAACTTAGGTTAATATGTATATCCACAAATGTTATATATTGGATGTGATGTTAAGAATACTTCGCCGGTTGCACAACTATCCACATAATCTCTGATGGAAGCACTGGACAAGGGAGCTCTAAAACTATTCAGGATCAACACAAAGCACTCTTGTTATTCCAAATTGTAACACAAAATTATTAAGAACTATTAAGATTAGGAAGCATCTTATTCTTGTTCTTATGGACACACACACACACACACACACACACACACACAAAGTTGATCTCAATTTCAGACAGGGTTTCACCATATTGCCCAGGCTGACTTTGACTTTTTTCTTGCTTCACCCAAAATGTCAGTTAGATAAAACTTCTGCTGCAAAACACGACTTTCCCTTAACACGTTCTTGAGGATGGAGAGCAGCTGTCACTTGCTGTAGGTCTCTACAGCTGTGGAGTTAATGCACTTAGCAAAAAATTGCAGTGCCCTTCTAAGCATAGCACTCAGCATAGCCACTGCCCAGTGGTAAATAGAATTGGCAGAAGCATCCTTTTCTTAGTAAACTTCTGGCTCCTCTTTTTCACCTAGTTGCAGTGTGTGTTGGTCCTAATGCTTTCATCATATCTGATTCTAGGTAAGATTCTTTTCAGTATTTTCCTTTGCTGTTATTTTCTTTGTCTGTTACTTCTGCCTCCTATATTTTTGGATCAAAAAGTTTTTGAGTGTAGAGGAAAGCAGAGTTTTCCCCTATGAAATGGAAGTTTTCCTTGTATCTCTTCATTTTGCCTGAAGAATGTTCTTGTTACCGTCAGCAGATTGCATATGGAGTGAAAAGCATAACAAGATATAGGGAGACATAGTCAAGGTCAGACTTCTCTGAGTAATATTTTCTACTTTAACCTTTTACACAGACATTACCCCTTGGATTGGTTTTAATTTTTATTAGTTGGGGCAGCTTGGTTAACTGTTCTGGTATTACAATGAATAATTACAATTTAAAAAATTAATAAGTTCAGTCAGTGAAACAAGGAAAAATATTGATTTTAAAATACTTTAGGTTTATGACCAGATTTCATGAGTTGTGCCAAGGTAATGACAAGGCAGCTAGCTGAGAAGCAGAAGTTAATATTCATGCAAGTGATATCACAGCACTTGAATACGTTAAAAATATTTTCAGTTAGTCCGTATTTGAAGCCAGATAGATCTATTGGAGTCCCTTTGTGTTCACAACTATGATTAAAATAAATATATTATTAACAAAAAATAAAATAAATAAAATAAAATTATCTTTCATACTTTAATTTGAGGTAATGATTTTTCTTACTATGTGTTACAGATTCAGGACTTTTTCATTTCTCTATGAGATAACACTGCCCAATAGCTAATTCACAGCAATAGAATATCATTTCTATTTATAATACATTAGATGTAATATAGGACTTTATATGAAGACATGATATCCCTATAACTAATATTCCTATTTCATAAGCTTAGCTAAGATATTCACTCAAACATCATTCATTTCCCTCTCATATTCCCAGTCTTTCAATGTGCCTCCAGACTGAGTACTTTGATGGCTTTTATTTCCTACCTACTCTCAGGTGATTTCAGCCAGATCCAAGGCTGGAGGAGCATTTATGCCTCCTAATATTTTATGTGTAGGTCTGACCTTTATCCCAAACTCCATCTTCTTTCCCAACATTTTCAACTGGACATCTAATAGACATCTCAAATTCCCCACATCTCAAACTTTTGATTTCCAATTCCTGCCCCCAAAATACTCCCCCAACTTGGTAAATGGCCATTCTGTTCTTCCAGTTGCTTAGGCCAAACCCTCAGAGTCACCCTTGTCTCCTGTTCCCACACCTTACCTGAGATTCCATCTCACCATCTACACTAAGCCATTGTGTCGCTCTCCTAGAATATTTCAACAGCCTTCTAACTGGTCTCTCTCCCTTCCTCTTTTGTGCCACTAAGGTGTATTCTCCATACCAAAACCAGAGTGTTCCTGTGGATGTAAGTCAAATCATGTTACTCCTCTGCTCAAAGTTCTTCAATGGGTTCCCATTTTCCTCAGTAAAATCCGAAGTTCTTTCCTTGGCCATTGTTCTACATGATCTGCTCCACTGCTCCATCTCTGACCCTACCTCCTACACCTCTCTGCTTTGCTTACTCCACCACCTCCTACACCTCTCTCCTTTGCTTACTCCACCCTTGCAAAACCAGAACCCTTCCTGTTCCTTCAGCAGGTCCAGCAGACTCCCGCCTCAGAGTGTTGCCCATGCCAGGCTTTCCCCTGGAAGGCCTTCACCCAAGCATACCACTGTCTTGACACTCCCTTCACATTAATCTCTGGTCCAATGGCACCTTATCAGGGAGATTTTCCTCAATTATCCCATATAAAATAGTATTCCTAGTTACCACCCTGGGCACTTTCTAGCTAGGGTCTTGGCAGTGTGTTATTGTATTTCATAGCATTCTCATCCTCTTGTATGTTATATACGTATTGGTTTATTGCACTTCCCCAAGCAGAAGATTTCTGAGCACAGGGACTTTGCCTGTTTTGTTCATGACATCTCTAGAACCCAGAACAGTGCAGCCTCCTGTTAAGCATTTAATACAAATCTATTGAATGAATAAATGAACAAATGAATTATTTTATCAACAAACACATATCGACTATATGCCTGATACTATTTCAATCCTTGGGGGTTCAAGTTTTAATAAAATAAGAGCTCTGCCTTCAAGCAGGAAAGATGGACATGTACAAAATTAATTAGAATATGATATGACAACCCCTCTAGTAGAGTCCTATAAAAAGTTTTGTATACACTGAAATATATATGGATAATATAATAGGATATCTAGGATTGCCTTCAAAATGATATGTGGTGGAGGGAATGATTTCTATACATGAACAATGTGTTCATAAACGTTGAATCTGGGTAATGGGAATATAGGGATTCATTCTTTCTGTGTTTTAAAATGTTCAACATTTTCCATAATAAAAAGTGAAAAAAAATCTATGGCAATATAATGGATGAAACAGTAACTGTTCCTATGCTGACAGGGAGTCTTTACAGAGGAAACAGTATTTAGACTGAGTCCTCATGGAAATCAAAGCAAGAACTCATTAAAATGGAGAGCAAAAGAAGGGCAGCCCCGCCCTTATGTCACATCTGCCCTGCCAAGAAACAGAACAATGCCTGGGCTATGCATTAGATGTGGCTCAGTCCAGTTGGGTGATAGAAGGTGAGTTAGAGGGGTAGTCTGGGGAAATAGTGAAGGATCTTGTTTGCAATGTGGAGGCATATGGAATTATTCTCTAGGGAGACAAAAGCCATCTGAGATTTTAAGTCTTCAAAATTTAGGATGGTAATAGCATGCAGATTGAGGAGCTTTGGGTAGACAGGAGACATGTTCCAACTGCAGGGAAATTTCTTGGAAAAATAAAATGTCTTTTTGATAATTTGCTTTGATGTTATTTGATTACATAATTTCAATATTTAATATGAGCTCTGTCTGCATAGATTTTTTAAAATTTTTGTTTTATCAGCAATGAATATGATTTTGATTAGTCCAGTATACTCATCAAGGTTTTTAAACAATTGTACAGTTAATTGACAGCGTATTTCAACTGTACAGTTAATGGACAGTGTATTTCACTCTATATTGAAAAGCTGTCATTACAAGGTAGTTAAATTTTTGGCAACGGATTATGCTGTGTGGATAGGTATGGATGGATATTAATCTAAATCCAATCCCCTTGAGGAAATTCTGTATGAAAATATTCTTCTTGTTATTGGGTTCTTTCATGTGCAGAGGAAGTTTTCACCCAAAATGTTTGGAGCTTGTTGCCCTGTGACATTTTGTGACACTATTACTATATCTAATTTTTTTCAGTTAACTTACGGTGGTTTGTTGGAGCTATAGATGAGGTAACAAGTTTCAGGCATTTTGGTGAGATCAACTGCAGGGGCTTGACATCACAACCAATTTTCCTACAGCAACTGTTTCTGCTCTCATGTTCTTTATTTTATGAACCTTCCCATTCAGTGGGAGTCATAAAACAGCAAATTTGAGTTCAATTCCGTTATTCTTAATGCCTTGGGACCACTAATTAGTCCTGTTATGCCACCAAACATGAAATACAGTGAAGAAAATGACCTCTGCATTGCTTTGGAAGCTAGAAGTATTGTTCCATATAGACATTCTATACCGTTCATTTTTTTTCTATTTACTCTGAAAGGTAAAGAGATCGTTCTTTTTTTTTTTTTTTTTTTTTTTTTTGAGACGGAGTCTCGCTCTGTCGCCCAGGCTGGAGTGCAGTGGTGCAATCTCAGCTCACTGCAAGCTCTGCCTCCTGGGTTCACGCCATTCTCCTGTCTCAGCCTCTCCGAGTAGCTGGGACTACAGGCGCCCGCCACCACGCCCGGCTAATTTTTTTGTATTTTTAATAGAGACGGGGTTTCACCGTGGTCTCGATCTCCTGACCTCGTGATCTGCCTGCCTCGGCCTCCCAAAGTGCTGGGATTACAAGTGTGAGCCACCACGCCCGGCCAAGAGATCATTCTGTATTGAGTCTTCAGCTAGGATATTTTGCCTCACTTTGTTTTCAGGCCTTCAGGAATTTCTATGTCATTCATTCATCCCTTTCTTCCTTTTTTTTTTCTTTCAAATTCAACAAATATATTGAGATCCAATATATCCAGTGTTCTGTGCTAGGCACTATGAGGACTATAATGCTGATGGAATCCCAGGGTCAAATAATTTAAAATTTAGTAAAGGAATTAATACCAAAATAATCATGGTCCATGGTACAACATAAGTAACAATGTTTGGAGTGTACGGAGGAACAATGTATCACAGCTGTTTGAGAAGGGAACTCTGGAAGTAAGATGCTTATTATATTGCCTACTACATTATCTCCTAATTAAGGTATGCAGGCTGGCAGAACTAGCATTACCTGAGAAGTTGCTAGATAGGCAGATTTTCAGGCCCCAGTAAAATTCACTGAATCACAATCTTTGAAAGTATGGCTTCAGAATCTGTTTTTTTGTTGTTTTTTTTTTTTTTTTTTGAGACGGAGTCTGGCTCTGTCGCCCAGGCTGGAGTGCAGTGGCGCAATCTCGGCTCACTGCAAACTCCACCTCCGGGGTTCACGCCATTTTCCTGCCTCAGCCTTCCCAGTAGCTGGGACTACAGGCTCCCGCCACTACGCCCGGCTAATTTTTTGTATTTTTAGTAGAGACGGGGTTTCACCTTGTTGGCCAGGATGGTCTCAATCTCCTGACCTCGTGATCCACCCGCCTCGGCCTCCCAAAGTGCTGGGATTACAGGCGTGAGCCACTGCGCCCGGCCCAGAATCTGTTTTAACAAGTTGATATTTACACATGCTGGTACACTCCACTGACCATTGAAATTACCCAATATAAGTTGATTGACTGTTGATTTAAGGGGTTCCTTTAAAATGTTTTACGTGATGAGCAAATGTTCTTCCTCTGTGGTAGGGTTCATTGCCCTTTTGACTCCAATTCCTGGGCTTGGCTTTACTTGTGACCAGCTTGGTCTCCAAGTAACATACTAGTTGTTATATGTTTCTTGGCATAGTAGGCTTGGATAGAAGATAGAATGCACATTGATGTAACAATTTTTTTAAAGTGCCCATTTATCTCCCATCTTTTTAACAAATACTTATATTTCCAAAATATTTAAAGACTTTAAAATAGAAAAATAACATTTGTGCTTAGGGTAGCCAGTTTCGAACACGGGTATTTGGAAATTGATTTTAAAAGATCTATGCTCAAACTAAGATTTTAGAAGATCCTGATTTAAGTTAATATACTTGGGACATGCGTACAATTATCAGGCATTTCAGCTACAGAAAGCAATGGCATTAATCCACGTGCTGAAGGCTCACAGATGTGAAAGTTATTGGACGGTTGTTTTAGGCAGTCATGGCGAAACGGGAAATGAATTGCACGGAGCAGGCTGCAATGAACTGAAATGATGCTAGTTGTTGCCAGTTCACTTCACCACTTTGTTCTGATATTTAAACTGATGTTGCCCAGAGGGTTAGCAACTATATTTAGAAAATTATTATTTGCCTATTTGTTTTGATTCAGCAAATAATAGTGTGTGAAAATTATGGATATGCCTCAACTGGCATGTTGCTGAGTACTTTTAGAGTCATACAGAACAATACCCAAAGTGTTAGATGAAGCTTAAAAACCTAAATCTTATGGGTTATCAAGGCTTTCTATAATGGAATCCAAAATTTTTTGGCCAAGAAACATTTCATCACCATGCACATGCACCATAGGTTGTATAAATTACCATGATATGCTGAAAACAGAGACTTACTGCAAATGAAAAGAAAAGTAACATTTTAATTGCTTGAAAGGAAAATGTTTACTTAGAATTCAATGACTAAATCCAGTAAGTTAGTGTGTAATGGACAGTAATAGCCAAGATTTTACCCTCCTACTCAGGAAAGCCAGTGTGAAATTGTGAGTTTCGAATGGCAGTAATTAATCATTATGGTAGACTGTCAGAAAAAGAACTCAGGTCATTTATGTTAATGATTGTAATGTGCAGTTTTTGACATATACTGTGAGCTCTAACATATTTCATATATAGCAATTAACCAAAAATGCAAACATCTGGAAAGCATTCTACCAGCATTCTTAGAAGTGAAATAAATTTTAAAATACATATTAAAATATATCTTATTATAAATAATTGCATTGTGATGCAGCATTTTAAAAATAAACTAAAATACAGATTATTTGCTTGGCATAATGTAATTATCCCCAGAGTAATTTATATAATGTCATTAGTAATTACAACCTGATTACAAAGTAATATTTGTTTGTTAATAACTAGAAAGCATTTAGATGTCATGGTTATTATATGAACCATATACGCACAGTACTTAGATTTAGTGGACATTTATGATTTCCCAGTATTTATCTTAAATTACTCTGAAGTAAAAGCTTCTTGGTTATTACTAAACAAAAATGACCATGTTATACATGCATATGCACATGTGTACATGTGTGTATACACACACATATACACACACAGAGATAGAGAATCAGTTTCAAAAAGATAATTATAAGACTCAATGTCTGAACATGCAGGTAGGTATGAAAAAAGTAATGGGTTTGCCATTACTTTTAATGGGAAAAATCACAAGTACTTCTGCACTGACCCAATACCACACGAAGTACATTGTTAGTATGAACTATTTTGCATGAAGAGGTATCTTGTCACTGATTAAGACAAATTCCTGTATTGAAGGTGACTTGTACAGATTGTATACAGCACGTCAAAAGAAGTTGTTTTGGAGAAAATAAATTAGTATATGGGAACTTGCACACCATTTGGATGCCAGACAATATGGCAATGTACTGCTGTAAAGCCTGTGGTCTAGCTTTGTTGCTGAATTGTGAGGATTTGGGGAAGAAGGGACCTGAATGAATGGCTTTGAGGCTGGAGAGAAGTTAATACTAGGGTGAGAGGAACATAATTGTGATGCCCGAATACACCATTTCCTTGCTATTGCAGTTTATTTTCAACCTTAATTATTTAAGAAGCATAACAATGAATTTATCATCATCCAAGAGTGCTTTGCTGATGACTTACTGGGGCCTGAAGTATTATGCAGCCTTCCTCTGATTTGAAGACTTTACACTTTGACATGTTCTGTTGACTTACTCTGCACTAAATTGCCAACTGTAGAAGCTAGTAGGAAGGTAAAGAAGGAGAGTGCATTCGCATTCATAGGTATAGAGTTTGGTTTTGGCAACTGAAGCCTTTCCTTTATTTATAGTGAAGGGGTATGTGTGTATGTTTAAATTTCCCCATGAAATTTTATGGGAAATCAATCTAATTTACCCACACGTTTCTCCAGGACGCATAGTCGTGAGACACAAATCTCAATTAAGGGGACAATTCTTTTAGACTGATCCTTTGTAGATTTGAATAGATGGTATAGACAACTATGGAGAAAATGGGTATGGTAACTTGCACACTTGTTTGCTCTTGACTTAGGTGTTCAGACATATCATTGTAAATGAGTTACAAAAGTGTCTTCTGACCACTCCAGACTCTCAAAGTATTATTTTTTGTAACTAGTCTGTACTTCTGGTTCATTCCATGATTTAGCAAAAGCAAACAACTAATTTTCAGAAAGAGTTCTGTGCTATAAGAAAAACAGTGGTTATAAGTACAGTCTTGTTGATTTGCTCCCTCCAAAAACATTTTCAAGAAAGCTAAGAGTACTAACAAGAAATGCCTTGATTATTCCACCACCATCTTGCTTTCTTTTCATATGAGGGAACTTCAAATAGTTTGTAGAAAAATGAAATTAAAAGACAAAAATAAAAAATATAAACTATATTTCTCAAAATAAACTCCATCAAGTTTAAGATACTTTTGTAAGCAATGATGCCAGCCTTTTAGTCCATCCCTAAATAACTGAAAGTCCTGGGAATTTAACCATGCCAATGCTATCTTTTTTACATTATTAACTGAAGAAAAATGGGTGTGCTTGACAGATTTGTTAAGCTTGGTAAATGAAAAGAAGTTTGGAGGAGCCAAATTAGGACTGGAAGGTAGATGTCTAATGATTTCCTATTTCAATGATTTCCTATTGAAACTTTCACAAAGTTGCACTTATGTGTTGAGAGGAATGAGCAGGAGCATTGACATGGTGGAGAAAGACTATTAAATCTTTCCTGGGTGTTTTTCTGCTAAAGTTGTGGCTTTCTCAAAATATCTTCATAATAAGCAGATGTTATTGTTTGTCAACCCTCCAGAAATTCAACAGGCAAAGTGCCTTGAGTATCACAAAGAACTGCTGCTTGAGTATCACAAAGAACTGCTTTTGCTCTTGACTGGTCCACTTTGACTGGACCACAGCCAACTCTTGGTAGTCATTGCTTTGATTGTACTTTGTTTTCAGGATTGTACTGGTAAAGACATGTTTTATCTCCTGTTAGAATTCTTTGAAAAACTGCTTCAAGATCTCGATCCCATTTGTTTAAAATTTCTATTAAAAGCTCTGTTCTTTTCTGCAGCTGATCTGGGTACAATAGTTTTGGTACCCATGAAGTGGAAAGTTTGCTCAACTTCAATTTTTCAGTCAGATGATGTAAGCTGAACCAGTTGAGATGTCTGTGGTGTTGGCTATTGTTTCTGCTTTTAATCATCAGTCCTCTTCAATTAGGGCATGAAAAAGATGAATTATTTTCCTCAAAAATTAATATGGTAATCTGCTGCCATGGGCTTCATCTTCAACATATTCTCATCTCTTCTTAAAATTTGTAAACTGCTTGTTTCTTTGGGGGCATTTTCCCTATAAACTTTTTGTAAAGCATCAATGATTTCACCATTCTTCCTCCCAAGCTTCATTATAAATTTGGTATTTCTTCTTGCTTCAATTTTAGCAGAGTTAATATTGCTCTGATAGGGTCTCTTTTCAAACTGTCTTATCCTTCTTAGTTCTTCAAACTAGATTCTGTTCAGATATGTTATAAAAAGTTAGTTTATTTTGATGCAAATAAATTTGAAATCCATGCATAATTTTTAAAATAATACACATTTTCCATGAACTGTTTGAAGACCCTTTGTATATGATCTGATAAATCATCCAACATCTCATTCCCCTCTTACCTGAGTCATTCACACTAGCCTTGTGTGGTCAGATTACAATATAGTCAACAAGTCATTAAATAAAAATTTACACAACAAACCAAATTATAAAAACGTTATATATAAAATAATGCGAGGCATGGTGGCTCACGACTGTAATCCCAACACTTTAGGAGGCTGACACGGCAGACTGCTAGAGCCCAGGGTTGGTTCAAGACCAGCCTAAGCAACACACTGAAACCCTGTCTCTACAAAAAATACAAAAATTAGGTGGGCATGGTAGTATGTGCCTGTAGTCCCAGCTACTCAGGATGTTGAGGTGGGAGGATTGATTGAGCCCAGGAGATAGAGGACGCAGTAAGCCATGATCAAGCCACTGCACTTCAGATTGGGTGACAAAGCAAGACCCTGTTTCAAATAAATAAATAAATAATAAAATGAAGTAAAATAAGCATTGCAATACAATGGAAACCTTTGGCAATGTCTTATAAATACTTTATGGTATGATCAGTAATTCTGCTCCTAGGTATTTAATACAGAGAAATAAAAACACAAACATAGGAGGGTGCTCTTGATAATAGCAAATATCTTGAAGTAACCCAAATGCCACAAATAGGTAAATGTTCATACAATGAAGTACTACTCAACAACAAAATGGAATGACCACTGATAGAGGCAAATTGTAAATGTTATCCTGAGTGATAGCAGGCAGACACAAAAGTTTCATTCACAAGAAACACTTAAACTTTAGGCAAAACAGGCCGGGCTCAGTGGCTCATGCCTGTAATCCTAGCCCTTTGGGAGGCCGAAGCAGGGGGATCACAGGAGTTTGAGACCAGCCTGGCTAACATGTTGAAACCCAATCTCTACTAAAACTACAAAAATTAGCTGGATGTGATGGCACACACCTGTAATCCCAGCTACTAGGGAGGCTGAGGGAGGAGAATTGCTTGAACCCAGGAGGTGGAGGTTGCAGTGAGCTGAGATTGGGCCACTGCACTCCAGCCTGGGTGACACAGCAAGGCTCTGTCTGAAAAAAAAAAAAAAAAGAAGGCAAAACAGTCTTAACAGAAAGCAGATCAGTGATTGCCTGAGACTAGGGAGTAAGTAGGAAGAATTTACAATAAACGAACATTAGGAAATATTTTGAGGTGCTGAAAATGTTTTAGATCTTGAATTGTAGTGGTGGTTAGTTGGGTGTACATTTTCAAAATATATACTTAAAATGGGTATATTTTATTGTATGTAAATTATATCTCAACAAAGTTGATTTTGAAAGAAAAATATGAATATTGAGTGTATAAGAACAAATGAATATGTAGTGAGATGAACATGTGGGAAAGAGCAACACTTGGAATTGTGTTGGGTATTGAATTGAGATAAAACTGTAGAAATCCCATTCTACTGATTGTGATTTTACTTTGTTGATTGTTTCCCTTGCTGTGCAGGAGCTTTTTAACTTGATGTCATCCCAGTTGTCTATTTTTGCTTTGGTTGCCTGTGCTTTTGAAGTCTTACACAAAAAATCTTTGCCTAGCTTAATATCCTGGAATGTTTCTCCTAATGTTTTCTTCTAGTAGTTTCATAGTTTCAGGCTTAGAATTAATCTTTAATCCATTTTGATTTGACTTTTGTGTATGGTAAGAGACAGGGGTCTAGTTTCATTCTTCTGCACACAGTTATCCAGTTTTATCAGTGCCATCTCTTGAAAAGACTCAAAACCAAATACAGTATCATCTCACTCTAGTTAAAATGGCTTGTATCAAAAAGACAGGCAACAACAGAGCCTGGTGAGGATGTGGAGAAAGGGGAACCCCCATTACTGTTACTGGGAATATAAATTAGTAAAGTCAATACAAAGAACAGGATGGAGGTTCCTCAAAGAACTAAAACTAAAACTTCCATATGATCCAGCAATTTCACTACTGGGCCTATGACCAAAAAGATGAAATTCAATATATCAAAGATATACCTGCACTCCCATGTTTATCACAGCACTATTCACAATAGCTAAAATATGGAACTGTGTGTCCATCAAAAGATAAATGGATAAAGAAAATGTGATACATACACACAATGAGATACTATTCAGCCACAAAAAGAATGAAATTGTGTCATGTGCAGCAACATAGATGAAACTGGAGTCCATTTGCTAAGTGAAATAAGCCAAGCAGAGAAAGACAACTATTGCATGTTCTCACTCATATGGAGAAGCTAATAAAAGTGGACCTCATGAAGATAGAGAGTAGATTCCTGGCCACTAGAGGCCAGGAAGGGAAGAGGGAGAGGAGGGATAAAAGGAAATATATATATATGTGTGTGTGTGTGTGCGCGTGTGTGTGTGTGTGTTTATACACTTAAAAATAGTAAAGGTGGTAAATTAAATATGTGTATTTTATCTCCATAAATAAATATATATATAAAGTAAAACTATTTCAAAATAAAAAGGAAAAAAAGTATAAATCAGCATTTTCTTCTATACTGCCAGAGAGATCAGAAGCAGCCAAAGTTATTTAGCACAGTGAAGATATTACACTAAACACTTCATATGCATAATATTATTTAATCTTCCCCAAATACCCAATAGGTAGGCTTTAAAAAACAAAGCTTCAGGAGACTAAGTAAGATACTCAAAGTCACATGGCTAATAGGTGGCAGGGCTAGGATTTGAATGAGACTGACTCAAAACTATAAATGCTTAACAGTTACACCCAAATGAAATCTTTCTGAATAATAGTTTCTTATACAGTTATGGGAATGTTTGATATTTAGTGTTGTTTGAATAAGATATATGTAAAAGCCTGTTGCAAACTAGACAGTAGACCACTATACCCATGCTCATCTATGTAATAAATATTTCACCATTTCCTGTGTGCCAGAAATTATGCTGAGTATGGGAGACAAGACAGATACTCTGCAGTCCCAAGTCTGAAGATGCAGGCAGTAAAACAAAGAAATAAAAATGCTGTGCAGTGAGTGAGTCACAGTGTGTAAGACCACATTGCCTAGGCAGCCATGCCCTTGGAAGTGGTGATGTCTAAGTGAGAACTGATAGATTAGTAAGAGGTTGCTCTGGCCAGGCACAGTAGCTCATGCCTGTAATTCCAACATTTTGGGAAGCAGGAGGATCACTTAAAGCCAGGAGTTCTAGATTAGCCTAGGCAACATAGGGAGACCCAGTCTCTACAAAAAATAAAAAATAAAATATTAGGCAGGCATGCTGGTGCAGCTACCTGGGAGGCTGAAGTGGGAGGATTGCTTGAGCCAAGGACATTGAGGCTAAGCTGTAGTCACACCACTGCCCTCCAGCATAAAGAAAAGAAAAGAAAGAGAAAAAGAAAAAAATGAAAGAGTTGGCTCCCTGGGTGTGGGAAGGGGACTAATTGATGCAGGAGTGATTTATGGGGAAATCTAGGGGACAGAGTTTAGTGAGACAGGTGTCATGGGGCCAGAGTATAGAGCACACAGTGGGGAAGTCGTGAGGGAGAAGGCTCAAGTGATCAGCAGGGTGGTCACATCATGTAGGTGTCCTTTAGGTAAGACAGGTATGTTTGTCACACAAACCAGAATATGGAAAGATTAATATAGAGTTTGATGATTACGCCAAGACAACAGATCTAAACTGGGGCTGTTCATGGCCTGCTGGTGACTCCATAAACCTTAACAGGAAGTTTTGTTTGGTTTTGTTTTTTTGGTAAGGGTAGTAGGAATAATTGGAGAGTTTTAAGTAGGGAAGTAAAATGATTAGATTACATTCTGCCTTCTGCCATGTCTACCAACATGCCTTGAGGAGGATGTTGAGGGAACCTGTTTTTATTACATTTTAACTTCCTGAAGTGTACGTACGAACGCTTCTACGTTAGTCAGTTTTTGTGTTGCTATAAAGAAATACCTCAGGCTGGTTAATCTAGAAAGAAAAGAGTTTTAATTGGCTCATGGTTTTGCGAGCTGTACAGGAAGCATGGCACCAGTATCTGCTTCTGGTGAGGCCTCAGGAAGCTTTTACTCATGGCAGAAGGTGACGGGGGAGTCAGCCCATCACATGGTGAGAGAGGGAGCAAAGAGAGAGAGCAAGAGGCAGAGAGGCAAGCTCCTTTGAACAACCAGCTCTCCTGTGAATTAACAGAGCAAGAACTCACTTATTGCCATGGGGTGGGTACCAAACTATTGGTGAGAAATTCACTCCCATGACCCAAACACCTCCCACCAAGCCAAATTTCCAGCACTGGGGATCAAATTTCAACATAAGATTTGGAGGGGACACACATTAAATCATGTCAGTTCTTGAGGATTCACATTCTCTATGGAAATTATGGTCACTGAAAGACTATTAAGAAAAAAAATTTTTTTAATGCATTGACAGGCAAATGTGTAAGGATAATTTTCAAAATAAAACTATTTATTTCATAGTCATATAAAAGTGATTTTATTGGTATTCTAAGTAAAAGGGTCTGTAAAAGGAAAAGGAAAACAATTTTCTGAACAGGATATTTTAAAATGAATAAAAACTTCTTGAATACTTTCTAAGGTCCAACTATCTCAGAGTCAAATTTTGATGATGTTGTATAATGTAAAACAAAATATTTAAGATTGTTTGTTCATTAAAAAAAATTTAAGAAGTGTTGCAAAAAGGGAACACTTAAATACTTTTATGCTCTGAGAGTATGTCTCCATTCAACTGAATGTTCAATTAATAAGTATGGAATAGCTAAAATGTGTTATAGAAACCTGGAGCGACGTATTGCTCCCCCTATACACAAGCCAACATTTACCTTCTCTTTTCTATCCTCTTGACGTAAGGCAAAGAAAAGTTGAATTTTTAGGGCTTCCAGAACTGTGAGGAATAAATTTATGTTGTTTACAAGATACTCACTTTATATAGTATTTTGTCATAGCTGACTGAATTAAGACACACATTCATTTGGCTGGATCATGACTCTCTCCAGACTTTCATATCCAAGTGTCTACCTGGCTACCTTCTTTTGTGTCTCAAGCCCTTTCTGACTCAAAAGGTCCATCTCAATCTTCAGTTTTTCTACCAAATCTGCCATCTGCCTATCTCAGGGAATGGTATGTCCATTCGTCCAATTGAATAAGTCATAAACCATCTCTAATTAGTCAACTGGCTAGCCATCTCTCCATATTTATTGCTTATACATATCACCGTATTTCATTGTTATACATATCACCATATTTCATTCCTTTTCCCTTCTAAATATTTCTTGAACCTACTCACTTTTCTCCACATTCTTCAACCCAGCTTAGGCTACATTCATTTATCACCTGGACTGTGCCTCCTGCATCATCTACTTATACTCACTTCCTCTCAGTACCCCAACCAACCTATACTCCAAATGGCAGCCTAAGTAATGCTTTTCAAATGTAGATCTAAATATGCTCCTGAAAACCCCTGAATGAATTCTCTTTCTTCCTAAGATAAGCATAACTACTTAGCATGGCTTTCTGGAAGCTGGAAAGTCCAAGATCATGGTACTAGCAGGTTAGATTCAGGTGATGGTCCTCTTCCAGGTTGCAGATTGCTGACTTTTCATTGTGTCCCCACATGGTGGAAGAGGCAAGGCAGCTCAGAGGCCTCTTTCATAAGGGCACTAGTCCTGTTCATGAGGGTGCTTGCCCTCATCACCTAATCATCTCTCATAGGCCCTGCCTTCTAATACCATCGCCTTAGTGATTAGGATTCAACACAGATTTAGAACATAGCAATGGTGAGTCAACTGCATAGGAGAGGTAACTGAAGCCTTGGGTGTAAATGGGATGCCCCTGGAATAGATCTTAGAGGAAGAAGAAAAGAGTCTCCAAGAAATTCCGTATTTAATGGCCAGTGGAAGTGGAGAAAGCCTTTGGACACAAAGAAGAGATGGCTAGAGAGGAAAGAGTAAAACAGGGAAGTGTGGTATCATGAAATTCAGTAAGTGATTTGCCAGGAGATTGGGTCTTTCAATTGTGTTTATTTTGAATGAATTTCACATTGCTCTAGTTGGAGGAAATATTCTCAAACGGAAATTGACTGTGATTTATTTGCCCCTTTCACCTATTCACTCATTTTATTTGTCTTCCTATGAGTGGCACCCAGCTAGAAGAACAACCACAGGTGTCTTAAAATTTGCCTGTTTATAGATTTAACAGTAATATTAGAAGGTAACATTAATTCAGCACTTATGTACCTCTGCTAATGCTTTTGATGTTATTTAACCTATTCAACAAACTTTAGAGTAAGTAATATTATCCTTTTTATAAATGAAGAAACAGTACCAGAACTTGAGTGATCTGGGCATGGTCACATAGCAAGTGATAGGGCCTGGATTTAGACACAATGAGCTACTCCCTGTGTAATAACTTCTAACTGAGGGTTACTCCATCACTATTTGTCCTATTAATGTGAAGGTGGCAGAGATTATACTGGACAGTTGGTATGCTCTAAGCCCAAATTCTTTTGTATTGTGTTGTAAATTGTAAATTCTATGTTTCTCCTTTTTCTTCTAGTATCCAAAGGAAAATATTTATATCTTGTTTAATTTTTAGCCATTTGAACAAATAAAACCTATAGCCTCAATGTTTTTATTTTGGTAAATAGAAGGAGGGAGGAAAGGAGAGAATGAGAGAGAGGAGGTAGAAAGAGTGAGACAAAGACAAATACTAGAAATAAAATGCCTTATTTTACACATAATCTGGAGTAAGAGTCATTGGTGATAGAAGTCATGTTTGTATAGATTAGCTTTAAGAAATCTTTTCTCTCCCCTATTAAAAGAAAAGGGGGTAAAAAGCAACTATTCTGTCATAAATATCATTTTTAAACCATAAAATACACGATGAAAATACAAAGACCACTCTCTGAAAATTAAGTACCAAAAACGTGAAACTACATATAATTTATGTATTCCACAAATATTTATTGAGTGCATACTATTTGCTTGTATACTATTCTAGTGCTAGGGAGGTAGTGATGAACAAACACCAAATTCCTTGCTCTTATGGGTTTATATTCTAGTAGCAGAGATGATAAATAAATAAATAAGCTAAGAGATATGTCAGGTGCTAATACCTACCACAAGGATAAAGCAAGATAAGGGGAAAAGGGAATGATGGAGGTGCTGTCTGATTAATGTTATGAATAGTGATGTTGATGATGGAGATGGTAAATACAGACTTTAGCTCATTTTATGGCTCTTATGTTGGTAAAGACACTAGTAAGTAGTACATGGGGGGGCAACTGCAATTCATTAACACTCACTCTCCTTTATCATAGGTTGAAGCATCAATTTTGAAAACAATTGCATACATTTAGAAATTAACCTGTATTTAAATACACACATAAAAGACACAGGAAGCAAACTTACCAGAAGTATAATGGACAATAATGGCTATCGTTGGCTGATTTTTATTTTCATCTGTATATTACAAGCATTTTCAACTGGTCCTACGATGCATAATTTTATAGTAACAATAACATTAAATATTTTCATATTTAGCCTATTGAGGAGAAAAGACAGAGTGGAAAGCGAAAGACAGGAGAAAATAAAGAAGAGTCAGAGAGACACTCATAAAAATAGACATGAAAATACAAATACATAGAAAGAAATCGTTCATATTAAGAAAAAGATGCAGAGTGAGGGACATGCTTACGTATCTGCTCACACAATATCACCGTGCTATAGCCTTTTAAAAACAGTCACTGAATATTGTAATACTGCATTTTCACAAAACTAGCATGTCAAGAAACACTGGCACTTGAAAGTGTTGATTTGTGTTGGCTGAAATCAGACTGAGGGGGTTGGATCTGCTCCTCGTGGTCGAATTAAGTCAGTAACGGCTTAGGCTCTCAGATGACCTTTGTTGCAGACTCTAACCACATCTGTGGACAAAGACTCCAAGACACAAGAGAAACAAGTCTGAAAACTATGTTAAACATTTAAAATGAAAATAAAAACTTAAAAAAATATGAGTATATTGGCCAGACTGATTACTTTGCATCATGTAATTAGTTCACAAATGAGTTTAGTATAGAGGGCTACTTTTAAGCTAATCAGCTTAGTTTTAGCCCTCTCTTTCAGATATCTTCATTGGTAACTAGTTCACTTACTAGGATTATAAATTCTATTTATTTTGCAAGCAAATCTATAGAAATCGAAGTGTCAGTTATAGATGTATTTTTCATCTGTATTTCTGATAAGAGAGAATGCTGACCTTGAAGGAACAGCTTAGAATCATACTAGGACATTTTCTACTTTATTTTAGAATACTGTTGGCAAACTTATTTGTTTGGAGTATCTGGAAGCAATCTTTGGAATTGTTTTGTATTAGGTTAATGAAAATAATCTAATGCATTTTCTATCAAAAATACTGAAAGCAATTAAATTCACATTTCAAAAAGTAAGATCTTTCAGACTGTTCTTTCTTTTGGCCAATTCTTTGGATCGTATTTTTAGAAAGATTTCCTTTTCATGTGTTTTATTTTTTATTTTTTGACTTACGTATTAGGATAGGAACAACAATACTTCATTCATCCTATTTTCTAGCAGCATTTTTGTATAGTTTCCCTAACATAACAGCAGAGATGTGTGCAGTGGGGAATGTCCACTAAACAAAGGGTATGAGAAGTGCTATCTTTTGTGAGTGGTCTCTGATTAAACAAGCAGTGCAATTGAGTGGAATTGTGAAGGTTTATTTTATTTCAAAACTAAAATAAACTAAGGGCTTAAAGAAATTCAGAATGTAGCATATGTAAGTTATGACTCCAATTGTACATGAGTTAATATAAAATTATATTTTTTATATAACAGCATTATGAAACTAAGGTTGTCTTATTTATTAGTAAAGACACATTTCTTGATATTAAAAATATTCTTTGCTACATTTTCAGCAAATAAGAAGGAAAAGTTAATGTTTTATTAGTTCCATCAAAATACTTAACTGATGGTCTGTTGTGTCCACTATGAGTCTAGACAAGGTGATGCTATTATATTTTTTAAAGTCAGTAATAAGAATCTTATGTAAACTTGTGTACAATCGAAGTCATAATTTGGATTTTCTATAGTCTGCACTTCCTTAGTTTCACCCACAGGGAAACATTAATATTTCTCACACTTGAAATATCTCTGACAGAAAATAACGAGCTTCTAACCCCATAGTTCTGCTGATTTTCTACAATATCACCCCCTGTAGTCAAGATAGTTTTAAATCTTGTGTTTTATGGAAATCAAATTCCATGATTTATCTCTCCTTTTTAATTAGAAAAAAACATATTTCTATTAATTGAGTTAAACTGGTGATGCAGAAAGATGCACTATATTTATTATGCTGCCTCGTAAATTCCATAGCACATCCTAGTTTTAAAAGACATAGGATTCTCTGTCCTCTTGGTTTATTAGGGATGTGCAAATTTTCTAGGGGTTCAGGAATTCCCTAGAGTTTCTCATCCTAATTTATATCAATTTTGATTAGAAAAAACCTACCTTTCATTGCATTTCGAAAAACGTATTCAGAATATTTGTGAAGAATGTAAATTGTAGTATTTAGTAGGGGGCAGTTACAAATTTCTTTAAAATATACCTAAGGGAAAATGTGTAGGCCCCATTCCATGTGGATTATTTGTTAGAAATCTAATAACTTGTGATAAATGAATTCTGCTTCATCAGAAGTTGAAGGCTTAATCAAGATTTAGGAATTAAAGAAATTAGATTTCATTCTTTTACAAAGGCAAAGTAGTTCTATTTCTCTGTTTGTTTTCTTTTTTTTTTTTTTTGAGATGGAGTCTCGCTCTGTCACCCAGGCCGGACTGCAGTGGTGCGATCTCGGTTCACTGCAAGCTCTGCCTCCTGGGTTCACGCCATTCTCCTGCCCCAGCCTCCCGAGTAGCTGGGACTACAGGCGTGCGCCATCTCGCCCAGCTAATTTTTTGTATTTTTAGTAGAGAGAGGGTTTCACCGTGTTAGCCAGGATGGTCTCAATCTCTGACCTCGAAATCCGCCCGCCTTGGCCTCCCAAAGTGCTGGGATTACAGGCGTGAGCCACCATGTCCGGCCTCAAGTAGTTCTATTTCTCTTTTCATTGTTTTGAAATCTCTTCAGTTCTACCAAATCCAACAATTTACAATGAAGTGTAATGTAAGAAAGAGGAACGCATTCTTATGCTGGCAGATCCATGCCAGAGAACATGGGATGGGGAGAATAGTATCTGTGGTGGTGGACAAGAATGGGAAGGGTACAGAATGGGCAGCCTGAAGTCCTGAAGATGGGCTTGCAGGCTCCCCGTTAAACTCTGGGCATTTGTCCAGTGATTGCAATTTCTCCTCCAATCTTCATCCTTCCATTGCCTCCCCCGTGATTCCATTTGTATTCCTTCATGCCTCCCAGATGACTGGTCCAGTTCCCTAAATTAGCGTCTTCTCCAAAACCAGGACTTCTGGAACTCTTTTTCCATTTCCCAGTGGTGCTGATTGATGATACAGTGCTGTAACATTCATTATAGTTTTGCCTCCTGAAAGACCATGACCACAATATGTCCATGACCATGCACTGAGATAAGCAGTCACCTCTGTGTCCACAACGTTCACTTGCTGGCCCTTGTCTGATGTATTATCATACATTTGGTTCTGTTTAAGAAGCTTCTGTTGAATGTCTTCATAAAATGGAATGCCCCTGGCCTGAGTATACAAAAATGAGTAAGTCAAGGTTTGTGACTTTTAGAAACTTTCAAGTAAGTGAGGGAGCTGGAAAAAAATTCGGTTATTTTGTAATGTATAATTCTTATAATAATTTCTTAGGCAATAGCATCAGTATGGTTGTAGAGGTATAGACTAAAAGATACAAAGATACAACTTCCATTGAAGACATAGAATTTGAGATGATATTTGAAGGAAGATTGGATTTTGAAAGGGTGAAATTGCTATTGGTTAATAACCACCATTAAGTAAAACTGTAGAAGTGATCACTGACAGAGAAAACTCAAGGGGAAACTAGTCATGGGCTGAATACTGTTTGTTTAGATATGCTAGATAATTTTAATAGTGAAATATCATTTTAGATGGATTCAATGTAAAATTATTAGAAGGTAAATGTAGATCACTAGAGCAAGATAAGATGTCGGCATTTCTAGAATTAAATTGAACACAAATCTTAAAGATTAATAGGTCAGTCAATTAAGTTACCATTTTTAGCCTGATTTTTGAAGTAGGGATAAAAAGTACTGTATATGTGTATATATATATATATAACATATCTCACTAATCTAAACCACATAGTATATACTGTTTAATAAAATATACATGGTATAGAAGATTACCTCATGCTTAAAGTAACTTCAGTGATTCCTCGAAATTATTACTGATTCCTTTAGTGAAGTCTCAAAGCAAAAATAATGTGTGTGTGTGTGTGTGTGTGTGTACACACACATGCATGTATCAATGAGACATACAAAATGAATTAGTCATGCTGATATCTTTTTTTTGATGGGGGGAGGAATATACTGATAAAGCCTTTTTATCAAAATGTATCTTGTATTCACTTAAAGAAAATGAAAATAGTTGGGCACGGTTGCTCATGCCTATAATCCCAGCACTTTGGGTGGCTGAGGTGGGCGGATCGCTTGAGGTCAGGAGTTCAAGACCAGCCTGGCCAACATGGTGAAACCCCGTCTCTACTAAAAATACAAAAATTAGCTGGCATGGTGGTGCATGCCTGTAATCCCAGCACTGTGGGTGGCTAAGGCGGGCGGATCACTTGAGGTCGGGAATTCAGGAACAGCCTGACCAACATGGTGAAACCCTGTCTCCATTAAAAATACAAAAATTAGCTGAGCATGGTGGCACTTGCCTGTAATCTCAGCTACTCAGGAGGATGAGGCAGGAGAATAATTTGAACCTGAGTTACAGTGAGCCGAGATCGTACCACTGCACTCCAGCCTGGGCAACAGAGCAAAATTCAGTCTCAAAAGAAAATTAAAATAGAGTCTATCAATAAGTTAAAAGCAAAATGTTGGTAGAAAATAAGAATTAGCAATCACATGAATTTTTGTGCTTATATTAAATTTAAAAGCAAGTTACTAGTATAAACTATACAATAAAATATTTATCAGATATAATCCCACATCTTAAAATACAAGAAGGAGCCTCCTCCTTTCCCCTTGTATGGATAATAGGTTCATATTTATCCACCAACATGCTTTTACCTCTGTGATCAAAGGTAAAATCAAGCTGTGGCCAAAAACCGACTCCATGAGAAACACACCCTTGACTTAACCTTTTTGTACTTTCAATTTCAGCAATATTTGAAAATATAAAAGTATAGTTAACAATATGTGCAGACTTAGACATTTACCAATTTAAGGAAAGAGAAAAAAACCTATCGAAATTCTATCATTTAGCTGCCATATAATTACTTAAGGCTGTAGGTACAATGAATACATTGTTTTTTATATGATAACAAGATAATGAAAACATTTTATTGGCAGAGCTAATTGTTTTCTAATTGCAAAGACTATCAAGTGACTTTGGCTTTATGAAAGTAAACTTCAACCTGAGTGTATACAATTTACAAAATGATGACATTGTTTTTTAAAATTATTATGAATAAAGTATCATACCAATAGTAGTTAGAATTGAACTTAGTTATAGCTCTTGGAAATTTGTTATCACCGTTGAAATACGTTCTTTTTCTTATTTCTTTTTATCTACACAGTGGTTTGTAGTGGTTCGAAAAATCCATTAGAGGGCAATATAATATTGCTCTGAAGCTGAGAAACTATACTAGTGAAAGAAGAGTATTACTCTGTCTCTCTGTGTGAGTTTTGAAAACAGCCTTCTTAACAAAAGGAATTATTTAGTTCTATTTTTTTATTAGTGTTTTATTTTTCTGAAACACAAACCATCAGCTGAATTTTAATCTTTTATTTATATTTACAGTTGTAAAGGAAATTATTCTAAATTTGAATTTAAATCTTGCAGGTGTATATTTAACTTGGTAAATACAAATAGATGGTGCAGCAAATGTCCCTTCTACAATTGTATTGTAGAAAACCTTTTTCAGCATGAAATCATGTCATTTGAAGCAACCTGGACGCAGCTGGAGCAATTACCTTAAGTGAATTAACGGTGAAACAGAAAATCAAATACCACATGTTCTCACTTACAAGCGGGTACTCATGAACATAAAGATGGAAACACTAGACACTGGGGACTCCAAAAGTGAGGAGGGAAAGGAGGAGGAGAGAAAGGAATGAAAAACTATCTAGTGGGTACTATTTTCACTATTTGGGTGACGGGTTCAATTGAAGCCCAGACCTCAGCATTGCGCAACATACCCATGTAACAAACCTGCACATGTACCCCCCGAATCTAGAATAAATTGTAAAACAACCTTTTTATCCACAATATAATATAAAATGAGTCCTTAAAAGTCAACTACAAACTTGCTTGGAATTTAAAAATTTAGAGATCTACACATATAAGTGAAGAAATCCTGGGCTTCTTTTCAAAGTTGATCATTTCTATTAAAGAACATATATTTTACGTGCATGGTTTATAAATGCAAGACTTCTACTGGATCATCAATACAAGTTATATTTCTAAGTTTAAAAATACACCTGAACTCATGTAACCAGTTTATACAATTTAACATAGCTTTAATGTTTTATTTAATTCAAATATAATTAAAAATTAATATGTTGTGGATATGGTTTTACTTTAAGAAACCATTCTATGTGACACCAGAAACATAGCAAGGACTGATCTCAAATCCTGTCTTAAATCCTGCAGGTTAGATTAAAATATATTGCATCAAAAAAATTGAGCATTTAAGGAAAACACTAGGCATTAAAGAACTACATTAGGAGTGCTGCTTTCTTCGAAAACTATGAGTCAGTCCTCAGTTGTTTCTTAGCATAAGGGCAGCTGCTGACTGACCCAAGGGTGGACTAGACAAAGGCCATTCACACTTTTTTCTTAGCCAGATCCATGTACCACTTGTACTTAGTTAATTCATTGCATCATATTTTTAACTTAAATCAATGTATTGTAAAGGATACCATTATCAATTGCAAACCAGAATGATGTGCCATAAATATCAGGGTACCATAAAAATAAACACAGGGGAAATAGTTTACATTGAAAAAAAGAAATTAAACAATAAAAATAAATTATGATGGCTCTAATATCTATGTAAAATGCATAGCTGAAAATAAGTTATTCAAATCAAAGCCTTTTCCTTCTCGGTTCATAATAAAATGATTTGCTTACACCCAGTGTTGCTTTGTTCATGACTTAAAATGCGATATTAAAATCAATAAGTTAATTGCATTTTTTTCCTCTTGGTATTGATACTAACTGAGACTGAGAATCCCATTTTACCTGTGCACCTAGTTGGATATTGGGAGCTGGACTGCAATTTACATTTTCAATTACAGTCAGCGGTCCTCTGAGCAGTAGGAAGCAAATATGAAGCAGGAAG
This sequence comes from Nomascus leucogenys, assembly GCF_006542625.1. Classification (NCBI taxonomy): domain Eukaryota; kingdom Metazoa; phylum Chordata; class Mammalia; order Primates; family Hylobatidae; genus Nomascus; species Nomascus leucogenys. Next base: position 62,035,093 of record NC_044391.1, read on the forward strand.
CTAGATCCCAGGCTACTCTTTGACCCAGGTCAGGAACTCACCTTAGGAAAAGATATTTTAAGAAATCTAAGAAATTATTAAAGAAGAATGGCACAAGGACCAATTCTGGCAAGAATGGAAGTGGGGGTAGTAGTTGGTTGTTCTAACATTTTAGCTTTTTAGTCCACTCATAATCTTAGACTGATCTGTTTTTTAAATCAGTGAAGGCTGTGTAAATATCCAGAATATGTTTGTTGGGAAAAAATATTTTTGTTCTAAAACAGTAAAATATTTCTTGTGAAAGTATTCAATTATTTTATAATTGATAAATGATGCTATCTTTTATAATAATACATCAGTTAATAGTTGATGAATAGTTCTTAAGATAATACTATAAAGCTAAATATTCTTTCCAATTTTTTCACAGATTTTGTAGTACATATTTCCAGAATTCTATCAGGTTGTCCATCCATCTGTCCATCTATACAGTTAGACGACCAGCCCAGCATCTCAGTGCATCAAGGCATTCTTTGCTCATGAAACTCTTTGGTTCACAGGCTCTACAAACTGCTAATTAAAAATAACTGTAGTGTTGGTCTATGGACTCTCCAAGACAAACCCATCCAGACTTTGGCTATCATCTTATATGGATAATGTGAAAACTGCTTAAGACTTTCAGTGTATAATGAAACAAAAATATACTGTAGTGGATTTGGATAAGATGGCAAATACTTGGCACACATAGTGTATTACCCCTCCTGTGCCTACGGCAGACATTGCTAATTGATCATTCCTACTGAAATTGATCAGAACCCATCTCTAGACAGCTATTACCAATCAACTGGAGCTGGCATGTTACTTTAACCTGAATGCCATTCCTAAATCTAGAAGAAGAAAAAAAAAGACAAAGGTAAGAATATGGCACAGAAAAAAACAGAAGCGAGAACCAGGGTTTTCCATTGAATCAGAGGTTAGAAATGTCCTTTCTCTATAATATTGATAAAAATTGGAGTTGCAATAAAAGGAAGAAGAAAGGGCCAGGTGCAGTGGATCATGCCTGTAATCCCAGCACTTTGGGAGGCCAAGGCAGGTGGATCACAGAGGTCAGGAGTTCGAGACCAGCCTCGCCAACATGGTGAAACCTCATCTCTACTAAAAATACAAAAAATAAAAAATTAACTGGGTATGGTGGTGGATGCCTGTAATCTCCACTATTTGAGAGGCTGAGGTAGGAGAATTGCTTGAACCCGGGAGATGGAGGTTGCAGTAAGTTGAGATCTCACCACTGCACCCCAGTCTGGGCAACAGAGCAAAATCAGTCACAAAATAAAACAAACAAACAAACAAAAAGGAAGAAGAAGGTGTGAGTAAGAAACTTGCTCTGTTAATCCCTTTCACCAAAGAAAAAGAATTCTAACAAAGGAGGCTGTTACTAAGGCTGCCATTGCTTCCATGGTGGCCCAGGGGAAGCCAGAGACCTCTACTCTGCACTACTCTGATATTATTAAATTAAATTCAACAAATATTTATTAAGCAACATCATGCATACTATGCATAGGTTTCTGCTATACTAGGTTCTGTGACAGATACAAAAGAGGAATTTTTTTATTTTTAACTTGGCTCCTATGTTGTACAAGTCACATACCAGGTAATTAACATATTTTGTTTAAATCCCCAAACACCCCTAGGTCCAAGTAGTGTTGTGTCAGCTTTACAGATGAGGAGACTTGAGAGAAGTTTAGCAAATTGCCAGTAATCAAACAGCTGCCAGATGAGGCCAGATCTCACACAAAAATGTATAGTCCTTCATATTGTGTTGCCTCACATGGGCAGGAAGATAGTTTCCCTTGTGTTTTTACCTGTGTCTGGATTCACTGGAAATAACAAAAGAAGCAAGAGAACAGAGATGGCATAGTCTGCCTCCTGTTCACATGTGTTTTCTTGACCAAACCAGACAGGCTCCAAAGGATAAAGGTTAAAAAAATTAGAATTACCAGTGCTAGACTTTTTAACATGGTCTCATTATTTGGTTTTTAATTATTTCCAGATACAAAAAACTTGACTTTTTCCCTCAAAGACAGTTGTCTGTTAAACTTTATTGTAAATATAATTTTAGAAACATAAAGAGAACCAGCACATTAGGAAATCACATCATAATTTCCAATTAAATACATCATTCATTTCCAACATAAAGAATTTTAGAGTCAGACTAATGAAATCTCCATTTTTTAGCAATGTTAATATTATTCTAATAGAGTACCTTTCATTTGAAGAGGTTGGTGTGTCTCTAAAAGTTCAAATTAAATTGGAGAAAGGACATTAGAGGGATACAAAGAACAAATCATTGAAGGATAAAAACATGGAAAATTGCATGATTGAAACTAAGGGATTTCATTTTGTGCCTTGCCTTATAAATTATCAACTGGATAATACAATTCTGTATAGTAACCCCCAATCATAAATTTTTCACTTGAAATGTATTTTCTGCTTCACCTAGCTCCTGCCTTAATCTTGGAGAGCAAACAAGGATATTTAGGTTTAGCCTAGAGCAACATAAAAGGAAATGGAATAAAATCTTCTCCAGATCTCTGTGTAGCTAGGGGCCTACAGCAAACAGAATTGAGGTTATAATGGTTCTGCAGCTAAGAACAGTATTGCTAGTGTCCATGAAAATGGAAAGCAACTATAAAAATGATTGACACATTCTATAAAGTAGACTTTCACTGTCAATCACCTAAATATGATTCATTAATCATACTCTAAGCATTTGACAGCTGAATGACAATAACAAATTCTCCCTAGAGAAAGCTATATAGAAATTTGAGAGCAGCTTATAATTGTTGATACTATTTAAGCTGGATGTTATGTACCATACAGGAAGCAGATAGCTTCTTGCAGCCCAACATAATTGATTCCAACAGAACCTTGTTACCACAGTCAGCATTTCATGGCTTCTGATGCATTCCCAATTACAAGGAAAAAAAAAAAAAAAAGAGAGAGAGAGAAAACAACACTTCTGATCTAAACTAAATAAATTGTTCAAAACAGACGTTTTGTAAAAAACAATTTTCAAATTCTTTCAGCAATTTGAGAGCCTTAATATTACAGGGCATAAAGACATGGCCAGGCCTGGCGTCAGTTTCTCCATGTTTATAACACAGCCTGCCCAGAGTTCAAGACTCTATATGCCATATTTTGAAGTTTTCCACTGTATCAGACTGTGTTGTTTCTTGAGGTATTCTAAAGAAAGATGAAAAGCCAAACTTTAAATAAAGCACACGATGGAAAGATTAAGGATGTAATAATAAAGACTTGCTATGCACAGACCTGTGGGTTATCCTTGGGGAAGAAATGAAGTCAACACCAGGTTTTAAACCATAATAAGCATTCTGATACACACACATGATATTGCTAAAATATTTCTATGAAGTCAATTAAATGCCATATAAGATGAAATGTATCTCCCCCTACTTCTCTCTTTTGCTTTGTCTGTCTCTCTCTGGTTTTTTGAATAAATTCTAATGGGTCACTATGGTAAAGTGGACTGAGTTAGTAGTCATATAAACCTGGGTGGGTTTGACTTTAATTTCACGTTTGCCCATTTAAAAGCTATGGGTGAGTCAGTTACACATTTCTAAAGCAGTGATAATTATTTTCCCATCACCATATGTTATAAATTAAATGAGCTAATAGATGTAACAATAGATTTTACTCAATTAACTCTGCAATTACCTGGGATAATTTTTGGACTGTAACTATTGTGTGTGTGTGTGTGTGTGTGTGTGTGTGTGTGTGTGTGTGTGTATTTAGAATTAGATTGTTAATGCATGTAACCTGGCCATAATTTAAGCAAATTATAGAAATAAAGATTAATAAATTTTGTAGCTGGAAAAAGTTGTTAGAGAAAATTGAATTCTATCACTTAATAGTAAGGGGAACTAAGTCATAAAACACATAGATGGCTTGTGTAACAAAGGGCTTATTTCTTTAAAAAATCATGTTTATAGAACGTTTGGCTTTCTCAAAATTTCCACTTGCTTTCAGTGAAGATACAAAATTGGAATCTTTATTCCATCTTATCTTCACTGCAGTCAGAATTCACCATTTTAAACTAATTGATTAATCATATGATAAATGTACTTACTTTTGTAGTAACTATTTCTTGATATTTTTATATCCTAACAGGATAGAGATGTAGCCAATTGGAAGAAATGATGCCGATTACACGCAAAATTTATTCATTCTTTTATTAATTTGTTATGTAGAAATCTCAAAATAATTATTGTGTGTATACCATCGTGAGAGTGTTAAAAACTCAGTATATGTAGTGGGGAAGTAATATTTTAATGAGAAGTGCTCTGTCCTAAACTGATTTAGTGAAAAATTTGTTTAAAATAATACAATATAGTAAAATTGATTATTAAAATGTCAAAACTTCATTTTTACACAATGAAATTTTATTTTATAAATCTAAAATATAGTCTTTGTAGCATCACATATATGACTAATTCTACTTGACTTATATAATTTGCCTTTATATTATTTTTCATTTTATGTTTTATATTATCTAAACCTCAATGTATATAATATATTCTTATCAGCTTAAAACAATATAGCTATTATTTTTTCTTGAATGACTGTATCTAGAGATTTTTAAAAAACTAATTTAACAAATCCACTCCTCCAACACAAAGCACAAAATAGAGACAGGATACATTAAATATCTTCCAAGTTTATTGTTTTATGGATAGCTGATTCTCATTATACTTAGCTACTTTCCTTTAGGTACAAAAAATATGGGTCAAGTCCTATTTTCATGGCCCTGTTAAATCACAACTGCAGGTACCATTTTTAAGCATCTATAGCATTGTTTTAAAGGTATCTTTCACATGAAGGTAGTTTGAAAAGTCATTCTTCCCTGGGTTTTGCATAATTATTTTCTCTTATTCCAAAACTCAGAATTTTTGGTCTAGTCTGTTTTAACCACCTTGAATCTTGCCAATTAAAATGCTAGCCTCCTGGCCCTAACTTCCTTTCCCTTTTCCCTAGCAAGCATCTGTTTTTCCACATTCTTGTATAGTTTAACTCAAAATGCCAATCAGTGATGATTGATCACATTTTTCAGACAACAGCCTGGACCCTGATTCTGCACCCCACATGCATTTGCCATTTTGATTAATGAACATAAATCAGGGGTGACAATTCACATTTGCAAATGGATGGAAAGAATTATTAGAAATTCAGCACGTTAGTAAGCAAAAGCTTCCCTTCATTCTATTACAGTTGCATTGAAAACAAATACACTCCCCTCAGAGGACCTTGTGGTTATCATTAGGGAATATCTGAAATATGGAAATAAAACACATGCTGCCAGACCTGTTTTCATTATTTTGATCTCATAAAAGATCTTTATATTTCAATACTGCACAGGCAAAAAATGATTTTGCAACATCATTTCTATGTTTATATAAGCCTCTCCCATATAGAATATCTCAAAAAGCAATTCCTTTCTCTACCAAATAGAGTACATTTTTTGGAATGAAAGAATGGCAAAAAAATATTTAACTTGTTTCCTTAATTCACATAAACAATAAAAATAAAAGATTTTGTCTATGTCCATTCAATGAATTACTTACTTTTTTCCTTCCACTAATATTTACTTTAGGAACATAAAATTCATAAATAAATAACCTCTTTTGGTTTTAAAGCCAAAGTGCCAATCATATGTGGTGAATCAGCCTAAAGTCAACTGGTAAAAATATTGTTTTCTTTGGCTATGAAAATTTCTGACTCAGTTGAGACATACAGATCAGGATCTTCAAATAAAATATTCCTAAATGGAATATGTATAAAATATACTTCACAGACCATATGTATTGATCCTAAAGTGACCTGTTTGACTTACTAATTTTAAAGCATCATTACTATGATGGCCCATTTATTGTATTAAATGAGTATTAAATCTTTGAAGCTACTTAAGACTGCTTTTAAGGGTCATGGATTTAATTGCCTTAATAAATATATACTTATACTAACAGTTATTTCTATCTTCTCAGGAGGCAAAGGCACTGGTGTGTTTAGTAAGTATAATTGACTCTTTCAGTAAGAAATAGATACACTTTTAAAGCACATGTATCAAGACTTCCAGAAAAAATTTAAAACTTTATCGGCAGTTCAAAAGTTATAAAAATATTTGCCATGCTTGAAAAACATTTCTATCTTTATTTTATAATAACATATTTACTTAGGAAGTGCTTTGTTTTCTTTCCCCTTTGTGACATCAAATTTTCAATTAAAGGCCTCTAGAGTGACCATGGGATGAGTTGGTTAAGTTGCTGTCCAGGTGGGAGAACAGCAAAATAGATGCTGTTGGTTGTAACTCTGAATTTCCAGAAGTCACATTAAAGTCCTAATAATCAAAATATTTAGGAGGAAATTGAATTCTGCAATCAATGAGAACTACAGTCTTGGCAGTTCCTGAAAGGCGCATTTCCCTGATGTTTTGCTTAAGCTTGTCTGGGCTTCATTTAGTAGTCTGTTTATGTTAAATTTAAGCAATCATGGGTATGGAAAATGAACAAAGTGTTGACTATCCATTTGGATCAATTTTATTCATTCAAAAATGTACATTTTAATAAAGTAATGTTAGGCACTATGGATAGAAATATCAAAGAGGCTCGGTTTCTTCTTCCAAAGTGTTCCTAAAGAAGGAAATAGACATAGAAGGAAAGCAAGTTATAATCCAGTTTGATAAGTACAGTAATGGAAGATTGCATAAGACAGTATGCTGGCAAGAGTAAGAATGATCAAACCTGGTTGTGGAGAGTGTCATGAAAGTCATTATAACCAAATCTGAAAATGCAGTTCCCCAGACACTTAAAGAAGAAAAATGTATTCTGAAAAGAAGAAACAGTGAATTCAGGACAGAGAATGAAACAGTATAGCATGATAGAAACTACAAGTAGCCTTAACTGTAACTTACATATAGGGCATCTCCCAGAGATGGGGGAAGTGATAAAGGGTGAAGCTAGTAAGGAACTTGTATGCTCGGAAGTTTTGACACTACTCTATAAATGATGTAGAAACCAATAAATGAGGTGCTTCACTAAAGAAAAGGTATATTCAGTCAGAAGTTAGCAATTTTAGGAATTTTTATAATACCTAAAAAATGACTGAACATAAAATCTTATTTTTAATTGATAAAATACGTTTTCAGGTTTACCTGCAAAAACTATGGCTGATTTGCAAACATGTCTTATTATAGTAGCAAATTACCAAATGTGTGCTATTTATCATTAAATTTACCTTCATGACAGCAGATGCCAAACAACTAGTTCAGCAATTATGCCTTAATGTCATCCCATTATCATTTATCATTTTTCTTAATGCATCAAGATCTAAAGTCCTTGAAGGCAAGCTTGGTCAGCAACCATAGAAATATGGGGTTCATTTTGCCTTTGCTTTGTCATAAAAGGGGTCTTGCCTTCTTCTATGTGGGACATGGCATTTAAGTTAAGTTCATATAACCTTTTAAGTAAGGACATTATATGGTTTTTTTCATTTTGTACTGGGTTAACTACCTCACCAATAAGTGGTAGAATAAATTGTAGTCACATGTCAAAAAGTAGGTCATCCTAATGAGTGTGTGTAAAGCTGGTATTTTCATTTTGAAAATGTCAGGGTTTTTAAAAAACAGAACAGAAATATGTTTTATTAATAACCACTCTGTGTATTGTGTAGTTAAAATTGTTGACTATATAACTTCTTCTTTCACACCAAGCATTATTTAAAGTAATGAATCTTTCAAAATATAAATAGATATGTCATAAAGGTGCAATTTGAAGGAATACATAGATTTGATCGTTATAAATGGAAATCCCTTAAAATGCTGAGCTTGTTTCTATGTTTAGCGAACACTTCCTAGTTTAAGCTAGAAAGCAGGATTGCCTGAATTAATGAAAGTTCTGAATTAGAAAATACTTTGGAAGCAAATATAGTACCATAGACACTCAGGGACATTAGAGACCATTCTTTAAATACCAACTAAAGTCTATGTAACATCGACATTATCTCTACCTCTTGTATCCCTAGACACCATTGAAATACTTGAATCCATGGTGGAGAGCAGATCTCCTAAGACAGCCTGGTTCTTTTTCAGATGATTCCATTAGGAAAAGTTTTCTTATATTTTGCCAAATCTATCATAGCTAGCATTCCCTGGCTCAAACTTTGCCTGGTGTGGTCATGAAGTATACACCCTTCAAATATCTGAAGATAGTTAAAGATTAATTCCCTTCCTGTTGACTGAATCACTGGACTCACCATTAGGGAAATGTGGTAGGAAAAAAATGCTCTGAAATCAGCCAAGTATTTGCAAAGTCTCCCATTGAATTATTATAGACAGAACAATTTTAGCTGACAGTATAATTAGGTAGATTCAGGCCCAAGAGCTCATTCGTGGGTCAGTATCGGACTAGGGACCTGATGCATCTATGTAGTCTGGATGCTGTAGGGATCAGTACTTTAGACTAAGATGCTGAACATTTTAACTCATGAATAAGCTGAGAGGCTTGACTGGCATGGGATCAAACTGATGCCAGAAGCAACTCTGGAAGGGAGAGTGGATATGCCTAATGACAGTTATCCCAGGGAACTGTGTGGCTCATTTCCTCATTTAATTAAAGTCTCTGATAAAAAGTCTGTATGAGCCGAGATTGCGCCACTGCACTCCAGCCTGGGCGACAGAGCGAGACTCCGTCTCAAAAAAAAAAAAAAAAAAGTCCGTATTTCAGATAGCCTCTGTCTTACCACCTTATAAAATTAGCATTCTTCCCCATCATAACTCTCTAACTGGCTCATTTTTCTTCATAATGCTTACTACCACTTTTTGTATATTTATTTATCAGTTTACTTGAGCTAACCCACTAGAATGTAAGTCCCAATATTTTATAGTTTTCATTGCCAAAAATTCAATCTTTCAGTTCTTTCCCATTAAATGATTTCAAGGCCAAGTTGTTGGCAGGATTTTTGCAGTGGCCTGAATAACAAGCTTAGAAGAAGTGAGCTCAGTGGAGTGACAGGGGAGGCAGGCAGGAAATAGATCCCCTCTGCTCCACATCTTTACACACTGCATGCTAGGGTCTGTGCTAGGCGGTTGGTGTAATTTTTATTTACCTCCTTTAAAATTTTATAAGAGTATACTGTGGAATTTTTTTAAAAAAATTATCATTTCTGAGGGATTATTACATATAAGGCTATAGATATATATAGTAAGTAAAGGAGACAGGATTCAAACCCAAATATGGCCACAAGAGTAGGAAATAATTTTTAATACCTGACTACAAAGGATTCAGTGATGAGTATAAAGCATTTCATTTTTTTAAATAAAAATGGAGGCTCATTGAATCTAAGGAAATAATTTAGAGAAAATGTACAGGCTGGATGTGAAAAATGAAGGTGATTTTGAGGGATGTGAGACTAGAGAAGACTACGATAGTACTTGTGAGTTTCGGAGTTGGGTAAATGGTTACAGGCAGAGGAAACTCCAGATTTATATGCTTTTCTATCTTGGTAGATGTGGTTAACTAGCAGTAGTTTCATAGTTATTAATGCGAAGGGCAAATGGTGTAGGAAGCCTAGGACATTCTCCATAGGGATGACAGCAATCCCAAGCAGCAAATGTTGGTCTTTGGAGGGCAAGAAAGCTTACATATTACAATGGTTTGTGGCCCTCCAAAGAACTGCAGTATGTAAACAGCATATTTGTGGTATTAAAATTTCATACGGAAGGTGGTGGGGAGATAATGGGAACCAAAAAGAAACAGGGACCTAATACAAGAAAGCAGAAACCATACAAGAAAATGATTTATACAAATAAGCTGTTCTCTGGTGTTTTAAGAACTCTTTTTAGAATATTATAGTTTATTGTAGCAGTTTAAGGAGTAGACCCTGGCCTCAGATAGATTCAGATAGACCTGAGGATTATTTTATACATATCATAGTTCATATATTTATATGAAATATGAATATACTTATGAAATATGAAAATATATATTTCATATATTCATACATCATATTTATACGTGTCATATTTCATATGTATCATAGATTCTGCTAAGTGTTTCCCAGTATACATTCATTGATTAAAGCCTTGCAATAAATTTATGAGAAGTTCTTTGAATAAAACTTGCCCAAAGTCACACAGCTCTTAATGTTAGGACCAGCAATCACTATGAGATTTATTTTCCTAACAAACTGGGAGAAGAAGGTAGTCATACTATTCTGCAGGTTGCAAGAATCACGTCAGCTAATGTATGTAAAGCACTAACCACAGTGCCAGGCAGGAATGTTAGCTACTCTTATTATCTGTGGTCAGTACCCTATATTTGTCTGGATAAACCAGAGTCAGCAGTATTTACAGTTCTTAGAGACCCAGTTCTACTTTAATAATAATGTTATGCATATTGGTTAGCTAGTGTGACAAATGTACCACACTAATGCAAGATGGTAACAAGGGGGGAATCTGAATATATGGAAACTCTCTGTACTATATTTACAACTTTTCTCTAAATCTAAATGTATTCTAAAATATAAAAATTCTTTAAAAGAGATTCACTTCCAGCAACAAATTGAGTATGTTCTTTTAAATTGCAACTTTAAAAATCAGTTTCATAAATTCAACAGAACAATGAAAATGCAAAACAAAAAACAGTAATGAGCGTGCACAAGAATTTTAAACATTCTATACATGAACCAGCAGATGGCAGAGTACGCAAGCATCTGAACTTGGGTACTAAAACCCTGCTTGCCATCAAATGAAGCCTTTTCATTTTTCACGTAGTTTTAGTTAATTTATAGGGCCAACGATATAAAATCCTGCTGCCCCTAACTACAAGGCTGTTGCTGAAAATAAAATGGGCGTGAGTTCTGGGTGGATATGTTAGCTCACAGGCACTGCAGAGGGGAATTTCCCACTGAGGAAAGAGGCAGCTTTCATTCTGAGCATTGTGAACTCAGCTTATGCACCAGTGCAGGTATGATGTCTATAAACAGATGGCTGGCCTTCTTATCCCAATCTCTTTCTCACCTTATGCTCACTGTGGTGATATCTCACCTGGTCCAGGTGGGTGGATGATTGACTCTGTAGACCAGACTAGCTGGACTAATCAGTGATCCCCAGCTGTGCTGACACTAATCTAGAGTTACTGCTGGAACGAAAGTCTAACCTCCAACTGAAATAAGGTTGGTGAACAGCTCTTGTTGCAACGATTGAAGAGACTCTGCTGCTCTTTGGTGTGTAGGAAAAGTAATGTTTGTTAGAGGAAATCAATTTCTCTTTGGTAGATTAGCAGCTATAAATAGAACTCACATACAGAGGTTCCATATGGATAAAGATGATTTTCTTTTCTTATGTCTAGGAGAGAGGAAGATAATTTATGTGAGCAAGTGAAAGGTAATGTAGAATAAAAGTGATATTAGTTAGACATTTTAGTCCTCGGCAAAGAATTTAAGGCTAATGGCCTCCATCTGATCCAAAAGCCAATTATGCTAATGACACTCTTAGATGTAAAAGCTGTAGCTATAAGTCAACACAGACCTTTGGCACTCAATATGTTTGCATGGACACTAAGATGATTCTTTTCCTCCTGTTCCCTGGCTGTACTCAAAATTCAAATCCCTTTTACCTTTTGTTATATGCATGACTCATAAGATAATAAGACTAAATGAGAGGAGGCTTTTTATAAGGCCATGATTGGATATATCCTCCAAGCTGAGTCTTATGTTATATTCAGAAGTCATGGAAGAAAAACATAGACACAAGATACCATAAAAGGTTGTCATCTCCCTATCCAGGATAATGTTTTTCACCAAATTCAAGGAGACTTTTTAATTTCTTTTGTGCAGAAGGTTAATCATTGAGATGGGTTAATGTACACGCATTAGTTAATCTTAGCAGTCCATTAAATGAACAGGTTTATTGACTTTACGAAAGATTACTTTGTGTAACGATTACACTGAAAGAGCAGGACTCAATAGGGTGCAATATAAGGCATTATTTTTCCTTCCACTGTCCCTAAAACCCTGCTAGAGGGGCCAGTTATTTCTGGGCTTCTGATGAAAAGTCAAAGCAGTCCCATAGCTTCAGTAACTTTTAATTACAAAACCAGTCTCTTAATCATCAAAATTCCCTACCTCATTCAAAGTTAAACCTTGTTCAGTAGTTCCCTTGAAAGTTCTTTTATTCAAGATAGAGATAAGGGAACAGTGGAAAATGCTACATCACTACAACTGTTTCTAAGGAAACTGTATTCCAAACACTCCCATCCTTTGAACTTTCTAATTTCTAAATATCTTCTTAGTGCAGATTGAATGGAGGGTCTCAGTATTTGTTTTGGGATGCCATTTTAGCAAGCCCTGCACAGCGATGCAGCCCCTACTAAGGATACGCAAATAATGGCCCTTATCTCAGCCTTTCAGCCTTCAGCTAAAACAGAAAAGGTCCCAGTTAAATATCCTGCCGTATTTGTAACTCCAGAAGGATTTTTGGGACACTAAAAATAAAGGCAGGGTGACATAAAAATAACAACGTGCTAGGATTCTTGTTAAGTGACTCTCAAAGGGCAGTGGGAAACCAGTTACATGCAGGGTTTGGGTATACAGTGTTTTTCAAATGTTTGGGTTGGTAAAATTTGAGAACCAATGCTCTTTTACACTTTAAACAAATCAATCATTCTCGACATAAGTCATTTATGAAATAAGAATGCTGAACTAGAGAGATTTATAAGATTCCCTTAAACTCAAAATTATTTGAGAAGAACTTTCTTAAGCAATCAAAAAGACAAAATAAAATTGTCAAAATATTATGTCTAGTCATCTCAGCTTTGATTTTGTTTACATGAAGTAGGCAGGCAGTTTTTAAAACCTAAAAAGCTAAAATATGTTGGCACAATTTATGAACTTAAATGAGAAGCAGCATCTTCATTTTATAAAAAATGATGGTCGTGGTATTTAAAGATGGGTAGTAGTTTCCAGCAATAAGTAGGAGCCACTATTATTGAATAATTAGTTTCTATTTTGGTTTTTTTAGGAAAGCTTGTATTTATTTATTTATTTATTAACCTAAATAAGTCTCTGTGTCCTCAGATAAGAATATTAATTGACCTGGCTCCAGTCTGTATGAAATGTGAATTTCCTTAAAACTGAAAATGTAGAAATCAAACACATTACTATTTCAAGGAAGTACTAATGTTTTCAATAGAGGGAAAAAGACATGGGTTGAAACAAAGAACTAGAGTTGGAGATAATTACAGTAGTATTGAGGATAGCCTACAAAGAGACAATAATGATTAATAGAAGGCCACCTGCAAGGCATATAAGAAGATTTTTAAAACTTGAAGACTTCTTTTCTCCATCAGTCTATAGAACTGTAAGGTAGAAAACAGCAATATAGGGAATTCCTGGGCAAGATGGCCGAATAGGAACAGCTCTGGTCTGCAGCTTCCTGCAAGGCCCATGCAGAAGGTGGGTGATTTCTGCATTTCCAACAGAGGTACCCAGTTCTTCTCATTGGGACTGGTTAGACAGTGGGTGCAACCCATGGAGGGCGAGCAGAAACAGGGTGGGGCTTCGCCTCACCTGGGAAGCACAAGGGGTTGGAAAACTCCCTCCTCTAGCCAAGGGAAGCCCTGAGGGACCCTGCCATGAGGGACGGTGCTATGCAGCCTAGATACTATGCTTTTCCCAGAGCCTTTGCAACCCACAGACCAGGAGATTCCCTCAGGTGCCTACACTACCAGGGCCCTGGGTTTCAAGCACAAAATTGGGCAGCCGTTTGGGCAGACACTGAGCTAGCTGTGGGAGTTTTTTTTTCCTACCTCAGTGGTGCCTGGAATGCCAGCAAGACAGAACCATTTACTCCCCTGGAAAGAGAGCTGAAGCCAGGGAGCCAAATGGTCTTCCTCAGCAGATTCTACCCCCATGGAGCCCAGCAAGCTAAGATCCACTGGTTGAAATTCTCACTGCCAGCACAGCAGTCTGAAGTCAACCTGGGACACCTGAGCTTGGTGTGGGGCAGGGCGTTCGCATTACTGAGGCTTGACTAGGCAGTTTTCCCTTCACAGTGTAAACAAAGCTGCCAGGAAGTTCGAACTGGGTGGAGACCACCACAGATCAGCAAAGCCACTGTAGCGAGACTGCCTCTCTAGATTCCTCCTCTCTGGGCAGGGCATCTCTGAAAGAAAGGCAGCAGCCCCAGTCAGGGGCTTATAGATAAAACTCCCATCTCCCTGGGACAGAGCACCAGGCAGAAGGGGTGGATGTAGGTGCAGCTTCAGCAGACTTAAACGTTCATGCCTGCCGGCTCTAAAGACAGCAGCGGATCTCCCAGCACAGTGCTCCAGCTCTGCTAAGGGACAGACTGCCTCCTCAGGTGGGTCGCTGACCTCTGTGCCTCCTGACTGGGAGACACCTCCCAGCAGGGTTTGACAGACACCTCACACAGGAGAGCTCCAGCTGGCATCTGGCAGATTCCCCTCTGGGACAAAGCTTCCAGAGGAAGGAGCAGGCAGCAATCTCTGCTGTTCTGCAGCCTCTGCTGGTGATACCCAGGTAAACGGGGTCTGGAGTGGACCCACAGCAAACTCCAGCAGACCTGCAGAAGAGGGGCCTGTTAGAAGGAAAACTAACAAACAGAAAGCAATAGCATCACCATCAACAAAAAGGAGGACCACGCAAAAACTCCATCCGAAGTTCACCAACAGCAAAGACCAAAGGTAGATAAATCCACAAAGATGAGGAAAAACCAGTGCAAATAGGCTGAAAATTTCAAAAACCAGAAAGACTCTTCCACTCCAAAGGATCACAACTCCTCACCAGCAAGGGAACAAAACTGGATGGAGAATGAGTTTGACGAATTCACAGAAGTGGGCTTCAGAAGGTAGGTAATAACGAACTCCTCCAAGCTAAAGGAGCATGTTCTAACCCAATGCAAGGAAGCTAAGAACCTTGATAAAAGGTTAGAGGAAATGCTAACTAGAATAACCAGTTTAGAGAAGAACATAAATGACCTGATGGAGCTGAAAAACACAGCACGAGAACTTTGTGAAGCATACAGAAGTATCAATAGGCAAATCGATCAAGTGGAAGAAAGGATATCAGAGGTTGAAGATCAACTTAATGAAATAAAGCATGAAGACAAGATCACAGAAAAAAGAATGAAAAGGAACGAACAAAGCCTCCAAGAAATATGGGACTATGTGAAAAGACCAAACATGTTTCGTTGGTGTACCTGAAAGTGACAGGTGAATGGAACAAAGCTGGAAAACACAGTTCAAGATGCTTTCCTTGCCTGATTGCCCTGAGGGATTTTGTCACCAGCAGGCCTGCCTTACAAGAGCTCCTGAAGGAGGCACTAAATATGGAAAGGAAAAACCACTACCATCCACTGCAAAAACATACTGAAATGTAAAGACCATTGACAGTATGAAGAAACTGCATCAACTAATGGGCAAAATAACCAGCTAGCATCATAATGACAGAACCAAATTCATATATAACAATATTAACCTTAAATGTAAATGTGCTAAATGCCCCAATTAAGAGGCAAAGACTGGCAAATTCAATGAAGAGTCAAGACCCATTGCTGTGCTGTATTCAGGAGACTCATCTCATGAGCAACGACACACATAGGCTCAAAATAAAGGGATGGAGGAATATTTACCAAGCAAATGGAAAGCAAAAAATAACAGGGGTTGCAATACTAGTCTCTGATAAAACAGACTTTAAACCAACAAAGATTTAAAAAGACAAAGAAGGGCATTACATAATGGTAAAGGGATCAATGCAACAAGAAGAGCTAACTATCTGAAATATACATGCACCCAGTACAAGAGCACCAAGTTTCATAAAGCAAGTTCTTAGAGACCTACAAAGAGACTTAGACTGGCACACAATAATAGGGGGAGATTTTAACACCCCACTGTCAATATTAGACAGATCAATGAGACAGAAACTTTACAAGGATATTCAGGAGTTGAACTCAGCTCTGGACCAAGCAGACCTAACAGACATCTACAGAACTCTTCACCCCAAATCAACAGAATATACATTCTTCTCAGCACCACATTGCACTTATTCTAAAATCAACCACATAATTGGAAATAAAACAATCCTCAGCAAATGCAAAAGAACGGAAATCAAAACAGTCTCTCAGACCACAGTGCAATCAAACTAGAATTCAGGATTCAGAAACTCACTCAAAACCATACAACTACATGGAAACTGAACAACCTGCTCCTGAGAATGACTACTGGGTAAATAATGAAATGAAGGCGAAAATAGATAAGTTCTTTGAAACCAATGAGAACAAAGACACAATGTACCAGAATCTCTGGGACACAGCTAAAGCAGTGTTTAGAGGGAAATTTATAGCACTAAATGCCCACAGGAGAAAGTGGCAAAGATCTAAAATCAACACCCTAACATCACAATTAAAACTAGCGAAGCAAAAGCAAACAAATTCAAAAGCTAGCAGAAGGCAAGAAATAACTAAGATGACAACTGAACTGAAGGAGATAGGGGCAGGAAAAACCCTTCAAAAAAATCAATGAATCCAGGAGCTGTTTTTTTGAAAAGATTAACAAAATAGACAGACTGCTAGCCAGACTAATGAAGAAGAAAAGAGAGAAGAATCAAACAGACACAATAAAAAATGATAAAGGGAATATCACCACTGATCCCACAGAAATACAAACTACCATCAGAGAATACTGTAAACACTTCTATGCAAATAAACTAGAAAATCTAGAAGAAATGCATAAATTCCTGGATACATACACCCTCCCAAGACTAAACCAGGAAGAAGTCAAATCCCTGAATAGAACAAAAACAAGTTCTGAAATTGAGGCAGTAATTAATAGTCTACTGGCCAAAAAAAGCCCAGGACCAGACAGATTCACAGCTGAATTCTACCAGAGGTACAAAGTGGAGCTGGTCCCATTTCTTCTGAAACTATTCTGAACAATAGAAAAAGAGGGAATCCTCCCTAACTCATTTTATGAGGCCAGCATCATCCTGATACCAAAACCTGGCAGAGACACAACAACAACAAAATTTCAGGCCAATAACCCTGATGAACATCAATGCGAAATTCCTCAATAAAATACTGGCAAACTGAATCCAGCAGCATATTAAGAAGATTTTCCAACATGATCAGGTTGGCTTCATCCCTGGGATGCAAGGCTGGTTCAACATACACAAATCAATAAATGTAATCCATCACATAAACACAATCAATGACAAAAATCACGTGATTATTTCAATAGATGCAGAAAAGGCTTTCAGTAAGATTCAACATGCCTCAATGCTAAAAACACTCAATAAACTAGGTACTGATGGAACATATCTCAAAATAATAAGAGCTATTTATGACAGACCCACAGCCAATATCATACTGAACAGGCAAAAACTGGAAGCATTCCCTTTGAAAACCAGCACAAGACAAGGATGCCCTCTCTCACCACTCCTATTCAACATAGTATTGGAAGTTCTGGCCAGGGCAATCAGGCAAGAGAAAGAAATAAAGGTCTTCAAATAGGAAGAGAGGAAGTCAAATTGTCTCTGCAGATGACATGATTGTATATTTAGAAAACCCCACCGTCTCAGCCCCAAAACTCCTTAAGCTGATAAGCAACTTCAGCAAAGTCTCAGGATACAAAATCAATGTGCAGAAAATTTACTACCATTTGTATACACCAATAACAGACAAACAGAGAGCCAAATCATGAGCAAACTCCCATTCACAATTGCTACAAAAAGAATAAAATACCTAAAAATACAACTTACAAGGGATGTGAAGGACCTCCTCAAGGAGAACTACAAACCACTGCTCAAGGAAATAAGAGAGGACACAAACAAATAGAAAAACATTCCATGCTGATGGATAGGAAGAATCAATATCGTGAAAATGGCCATACTGCCCAAAGTAATTTTGATTCAATGCTATTTCCATCAAGCTAATTATTGACTTTCTTCACAGAATTAGAAAACAAAACTACTTTAAATTTCAAATGGAACCAAAAAAAGAGCCCACATAGGCCAGACAATTCTAAGCAAAAGGAACAAAGCTGGAGGCATCACGCAACCTGACTTCAAACTATATTACAAGGCTACAGTATCCAAAACATCATGGTATTGGTACCAAAACAGATATATAGACCAATGAAACAGAACAGAGGCCTCAGAAATAATGCCACACATCTAAAGCCATCTGATCTTTGACAAACCTGACAAAAACAAGCATTAGGGAAAGGATTCCCTATTTAATAAATGGTGTTGGGAAAACTGGCTAGCCATATGCAGAAAACTGAAACTGGACCCCTTGCTTATATCTTGTACAAAAATTTACTCAAGATAGATTAAAGACTTAAACATAAGACCTAAAACCTTAAAAACTCTAGAAGAAAACCTAGGCAATACCATTCAGGACATAGGCATAGGCAAGGACTTCATGACTAAAACACCAAAAACAATGGCAAAAAAAAGCCAAAATAGACAAATGGGATCTAACTAAACTAAAGAGCTTCTGTACAGCAAAAGAAACTATCGTCAGAGTGAACAGGCAACCTACAGAATGGGAGAAAATTTTTGCAATGTATCCATCTGACAAAGGGCTAATATCCAGAATCTACAAAGAACTTAAACAAATTTACATGAAAAAAAAACAACCCCATCATAAAGTGGGCAAAGAATATGAACAGACACTTCTCAAATGAAGACATTTATGTGGCTAACAAACATATGAAAAAAAGCTCATCATCACTGGTCATTACAGAAATCCAAATCAAAACCACAATGAGATACCATCTCATTCCAGTTAGAATGGCAATCATTAAAAAGTCAGGAAATAACCAATCCTGGAGAGGATGTAGAGAAATAGGAACGCTTTTACACTGTTGATGAGAGTGTGGATGTAGAGAAATAGGAACGCTTTTACACTGTTGATGAGAGTGTGGATGTAGAGAAATAGGAACGCTTTTACACTGTTGATGAGAGGGTAAATTAGTTCAACCATTTTGGAAGACAGTGTGGCGATTCCTCAAGGATCTAGAGCCAGAAATACCATTTGACCAGCAATCCCATTACTGGGTACATACCCTAAGGATTATAAATCATTCTACTATAAAGATACATGCACACGTATGTTTATTGCAGCATTGTTCACAATAGCAAAGAGTTGGAACCAACCAAATGGCCATCAACGTTAGACTGGACAAAGAAAATGTGGCACATATATACCATGGAATACTACGCAGCCATAAAAAGAATTAGTTCATGTCCTTTGCAGGGACATGGATGAAGCTGGAAACCATCATTCTCAGCAAACTAACACAAGAACAGAAAACCAAACACTGCATGTTCTCACTCATAAGTGGGAGTTGAACAATGAGAACATACGGGCACAAGGAGGGGAACATCACACATTGGGGCCTGTCAGGGGGTGGTGGGCAAGGGTAGGGAGAGCATTAGGAGAAAAACTTAATGTAGATGACGGGTTGATGGGTGCAGCAAACCACCATGGCACATGTATACATATGTAACAAACCTGTACTTTCTGCACATGTGTCCCAGAACTTAAAGTATGATTTAAGAAAGAGAAAAAAAATAAAATAAAATAGCCAAGCGGTCAATAAGAAACAAAAATTGAACTCCTGATTGCTTGATGAATTGGGAATGTGACAGGAGGTAAGGCTGCCCTTCAGTATGGGCAGATCAAGAGTTGTCACGCTAAGGAGACTATTCTGCCTAAAATTCTGTGTTACTATTTTGTATTTAAGTATGCTGGTATATTAAAAGTGCACATATTTGAAAAAAAACAGCAACATAAAATCTGACTTTTAGGTTCTAAGATAGACACTAAAGAAGAAGGCTGATGGCTCAGAAAGTCCTATTTTTCCTTTACAGATCATTTTCTTCCTTCTTTTTTTTCTTTTTTTTTTTTTTTTGTTGTTGTTGTTTTTGTTGGGAGCCCACTGCAGACTTTAGTAGCCAAGGGAGAACTATCTCATCACTCTCTCAACCTCCTTAGAGACTTTATTTTTTAAAAAACATTCCCCAGCTAATCCCTGACCTGGTTTGCCTGATCAACTGGGCACACATTCTAAGGTCTGTGCGGAAGTTTGTGTACAATGGCTGTTTCATAATCCCATTTCATTAAAAGAAGGCAAGCTCTGTTTAAATAACATTTCTGGTCCACTCGCTATTCTTGGAGGCACAAGTGGCTATCTCGATGTGTAAATGGATGTGTCAACACCAGGAAGAGTAAATGTTTGGGTGTTCACTACCAGTCTTTGCTTTGGACATTGCTGTTGTTTGCAGAAGACCCATAGGGCAGAGAGGCACTGATTTCATAGTAGCAGCTTAGGATTTCACAGTGGCAAATGACTCTGATGATGTATTATGACACATCCCATACATGAGAAATTATGACTGTTTACATTTTAAAATATATGGGATATTTTTCTATGTTAATCATTTAATTTTTCACACCTTCTTTTCATGGTCTTTATGTTACCTAGGCTTGGAATTGACACCACTTGTTTTTATTTTTTTAATCAGTACAGTTTTCTTCCTTAGACATAAAAACACATCAAGGTAGCTTTTGTAGCCTTCTCATTCTAACTAATGTCATCAGAGGACCCCAGCCAGCAACATCTTTTGATGTAGTGATATGCAGAAATAGATCATTGTACCCAAGCATTATTTAAATCATTCAAAAATCTTCTATATAAAACTGCAATTTAAACTCCAGAAGGTTCACTGGGAATAACAGAAAGACTAAGTTAGAAAGAGACAGACCCGAGTTCTAATCATGGTTCTGCTATAGCCATAGTCATGGTTCTGCTAGAGGCATAGCCTAGAGAAAACTTTTCATGAGCTCAGATTTCTAACTTGTAAAATGAACTAGCTAAATGGATGAGCTCTAAGATCATTTTTAGCTCAAAATTGTATCAAGTGAATTCTTGGTGTCTAAAAGAAACTTGCCCTTATTAAAAGTATCAATTCTACCCAAATTAGCTTTCACTCATTACATTTAAACTATTCCTTTGTATATGGAGTTAAAATAGGAAATTACTAAATTTGTTTGCAAAGATCGGAATATCATTTGTCTATGCAGTTTGACTACTTTAATGTGAAAATAACTTGCAGAACTGCAAACTGCAGAGGAAGTCAGAGTTGATAGAAAATCTCTCGCCTTCTTTTAGGCCCTTCTGCTCAGAGTGTGTTTTTAGAGTTAGGCATTTCACCATCTAGGCAAGAAAAGAAAGAGAAAGCAACCTAATCAAATAGAAAACTCTGAGAAGAACTCTCCTTTCATAAATTAGACTTCCTGTTCTTTACTTGAGGATCTACAGTTTCGACAGAAGCCTTATTGTTTAGTGTAAACTCCCCAACCCCCTTCAGTGAATTTGGGTAGAAAATTAAACATATTTCCCAGGACTTTCACCAAAGTTTATCCCTTATGTAGCACTGACATTTCTTCAAATCTCCTCTAAATATTATGAGAGAAAGAAGTGGCCTTTTGTTTGGAATGCTAGTTGTGACTTAGGATTATCGGCGAAGCCCCTTTGTTTGGGCTTTATTGAAGCATGTCAACAGCTGTCAGCAATAATACTTGCTCCGCCTGCTGCAACGTGATGTATTGATGTGTATACAACAATATGTTATAAATTGAAATAAAATATGCATTTTTTCATAATTTATCAGCATTATGATGGCACAAAAAAGGCAGTCTTATGAATAATACAGAGCTCTTCAGCGGGCATTATGTACTGTAGGTAATAAACGCAGCCTCTCCCCTGGACTGCTGGGAGAGTTGTAGAGCAGAATGCATTAGTTCAGCCATGATAATAAATCATTTTAGTATGTCAGTAGGCCCTGGCTAACTTTTACTCCTGAGGTCTGAAAGGATAGTGTGCCATAAGGTTCTGGATGGTTTCTGAAGTGTTTAGACCGGCTCTGATTCTCCTGGGTAATGTTTTGAGTGAGCGATATGGTTAGATAACAAGTGGCAGTATTTCTCAGGTATCAATATTGTGATGCCTCCTGTTGTTTTATTGCCTGGAGTGGCTGATTTTGTCCTAATTGGAACTGTAGTTCTTCTTTGTATCTCTATTTGCAATATGGTGCAGTGTTTCTTTAAAAAATAAAAGTTGTTCTGTAATATTGTGAAGCTGCTCAAAACAGCTTCACCCTGACTCTTAGTTATCTTTGCATGGATGAGAAATCAATAAATCCTCACTGTTGTTATTTTATCCTCTGAAAAATACGGATACCTTTCTAGGAACTGCTTTTCTTCCTACTACAATGGCCATCGGTTCACCATGACCTCATTTATTTCAAATGGTAGCAACCCAGCCTCATTAGTAGCGAATTTAAATTGATTGTGTAGGATTTAAAGAATTATGTTTACATAAACTTTGTTAAAATATCCAAGCCTTCTGTATGTATTAATTTCTCCTAGGATAACAGCAGGCATAATGGTTTATACATATGTTGACAAGGCCCCATTTTAAATCACTCTTTTGGCTGAGAATATACACCTGAAATTTTAACACATTACAGTTTTCTCCTATGGTAACAAAGATCCAAAAAAAAATTCTAAGAAACACTAGATGGAAAACAACAGCTGCTCTGAAGGAGGTGAGACAGATATTTCATTTTGGCATTATTTTATTATGTTACGACTGTGTAAATGAATTCTGAACAAAACTTCAGCCCTTTCTTTTTGATGCATAAGATTGCTTCCCAACCCTCTGCTGTCTTGAACTAAGTATCCATATATTAAGTTCATCCATGAACAGTTAAGAAAACAGTGATTTGATGCATTCACACAGTACTTTTTACTGCAATGAAATAGTATGACTTATAACTTAACCTCATTTTAAACATTCAAACTAGTTAGAGTCATAAAACTATAATAATAGTACATTTTAATCCACTGGTATATTAAACAATATGGGTGGAGACGTGATTTTCATACAAAAGACTCTGAACTAGTCCAGAAAAATATATGGATTGAAACAGGTGGGAAATAACAGTTCAGGCCCACTGCTCCTTCATGTCCCTGAAATATAAATGCAGGGACTATTAGCAGCAGCACACCAGCTGAGCTGCATGAAGATGGTCAATTTCTAAGGAAACTAGAATTTATGTAATAGAGGGCCTTTTGGACCACATCAGCTTGACTTCATTTTGAAGTAAATATGTAACCAGTGCAGCTTGCAAGGCACGGCATGGCTTTCGCGCATTTCAAATGGCTTGTGTGTGGCCTCTGTTCTGCCCTAGCGGGTCCTCCGAGCTGGCCCCCGCAGAAGAGATTGCTGCAGTCCAATATAGAGATTAGGAAAGCATGAAGCACTATGGAGACAGCAATTTTGAAGACAGATGCCTTCTGTTTGTCTCCAGATTGGGGATAGTGAAGAAAATAGCCGTGCAAAGTTCTTTGCCAATAACTTACCTCTTCCATTTGCTTTGTGAGTGTACCCTAAAGAAAGTGGAATTCTGACTGCATAGTGGATCTCCAGTAATTGTTATGAAAGCCTTGGAAATTTTGACAGCAAGTAGGGCATGCCATCCAATATTAAGCTTAAGGCTATCTACTGATTTGTGAGAAGCCACTGTGTACATAGGAAGGACTGGCGGTGGGCCTTTCCTTTAGGTTCATGTGTAGTTGGAGATTTATTTGATGCTTGAGATCCAATGTGCTTTGGAACAGAATCCTCTTAGCATCCCTACCATAAGCTCAGATGAAAGATGATTTAAAGTACTGTGGTTGGCTAACATGCATTGTTTCTACTTAGGGAAGACAGTTTTTTAATAAAAAACTTTCAAAGCAAAATATCAAATATGCTTTAATAGGGAATTTTATACCTCATTGAGTGAAGGCTTTTAAAAAATTCTTTGATTCAAAACATCTTTTGTTTGGAAAATAGAAATTCTGAAGCTGGTTGCTCTGTGGAATATACTCTAAAAGAAAAGTTAATAGGTCACTGATCTATCGCATTTTCCAGGAAATTCCTTTTTTCCATTTTATTTAGGAAAATGTAAAAGAAACAGAAAATTCCTTCACATATATGAAAAAAAATCACCCTTCGGGAAAATTATACATCTTCATACATAGGTGTTCTAGAGCACACACATTCTGATATATACATGCAAACACTTTAACTTGGAAGAAAGATCTAGAAAAATACAAAATCTAGTATTGATATTACTTAATGAGCTTTCATAGAATAATAACTCTGAAACAGACCATGACTAAACCTATGAGGTATAATTTCATATATTTACCCTAGTCTCAGAAAAATAGGTATTCAACAATCTTTTGGAGAAGGAATAACCGGTCATTTTTCATGGTCTAATGAGGTATTTATTACCTTTCTTGGGTCTGCCATGAATACCCCCTTTAGAAGTTTCAAATTTTTCATGTTCACTTACAAAAATTTACAATTTTCTATGTCTAAGTAATTTGATTCATTTCCTTAAACATTCTTTGAATCCTATATTTATCTCTTTCTAAATTGAACAAAACATACATTTAAATGAGAGAATAAAAGCCTCCTTTTTAAAGATGTGGGATCTATTTTGCTTGCTTCCAAAGTTGCTTTTTAAAAAAAAACATGCTACAATTAATCTTGGGTAATGTAAATTCTAAGATGGAACTTATAAAACACTTTCAAGATGTCTGAATTATGTTATCCACTAGATTATGTGTACTTTTTGCACAGATATAATAAAAAGATATATAAATTTTATTTTACTTGGTTTCTAGGAACATTATGATCATTGAAAGTATTGAATACTTTCTGAGATATTAGTGATCAGAAACACTATTATTTGTTCTAATAAAAAGTGTTTCTGAAGCATAAGATTTAAATGGAAGGGCCAAGAAAGTCATAACCTTACCTTAAATTTGCTTAGGTGAAGGCCTTTGTGAGCATTGTAGCATTTCTTGGATGTAGCTAGAATTCAGTTTTACCCCTAATTTCTTAATTAGTGGCTATATAAACTTCTATATATACTTAAACACTCTGAATCTGTTTTATTATCTGCAAATTGGGAATAATGACTTTCAGAGTTTCTGGAAAATTTGAAAATACTCAATAAATATTATTTTTCTTTATTTACATATCATAAAATCATTATTCATCCTAAGCCTCCCAAGGCCAACAGTGGCCCTTAAACACAGTAGGTGCTCAATACACTATAGACAGGTAATGTTTATAGTTATTAAGTGAGGCCAGAACTACGTGAATCTTGGTTTGTA
The DNA here is from genome assembly GCF_006542625.1 of Nomascus leucogenys. Classification (NCBI taxonomy): domain Eukaryota; kingdom Metazoa; phylum Chordata; class Mammalia; order Primates; family Hylobatidae; genus Nomascus; species Nomascus leucogenys. The sequence continues at coordinate 62,060,396 of NC_044391.1, forward strand.
CTCCTCATATGCTCAAGTTTTATGAACAGGGGTTGTGAAGAGAGTAAGATTCTGAAGGAAATAAGACAGCTTTGTAAACACCATGAGGAGGATCTATGGCAGGGTGGGCAAATCCTGCAGTTACTCATCTCCATAGAGACCACCTAATGTAGTCATTTCATTTCCAAGGAGGCACCCCATTACCTCAAACCTGGTACATGAGATGCAACCTTACTAGGAGTCTCAGCACAGGAACCCTGAGTACCAAACTGGGAGGAAGCCAGGACCAGGATAACTGGAAATCTGCTAGCATTGGGAAAACAGGCTAAAGGATCTGCATCCACCCAGGCTGTGTCTGGCAGTCTTCAGCAGAGGTGAATCAATTAATCAGCAGGCACACAAGCAACAAACAAAGCATGAGTAGCAGGCGTTAGAGAAAAAAGTGGGTCAGGCATAATAGTTCTTAAGCGAGAAAGATGTAATCCATATTTACAACTATGAAGTTATAAATTACAGTGAACAGAAGGACTGAGGAAAATGGGAAGAACAACAGGTTTAAGCAAACAGCTAGAGAGAGTTGTTCACTCCCATCACAAGGCTCAAAAACCTTTATGAAAGGGGAGAATACCGTTCCAGATCTTGGCCTTCTAAGGATCATTATTTGTAGGAAGAGCTGGTTTCATGTTGCTGGACAGCACATGTGTGCAGGAAGTGCAGAACAAGAGAAAAAATGGCAAAGTGCAGAGGTGAGAGAAGGAAGTAATAAGAGCCCTGTAAGAAACGTTCACTTACAAATTTCATTGTGTTTTTGAAGTTACCATGTGAGTTTTTTCTTGATTTGATTCTTACATTTCAGGACCCCCCTTTGACTGGGTTTGTGCTGCCTTTTGCCACTCGTTTGGGTAGAATTAGTGTCTAGAACCCCAGATAGCCCAGGTATTTATTCACTTTTTAAGTACACATGATATCACCTTGGCCATGCCTGGAAGCATGAGACTTCTTTTTAGTTCTTAAAATGACATTCTAAGTACGCTGAAGCATGCTGCTAATCTGTTGTCTTTATTCTTTAAGGAATTTGGAGAAGAACGTTCACTTTAGTAAGATTCAGCAAACCTGGAAAGTATGTCCCAGAGAGTTGTGCATCACACCATTATGAGTAATGTTTTAGACTCTATATTTGACAAAATTGGCTAAGGGTTTTAATAAACAACTCCAAATTCTCACTATTATGCAAAGACCAATGTGAATGTTTCTGGTCAGGCAGCTCTCTTGGGAGGCTCTTTTCTGAGATATGGCTCGGAATTCTGGGGTCCTTGCATTCTGTGGCTCCACTGACATCTTGGAGGCACACGCACCTTGCTTCTGGCTGCTCACTCTGGGTAGGCTGGAAGTGAAAGGGAGACAGGAGGGACGCTGGAGAACAGGTCACTCAGGTTATTTTATGGCCAGTTCTAAAAAAAGTATTTGTGTCTCATACCCACATTCCACCAGCCAGAAGTTAGCCATTGAAGCCCCACCTCAATGTAAGGTGGGGCTCCATGACTAACTTCTGGCTGGTGGAATGTGGGTAGAGGACACGTAATTAATTGTCCTAGGCAATGTAATTTTCCTGGTGCTGATGAGGAAAAAAATATGGACACACATGTAGCATCGTATCTGCCATAGCCTCTATAAAGCTTAGCCCTCTCCACTCAAGTGACTGAGCTAGCTCCTTCCCCACTCCAACCTTCTCCGGCTCTCCCCTACTGCCTGCGCTCCTGCTCTGTCAAGAGCCATCACCTAAATAGCCATAAAGCCAGGGGCTGCCCCCAGCTCTCTCCGCCACTATTAAGAATGAATGTCAGAGCAAAGTGCCAGCAATTTGGCAGATTTCCTTAGAATCTTTAACTGTTCTCCTCCTGTTTTGAAAAAGTAAACTCACCATTAATGCATATCCCTGGTATGTTGTACTGCAAGTAGAGGCAGAAATAACTCATCCTGGCAAAAGGAAATCACCCTGGAAATTACCAGAGGGTGTGACATGGATTATTTAGTGTAATGGCTGAAGGTGTTTTCAGTAAAATGCAGTGTATGCTGTGTTCCCTGATCCCATTTGTCCTCTTAAAATTAATTTCTGTAGTGTTTCACAGTTACCTGTTTAATTATTCATTCTAGATGTCATGGAGAATGATACAGTACTGCAAAATAAAGCCAATAAAACAAGTTTCTAATGCTAAATATCAAAGCTGGAAAATATGACCATTACAAATAAGCAAGAATCTGTCTTCTCTTTTCGTAAGTATTCTACAAAGACATGGCATTCAATAAACAATAGGGTTGCTTGGATTCATTTGAAGATGTTTGCATAAATAGGCTCAGAGTTGTACAGTTATGCTGTTGTGAGGTTTTTGTTTTTGTTTCTTTTTTCCCTCTACAGTTTGTTTGTTTGTATCACAAGAGTACATGTTTCACAGGCAAAATATTCACCTTAAACTTTCATGACACTGAAACTTCCCCTTCTCTTTGCAGTGTAGTGTTTTGGGGGAGGCATGAACTTTCCAAGTCAGGTAGACCTGGGTGCAAGTCCTGCCTTTAACACACTTGTTGTGCAAGTCACTTGCCATCTCACAGGCTGTTTCTCACCTGTAAAATATACTTCCCAATGTTATGATATGTATCAAACTAAGTGCTGTAGAACAAAATCTGAATTTAGCATACTGACTTGCCTCTTTCTTAAGCAGAGATTAATTTCTACTAATAATTTTACATGAACTATAAATGGCAAGGTTGATTTCAATGGATAAAAATATAAGAAGAACAGTATGAAAACTGCGAGGACTTTATGAAGACTCTTAAATGAGGGAAGGGAATTCATTCATTTTAAATATTTAACATTTAAAATTATTTTACTTAAAATAGTATAACAAAGAGAGTACTTTGAAACTAAGTTTCTTTATTAAAATAGAATAGTTTACAACTCTATTACCTTAAACAGTACCTCTTTTTATACCTAAGCTCAACGAATCACATTTTATCAATGAGAACACTTAGAAATTAAGGCAGAGCTTTGCATATTACAAACAGGATTACAAAAACAATTTTCTGAAGTCCTATTGTAAACCTGGAAGATAAGGTTTAAGAGATCTAAGAGATCTCTTCAACAGAAAAACATAGAAGAACAACTCAGGAGGCTAAATATCCTTAACATAAATTCTAAAAGGAGAAAAATTAGAAAATGGAGGAAATTATCAAGTAAATGAACAAAGACAATTTCATAGAGCTGAATAGAGACATAAATCTTCTTCAAAGAGCCTAAAGTCTTCTAGAAAGGGAAATGTGGTCATAGACATGTAAAAAAAAAAACCGCAGTAGCTCTGATTTCTCATCAGTACCACTGCAGAGACAATGGAGCAATCCTTTCAAATTTTGAGAGGTAATGTTTCAAACTGGAATTCCATACCCAGTCAAGATGTCTTTAAATGATAAGGTCAAAGTAAAGACAATCTCAGAAATTCAAGAACTTCAGAAGTTTATCTTCTACTCACCCTTTGTGAAGAAGTCACCTGACGGTGTACTCTGGCCAAACCATCATGAAAATTAAGAAAAGGATTTGAGATATAAGAAACACTGGAAACAATTCATTGAGGTCAATTACAAAGAGTTCCCATATTGTCATCAAATCAAAAATAGTCCCCAGTTTCAGAAAATGTAAAACAAAGAATATAAATTGATTTAACTCAAAGATAAAATTACTAAGAAGCTAGAAATTGTTAATTGTGAAGGCATTTTTTTTCTCTGCAGGACAAAAGAAAGGTAATTAGGAAAGTCAGAAAAAGAACAAATATACAGAAATGCACTATCTCTATACCACCCCCTCACCAAAATTAAACGTTCAAAAACTCCATAAGAAAATAATGGCCTAAATATGAGAGGGGTCTTCAAAAAGTTCTTGAAAAATCTGTATTATGAAAAAATTATGCATGGATTTCAAAATTTTTGGCCACAAAATAAGCTCATATGAATGTGTTATAACATGTCTGAACAGGATCTAGTTTGAGGCACTATGAAGGGTAAGACATCAGTTTCAAAAGAGACCCTATCAGAGCAGCACGAATTCTACTGAAATTGAAGCAAGAACAAACATCAAATGTACGGTGAAGCTTGGGTAGAAGAATGGTGAAATTATGGATGCTTTGCAAAAAGTTTATGGGGACAATGCCCCAAATAAATCAGCAGTTTACAAATGGATAACTTGTTTTAAAAACAGATGAGACAATGTTGAAGATGAAGCCTGCAGGCACAGACCATCCATTTCCTCAAAAATTAAATTTTTTGAGGAAAAATTTCATCTTGCTTGTGCCATAATTGAAAAGGATCTATGGTTAAAAGCAGAAACAATAGCCCATACCATAGACATCTCAACTGGGTCAGCTTACACAATTCTGGCTGAAAAAAGTTGAGCAAATTTTCCACCTGATGAGTGTCAAAATTGTTGCACCCAGATCAGCTGCAGACAAGAGCAGAGCTTTCAACAGAAATTTTAAACAAGTGGGATCAAGATCCTAAAGGATTTCTTCAAAGAACTGTAACAGGAGATGGCACCTGGCTTTACCAATGCAATTCTGAAGACAAAGCACAATCAAAGCAATGGCTACCAAGAGGTGGCTGTGGTCCAGCCAAAGCAAAAGTAGACAGGTCAAGAACAAAGTTCTTGGCAACATTTTTGGGGGGATGCTCAAGGCATTTGGCTTGTTGACTTTAGGAAGGGTCAAAGAACAGTAACATCTTCTTATTATAAAGGTACTTCGAGAAAGTTAGATGAAAGTTTAACAGAAAATTTCCCAAGAAAGCTTTCCTCTTTCCTAGAGAATCCTTCTTTACCATGACAACGTTCCTGCTCATTGCTTTCATCAACAAAGGACAATTTTTCAAGAGTTTTGATTGGAAATCATTAGGCATCCACCTCACAGTCATGATTTGGCTCCTCTTACTTCTTTTTATTTTCTAATCTTAAAAAATCTGTAAGGCTAGGCATGGTGGCTTACACCTATAATCCCAGCAACTTGGGAGGCTGAGACAGTAAGATCACTTGAGCTCAGGAATTCGAAACCAGCCTGGGCAACATGGCAAGACCTCATCTCTACAAAAAATACAAAAATTAGCCAGTCATGTGGCATGTGCCTGTAGTCCTAGCTACCAGGAGGCTGAGGTGGGAGGATCACTTGAGCCCAGGAAATTGACACTGCAGTGAGCCATGATCATGCCACTGCACTCCAGCCTGGGCAACAGAGCAAGACCCTGACTCAGAAAACAAAAACAAAAACAAAATCTGTAAAGGGCATCAATTTTTCTTCAGCTAATAGTGTAAAAAAGACTACACTGATGTGGTTGAATTCCCAGGATGCTCAGTTTCTTAGGGATGAACTAAATGGCTGGTAACATCACTTATAAATGTGTCTTGAACTTGATGTTTATGTTGAGAAGTACAGTTCCTGTTTTTTAATTTTCATCTTTGAATTCCATTTTCCACAAACTTTTTGAAGTCCCCTTGTATAACAAACCAAAATATATCATACTTTTGAGCAGTTGATGGAATGTAAGGAAAAAAACATTTAATTATAATACTAGAATATCTGAATTTTAAATAGGACAGAGATAATAACATTGGACTCAAATAAATTTTTAAAAATCTGACAGAACAAATAAAATCTTTAAGCCAGGGGATAATGTATTTCAAAGGCCCTAGATGTGGCCCTGGTCCTGTCCCTGACCCCAGCTTCACTATGTGTCCACAGGAGTGCTTTCACTGGCGCTGTGACTTCTTACAAGCTAATGTATAAACTAAGGCCTGTTCTCTGAATCTTATTTTGGACCAGTTCTGACACCATTAAAATTGAGGGCAGACAGTAAACTAGTGCTGACTGGCCTAAAAGGTGCTAGGACATTGAAAAAATGGTTCATTAAAATGTAGCCTGTTTACCAAGTGCCACTAGTGGGACATATAAAATATTAGTCTTCAGTGGAAAGGGGAGAATCTTTCCTTCCCCTTCATTCTCCAGCCAACCCCAGTGGAAAACAGCTACCCATAACTTGTGCCCTAAGCCCTTGTCCATGTGATTCCCAAGCACTCAGTCATTTAGTTGGGGTAAAAGAATACAAAAAATTAACCAAACTGATTATTAGGCTAAAAAAGAAAATGCGATATTTAATTATAGTCATCCTCTAAGAGACACAGGAATCCAGAATGGAGAGGAAGATCGATTAAAACAATTTCTAAGCAACTTGGAGAATCCCCTGTTTTAGACTTAGTGCTGTATTAACACAGTGACAGCTTTGAAATCTCCCAAAGTAAATTTGTAACTGTTTATCCATTATCCCTTTCAGGCTCCATTCCTAGTCTGTCCTATAGAATACAGAAACCCATTTATATTTTCTAATCCAAACCTGTGTTTTAAACTTTAATGATCATTTTTATATTATAGAAACAATGTTGGAAATTAAAATTCCCAATAATCTTACCCCAGGGAAAACTCTATTAATAGTTCTTAATATATATGTCAATATATATGTTAATATATAAGTCAAATATATTTTAAGAATTGAACTTTGAAATTGCTCCCAGTGATAATTTGTAGTGCTTGAAGATTATTTTTGTATATTCTCACATTTTGCTATTTGTATAGTATACATTCTTTCCCTGTTTTCCAGGCTAAGAATGTGCTATTCTGGTTGAATAATCCTGCATTAATAAATTTGAAGACTTAACAATACCAAAGCTGCACTGCCACTCAAATTTGCTTTTTGTTTTTAGATATCTGCATATACTTCATCCCCTGTGATACTAGTTTACAGATTTTTAGGTTTCATTTTATTTGCTTTATGAATTTTTTAAAATGATATGCTTTCTGCAGTAAATTTCTTTATAAATTACCTGATTTGGATTGGATGAGAAAAGCTGTCTAATGGAGCTAGGATATAAATTAGAATGAAGTTCAATGTATAAACTAAGGCCTATTTGCTGAAGCTTATTTTAAATTAGTTCTGATACCATTAACATTTCCAATACCATTAAATGAGCCAAACAGGTGAACTAGAACAGTACAGTATCTCCTAGAAAGAAATATAAATGTTCTAGATTATAATTAACATTTGAATTTCTATTATTTATTAATAAGATTTGGGGAGAATATTCTTTTTCTTTGAGAAAGCAATATATACCCCTTCTACACTTTAAAGTGGTTTAGTGGTGATCAGTTCTCTAAGGATTCACTCTCTCATTGCTGTTAGAGTGATGTGTGATCACTGCATCCCCTTTGGCCTTGTTTTCTAATTCCTATTATTCTGCGGCCCTTTGTTTTCTGATGTCATCCACGGAGTGCTGTCTCAGACGCCCATGCCAGAGTTGCTCCATGCATTCTTCAGTTAGAGCAATAAGCAGGCAGTGAGCCTAGGTTCTTGGAGGAATTCTTCATTTTACAACATTCTAGGGCAAATAATTATTAAAAATAAAGAGAGCTAGCCATTTTATCCAGCTGCTTTAAGCCCTAAAAATAACCAGTCAAAAACTTTCTCTGAAATGTTCTTGTTTGTGGTTTCAGAGAGCAAAATGAGAGAGAGAGAGAGAGAGAGAGAGAAATTGAAAGTTTCTGCAATTAAGCCTTGGTCTGGACACTCTTTCTCAATGAGTAGAGTTAGACTTTTCCTCTCTTTTGTAATCCAATTAAATTATCAAGATTTCTTGAATCCCAGAATGCTTCTGTTGGACACACAATTTGTGTGTAGTTTATTTTAATTATTGGTTCTGAGTTCACATCCAAGTTGATGCTAGCTATTTTCTTGCCCAGAATTCATTTATTTTATAATCTCCTGTTTTTTTAGGCTTAGATGACATCCTTATAATCTTTCTTTATAGTGACACTATTCAGAGACAAAATTGCTATTCCCTTTTATCTGCTGGTTCTTCTAGAGTAAAACTTTCAGAGTAGTTGTTCAGATAATAAAATTATTTTAATTTAATCTTATGGGAAACAACTGTAAATAATCCTACTATGTTTTTACTTTATAAAATTGAGTTAGTTTTCAAAGCATATTTCACTGTGTATTTGTGTTTCACAAGAACAGACTCAGCAATTTCAGTCACTAAAAGCCATTTAAGTATATTTATATATTAAGATATTACACAAGTTATTTTTTATCTTTGTACTGCAATAATAGTTGATAGATAATACTATTTTATGATGCTTTCATGAACAAAGTTTCTTTCAAAAATACATGCATGTCACCATCCCCTATTAAAAATAGACTTAGTGCATATATATTTATTCAATTGTTTGTCTATTTTGATCTCTGAGTATCTTCTACTGGTATTATTCCAAGATAAAGCTGATAATATTTATGAATGTACAGATGTATTTATTTGTGTCATATTTTATATAATGTATATTGTTATGTCATCTTTAGGTATATGTTACTGATAAGTACATTCTAAAATGGAAAATATTATGTAACAATGATAGCAGTGTTACATTGCTTTTGCATAGCTCTTATAGCTACTCTTTTAATATACATTTACTTTTGTCTTCCAAAAATCTTCTGAAATAAGTGTATTTATAATTATGCACCTTTGTTTTTGAAAACAAATGTACTATGTCAATAAGTGATATGCCAAAGTCCCAACTCATGATAAATTTAGTACTACAATTAACACAGTTTTCCTGAATCACAGTTCAATATTGTTTCAAATGCAGATATTAAATAACAGAATTAAAATAACTCTTCATTATATTTTGAGATATATATGTATAACATTTTTATGGGAAACAGTTTAATAAACTGTCTGGCACACCCAGAAATGTGTCCAATTAAAATCAAACACGTTAGAAATATTTCATAATATGTTGGTTTTATTTTTTCCCTTGTGATCATTATCTCTTCTTTGAGAAATGACCTCTAATAGAGATATTCATTTGGCCTCAGGATATGTGTACATTAAGGAAAATAAAACCTCAAGCGTTCTCCCTATTATATCCATAAGATATTTGTCAAATATCCCTAGGGCCTTTCACATACTGGTCAGCTGTATCCAGAGATCATTATGAAAACTTCCTGTAGTTTTACAATATAACTTTGTGATTTTTCAGAGCTATTATATCTTCTAAGACTTCCTTGTGTTTTATGGAAAGCTTCAGGGAAAATAAATATGTCTTTCTAGACCCAGAACTTGAAATGACAGTGGACTCAAGAGATCAAGGTTATCAAAACAGGAGTTCTGTGTTATGGCTTCTGTTTATCTGCAGGAAAGCAGCCAAGGTGAAAGGGGTTGTTGTTATTTTTAAAGTACTGGATTATCTATAAGGGGAATTTCTTATCATTATAGATTATTTTTGTTTCCAATTCTAAATGTTGACCTTATTTTTGATATCATCTCTGTCCTTTGGCAGTTATTAGCTTATGGATGATCGCTGGGAAATATCCACAAACTCATACACTCTTTAGGTTATTGTGAATATTTGGCTGTTTGCTTTCAAAGGGGGATGGCGGAAGAGGCAGAAATGATGAGAAAGGAAACACAGACAGACATCATGCCCATTTGAATATATTCTTTTCTTCCAGATACGCACTGTGAGGATCTCTAGTGTTTTACGTTTAATACATTTAGCTTTTCTCAAATTTTCAATGTTTGAAAATTCCCTTTGTTATTCTGCAGAACAGTGGAATAACTGTATTATTGCCATGATGAGGACTGTTGTTTCTACTTTAGGTATGTAGCAAATGAAATACGACTATGAACAGATTTCATGATCTTTATATAAGATATAAGGATATAAGGATAAGACATAAGGATATAATCCTTATAGAAGAATGAAATCACATTATTGGGATTCTATGTCTTTCTGTACATAATTCAGAAGTTTTTAATACCTTACTAAATTCAAGAGCTTATTGCACTTAATCATACTACATATTGTAACCTCCCAAAAAAGATAATGCTAAATCTAACAGCTATTTTATAAGCTGTTTGCTTTCCAAACAGCTATTTTATAAGCGATGCTTTCTCTTGCTATGCTTGCGGCATAGCAAGAGAAAACAAGGTTAGATAGTGGCTGGCAGAATTTAGGTATCAGGATGCCTGGCACCAAAATGTGGATGGAAAGAGCCTGGGATTTGCTTGAGTCTCACAATTCTAGATTTGGGATCAAACCTTCACAATTTTAGCCATGTGGTCTCAGGCAAGTTATTTTGCCTTCTTGAATCTCACATGGCTCATCTCTAAAAGTGACCTGGTATTAATTTTCAAATTTGTTGATGTCATTATTTAAGATAATGCATTTTAAATATCCATCCCAAGTCCATAATATAGTATTGGTTAAATAAGCTTTTCTCCTCTGTTTTCAATTATAACATTAATAGAATGTTTGTGTATGTGTGTATGCTTGTGTGTATATGTGTCTGATTATATATGTGCGTATGCATACACGCATGTGTGTATATAGATGTTTATATGTGTGTATATTTTTGTATGTACATACATACAGAACTACTGAGAATATTTAGACTGACCTCAAATATAACATTTCTTTGAAGTTTGTTTAATCTTAAAAATTCGTGTACTTTTGTATTTCTACATTATTATATATTTTATTATTAAAATAATATAGCCACAATCACCACTTTTTAAAATGAAATTGTCCACTCCAAAAGATAATATTGATATTGTAGCTTCTTGTGCATTTTGTTCACCAAAGTATATCCAAGGGAAGGGGTGTACACCCCAGTTTTTAAAATACAACATCAAGTGATATTTCCAGGATGTTTTGTGTGCAGAATTTTTCTTAAGATATAATGATGTACAGGATTAAAATGTAAGGATACTATTGAGAACCACGTGCTCTTTATATACCTCTCATAGACACTTAAATTGTTCTCTAGGGAGTGGGTTATAGAATCAGATTCATAATCCAGAAAGGAAGTTAAATTGTTTCATTCATGCCGAATTTGCACAGTGCGTTTTGGGAAAAGAGTTTCTTTATATTGTTAAAAATTCTTCATTTATTCAATGAGATGTCATGGCCTTATAGAAATGTTTTCTGCATATCATTTTTTATAACTCTTAGTTTATCAATTGTTAATTTTACACTCCTCCCCCATCCTTAATGGATGACATGAGATGTACCTAATCTAAGTGAACCTTAGAATCTAAGGGTATCCTAAAGGGTAAATCACATTATAAATTTTTCTGTCCAGGAGAATACTATTTTAGTACTGGCCTGATTTCATATATATATATATATGTGTGTGTGTGTGTGTGTGTGTATATATATATAACATATTATATATATGAAATTACATATTTATATATAATTGAAATCATATGTATAACATATCATATCTATGAAATTATATATTTATATATAATTGAAATCATATATATAAAACATTATATATATGAAATTATATATTTATATATAATTGAAATCATGTATATTATATATGAAATATATATTATATATATATGAAATCAGGCCAGGACTAAAATATATATATATATACATATAAAATACACACACACACACACAAACATACTCTACTCAGACACTCTTGTGTTGAAAATCTAAAAGCTACAAGTATTTAGTCCATAATACCGGCCCTAGTACTGATAGAATGGAGTCAGTGAGCCTTGGCACACATGATCTGAAGAATTACCCACTAGAAGTACATGATCTCATGGCAGGATAAAGACGGTCTTCAGGGAGACTCCACAGCAGTTACAATGATTACTACAAGCCTTCTATTTTTATAACGTTGTCAGTGTTGGCCAGTAAATCAGTAAAACCACCAGTCAGACCATGTCCTCGGCGAAATATGATGTGGCATAATTTCAAAGGAGATTTTTAGAGAAAACCCTCCTGAGTCCTTTGTGCTAAGTGCACAAGGGTGATTTCCAGCTGGCCTGTGGTTTGATCACAGTTATGTACGATCTCATGCCTACGGGCTTCGCAGAAGTTTTCTCTATCTATGAACCATATTCTAAAACTTTTGCATCTCTACATAGGCCAAAGGCTGCATACATCTAATTATAAAAGATGATGTTTAGAAATAAAAATACTGAAGAACTCGCCTCTTTCCTCCGGAAATCTCACGTTCAGTTAGGTTTCCACAAGACTTCATCTAGCTAAGCACTCCATATAATGTTTTATTTAAATGTTGGAGGAGCTATGTCTGATTTGTCTTCATCTTGCTTACTTGAAAATAATGCCAATACTGTCAGTATTCAAGCATGTGATTGAAAAGATTCTTGCAGACCTGTGGCATGCACCTAGCCTTCCACATGTCCACCAAAAAGCTGGTTGCCTTCAATTATGTGCTTTTGCTTTTTCAGACTTGCTAAGATCTGAGTATGCTCAGAGTTCTGGATACATTAGGGGGCAGATTCTTTATTGTCACTCTGTGTGACTGGAGAACTGGGGAGGTTGTTTATCGCAGACATGCAAGTGCATGACCTCAGCTTTTGTAATTCATTTGACTCTTGTTTTAGTACCTACTGTGAATAAGACGCAAACTCTGGGCTCAAAAATCTCATGCTCTAGGTAAGGAACACAGACAGATAAAGATATTATGAGACTAGAGCAGCTTTCCCTGAGGAGGTCAGAAAATCCTTCACAAAACCTGAAAAATTCTGTCTTGAGGGATAAATGGGAGTTTGCTGGGTAGAGAAGGTGAGGAAATGCATTCTGGTGGCATATAGTCTCAAAGCGTGGAAGAGTATGCTGTTTACATACTTTCGAGTTTACAAAGTGCTTTCCTATATGTCATGTGCTTTAATCATTCACCAGCTTTGTATGATATCAGATCAAAAGGAATTAAGTGATTACACAGTCACCGGAATAATAGGTATGAGACTAGAGTTTGAATTAATCTATTTCTTCCTTGATTTAGTGCCTATCTAAATCTAAAAACTAAAAATAAACCTTGATTTCGTGCTTATCTCAAAGCAATGTTTCTCAAACTGTTTTTTAAATGATCTTCACCTACGAAGCTTTTTCCAAACTTTCCCCCACTCAGTGCTCTCTTCCCAGGAATTTCAATACCTCAGATATATCATATATTTGTTTTCTACTTCAGCCTTTTGGAAGGCCACAAATCATTGTAAGAGCTAAGATTTCTTCAACCCCTTCTTAAGAAACAAGTTTTCCTACACTGAAGGTGATATCAACCCCAATGAGAACGCATGCTTTAGAGATATTCTGCCAAATGCTAGAGATATAAAAATGAATAGGATATGCTTCCCTTTCTAAGTAAACTCAATGACTAATGGATAAGAGACGCAAGCAAACAAATCATTTCAATAGAGAGTAGTGAATGCAATAATAGAAGAATTCAGCAAGCACAGAATGCATAAGACATTGCCTTCCACTTTGGCTGAGGGCAGTTAGAGGAGACGCCACAATCTTCCTTCATAAACATACTACATAGCTGCATACTGCATAACATACTTCATAAACATACTACATAACTGCATACTGCATAACATACTTCATAAACATACTACATAACTGCATACTGCATAACATACTTCATAAACATACTACATAACTGCATACTGCATAACATACTTCATAAACATACTACATAACTACATACTGCATAACATACTTCATAAACATACTACATGGTTGGATCTTGCAGTATGGGAATATGACTACTAGGCGGGTTAAAAAGAGCACAGCATTGCAGACAGGCAAGAACAGCAGATTAAAAGGCAAAGGTGGTGTAGCAGCTGGGCCAGTTTTGGAGTCTGCAAAGAAGTTAGGAGGAGAGGAGAGGCTGGGAGGTATTGGGCTCATGACACAAACTGCAAGAACAGACTGGCAGTAGAGGGGTGACATTATCGGTTTTGTGTTAGAAAAAGCATTCGGGTGTTTTGCTTCCTATTCAAAGTGGCTGAGGAAAGCCAACACGTTTCACTCTTTTCCCTCCTGCTAAAATACTGTTGAACTTACACAGATACAACAAATCTACTGCATCTTTGGAAATCTGGATGGATGCCATTAGTAAACCAGAAACAGTGAGAAAACTTGGGAAGACTTAGGAAAACAAGTGGATTAAAACACTTAGAACAGTGCCAAACATGCAATAAGTACTATTAAGTGTTAGTTATTTATCTCAATCAACTCGAGTGGCTATAATAAAATACCATAGACTGGGTAGGTTAAACAACTGATGTGTATTTCTCACAATGCTGGAGGTAGGAAAATCCAAGATCAAACTGCCAGAAGATTTGGTATCTTGTGCGGGCTGCCTTGTAGGTGGGTCCTATATGGCAAAGGTAGTGAGGGAGAGGGGTCTCTTCATCTTCTTACAAGGGCACTAACCCCACCATGGTCACTCCATCCCCAGGACCTCATCTGAACCTAATTACCTCCCAAAGGCCCTACTTCCAAATACCATCACATTGACGATTAGGTCTTCAGCATATACATTTGTTTGGGGGGCGGGGGAACATGAGCACCGAACCAATAGCATTCTTCCCCTGGCCCTACACAATTTGCGTCCTTCTCATACATAAAATACGTTTGTTCCATCTTGACAATGTTAAGACAAAGGTCTTAAATTATTCCAGCATCAACTTTTAAGTCTAAAGTCCAGAGTCTCATCTAAATATCATCTAAGTCAGAAGTGGTTGAGGCTCAAAGTACAATTCCTCTGGAGGCAGAAGTCCTCTCCAGCTATAAACCTGTGAAACTAGTAAGTCATGTGTTCCAAAAACACAATAGTGGGACAGGCATAGTACAGGCATTCTCATTCCAAAAGGGAAAAATCAAAAGGAAGAATGGGTCCCAGATAAACCTGAAACTTAACAAGGCAAATTCCATGAGATCCTAAGGACTGAGAACAATCATTATTGGTTTAATACTCAACCCTCCAGGCCCACTAGGATGGCAACATTGTCTCCACAGCTCAGGGAGCCACCCCTCAAGCAGTGGCTCTCTGTGGTGGCCCTGGCTATACTATGGCTCTGCTGGGCAGGGATTACACCCACATGGCCCCAGGCAGCCCTGCCCCACGGCTTTGACCAGAGACTGTCAGGTCTGTTGAAACTGAGGTGGTGGCCCTGATGATCTCTGAATTGCCTTTGGGGCCATTCTTTCCTTTTCTTGAAAAATAGCACAAATTTGAAGCTGAATGTTTTCATTGCCGTGTCCTGTACAGTCAAAGAACTCGGACAGCCATCCTTCCATTCCATCTCCCTCCATCCCCTTCAGTTCTAGCTGGCAATGTTTCGACTGGGGTGGATGATTCGGTCCATAGTTCACAACTCTACTAATCTTTGTATCCAAAGGTCAGTCAGTCACACCCTTACTGTTCTCTTCTGAGCATGCTTTCTCATTTTTCGCAATACAGATAGGCCGAGAATTCTCCAAATGTTTAAGTTCTGATTCCTTTTAGCTTAACAATTTCTTCTTCAATTAATTTCTCTCTTCTTGAGTTTTGCTAGAAGCAGTCAGGAGAAACCAAGCCACTCCTTCAACACTTTCACTCCCAAGTCCTGCCTTCTACAAAACACTAGAACACAAAAACAATTCAGCCATGTTCTTTGCCTCCATATAATGAGGATCACCTTTTCTTCATTGTCCACTAAGATGCTCCTCATTTCCATCTGAGACCTCCTCAGAATGGCTTTTACCATTTACATTTCTACCAACATTAGGGTTGTCATGTCAGTACATGATTATTTTCATATTCTCTAATAGATGAAAGCTTTCTCTCCAGCTCTCTCTTTCCTTTCTGAGTCCTCATCAGAATCACCTTTAATAATCCCTTTATGGCAACCCTGACATTTTCTATCATGCACCTTGAAATGAGCCTGTATTCATCACCTAGTTCCAAAGGTGCTTCAAGATTTTTTTCAGTATTTGTTATAGCAGCACCCTATTTCTCAGTACCAATTCCTATCTTATTCTGCTTGGGATGCCACAGTAAATACCATAGACTAGGTAGCCTAAACAAAAGATACTTATTTCTCACAGTTCTGCATGCCGAGAAGTCTGAGATTAGGGTGACAGCATGGTTGAGTTCTGGTGAGGGCCCTCTTCCTGGCATGCAGATGGCTGCCTTCTCATTATATATCTGTACACTACCTCTTCCCATGACCTTTCTTTGATGAGTGCTCAGGGCAAAAGGGCTCTGTCTCTCTCTTGTTCTTCTTAAAAGGGACTAATCCCATCACAAGGGCCCTACCTTCATGGCCTCATTGAAACCTAATTACCTTCCATAGGCCCCACCTCTGAATACCATCACATTGGAGATTAGGGCTTCAACACAGGCATTTGAGAGGGACACAAATGTTCAGTCCACAGCACTATTATTTAATAGGCATAGTTAAGAGGCCATAAGTAAAGCAAGAGATGAGGAGATCCTTACATGAAGAAGGAACTTTGGAGAGCCAGACATTTTTTTTTTTTTTTTTTGGTAATCATTTATTTGTATTATACCACAGCAGCTTCACAAAATGTGAAAATTTTTTCTTATCACATTTCTTCCAGAACAATCTTTTCACTTTTGATTACATGTGAAATCCACTCTTGATTACATATGAAAACATATTTGGTCAATTTGAAATCATAATACTTTACACGTACTGATACCTTGTGATGTGTCAACCATTGGTATAATAGGTATGTTTTATAGATATTATTTCATCTAGATCTATACATCACTTCTGTGAGATTATTGCTGTTATTTTGCCCACTTTATATATGGAACAAAAAAACAACAACTTTATATATGGAACAAAAAGCAAAAACTAAAGCTTAGGTTAAGTACTTTTCTCAAGTACCTGCAGTTATTAAGTGGTTGAATTTAAAATCATGACTCCATAACCACAGCCCTTCAATACCTGTAATTCTGATGTATATATATTATTACTTTCTAACATTCTAACATCAAAAAATAATTTTTTACTTAAAAATTCATAACGTTTCTATATTATTTTTAGTTATTAACATTTTTCCCTTTACCTTTTATTAAGGTAAAACTAAAAAAACTAATTCTGGCCTCATGGATAATATACATGTCTTTGAGAAATGGAAAAGGTAAAAGCATTAGTATTTATTGTCTGTCACTATGTACAAGACCCAGCAGTGTACTCTTTCCTATATCCTCTCATTTAATTTGCACCTTGACTTGTGACGTGACATTAAGATCCTTAAATATCAGTTGAGGAACCTGAGATTTGAAGATGTATAGCTCTCACTTTTTTATATCACATTATTCATATGTGTAAAAAGTGTTTACCTTAGCATTCTATGTTTGAAAAAAGTGAGTCAGTTGTAAACTAGATTATAATGTCAGAAGCAAGAAGTCTCAGGAAGCAATACCAAAGATGAAATCCTGAGACAATCTCAAATTCCAAACTGAGCACTAGAAATAAATCTCATATTGTCAACTTGATTGTCTTTATAAATAGGAGAAAACAGAAGTTTAGACAATGGCAAATGTCAAATAACCCAAGAATATATTTATATCTGATTTTAAAAGCTTTGGGGTTTATGTGTTTGTGTTCAAAAAGAGCATGTACTTATATTTGAATACTTAAGTGACAAATATTCTGGAAATTGTTTTTGAGGAAAAGAGTTTACCCAGTGAAGTTAGATTCATATTGTTTGTTTTTATACTTTACATAGTATTCTGGGAATAAAGAATATTATTCATTATTTTCTTCCTAAGAAACCATTATGCAGAATGTGATTTATCACACTCATAAATATGTTTATAATAAATTACCTCAATATATTTTATGTTCACATTTCCATTTGGGAAAAGAAGCTTATATTCCTATTTAAAACTATACATAAAATAACTTCCAGACCCAAAAAGACCCAAAATGAGAGACCTAGATTAAAGACCTACAATACTCTCCTCAAAAACAATACTATGAAAGTAGTAGAAGAAAATACAGGATCTGATGTTTCATATACTTTCAGTAGGGAAGGCCTTCCTAAGCACCACAAGAAACCTAACTTGAAACTTGAAAATTCTAAAAATAAAAGTAACCATCTCAGTCAGTTTTGTGTTTGCTATAAACAGAATACCATAGACTGGCTAATTTTTAATGATCAGAAATTTATTGACTCACAGTTCTGGAGGCTGGATAGTCTAAAATTGAGGGGCCAGCATCTTGTGAGGCTTTCTTGCTGTGTCATTCCATGGCAGAAGGACTGAGAGGGAAAGAAAAAGAGACAGATAGAGAGAAAGAGAAGGGGGCTGAACTTGTCCTTCTATAAGAAACCCTTATAAAGTCTGAGATAACAGCATTAATCCATTCACTCCACCCTCATGGCCTAATCATCTCTCATTAGGCCCCACCTCCCAACATTGTTGCATTGAGAATTAAGTTTTCAACACATGCTTTTTTGGGAGACATAGTCAAACCAGTAACTATAAGTAACATGAAAGTTAAAAATATGACTGTTAGAAACTATCTGCATGATAAATAACAGATAAAGTTAATGGCTGTAATATGTAAAGACTTGATATAAATAAATAAATAAATAAATAAATAAGAAAAAGTTAAATGATCCAATAGAAAATGAGGCAAAGCTAGCAGCATCAGGTAATACTGAATAATGGTAAAAAATATTTTTAAAAAATATTTCACACTAATGATCAAATAAATGGAAATTATTGGTTATCAGACTGACAAAAATGAACAGAATATATACAATATCCAACACAGTTGTAGAAAGAAAAAGCAAGCTATCTCTTTTCACTATTTGAGAGACTGCGTCCTTTCTTTTTTTATTTTTATTTTTTTTTTGAGACAGAGTCTTACTCTGTCACCCAGGCTGGAGTGCAGTGGTGTGATCTCGGCTCACTGCAACCTCTGCCTCCTGGCTTCAAGTCATTCTTGTGTCTCAGCCTCCCGAGTAGCTAGGACTACAGGCACATGCCACCACACCCGTCTAATTTTTGTATTTTTAGTAGAAACAGAGTTTTGCCTTGTTAGCCAGGCTGGTCTTGAACTACTGGCCTCAAGTGATCCACCCGCCTTGGCCTCCCAAAGTGCTGGGATTACAGGTGTGAGCCACTGCATCCAGCCTTGTGAGGAACTTTCATTTGTGTTTGTGTGTGTGTGCATATATTTAAAGTGTTACTAAAATTCGCACATTATCAATGTCCATTGGGGACTAAAAATAATAAAGTGATAGGTTTTACATGTTAACAATCTGTAGAATTTTCTAAAGATTATATCTCACTCTTAACCTCATCCTCCCTTTTTTTTTTCACCTTGTGACTTTCAGTATTAAAGAGCTCTATTCAGTTGCTCTTAACCCTTCCACACTTGCAAAGAGTAAAATTTAGCCTCGATCACAGTTTCATTTGCAAGTGCTATCCTTAGGACCTAAGTACATTATAACTGCATTGATGGTTCCATTATCACAGCTTGACCATGCCAGGCTTTATACTGTTGCTAAGTAATCAGTGTCAATTGTTGCTCTTGAGGATGAAGGACAAAATATTTCTTAAGATAAAAGGAAAGCTTTACAAAAAAGCAAAGGCTACTTTTTTCCCCCATGTTACCCTATTTCTAAAACACTACCATGTTGTAATATTTTATTCATGAGACAAATTCTTACAAATATTTTGTCACTTTCTTTAGTAACTTTACCTTAGAATCCATTTACATTTAGGGCAAGTGGTTCTAACAAACATAAAAGGGTTTTTTGTATGTTCGTAAAGTTCATATAGGATTAAGGGAAATACACAGATCTAAGAGTTAAATCTCATGAGTATAAGAAAGTTCTACTATCAGCATTCTCTGATCTAGAATGTAAATTAGGTCTTCTAATATTGCATTTACTTCAGCACAGATAACAACCATTAAAAAATCTTTTTCATATCTGCAAAACTCTTATTGCACCAAATCATCAAAAATAGATGAAAGCATTAAACAATTTGATTATCCTTGTCAACAATTTAGGACGCTATATAATTTTTCTCCAAAACTAACACTCTGGTACCACATCATTATATAGATTCATTTGGTTTTAATAAATTGTTTAAAAACCACACCAGTCAATAAATATATATGTTGGGTATGATGTCTATGCTATAAGAAAAGAGAATTTTTTTTTAGAAAAAAACAATATCCCTGTTAAAGTCTTATGTGGGGGAAATTATGCCTTTGCCTATGAAAGTTAATCAGCAATACACAATATAGGAGTTCAGAATGAGGCAGTGTGATGTCACATGCTGGAATTTTCAGGATGTAGAAATACCTGTTTCACATCAGTAAGTTCAGGTGGGCCTGAATATCTGTAATTTTAAAGGTCCACAAAGTGATTGATTTTACTGTGTATCCTGGGTTGAGAGCTACTGCATTCAATAATGTTAAGACTGAAATATCAGGAATCATTGTAATGAAATTAGAAATTATGTCATTAGTACTTCAGGGACTTGACTTCCCAAATTTCTGCCTGCTCTTACAGAACACAAAATGTCTTCACACAATGTCAAACTTCAGTTGATTATATTCAAATTTAAAAATATGTATGAATCATTGACTGTTTTACTTGCTGTATGAGTTATTGATGCTCTGTAGAAACAGAAATACATTTATATCAGGTGTAAAAATGTGTGCATTTGACAGAGACTTGACAGGTATCGTGTGACTTTTAAAAGAAAACATGATAGAAAATGATTACATGTATTACAAAAGAATGCTTAGCTTTATAAAAAAGTTATTGCAATTTCTTTTAAACATAGTGCAGATAAAAATATCTGACTTGAAAAAAACTTTTTTCTTTTTAAAAACAACATTCTTTGCTGCCAGTGATTTGGCATAGTACTTTTTATAGCTACCAGGCAGCTGAGTGAGAGGAAAGCTTAGGTTGATCCTGCTGCTAAAATCATGTTTTTCTCAGTCGGTGTTAGGGTTCTTCTTCTACCATGCCCAAATACTAAAACTTAAATAGTATTACTTAAAATACATGTGCACAGTGCATTCCATTTTGTCCAAAGTGTCTTCATGATCATTATATTTCATTTAGGGTTTCTATTTTTTTCTGAGTATTTTTATATTTATGAGCAGCTTTCCCTCTGCCAAACTGCTTTTATGGGGAAGAAAAAAACACATATACACATTTCGAGTTTCTCTATGGCAAAAAGAGACTTCCAAAATCATTCCACTGAACTTAGAATGTGGCAAACGTTGGGTTTGTTCTTTTTTTTTTTTTTTTTTTTTTTGAGACGGAGTCTCGCTCTGTCACCCAGGCTGGAGTGCAGTGGCGTGATCTCGGCTCACTGCAAGCTCCGCCTCCCAGGTTCACGCCATTCTCCTGCCTCAACCTCTCCGAGTAGCTGGGATTACAGGCGCCCGCCACCACGCCCGGCTAATTTTTTTTTGTATTTTTAGTAGAGACGGGGTTTCACCGTGTTCTTTTAATAAATCCAGGTCTTGTAGTATCTTCATTTGCTCACTTGACTTTGCCTATCTGTACATACTCTGCTTCTGAGGCTGGGCGTGTGGCCTTCTGTATTAGTCTGTTCTCATGCTGCTAATAAAGACATATCCGAGACTGGGTAATTTATAAAGGAAAGAGGTTTAACGGACTCACAGTTCCATATGGCGGGGAGGCTTCACAACTATGGCGGAAGATTAAGGAAGGGCAAAGTGACGCCTAACATGGCAGCAGGCAAGAGAGAACACGTGCAGGGGAACTCCCCTTTATAAAACCATCAGATCTCGTGAGACTTATTCACTATCACGAGAACAGCACGGGAAAGTCCTGCCCCCGAGATTCAATTACTTCCCGGCAGGTCCTTCTCGTGGCACATGGGGATTATTACAATTCAAGGTGAGATTTGAGTGTGGACACAGAGCCAAACCATATCACCTTCTTTTCTTCTTTATATTCTGTTCCCAGGCAATTTCATTCCCTCCTGCAGCCCCTAGAGGCTGGCAACTCCAGTGTCCATTACGGCCAAATCACACTGCCCTTCTTAGTGTTATGCCCAGAAATTCTGACTGTCCACCAGGCATCTCCATCTGGATGTCTCATAAGCAACATAAACTCAGGACACTTACTGCCTTATTTCCACACTCTTCATTCCCCCTGTATTATCCATCTATGTGAACTGGAGCATTATTCATACCATCTTCCAAACCAGAAATACAAAAATTATCCTATTGATTTAGAACCCCAATCTTAAATGCCTCTTAAATCACCCATCACATATTCAATACTTACTCCTAACCCTTTTGTAAATCTCTTTCCTCCTCATTCCCACTGTGCTACCACATTAGTTCACTGCATTGCCGTCCTTCATATGTTACAAAAGATTTAAAATTTTCCTTTCCAACTCCACTTTTTCACCCTCCCCAATTTTCCTTTTGCCATTGTAAAATGCAAATATGCTTTTATTATTTATTTGCTCAAATTAAAGTATGCCTTACTGCTTTGAACAATGTTCAAACTCACAAGTTGCTCTTGCTGGCAAACCCAGCTTATCTCCAGCAGACTGGTACTATTGGAAAGACCCATGTGGGTCATTCTGCTGTACCTCTGCTCATTTGTCCTGGTGCTGAGAAGGCCCCATCCCTTTCAGTCTCCCCAGCTTCCCTGAGAACTCCACTTTTCAATCTTCACTAATAGGCACCTCTGTTGAGATGCCTTTCTTGAGTCTCCAAGAGAAGGAATTCTTCCTCCTCACTGAGCCCCATCCATGGACATCAGCCATAGCACCTGTCCATCACATTGCTGTGTGAACTTGTCATAAGTCTGTCCCTCCAATAGACCAGGTACAACTCAGAGGCAGGGCAGGAGGAAGTGTTACATCTACTTTTTATTGCCAGGTACAAAGTCAGCATTTAGTGATTTTTGAAACAATGAATGATTTCGAACACCTTTAATTTCATTCTACCATCTGTATTCTCCAAATCTTGGTCAATTGTGAAGAGAAAATTGTTGAAGGCTGTGTTTTGTGTGTATCTGTGTGTATAAACTGAGAGTAATGGGCTTCCAATGCCTTTTGTCTTTATATCAGAAGATAAATATTTATTCATTCTTATGTGTTAGAAAACAAATCCTTTGAGACCACCTATTACATCTTGCCTTGGAAATTACCACTTATTGTTAATCATTTGATGACTCTATAATTAGACAAGCTCCAGAAATGAATTCAGGTTTTATTATTGTAAGTATGAACAGCTTTTAGGTAAGGATAACCTGTAGTAAGTAATTGTGTTTTCTCAATACCCTCCTATTCTAGCTGACCAGATGCTGTCAAGTTCTTTTCATAAGTGATCCCTATAGAAGTTGAATTTGGTTTATCATCACAGCAAGTTAAGTTTCTGATCCTCCAACCCTATATTTTTCCCTCCTTTCCGTTCTCATTCACTGAGGATCAGCTAAGTATTAGGCAGTCTCCTTAGTACTCATGATATCAAGACTAGTTCACAGTCCCTATCATAGAGGTGGTCACAGAACAAAGACTTTGAAAATTACAATACACTGTAAGTAGTACAATTTAAAGATGTAGAATATGCTGTGGTAGCATAGTCCAAAAAGTGTCTATGAAGGAGTCTGGAGCCTTCACCAAAGAGGCTGCATTTTAACTGAGTCTTGAGTATTGAGTAGAAATATCCCAAAAGGAAGAAGGAAGAGGGCAATTTCATGCATGAATAAAAATGTAGACATCAAAACGAATGTGGAGCATTTGGGTAAGAGTGGAATGTTTGTGTGGCTCAAATGTGAAGGTCTTGTCGTTTGGGTTTGTCTTGTTTTGGTTATTTTTTTTTCTTTCAGTAGGATTCTTTTTGCTTTTGTTTTTCCCATTCAGATGTTCCCAATATGGAGATATCTGGACTGTTCACTATGATTTTTTTTCTTTTTCAAGTTTTTTTTCAAGTTTCCCTATGGTACATGTCCATTGTAAGTCTTTTTAAACAGAATAAAGAAAGTGCTTCTTGAGATTTCAGAATTCAAATATCCATGTAAAAACTAGCTTTAAGTCATCAAGAATGGTAACTCATGCAGACAGAGGTCACCTAGAAGAAACTGTGACTCTAGGTGATCTGTTTGCATGGCATACAGTGGTGTACACTAAGCCAAAGCCATATTCCTAAATGTTCAGGGAAATTCATCTGTCTGCATTTCTTACTCTTTCTGAATTCCACTCAGTTATATTATCCATATTTTCAGTCTGAAAGCTTATGAAGCCAAACCTACAGGAAACGAGTGAGAAGATATTTCATTGTGAAGTGACATTTTATGAACTCTACTTGTCCTTGTTCTTATGCATGCTTACTTCATAACAATGAAAACCTCCTCTGCCGACCAGTATATAAAATTCAGTTTAGTTTATTATTTCTGCTGTCAGTGACCACCATAGTGAAAAAGCCAACTGACATTTGATTTTTTTCCCACTCTTGTTTATTATATTATAAAGCTTTGATCCACACCACTGGCATTTGACCTTTGAATTAAATGAAGATGCATATGAAAGGTATGAGAACACATAAATACTATAACCCCTTTTTTTGAGTAAAATATAAAGAATTAATATGAGCATAAAGATTCCAATATTATTTGTTACCATTATAGTTTGATTTTTAATCCTGGTTAGTATAAAACTATAATTCTTGTGATTTTCTTTAATAAATTATAAATGCAGTTTTGATATAAATAAGCTTGTAACACTAGGAAAATGAGGAATGATCCAGTGATAGGATTTTAAACAGTATTATGCAGTACTTGTAAAGTACAGTGATTATTCTAGAGCTACATATAAGTACTATGTAGGTAAATTGCCCTGCCCTTATCCTAATTTACTATACTCATTTAAATTGTATTGCAAGTTGTTTTTCTTTTGCTGTTGTTCTAGCTTTTTAAATTGGAAAGGTAGAAAGTCCTGGTCAGAACCTAAATTTGCAACCCAACATAAATCAAAGCTCCATTCTCCAGTCTGAAAGCTCCTGCCCCCACCTTCACTCTCAGTGACCCTGTGAATGTAATCTTTTCAGAGTGAACCTTGAAGCTGGTCTAGACAGCATGTGACTTATGAAGTGAGGTAGGGTGAAGTGTCCAGGGAGAGAGGCAAATCCTTCAGAAATAAGTCTTAAAATAATGTATTTTCTTTCTTGGAACCCTAAAACAGGTAGAACTGTAACCCATTTTCTTTTTTTAATAGGAAAGCTGTTGATTCCAACTTGAATGCTGTCTCTTTCTCCTGATATTCGTACCTAGTGATCATAATCTATTATTACAGTGTTTCTGTTTTTCATGTATTGACCCCTCTAGTTTAGAAGACATGCCAGTATAAATAAATAATCCTGGGTAAGAGGAAAGCATATATTAAAATCAAGATAGGGAAGCGACGAGGAAGAGGATCTGCTTTTTCTTTCTTAATAGTTGAAATGGTGCTTTCACTGTATGACCAGTATTCTCCATGAGCAAATAATCTAGGAAGCATTTCTAATGAGCAGCTCTTAGATCAGTATGATTACTAGAGGAAAAAGGCAAATGTGTGTGTGTGTGTGTGTGTGTGTGTGTATAAAATAAAAACTGCAGCCCAGAACAATGAATTTCCTGCAAGTATAGACACAACTAAATATTTATCATAACCTATGAAAATAATACAAATGTCTATTTCAAGAGGATTCCAATACATGGCATCAACAGAAGTGGTTGTATCATGAGTACCCATGTCTGTATGGCTTATAAGATCACTAATAGTCTAGCTTATTAGTACCTTTAAGCAATTTAATCCAGTTACCTCCTATAAAAGAAACTGAAATCTTATTTCTTATGGCATTCATGAACCCAAATTTGATGATATCATTTTAAATTCTGATACTTTCAGTCATGCATTGAGGTTTGTCTAATATTTGCCAGAAAACCTGGCCTCCACCTCATTGACTCCCCTTAAGGTTTCTGTGAGTGTGTGTTTTCCTATCCATCACATAAAGGCTAAAGCAGGTACAGCAGCTTGCCTTGTAATGGTGGAAAAGCTTTTAATCATCAAGTACCCAGTGTCACTTGCACTTTTTGGGAGTAAGGGGGTGTTATATTACAGTTCTCCAGAGAATCATAACTTATATAAAGTATACATATATATAGTATATTTGTATAATATATAGAGAATATATATGTAGTATACAAGTATATATATTTGCATACTTCTCGTATATATATTTAGAGAGAGAGAGAGAGATAAATAGGTAAACATCTATCTACCTAGAAATAGAGAAAGAGATAAAAAATTATTTTAAGGAATTGACTCACATGGTTGTGGGGCTGTCAAATTCAGTATCTACAGAGCAGGCCAGCGTGCTGGAGATGCAAGGAAGAGTTGATATTGCTCAAGTTGGAAGTCAGTCTGAAGGTAGAGTTGTGTCTTCCTGAGGGAAGGTCAGTCTTTTTTCTCTTAAGATCTTCAGCTGATTTGATGAGGTCCACCCACAGGATGGAGAATAATCTGCTTCACTCAGAGTCTACTGATTTAAGTGTTCAGATCATCTAAAAAAAATACCTTCAGAGCTATCAGACTGGTAAAACCAAATATATGGGAACTGTGACTAGCCAAGTTGACCCATAAAATTAACCATCATGGGATTGTTTTTTTTTTCCTTTGTGAAGCAAAAGCAAAAGAAAGAAAGAAACCCTGTGGAAATTATTTTAACTCAAATTTTGCTCATAGTGATATAATTAGTATGAATAATTATAAATTATAATGAACATTGTCCCTAGTGCACTAAGAATTTTTTTCTAGTATTTTCAATGTGACGCTTTTGGACAGTTATACATGGACTCTGGGCTCCACCTTCTCCACTGTTCTCCACCTGCACACACTGGGAGAATTGAACACATTAACATCAGGGTAGTAGCTCACTACAAGAGTGATTTTCAATCGCTTCCTATTTTTAACCACTGATGTATCCAAATCTGGGAAAAGATAGTAGCAGGTGGTACCAAATGTTCAGGCAGGTTTTGTAAGTTGAAAAAACCACAGGCAGGTGATTTTGATGTTCCCCATGGAGGCATGTGTAGCCCTTCATTCTTCTCATTGCTGTATCCCTTAAACAATAGGCAGTTTACTCATTAATGTACTTTTCATGAAATTGCTTATTTATATTTATTGAATATCCCATTAAAAAACAACCCTAAAAGAGAACAGAGCTGCTGGAAAACTTTGTTGTTTAGTTTATTATTACCTAGATTTGAGTTGTAGGATCAGTTTTCAGAAGATAATCAAAATGACCTGGGATTTAGCATGTTTTCCTTCATTGTTTTTCCTAGAGACGTTTTATTTAAGTACCTACATATAACTCTATTTGCTACCTTCTCACTATGACTACTCAGTCAAAATCATTTCCATACTCTAATATGCATTAAACTTCAAAATTAACTGAACCCTTAGAAATTACTTTTATATTTAGAAATGATGCATGCTTATTGTAGAAAATTGGGAAAACAAAGAAGAAAATAAGAATTAACCACAATCCCAACACCCAGAGACAAATAACAAGTTATTAATACATTGTGGTGTCTCACTGAGCTTCTGCATATGCCAGGTCCTTGTGGTAAGTCAATATGAGATGTAGGGACCCCCTAGCCACATAACATCATACACCATGCCTACCAGCCAAGAGCATTTGTATCACACTTTACTTTCTGCAGTTGTATAATGAAAACAGCGGATTTATTGGTTGTGCTTTTTAAAACTAAGCACACCAGATTCTAATGATTTTCTCCATCACCTCCCTTCCCTTCCCACTTCTGTTTGAGAAATCTAAGTGTAATGTGAGTGGGGACAGGAAAACAGGAGTAGGAAGTCTCTTCCTGTTCTGACTCTTTCACTTACAACTGTTTGATGATGGATAGATTATTACCTCTCTGAATCTTGTTTCAGAGACATTAATAATTATCATTTAATAATTTGGAAAGTGGCCTGTCACAAGGATTAGAAGGAAAGATCATGTAAAGTTCCTTGTACCATGTTTCTGGAAGAAATAAGTAACTTCTTCATGCCAGGACCTACTTTAAACCCTATCACATATGTTGCATAATTAATTTCTCAGAACATCTGTAACCTAAAACAAACATACAAATTTTCACATGCAACTTCAATGCTTCAGACCTCACTGGTACAAATGAGATCGTGGTCACATTAATGCCTAAATTCTGACACTTATTTCAACAACAGAGACCTTAACCTCCCTTTGAAGTCTTCCTCGGCCTCCCTAAGATTTCACAGAGGGTTTTTGGAAGGTTTATTCATGTTCTGTTGCTCCAGCTGCCTTTGATGCACCCCGAAAACTGACTTAAGCCTCCAGTAGTGGCTGTAATGATGAATGCCCTGGGTACTGAAGCTGTGGGTGGACTTCTTTGCAGAGGTTGGGAGAGAAGCCTATGACCTGCTCTCACTCTGTCGTGAGCTAGGTCACCAGGGGCCTGGGTTCTCAGTGTTTGTGGCCACAGTCTTACAGCCTCCCATGAATACAGTCCCTTCCTCATCATTCTGCACAAACTGCTTGCTTCAGAGACCCTTAAAACCAGCCACCACTCCTCCTCAATGCCACATCTGCTGTCTCTCCACAGCACCTTGGCACAAATCTCTTTCCTCCTCCTTTCACTGAAAGGCAAAAGCTCACAAGCACACAGGCCCTCTCATGAATAACCTGCCCACCAATTCCAAAATCAGCCAGGGTTTAAATTTTCTTTTCTTTTCCCAGATCGGACACCTTGGTTCTTTCAGATAACGTAACTGAGGTTGGAAGTCATTATTAAACGCTCCTAGAGGTAAAAAACAACAAAAACAAAAAACAAAAACTATTTATCTCACCTGCAACCGTGTGGTTGCACCCCAGGTGCAATATTCCTGCAACCCTTGCAGAAGTATATTGCCTGCCTCCTGCTTTTTAAACGTATGGTTGCCCTACCCTTTTCTGCAACAAGAGCCACTCCATCTCTGCTGCTTGTCTTGGTTTGGGCACCTCCTGTTGCTTCCCAGCAGCGGCAGCTGTGCAGTATGAATTTAGACTGTGCTTCTGCATGTCTTTAGGCATTTATCCTGCCACCGCTGGGCCTTGCAGCCTCCCTGCTCAGCCTGTCTTACAGCTGCTGTCCCAGTGCCTGCTGTTATCCATCTTCTGCACAGTCCCACCTAGGGGCTGAGGTGGCGAGAACATCCTTTCAGCACTGGGGCCTTGGCTGTGTTCCAGGTAATTGCTGGTGGTCTAGCCATCCCACTTCACATTCCTTGGCTTGGAGGGGTCTCTGAGAATGCTATTGGACTCGCAGACCTGTGTGGGTGCTACCAGTTTCCTTAGATGTGCCCGGGGAGCAATATTAGATCCTGTGTTGACATTTCACCTCTCCTGATGTGTGCTGACTAAATAGATTCCACTTGTTTTCATTTTGTCTATCAATAAATGTTTGGATTTTTTGCTGCTGAGAACTCATTTATGGCCATTGTTTTTTATATCTTAACAATTCAAAAAGAGCTTTGTTATCTGGGATGTTGTTAGAACACAGGTCAAAACCCTATTCATATTGCCTTGAGGTGTCCTCTTATCAGTTCCTCCTTTCTAGCAGTGGACCTATAACTGAATGGGGAGACCCTGGGCACCTGGTCAGAAGGGAGACATGCTTCTTTCCAGGTGACCTCAGGCTGTCCTGCAATCAGAGACAAGCAGATGTCAACAGTGAAATAGTTGACTCAGTAAGGTTTTTAAAGTCTTAACATGTGAACATTTCATTGAATGAAGTAGGAAGTGACAATACAAAGAAAAAATCTCATCTCTCCTTTTGAATGACAATCTGTGAATTAAAATTCTGCAGAGTACATGAGTCAAGTTAATTAGAATAAATAATCTTATAACTATAAAAATTTCAAGAAGAAATCACACCACAAAATTAACACTAGTTATCTCTAGGTGGTAACAATTTTATGTAATTTTTACTTTGTTCTTTTTGTTTGCTTGCATCTTCTAGCATTTTCACAGTAAATATATATCATTTCTATAATAAAATATAATTATATATCATAACTTTTACAAGTTTGGACAATCATACCCCTGAAACATTTTATTATAAAGTGAAATCTTCATTTTTCAACAAAAAGTTCTAAAATTTTTCTCACATACTGGGAAACTAATAGTGAACTAAACAAAAACTTCTCATATGCACTTTTTAAAAATAAGGTGTCTGCTGTTTATGTCACAACAGCTGGATTATGCAGATAAACAGTAAATTGCCCTTTAGTGTTTGAGTTTTCCATCTCCTCTTTTATTAAATTAGGTCAGTCATGGGAAAGTGGTATGCCTGGACCACACTGCCTCAATGGCACAGAAATGCCTTCACTGAGTTAAGATTTAGTGGTATATTCCCTGCTTCTAATCTTAGGATCATTTGAACATTATTTCTGGGTCTGTTTTCAATGCTGTAATTTATAATATTGCCCAGAATTCCTTAATCTTTACACACAGCCTGACAGAGAAATTTCCTTTGTGACATTATTCCTAGTAAACAGTGTGTTTCTATATACATATTTTGTGTGCTCTCTCATGGACAAATAAAAACTAACCCAATATTATTTCATTTACCTCAGTTCCTAGAAATTCTAGTCAATATCGCTGTTCATTTTGTTCATAACTTATTTATTCAGCTCACTTGTAGCATCTACTCCTTTGCTTTGTTTGTTTGTTTTGGTTTTGTTTTTTTGGATGGAGTCTGATCAGTCTTAATCACTGTTTTTTAAATAAATAGGCTGTCTCATATTGCCTTAGGAAACTAAGACATAATAAGACGATGATCAACTGTGTAAACGTGACAAACTAACCTTTAATTTCCTTAAACAGAAATGCTATCATCGAGGATATTTTGGAATTATTATAACTTTCTAATTTGAATAATTATATTGGGATTTATGGTTGGAAAACTTACTGTTTTCTCCTTCATTTAGGTGGATATTTTTATAAACCAATCAAACTACCTCTCCACCCAGAAAGCATATTAGAAATTATATCTTTAAAACTGGTTCTTAACACACCTCCGGGCTGGTCCACCAATGTTAAGATTTCCTCAATTTTTGTTTTGTTTTGTTTTTTGAGACAGAGTCTTGCTCTTCACCCAGGCTGCAGTGGAATGGCGTGATTTTGGCTTACTGCAACCTCTGCCCCCTGGATTCAAGCGGTCCTCCTACCTCAGCCTCCCAAGTAGCTGGGACTACATGCACGTGCCACCACACCCAGCTATTTTTTTTGTTTTTGCTAGAGGCAGGGTTTCACCATGTTGGCTAGGCTGGTCTCAAACTCCTGACCTCAATCCGTCCACCTCGGCCTCCCAAATGCTTGGATTACAGGCTTGAACCACTGTGCCCAGCTCCTCAAAATTTTTGTAGGTAGACTTTGAGGATTCCTACTGGGTAATTTTGGATCTCATACTAGGAAAGTACTCCAAACTGTATAGCTAGATCTCATTTTATACAATGAGTGTATTATGAAATGTTGTATAAAACGAACTTTGGAAACTTAGATTTTCTTTCTTTTTTTTTTTTTTTTTTTGAGACAGAGTCTCGCCTGTCACCTGGGCTGGAGTGCAGTGGCAGGATCTCAGCTCACTGCAAGCTCTGCCTCCCAGGTTCACTCCATTCTCCTGCCTCAGCCTCCTGAGTAACTGGGACTACAGGTGCCCACCACCACACCTGGCTAATTAGTGTTTTTTGTATTTTTAGTAGAGATGGGGTTTCACCGTGTTAGCCAGGATGGTCTCTATCTCCTGACCTCGTGATTCTCCCGCCCCGGCCTCCCAAAGTGCTGGGATTACAGGTGTAAGCCACCACGCCTGGCCAGATTTTCTTAAAGTTATTGGAAACATCTTCATTTAAAGGAATCTGAATTATGATCTCTTTCTCTATTTCTTTCCTTTTTTCTTTTTTTTCTTTCTTTATTTTCTTTCTCATACA
The DNA here is from genome assembly GCF_006542625.1 of Nomascus leucogenys. Classification (NCBI taxonomy): domain Eukaryota; kingdom Metazoa; phylum Chordata; class Mammalia; order Primates; family Hylobatidae; genus Nomascus; species Nomascus leucogenys. The sequence continues at coordinate 62,092,322 of NC_044391.1, forward strand.
TCTTGAAAAAAAATCAGATTGTTTTAAAATCTTGAAAATGGTATCTACTGGATTGCTAGAGTAATGAAAAACATGGCAGAGGGCAAATAAGGCCAATCCAGTAAAGAAATGTGTTTCCCCATCCCACTCTGGCTGGCTGGTGATGAAGGTAGCTAGATTAGTGGTTGCATTACTTTTCTTTAGGACTTTCTGGATCTTATCAAAATGTTGCATTTCCTTTACACCCAGCAGGATAAAGTTTTCTGCTTTACTCCTAAGGTTAGCATCTCAGTTGCAGCTTCAAATTGACAGGAGGACTATGCTGGAACAGTCTTCTATGGAGAGGACATGACTTAAAGGAAATATCTAAATAAAGTAATTCTTCATTTGTATTGGAATGAAAGATCAAAGTTAGTTTTAAAAATACAGATAATTTAGCTTCTTAGTAATATATGAAAATATTGACCTCATTCTTACATTTACATAAGACCTTTAGTTGAATTTGATAGACATCTAAAAAAAAGATAAAAGAACAATAAAACAGAATAAAGCCTGAAAGCAATGAAGTTATTGAAATTGATTGCTTCCAAGATAAACAGAAAATGAAAAAGTAATATTTTTGCCAGATGAAGAGATTGATCTTCTTATTGTATTGTTCAGGCAAATAAAAGCAAAAAATAATCATAACCAAGTTGTAGAATAATAAGAGTATAATAAATTTTATGTAATTTGAAATATATGCTTTAAATCAGTCATAAAATTATTTATATTATCCAAAAGGTATGTCACTAATACAGTAACAAATGCTATAATTTGAACATTTAATTTTTTCTTTTGTAATAATGAATTATAAAATATCTAATGCACATTTATATGGTAATACACATTAGTTTTATTTTATTAATAAGTATGGTTATAAAATTTCTTGTAGAGATGTGATTTATATTAATTTTTTTAAATGACAGGTTAACCTGAGTTAATATATTATTATTAAACTCAAACAGAAAGCATGTTATAAAGATATAATCCAAAACTTTAGCTGCGTGGCCCTTAAACATAAACAACTGTTTAGGTTTATTTCTTTTGAATTCTAGGTACTTAGCTATTATAAGACATTCATATTCTTATAATTGAACTTCCAAAACCCCACTTGCAGTAATATATGAACTAGGATGTTGTTTGTTACAGTTAGTGTTTTCAATATGATGCTGTGATTCATTATGATATGGAGTGATTGCTTAAATAAAACATATCTAAATAAAAATGATCTGATTTTTCCTTCTTTCATTCCTCTGCATGAGATTTTGCAGATACCACCAGCAAGTTATTAAATGTCTTCTTAAACATCCCATTTATATCTTACCTTACAAAAAAAATATATCTGTGCAAATTTGTAGGTAAAGCAAGTGTTTGAAGATTAGGCCATTAGAATCAGGAAAGAGATTACTGTTTTAATCAGTAGTTCAGCTTGTTGAGCTGTTGAAACAACTGCATATTCTAGTACTTTTTGAGAAACATTATGAAAGAGCAGAAATTATACAATTTATATGAAAAACACATTTTAATTGAAGAACTGTCTATCCATTAACTACATATTTTCTCTTGTGTCTTTGGGAAAATAGCAATATTTTTCCTTTACACACAGATCTCTACAATCCAGCAACTGGTTTGTCATACATGTGTCATCAATAGTAAGTGATTTAAAAGAACATTATGGTGTGTATTTCTATAAATCCAGATAGGTATTAGGTTGGTGCAAAACTATTTGTGGTATTTGTCATATATTCTAGATCTGTGTGCTTTCCAACATAGTAGTCAATAGTCACAGATGGCTTTTGAACAATTAAAACATGACAAGTGTGAATTGAAAAGTGCTGGATTTCAAACACTTGGTATAAAAATATAAAAATACCTTATCAATTTTTATATTGAGTACATGTTGATGTGAGAATATTTGGAGTTAAATAAAATATATTAGAATTAACTCCAACTGTTCCCTGCTACTTTTTAAAAAGGACATTTAACATTTGAAATTACATATGTGGCTCTCATCTGTGCTCATATTATATTGCTATTAGATAGCATGGGTCTAGATACCTCCAGTCTATCTATTTTACCAATTAATATAGTAGAGCAAATATCTCTCTTAAACTGTTGACCAACTATGGAGATATTTAAATGTATATAATTAATGTTTGTGAAATAATAAGTATTATACCATGATTATTACCTCTTTCTCTGTAATATAGTATCCTTGATAATAAATATTCCAGTGTCCGGGGTTTTAATTTTAGGTCATGTCATTATGTAATAATTCAGTGGCATTTGAATCCTTACTTTAAAAAATCAGCAAAACTTATGTTAGAAATTAACATTTCTATGAACGTTGTTTGTACCAATCTGTTTAGATGGCATAATTTGTAGATTTTACTGAAAATGAAATGAACCAAGATTCATTTGTATGCATTAGTGATTACAGTATCTTCATGCTTATTGTCCTCTTTAACTGGATTATCAGAAATAGTATGATAATCAATTTTAAAAACATGTAACCAGCCATCTCTGAGGAAATAAGATAAGACGGGTTATGCTAGGGAGGAGGATACCAAGTCTTGGAAACTCAACAAACTCAAGTCAACAGCAAGGAGATTGACAGCTATGGGAAGCCAGTGAGGCCTTTCTAGAGAAGGTCAGCTAAGGGTTAGTTAAGAGCAACACTCAAGGCCCAGAATTTAGAGTTTCTGTCAAAGATCATTTACTAGAGAGTTTAACTATTGATCTGTCTCAGTTAATGTGATTTTCAAACCTTAGATATGGCGAAATTAAAAAGTCAGAGTGATTAAAAAAGACATTTATTTTAGCAAACAAGCATTATTCCCAACATGGAACATACACTATGATAAGAAATAATTAGGTTTAAAGTGCATGTCTTGGAAAAATTGAATACAATAAATATATTATCAAATAAATTGAAAAGGCCTTCCAGAATAATTCCACTGGGGATGTTTTCGACTCTTTAGTTTCAGGGATAAGTGCTCTTCCACAGCGGTGCTTTCGATGTTTCTTTTCTCTTTTTTTTTTTTTTTTTTTGGAGACAAGGTCTCATTCTGTTGCCTTGGGAGTACAGTGGTATTATATCATGGCTCACAACAACCTCAATCTCCCAGGTTCAAGCAATCCTCCCACTTTGGCCTCCTGAATAGCTGGGACTATAAGCATGTGCCACCACACTCGGCTAATTTTTGTATTTTTTTGTAGAGATGGGGTTTCACCACACTGCCCAGGGTGGTCTCAAATTTCTGGGTTCGAGTGATCTGCCCACCTTGGCCTTCCACAGTGCTGGGATTACAGGCATGAGCCACCATGCCTAGCCTCTTTCAACGTTTCTTGACCATAACCAGTAGCAATGCACTTACATGACAACATACACACACAGTTTACCTAACCATAGTGCAGCTGGTGGACTTTGTTTCTATCCTATTTGCTTTTATTTTCTGGTTATGATCCACTAAATGAACTTCAAAATCCATTAATTAAAAACACATCTTGATATTTTTAAAAATGACAAAAATTGTTCTATGTGGATATCAGGTGGTAGGAGTCACAGAGCAAGGTTGAAGACTGAGCAGCAAAGGACTAAAAGGCGAGTAGAAAATTTGGCCCACATGGGATCAGGACACCCCGGCCTCAGCAAGGGTGAGACAATCAGGAAGCTCTAAGCAACAAACAATGGTTATTAGCATCAAGCATAATTCTGGTGCAAGCAGTTATCCTCGACCCAGTATATTTTCCTCCATGAAACCACAAGAGTCCTAACTGGATGCACATGATAAGGTAAAATTTATTCCTGCTTACAGTTGGAAAATGAGGAAGCAAACAATTCCCACAAGAGCAGAGTATAATTTAAACATCTAAAGAAAAATATCATTAGCTAAAGTGAATATCATACATAACAGGTTATCCTGGTGTTAATAAAGTACATGGACAAATAAGTTCAATTAAAATAAAAGGAAATAATACTGAATGACATATTATTTGCTCCTGAATGTCTGAACTGAATTATTTCTCTCCCCATTTTTTTCAATCAGTTTCTCTCCAGGGCAATATAGTCATTGACAATCTCTGTTTTTCTTGAAGATGCAATTCCTCTTTCTTTCTGTATTCCTTGGTTTTCTCCCATTAAGAAGGCTTTGTTTCTTTCTAATTTGAGTACATATTCTCCATTGCTAACTTGGGGTGGTAAGTGCAGCCTCGAGCTTACATTGTTCAGGCCATTTTTTTTTTTTTATTTCTCTCTCCCCCAATAGCCCTTCCTTTCTTTCAGCTGTTAGCTATTGGCAGAAAGCTTGAGCATATCCTCCTGTGGGTTTGCTCCTTAGGGGACTTCCCTTTTGCAGTTAATCCACAATGCTAAAGCACAAGCCTCTCTCTGTTCTTTTGATGTTACTTCTTTGCAAAATCTTTTCCCTCTGTACCTAAGACGCCTAAGCTATAGCACATTGTTTGGAATTTACAGGGCAACTGTTATCACTGCTAGAGTATGCACCTTGATTTCTGCTGCTTTAATTTTGGGAAAGTGGTTTTAGCTGTGAACATCAATCAAATGGAGGGGCCTGTTCAATTTGAATAAAACCTATGTGTAGCTTGTGAAGCAGAGGATAAACAGCAAAAAGCATGTGAGCTCTCACCACACTCTTGAAACAGTGCAGAAGGCCAGGGGCTTAAGGCTGAAATAGCTACTATCACTTTTAACTTTCTGTTGTTAAAGAACCCACAGTCACCCGTCACTACAACTTCTCCAGTGGTTCCTCTTTAAAAAAGAACTCACATGGTATTTAACTGGGATATAAAATAAGGTTAAACTGCTCTCTATGTTGGTATATGTATATGTATGTCTGTGTGTGTGTGTGTGTATAAGTATACAGATGTACCTATAAATGTGAGATACTTTACATATCCACTTCTCTACACATACTTATGCATTCAAATATATTTGTTTTAGTCTTACTGAAGCAATTAAAATATTTTTAATTTTTTGTTTATGCTGGGACATGGCTGATATTAGCAAAACCACACTAATGAAATCAAATATGAAAAAAATATGGTATATATGATTAGGAATTCAAACTGTATTTAATGGGGCTCGGAAGACAAGAGGTGGTTTACCCAACTATTAACTATGCACTATAAAAGAACAGTGAAAGATAAAGCTGAAAACAAAATCTAAACTTTAATTGTAAATATACTTGTTTTTAATCTTTGATCAGAGTCATTGACATTATACAAAAAGCAGATTAAGATTGTTTGGGGGTTCTTTGATATTTGATGGCTATGCACTCGATAAAATGTGTCCAGAAAAATATATTGTGTATTTAATACTGAAAAATATAGAACAACAGCCTGGGCAACATAGCCAGACCCCATCTCTACAAATAATAAATAATAAATAGAATAGCCCAGTTTGGTGTCACATGCCTGTAATCCCAACTACATGACAGGCTTAGGAAGCAAGAAGCCCCTGGCCTTCTGCACTGTTTCAAGAGTGTGGTGAGAGCTCACATGCTTTTTGCTGTTTATCCTCTGCTTCACAAGCTACACATAGGTTTTATTCAAATTGAACAGGCCCCTCCATTTGATTGATGTTCACAGCTAAAACCACTTTCCCAAAATTAAAGTTCATGGTTACAGTGAGCTATGATAATGCCACTGCACTCAAGCCTGGGCAGCAGAGTGACACTCTGTATCTAAAACAAATAGAATATATATACAATTGCAGATTTGGCAGGTTTGTTTATAAAACAGCTCAACTTTTTTTGAAAACGTTGGTTGTTAAAAATCTGTTTATATCTGTCTGGATCTCCCCTAAAAAAGAGGTGTCTAAGTTCTTTCTAAGAGCCCATCGGCATGGAGGATGGTGCTGCTTTCACTAATAGACTTAATATTTCCATACAGCAGTCTTCTTTCCAGAGAAGGATAACATGTATCTGTGACTCAAAACAAACAAATCTTACCAGTCTTACCAGACTCAGGAAGACAGGAGACAGACATTTAAGCATAGTTGAGTGGATTTTATTTTGTGACTGGGAGTGAGGCTTTTCTGATTTGTTACTTTGTTTACTGGCCAGGAGGAGAAGATTTAGAGTACAGTATTATCAACAGTACTCCAGGAAGCAGCTTTCACAGAGTTCACTAATGCCTTTTGTAACTTAAACAAATTTGAGCACTATGAAACAGAATGGAAGCAAACTTGGGCTTGAGGTGATTGTCTTCTCTTTAGGGTTTGGACTTGTTCCTCACCTCTATTTCAACTTTAAAGTTCTTCCTCTGCAAGTGAATCTAGGGGTAAGGTTAGAATCGTATTGCATCTTCTTGACAGCATCCACTGCTAGTTATTCGGTATTATAGCTTGATGTTCATTTGTTTGGGAAGCCTCAGAGATAAAAACCTCCTTTGAAGCATTCCCAGTTGCTTGTATTGCACATACCCATTCTCCTAAAGTAGGTGAGACTGTATTTAATATAGGAATGTGTTTTCAATATGTTCTTCCATGGCTGAAGCCAACTTTAATACCTATACATTCTAAGCTGATACTTTCCATATGTTAATGCACTATGTTTTCTCCATGTTATGTTTTTGAAAAGGAAAGTTCATCAAAGAGTAAATATTTGTCAAAGCATGTGTTTATAAATCCCATGGTAGCTGGTGAAATTTTCTTCTGCTTACTTAATTCAGCCATCTTAGTCACTTTTAATCAGTCCCCTAATTATGTTTTCAAGTCAGTTCAGCATATTGTTTATGACAATAAATTTATCTGTTGTCATTTTTGGTGTGAGTGTATGTGTAGTAATGTAATGTTAATGTGCATTTTTTTCTTTAATATAATTGTAGAATAATGCTAAAATAATGACTACTAAGAACAGGCAAAATGAGATTCTTAATTGCTGATTAAATTCCTTTTCTAGGTTTTTTAATGAAAGTTGTTTCATCTGACATTGTTTATACAAATTCAACTCCATTAAATTTATGAGAAAATATATAAAATCATCATGCAAAGAAAATATTTCTGTAGAGTAAACCATCATTCAAGCCAAGTACTGTTTTTACTCAAGTTGATCAGACCTGACAGCTAAGGATGAATCCTCAATTCTCCTCTATAATCTTTTATACCTGATTCTCTCATGATAGCCACTGGACATTCCTCGCCTGAAGGCTGGATTTTGATTAGTCTGAGAATTAGGGCATACAGAGATAATGTGCCTTTTCATGTTTCCTCAAGAGAAAAGCTAAATCATTTAAAAATCCTTTGTTATGTGATTTTCCATAACAATGAATAATTTAGGATTATCATGTATTGTTTAAACAATTTTATGTTACTTTTATGCTTCCAAAATTGACCATAGTGAGTGCTACTCTGGAGGACAAAGTACAAAGTATTTTTGATAAAATCTGAATGAGTTAAACCATTGATAACCCATGTTGCAGAACTCACGAGTCGTCATTGATCAAACTTCTCCAATAGAAGAAAGAGTTATCCTGACATTCCAAGTGTTGCTAAGACACCATTCTGGGTTTTAAGTCTTCCAGCCCTTGAACTACCTGACCTGGCTATGACACAAGTCTTGAGCAATCAACTTCACCTCTCTGTATCTCAGTATCCTCATCTGTAAAATGGGGATATTAAAATCAGTTTAAATCATATAACTTGCAGTTCTGTAGGTCTAATATGGTAAAAAAAAAAACAGACAATTTCCTATGATCTTCCCTAATAGTACCTATTCCATAAAGCTCATGAGAAAATTAAAACATCTAATGTGTCTAAGCTCTTAGCACAATATAAATATGCTGGAATAAGCTTCTATAAATTTTAGTTACTATTCTTACTGTTATTAAAATAAGAAAAGCCAAAAAGTATTAGGTCAATATGCAAGTGAAGAAATACATTCAAAATAATACTAGCCAGCAGCCAAAGTAATTCAGAATAAGTTATTTTTTTAAGTTTCTCAAAGTAAAAATAATTAGTCTTTATTTGCCTTTCTGGAAAAAAAAATGTTGTTGAAACAATATGCATGACTTTGTATGCATTCAATGCAATAATCTTTCAAGAAATCACCCCAGAAATATTTTGATACTGCATTTAGCTCATATCATTAAAAGGTTTTCAGTATCCAGCTTTAAATTATAACATTGTACAGTTTTAATATAGTTATTTTTTTCCATAACAATTGAGGCCAAAAAGCTGAGAGAATTACTGAAGTGGATTCAAACTCAAAATATCTAAAATCTGAACAGACTTTGGGGAAGACTAACTAACATCACAAATTGCAAATTCATCCAATTGATTTTAGAAGTATAATCTATTCAATGAAGCAATCATAATAAATTCAGAGGATATTTAATCTCTGAGAACTTGAATTTTATGACTGTGAAAAGCTGAGAAGTAGCAGGTATATTTGGATAGTATTTCACTTATTCTACTGCATTAAAACCTGTCTTATGGTTTTAAAGATGTTAAATATATTCTTAATCATTTTCTATATTTCGGTAGGTTTATCTGACCATTTACAGATGAGCATGCCTATATACAAATATGTCAATGACCACATAAACCTAGAAACAATTACATCTCTCAAAATGGTAATGGATATGAAGGGCTAAGACTATTGGATTTAACTTAGAAATGAGAAAAAAGAGCTTGAAAGAGAAGCTGAAAAGGACTCTAAGCACCTGTCAAGAGATTGGCATTTACATTTCTTAGATGTGAAAGGAGGGAAAAAAAGAAGCTCTGTGGGTATATAAGTAAGTTTTAGAACTGGTTATAAGGAAGTTGGCATTCAACGATTTCTGTTTTCACAGTAAAATATAAGAATGGAACTGTATTAGTCCATTTTCACACAGCTGTGATGAAATATCTGAGACTAGGTAATTTATAAAGAAAAGAGATTTAATTGACTCACAGTTCCATACAGCTGGGGAGGCCTCAGGAAACTTACAATCATGGTGAAAGGCATCTCTTTATAGGGCGGCAGGAGAGAGAATGAGAACCGAGCAAAGCAAGAAAAGCCCCTTATAAAACCTATGATCCAGTTACCTCTCATCCAGTCCCTCCCATGACACATGGGGATTATGAGAACTGCAATTCAATGTGAGATTTGGGTGAGGACACAGCTGAATCTATCTGGAGCATTAGCTAAGAATGAGTCAAAGAGCTAGGGTAGGAAAGGAGTGAAAATAATATTTGAAATAGTCATCTGTGGTAGGAAACGAGAGGGGATAATACTGGAAGTAGTCATCTCAGATATCGGGAAGTGAGCTTAATTGAGAAAGAGAATTTCTGGTTAGTATTGAGAGCCCATTTGACATTATAAGGTCATGAAGTGAAAACAGTATGCCAGGTTGTACAATTTTCTCCAGTTACATTCAAGTACCTGAGAGGGAGCATTAAGACGGCAGATGATTATGTTCACCTGGAATGTGTGCTTTTCAAGGAGAGTACAAAGGAGCAGGAAAGAAACTGTGTATCTGATATGATTCTAATAATGAACTTTTGCCTGTAAGTTTGAGAAGTAAAGATAGGAGGAAGGTGAAAGAAGGTAAAAACTCAATGGTTTAAATGTCTTTAGGACCAGAATATTGTAAGGAGAGAACTTAATGGAATCAGGAAGGCAGAAGGAGAGGAAATGCAGTCCCAAGGCAGAATGTTTTCTTTCCAGATCATGATGGTGCCGATTCTGATGATGATGAAGAGTGATCAGGTCATCAGGAGAAAGGATATGGGAGATATTGTGATGGGGAGAGATCCTCTGAAATAAGAAGGTTAAGAACCTTGGGGTCTTGTGATTGCGTGGATCAGCCTACTGGCTGAAGTTTGTATGGTAAGGAAGAGTGGGTCCAAAGCAGAACTCATTTGTGAATCAAGAGGAATGACCAAGAACTGAGTACAAACTACTCCAAAGGGGTAGTTTGGAGGGCAGAATAGCAAGTTTTACAAGAGGAGGATTAAAAAAAAAAAAAAGATCTGGAAGTGGCAATAAGTAGAAGGAGGGGGCATAACAAAAACAGTTTCTCCCCCTTCTTGATCTGAAGTATGTGGAACCACAATGACAATAACAACAAAATAACTATTGCAAGTTCAGTGGGAGCCAAGTTACTATTTCAAATGCCGTGCATGGATCTACCCATTCCATCATTACAGTAACCTACTGAGAAGTAAGAACTACTGACATTATCCACAGTTTAGTAAAAACTAAGGCAACAAAATTTAAGAATCTTCGCCAAAGTCACACACGCTAGTGAGTGATGGAGCTAGGATTCAAACCTGGCAGCCTGACTCAAAGCCTGCACCTGTACACCATTGTGCACCACCTTAAACCTTAATTGGAAATTGAGAAAATCAATAACTCTGTAGGAGAATATGTTCACTGAGTTTCAGATTGCTCTGGGACTATTTTGGTAGCAATGAGCTAAGGTTCTGAGACAGGTCATCGTGGGTCTCTGGGATTTATGCTGCAGACATGGAGAGGCAGTTCAGCTCTCCCTATAAACCTTCTTTCTCAGCAGCTGTGTGCTCCAGCACAGCACCTTCTCACTACCCTCACGACCACCACCCCCAACTTGAACCTGGGTAAAGTCCTATCTGCTTTGCTTGGTGAAATTCAAAATAATAGAACAGACTGCTTGCTCCATGAATGGGGAAAGCTTGGCTCCTCAGTGGTCTGACAGCAGGTTCTGCCATATGCTTCAGACCAGGGTCATTGCTTATTGCCTTTGTGTTAGATTCTGAGTTCCAGTCTCGAGTTCTACCTCCTGTCCAATCTTCAGCTAATCCCAGTCTTGGACCCTCCTTCATTCTGCCTTCACTCCATTCTCCGTAGCAAAGCCCCAGAATGACATGCAATTTGACCAAACAAAAACACATTCTGGAATATCTTGTTATGCCTAAAGCATTCCACCAGAAAATTTCCTCAGTTCTCATAGACTAATGCTCACATTAACTGTTTCCAAATACTATCAAAGAGTGCATTTTTGTGAAGAGCTATGCAAAGGCAAGCACATCATGATTTGTTGGGTTTATCATATTTAACTTTGCTTTTATCTGAGTATCAGAGTTTCTGAAGAATCTGTGTTGGCTCAACCAAGTTACTTTTCATACTTAGTTATTTTTGTGTGTGCAAACATACTGAGAATTTGAACAATTAAACATTCTACAATCCTGGGCCAAAGCAAAATTTTCCTCTTTCTAATTCCACTGGGCTTTCAAGTTGCTGACAGGGATCCTTATTACTGGCTGACTACCACTCTATTGGCAGTATTTTTGTTATTGTTTTTATTTATGCACACCTCTTGGACAAAGGCCACCCTTCTCTCTGCAAGACTCCAGTAAATCTTTGACTCTTCATTAGCATTTGAATCTCTGAGCTCCTATAACAAGGTCTTTGCTAGCCTCACACCAGTCTGAGTCCCTCAGAACAGAATTTTTCACAGGCCTGCTTGCTTCTGCCTTTCATTATTCTCAGATCTTTTTGGTGTTTTTGTTTAGTTTGGTTTTGTTTGCTCTTGAATACCAAGAGTCTATCTTTGGTAGCATACTAAATATAATGAAGCTTTAGAAGTATTCAGTGGGGGACATTAATGAAAAGTTAAAAAAAGAAGAAGAAAGAAGCCAAATTGATGACTGTTGTTCTAAATGCAGATGGCACTGATTAGTTTGCTGAGATCCTTCTCTGAAATAAGCTCAGCACCATCACCTCCTTATCTCCAAATCAGCTTTCCTGCCAGACATGATGGCTGGGACAATGCAGATGGCTCTGGAGCAGGAGCTTCTCTCAGAACCCAGTCCTTATCACGGCTTTGACTGGCAAAGGCTGTCATTCATTCTGTCACTCACAGTGGGGACACAATGGATCATGTCTGCCTTGCACATCATAGATAACTAGACTAACTGGGGCTGGATTTAATTCCTTGGTTAAAATAGAGGAGAAGAGATAAATCATTGATTATAGAATATCTGATTTCCCTTTAATTCACTTGTCACTGAAACTGTAACCTTGTGTTCTAGATTGGTTAAATTTGTCAGCATCCCTAATAGAAACCACCATTGTAATAAGATTTTTTTTCAAACTGCTATATATTTAAAAGTCAGACTGAAATATATGTGAGTCTTTCAACTCTGTCTGTGACAGTCTTTTCTTTGAAAAGCAGCAGTATGGTTTTGATGTGCTTTGGAATTCTTATCCTAACATTTTAAAGTAAAATGGGCATTAATTATCTTGATAGAGCATCCTTGAAAAAATAGGTTAGGTAAAAATGAAAATATAAACATATTAAATATAAAGGTATTTTAGGTGAAAGTCTACTGTTCATGCAATATTCTGGATGGTGACAAGGGGGAATTCATTTACACATCTAAAGCAGCTTAGTATATTGACAAAGAAAGTGTTTGAAACAGAACTATAATAATAATCACTATTTGCCTATTTGCTATCATTTTCTTTTTGCCTTTTTATTTATTTATTTATTTTGATTATTATACTTGAAGTTCTAGGGTACATGTGCACAACGTGCAGTTTTGTTACATATGTATACATGTGCCATGTTGGTGTGCTGCACCCATTAACTCGTCATTTACATTAGGTATTTGCTATCATTCCATGTTATTGCACATCACAAATGTTGTACTTTTTCTTATATATTCATATAATCAGATAGAAGGAGCAATAACTCTTAGCTAGCTTAATTATTGAGTTTTTGAAAAACTAATTAATGATGTCAGACCTGATTTGCTTTGTTGTTGAAGGTATTGAAGATATTAAGATATGCAAACACTCTGTAGTATACAATAAAACATATTTATAATGTTTGCCCAGGATATTAGTTTTTCACTGGGTTACAGCGCTGAGAATGAAGAGGCTAATATTACTTTGTGGACCTTTGCTCAGTAGTGGGAAAATAGTCACAATATTCAGGAAAAAACACATAGAGTTAATATGTCCAAGATGTGTACTTATGAATTTTACTGGAGCAGCAAACTATGAAATATAACGCTTGATTTGCTAAGAAAATCAACATCGTAGCTTTACCTCATTATTTAATTTTGTGTCATATTTTATGCTTTTGTTGTAATATAATTTATCCAAATAATTTTTTTTTTATTGTTATACTTTAGGTTTTAGGGTACATGTGCACAATGTGCAGGTTTGTTACATATGTGTCCATGTGCCATGTTGATTTCCTGCACCCATTAACTCGTCATTTAGCATTAGGTATATCTCCTAATGCTGTCCCTCCCCCCTCCCCCCACCCCACAACAGTCCCCAGAGTGTGTTGTTCCCCTTCCCGTGTCTATGAGTTCTCATTGTTCAATTCCCACCTATGAGTGAGAACATGTGGTGTTTGGTTTTTTGTCCTTGCGGTAGTTTACTGAGAATGATGTTTTCCAGTTTCATCCAGGTCCCTACAAAGGACATGAACTCATCATTTTTTATGGCTGCATAGTATTCCATGGTGTATATGTGCCACATTTTCTTAATCCAGTCTAGCATTGTTGGACATTTGGGTTGGTTCCAAGTCTTTGCTATTGTGAATAGTGCCGCAATAAACATACGTGTGCATTTTAACTATAAAAGGTCAGTGCACTAAAATAAGAGTTTCTTTAAGAAATAGCATTCTGGTGCACAGAACAACTCCTTTTAGGATAAGGCATATAAAAAAGTTTTCTTTTAGAAATAATCATAGCCCTTTCTAGGTTTATGTATCTATATGCAAATTAAGAAGGCATTCCTCCTCATTTAACAATTCTCATTCAAAAGTTTTTATTGCATGCAGAGGCAACACAATCCATTATCCTTACTATTCAACAAATCTGGCCAATAATATGCCAAATCTTCAATGTATCCTCTATAATAATGTATGTATCAATGAATGGCTGATTCATCCTGGCATATGTGATTCAAAGAGAAGGAATAAAGAGAGGTTGCTAAGTAGATGCTTTGGGAAAGGAGAATAATGCACTGCTTTTGTAGTGACCATTGTATGTCACTGGCCAGCTCAGTTGCTGAGCTAATTGCTGAAGTTGATTACTGCTGAGTCAGATACTCATCTCTGGTCCAATCAGTGGCCAACTCCATGTAAACACCAGACTGACATTTCTTCCCAGAATATAGTTCTCCATATAAGGAAGTGTCAACCTAAAGGAGAATTTGAATGTAGTAGCCATGCGACTGATGTGTTCAGAAGATCAACTTTCTCTGTACGTGCAATGTCATAACCACCCAGTGGGTTCACCTTGCCCACTGCCTAGACAGAGCCGACTTATCAAGACGGGGAATTGCAATGGAGAAAGAGTAGTTCACACAGAGTGGGCTGTGCGGGAAACCGGAGTTTTATTATTACTCAAATCCGTCTCCCCGAGCATTCAGGGATCAAAGTTTTTAAAGATAATTTGGTGGGTTGGGGCTTGGGAAGTGGAGAGTGCTGATTGGTCAGGTTGAAGATTGAATCATGGGGGTCGCAGTGAGTTTTTCTTGCTGTCTTCTCTTCCTGGGTGGGATGGCAGAACTGGTTGAGCCAGATTACCAGTGTGTGTGGTATCAGCTGATCCATCCAGGGCAGGGTCTGCAAAATATCTCAAGCACTGATCTTAGGTTCTACAATAGTGATGTTATCCCAGGAGCAATTTGGGGTAGTTCAGACTCTTGGAGCCAGAGGCTGCATGACCCCTAAACTGTAATTTCTAATCTTGTAGCTAATTTGTTAGTCCTGCAAAGGCAGACTGGTCTCCAGGCAAGAAGGGGTCTTTTTGGAAAAGGGCTGTTATCAGTTTTGTTTCAGAGTCACACTATGAACTGAATCCCTTCCCAAAGTTAGTTCAGCCTACACCCAGGAATGAACAAGGACAGCTTAAAAGTTAGAAGCAAGATGGAGTCAGTTAGGTCTGATTTTTTTCACTGTCATAATTTCCTCAGTTATAATTTTGCAAAAGCGGTTTCAATGTGACTAGGGGGATTTGACAATTTAAAACTTTTCTCCACTCGAGAAATGGGACCACTGCTCTGCTTTCCTATACCTGTCACGTCTTTCCAGTTTCTCAAATGGTACCCACAGGTACCATGTCCAGGTCAGAGCTGTGACCCTAAAAGAAGAAGAAGAGTGCCACCACAAAAGGGGAAGATAAATGGACAACCAGATGCGAAAAGGATGGGACCTCCAACCTTGCCCTGAACATTGCTCTCAACTGTGAATTTAGGGATGGGAAGTATAATTCAGAATTCTGAGAGACAGACTGGAGGAGCAATGGAGCTTGCTCTTAGATTTTGATTTTATATGTATGTTGGTTCCTCAGAGAAGCCCAGTGGAATTTCATAGACTTCCAGTTTGTTAACAGTAATTATCACCTGATCTCAGTTGTTATAATCCCTGCTATTCTTTGTCTGAGCCATTCCTTTATTCTCACGAAAACTTATCAGATGACCTTGATCCCAGGGTTCAGCTTCCTTGATCACCTGCAAAGATGAGGATGAAGTCATTCCTTGGAATCTTGCAGAGATTAACCATCTTTGACACCAATCCTCTTCTTAAACAGACCAAAGCAATACTATAAAATGAAGGATGCTGGGCCATCAACATAGATGACCTCATAGAGGCCACAAGATCCATTCTCCTCCTATGTACTGTCTTTTGTTTTTGTTTTTGTTTTAAGAGATGGGGTCTTACTATGTTGTCTAGGCTTGACTCAAACTGCTGGGCTCAAGCAGTCCCCCTGCCTCAACCTTCCAAGCAGCTCGGACTACATGTGCATGCCACTGTGCCCAACCCCTATGTGCTGTCTTTGTAGTTGCTTGCTAATATGGTCTAGATGACTATTTATAATTAGAAAATCAATGGAAGGAACATTTTCTGTATCGTGTCTATATCTAAGTATGTGACTATAATATATAATTTTGTTATTTCAAAAGGATTAATGTCTATTCTGATCTTTTAATGTTCTATTTCAGTAGTAAAATGCAACCTGAAAGTACAATTAATTAATTCATTCATTCATATAGTATTTATCCAGTGCCAACTATTCCAATTCTTATACTTCTTCATATTAGTGAAATTTGTAAGCAATATATGAAGAATAGCAGTATGAATTTTTAACAGAATGTCAATAGTAAGGTAAAATGCTTATGGCCTTATTTTTCCATTTTGAATAATATTCAAAAAATAAATCTCAGAGATGAAACAAATGAAAGAGAGATTTTTAAAAACAATTCAAAAGATCAACCAACCAAAGAATTGGTTTTTCGAAAAGGTAAAGAAAATCAACAAACCTTCAACTAGACTAAGAAAAAAAGAGAAGACCCAAATAAATAAAATCAGAGATGAAAGTGGAGACATAATAACTAACATCACAGAAATACAAAAGATCATAAGAGATTATTAAGAACAACTATATGCCAACAAATTTGAGAACATAGAAGAAATTTGTAAATTCTTAAGACACATACAAGCTATCAAGATTAAAGTATAAAGAAATAGAAACTCTGAACCAACTGATCACAAGTGAGAAAATTGAATTAGTAAACAACAACAAAAAAATCTTCCATCAAAAACATCCCAGGAAATATCCAGGATTAAACATAACCAAAGAAGTGAAAGATATCTACAATGAAAACTAAAACATTAATGTAAGAAATCCAAGAAGGAACAAAAAAATGGAAAGATATTCTATGTTTATGGATTGGAAAACTCAATATTGGTAAAATGTCAATACTACCAAAAGTGTCCTACAGATTCAATATAATCTCTATCAAAATACCAGTGATGTTCTTCACAGAAATAGAAAAAAATTTCCTAAAATTTATATGGAACCACAAAAGATTCAAAGCAGCCAAAGTCATTCTGAGCAAAAAAAACAAAATGGGAGGAATCACATTATGTGACTTCAAATTATACTACTGAGTTATGGTAACCAAAACAGCACAGCTCTGGCATTAAAAACAAACACATAGACCAATGGAACAGATTAGAGAACACATAAATAAACACATCCATTTACAGTGAACTCAGTTTTGACAAAGATGCCAAGAACACATGTTGGGGAAAGAATATTCTTTTCAATAAATGGTGCTGGGAAACTTGGATATCTATATGCAAAAGAATAAAGCTAGACTCTTCTCACAATATACAAACATCAAATCAAAATGAAGTAAAGATTTAAATCTAAGTCCTGAAACTAATAAAACGACTACAAGAAAACATTGGAGAATCTCTCCAGGACATTGGACTGGGCAAAGATTTCTTAATACCCAAAAAGCATCAGCAACAAAGCAACAAAGCAAAATGGACAAACGGGACCATATCAAGTTAAAAAGCTTCTATACAGCAAAAGAAACAATCAACGAAGTGAACAGACAACCCACAGAATGGGGGTCGTGAACTCTCCATCTGACAAGGAATTAATAGCCAGAATATGTAATGCACTCAAACAACTCAATAGAAAAATATCTAATAATCCAATTAAAAAATGGGCAAAAGGGCTGAATACAGATTTCTCAAAAGAAGACATACAAGTGGCAAACATGTGTATGAAAAGGAGATCAACATCACGGATCATGAGAGAAATGCAAATCAAAACTAAAATGAGATATTATTTTACCCCAGTTAACATGGCTTGTCTCAAAAAGATGGGCAGTAATGAATGCTGGTGAGAATATGAAGAAAGAGGAACCCTTGTGCACTGTTGGTGGTTACACCATAAATTAGTACAGCCACTATGAAGAACATTTGAAAGTTCCTCAAAAAACTAAAAATAGACCTCCTATATGATCCAGCAATTTCACTGCTGAGTATATACCCAAAAGAATGGAAATAGGTATATCAAAGTAACATCTGCACTCCTGTGTTTACTGCCGCTCTACTTACAATAGCCAAGATTTGGAAGTAACCTAAGTGTCCATCAACAGATGAATGGATAAAGAAAATGCAATACATGTATAAAATAGAGCACGATTCAGCCATGAAAAAGAATGAGATTCTGTCATCTGCAACAACACGAATGGAACTGGAGGACATTATGTTAAGTGAAGTAAGCCAGGCACAGCCAGAAAAACTTCACATGTCCTCACTCATTTTGTGGAATCTAAAACTGAAAGCAATTGAACTTATGGAGATGGAGAGTAGAATAATGGTTACCAGAGGCTGGGAATGGTAGTGAGTTTGGGGGTGAGGAAGTAGGGATGGGTAATGGGAAGAAAAAATATAATTAGATGTAATGAATAAGATCTAGTATTTGGTAGCACAACAGGGTTACTACAGTCAACATTAATTTACATTTTTAAATAACCAGAGTATAATCAGAATGTTCATAACACAAAGAAATGATAAATGCTTGAGATCAAGGATACCCCCTTTACCCTGATGTGATTATTATATATTGAATCCCTGTATCAAAATATCTCATGTACCCTATAAATATATGTTGCTACAACATACCCAGACATTTTTTAATGAAAAAAAAAAAACCCGGGACCCATTGGCTTCACTGCTGAATTCTTCCATACATTTAAAGAAGAACTAATATTAAGTCCCCTCAAACATTTCCAGAAAATTGAAGAGGGGGAAGTACTTCAAAACTCATAAGGCCATATTACTCTTATTCCAAAACCAGACAAGGACACAACAGAAAAATAAACTACAGGCCAATATTACTGACAAACATAGATACAAAAATTCTCAACAAGATACTAGCAAACTAGCAAGCAGCACATTAAAAAGATAATTTATCCAAGGGAGATTTAACCAGGGATTCAAGAATGGTTCAACATGTAGAAATCAATAAATGCATTAAAACACATTAATAAAAAGACAAAAACATATGATCATTTCAATAGATGCAGAGAAAGCATTTGACAATGTTCAACATCCTTTCATGTAAAAAAAACTCTTAAAAAATTAGGTATGGAGAATATGCACCTCAACACAATGAAGGCCATGTATGACAAACCCATAGCTAACATCATACTGAATGGGGAAAAGCTGAAAACCTCTAAGATCAGAAACATTACAAGGGTGCCTACTTTTACCACTCCTATTCAATGTAGTATTGAAAGTTCTAGCCAGAGCAATTAGGCAAAAAAAGAAATAAAAGCATCCCTATTAAAAATAAGAAGTTAAATTGTCCCTATTTTCAGGAGGTGTGATCTTATATATAAAGTACCCTAAAACACTGAAAAACTGTTTGGACTATTACATGAATCCAGTAGTTATAAGAAACAAAATCAACATATAAAAATCAGTAGCATTTCTATGCACTAATAGTTAACTACCTTAAGAGGAAATCAATGAAACAATTATATTTATAATAGCTACCAAAAAAAAATAGCTAGGAACAAACTTAACCGAGAAGGTGAAAAATCTCTTCTCTACATTGAAAACTATAAAACATTAATAAAAGAAATTGAAGAAAACACACATAAATGAAAAGATAGATTTTGTTCATGGATTTAAAGAATTAACACTGTTAAAATAGACATACTACCCAAAGTGATCTACAAGTTTAATGCAATCATTGTCAGAATACCAATGACATTTTTTCACAGGAATAAAGACAAAAATTCTAAAATTCATATGGAAACACAAAAGACCCTGAACAGCCAAAGCAATCCTAAGCAAAAATTAAAAAACTGAAGGTATCACACTACTTGACTCCAAAATATACTACAAAGCTACAGTAACCAAAACAGCATGGTACTGGCATAAAAACAAACATATACACCAATGGAACACAATAAAAATCCCAGAAAAAAATTTACACACTTACAGCCAACTGATTTTTGACAAAGGTGGCAAGAACATATATTGGGAAAAAGATAGTTTATTCAATAAATGGTGCTGGGGTAATTAGATATTCACATCCAGAAGAATGACACTCAACTCCTATGTCTCACCACATACAAAAAGCAACTCAAAATGGGATTAAAGACTCAAATATAAACTCCCAAACTATGAAACTACTATAAAATAGCATAAGGGAAATGCTTTATAACACTGGGCTGGGTAAGGATTTTTAAAATAAGGCCCCAAAAGTGCAGGCAACAAAAGCAAAAATAGGCATATGGGATTACATCAAACTAAAATGCTTTGCACAGCAAAGGAAACCCTTAACAGACAACCTACAGAATGGAAGAAAATATTTGCAAACTACAGCAAACTATACATCTGACAAGGAGTTAATATCCGGAATATATAAAGAACGTAAACAACTCCACAGAAAAAACATAATAATCAAATTTTTTAAATGAGCAAATGATCTTAATAGACATTTCCCAAAAGAAGACAAACAAATGACCAACAGGTATATGAAGAAAATGTTCAACATAACTAATCAGGAAAATGCAGATAAAAACCACAATGAGATATCACCTCAATCCTGTTAGAATGGCTACTATGAAAAAGACCAAAGAAAATATATATTGGCAAATATATGGAGAAAAGAGAACACTTAACAACACTGTTGGTGGGATTGTAAATTAGTACAGCCACTATGAAAAAGAGATGGAGTTTTCTCAAAAAATTAAAAAATAGAACTACTATATGCTCCAGCAATCCAACTACCATGTATTTATCCATTGAAAATGAAATTTGTACATAGAAGAGACAACTACACTCCCATGTTTATTGTGGCACTATCTACAATAGTGAAAATATGGAATTTACCTAAGTATCCAACAATTAATGAATGGAAAAACAATAAATGGATAAAGAATATGTGGTTTATATACACATGAAACCCTATTCAGCCATGAAAAAGAATAAAATACTATCATTTGTGACAACATAGATGGGCCTGGAGGATATAATGTTAAGTGAAATAAGCCAGACACAGAAAGACAGATACTATTCAGAGTTTCTATTTCTTCCTGATTTAATCTGGGAGGGTTGTATGTTTCCAGGAATTTATTCGTTTCCTCTAGATTTTCTGGTTTGTGTGCATAAAGATTTTCATCGTAGCCTTAAATGATACTTTGTATTTCTGTGGTATTGGTAGTAATATCTCCAGTTTCATTTCTAATTGAGCTTACTTGAAACTTCTTTCTTCTTTTCTTGGTTAATCTCGCTAATGGTCTTTCAATTTTATTTATCTTTTCAAGGAACCAGCTTTTTGTTTCATTTACATTTTGTATTTTTTGTTTCAATTTCTTTTAGTTCTGCTCTGAATTCACCACTAAAGAACTCATCCATGTAACCAATAACTACCTGTACACCCAAAACTATTAAAATTTCAAAAAGTTTTTATCGTGGAAGAAGAGAATAAAGCAGTGGTTACCAGAGACTGGAGAGGAGAAGTGGGGAAGGGGAGGATATAGAGAGTTGTATACCAGGTACAACGTTGCAATTAGATAGGAGGAATAAGTTCCGTTGTTCTACTGCACAGTAGGGCAACCATTGTTAACAGTAAGTATTGTGTATTACAAAAAGGCTAAGAGAGAGGCTTTTGAATGGTCTCACTACAAGTGAATGATAAATGCACAAGGTGATGCGTATGTTAAGTACCCTGATTTGATCATTATACGACATATATATATGAAAACATCAAATTGTACCCTATAAATATGTATAAGTACAATGTGCCAAGAAAAACAAGAAAGTTAAAAAAAGCATTTCAATTTATGTAAAGATATCATAGATTTCTGGCAGCCTTATGGCATATTAATCTCAAAATAATTTTATCATAAAATGTAATTATGTTAGGTCTGATAAAATGCAATGCATATTATAAAATTGTATACTTTAGGTTTCTACTCATTTTTAACACAGACATTTTATGTTTCTTTCTTCATGTTAAAGCAGCTTCCCTGAGTTAGAATCTGTACTGGTGATCAAATAAGTTGATTATATCATTCTGTTGCAGTAGAATAGCAGGCAGAGTTCAATGAGGCTTTTTATCTTAAATTATATTTTCAACTTGACCTCATTAAATTTTTTTTCTCCTGTTTGTCATTGTTAGGCTTACTGTTTTTCATATTTCCTCTCAGCCCCTTTACCATTTTAAAAGTGTCTTCAGAAATAACTCTTGCCTGGACCGTTCATTATTTCTAATAGTGACAACATATCGAATGCCCTAGTGAACTGATTTCATTGTGCCTCATGACCCACTCTTAGACAAGCTCAGGTAGATTTCCTAGTTGCTGATTAGTTTTTAGAAAATCATTAAATGTCAAAAGCTGTTTTCATGTTCGTGTTTCTTTTCAAATGTATTCTTAAACTATCTCTAGGACAGAAAAACTACCACCGTCTAACAAACGAAAAAAAAAAAAGAAACTTTCTTGCCTCGGCTTTTTTTAGAGTAGAGAAATAAATAGGAAACTGGGTGAAATGTTTTCCCTAACATAGGACCTACATTGCTGTTGCAGTGAAGCTGATCTGTTTTTAAATATATGCCTGTTTCTCTGCACTTTTATAATTAATTTTTCATTTATTATATGTGCAATGTGGATATAAATGTATATATTTAAAATTTTATATAATTATCAATAGGGATATAATTTTGATTTAAAATAAAATAAAATCAGTTATTATAAAGTGCAGCTTTTCAAACATGTTTCAGGAAAAAACTGTACTGAAATGTAATCAGATGAGCAATGCTATTACACACAACCACTGGAGAGTCTAAAGCAACTCACAATGAATTAAAAGAAAAGGGCCATTAAACTGGAGAAGCCCAACAATCAAGCGGACACATTTCAGGCTCTTAGGCATCACTGCTGGAATAAATATGTTATCACACTAAGCTTTTATGAAAGGCTGTTACATTTTTACCAACTTTAATCTGTTTCATTTTTGTGTTTAAAGGATGGGAGTTGCATTAAAATAAAAATTCCATTTGGGTTATTATCTCCCCAGCTGTCTTTACAGACCATGGGGCTGGCCAGAGAATGTTCTCATTATGTGTGGCGAGCAGTTAGTCAGTGATTGATGCTGCATTAATGCACGGCACAGACGCGTTCCTTTTGTTACTGAATATTAGACAAATTAGTTCTTACAAATTCATGACCCACCCTCCCCCTCCTGCCGGTGTGTCTTCCTCCTCCCTCTTCTAACTTCTTTACTGACTCAACTACTGTGGATGGTTAATATTGCTAATAACCTTCAGTGAGAATGAACTAAGGCATCAGGAGGAGGAAATTGACAAAGGAAAGGGGAAAACAGACACTGATTCTTACAGGCAAACAATATACAAAGGGTTCTAGTCATTTTCTGGGATTCCTCAGTGCAGTAATGACAATTGAATGTTTTGTTGTCCCAGTCCCAAATTAATTTTTCCTCCCACTTTTGGTGAGGAATCATTTATCTTCTCAATTGCTTTAAATCTACTTCTGTTAGGATAGAGAGAGATAAGTTGCAAAATAATTTGATCTAGACAGTGTTTTTATCCAGGAAGCAAAGCGTGGGGATGCATACACCTTTCTTCCTCTTGCCCCCAATTTTTGTATTGGAATTTTTCATTGAACTTTTGAAATTCCAGTACAAATATTAAAATTGAAAGATAAACTTCTGCAAATGATCACTGTTTTCCAATTGGATTGTGTGTCATATATATTTATTTTGAAAGGATATGACAGTGAATATCAAGTATTTAGAGTTCTGATAATACATTACATGCCTATTATTACCAATAATAATATTAGTTATTATTCTTATTAAAACTAGCGTTTTTAGTGTTTACTGGAGGATATTCAGTCTGTGTTAAACTTTATGTTTTCTCATTTAATCTTGAAATGGTCAATTTCCAATTGTACAGATGATGAAAGTGAACACGAGATTAAGTCCCTTGTCCAATGTTTCCTAGTTTATAAGCAGATCTTATGTGCATCCCTTGAAAAGGCGCAGTATGAACTATATTTGGTTTATAAATTGGGCCGGGCGCAGTGGCTCATGCCTGTAATCCCAGCACTTTGGGAGGCCGAGGCAGGCGGATCACGAGGTCAGGAGATCGAGACCATCCTGGCTAACACGGTGAAACCCCGTCTCTACTAAAAATACAAAAAATTAGCTGGGTGCGGTGGCGGGCCCCTGTAGTCCCGGCTATTCTGGAGGCTGATGCAGGGGAATGGCGTGAACCCGGGAGGTGGAGCTTGCAGTGAGCCAAGATGGCACCACTGCAGTCCGGCCTGGGAGAAAGAACAAGACTCTGTCTCAAAAAAAATAAATAAAATAAAAATAAATTAAATTAAAATTGATTTTGTTTTCAAATTCTATAATATTAGACATCCTTGAAGGTCCCTTTAAGCATTATTTTTTATTGCTTTAAATTTTAATTTTTAATATAGTAAATACAGATATATCAGTATTGCTGTATTTATTTGGCATTGATATAAACAATCTAACCAAAAGCTTGATGGTGGATGGTACTAAATAATTTTTTGAAGTATACAATTCAATGGTTTTGGATATGTTTGGTTTTTTGGTTTATTACAGCAATCTAGTTTTAGAACATTTTTGTCCTTCCTAAAGAAACCCCATACTGTTAGCTGTCATTCTCCATTCCTCTAACCTCTCACTAATACACATTTTGTCTCTATAGATTTGCCTATTCTGGGCATTTCATATAAATAGAATCATACAGTATATGGTTGTTTGTGTCTGTTTTCTTTCACTTAGCATAATGTTTTAAAGGTGCATTGATTTTCTTGCATATATTTGGTACTTCATTGGTTTTTATTGCTAAATAATATTACCTTGCATGGATAAATCATATTTAGTTTATCTATCAGTTGATAGACATTTCCAGTTGTTTCCACATGTGGCTATTATGGATAATGCTGCTGTGAACATTCATGTATGAATTTTTGTGTGGATATTTGCTTTCATTTTCCTTGGGTATATAACTAGGAGTGGAATTGCTGGGTCATGAGGTTAAACTCTATGTTTAACCCTTTGAAAAACTGCCAAATTGTTTTTCACAGCTCCATCATTTTACATTCCCACAAGCAATGTATTGGGATTCTAGTTTCACCATATTTTCTTCAGCACTTCCTATTGTGTTTTTTATTATAGCTATCTTTATGGGTATGAAGTGATATCTCATTGTGGATTTGATTTGCATTTTGCTAATGACTAATGACACTAATCATCTTTTTCTGTGCTTATTTGCTATTTGCATATCTTCTTTGGAGAAACGTCTACTCAAATCCTTAGCCTACTTTTAAATTGGGTTATTTGTCTTTTTGTTGTTGACATGTAAGAGTTCTTTAGATATTTTGGGTACAAGTTCCTTATCAGATATGTGCTTTGGCAAATACTTTTTCTTATTCTATGGGTTGCATTTTCAGTTTCTGATGATATTTTTATCATCAGATAAATGCACAAATTTTTAAATTTTTACATTCTAACTAATGTATATATTCTTTTGTTACTTATGCTTTAGGTGTCATATCTAAGAAAGCATTTACTTATCTCAAGTTTACAAAGACTTACTCCTAGGTTTTCTTCTGAAAATTTTGTAGCTTTAGCTTTTAAATTTAAACATTTAAACATTTAAAACATCTGTAAAATGCATCTCATGGCATAGACCTAATTCTTTCTGGTTTGGTCAGATATATTAGTTAAGTGAACAAAGCAAATATTTGAAAGTAACTATTATATAGTTATGATCCTTTCCTAAAACATGATGCGAAATTTGCCCCTGAGGAATTTTGCCTAATAAAGAGGAACAGACATGACACAAAGAACTAAGATGTAAAGTAAAATATGAAAAGGACCACATGAAATGTAATGACCATGTGTATTGGAAATTCAAAGGAGAAAGATTATTCCTGGTTATAGGAAGTGATATTATTCATGATTTTTATCTTAAATTAAAAATGAAGGTAAAGTTTTGAGATATTATCCCTTAACTAGTAAAAATCAAGTAAATCATTGACTAGTCCCACTTGTATTTAGGTTTCTGCAGTGTACAGCATTGCTGATCTTAACTATTCTGTGCTGTAGAGCAGCACTTCTAAAAGTTTGGCTAGCAAAACTCTCGGGGCCCCTGGGACTCTTACAGGGGATCTGCTAAGTCAGGATAATTTTCATAATAAGATTCAGATATTATTTGCCTTTTTCATTGTATGAATATTTTGCTGATTATGCAGAAGCAATGATGGATAAAACTGCTATGCCTTAGGTTGAATTAAGGCAGTGGCACCAAACTGTGCTAGTAGTCATATGTTCTTACTACTACAGATTTGCAGTAAAAGTTAAAAAAAATAAAATTAATGAATGAAGAAATGCCAGTTTCATTTAAGAATGTTCTTGATGTAGTAGTAAAATTATTAATTTTATTAGATCTCAACCCTTGAATACATGTCTTTTTAATAGTTTGATTAAATGCGAAACATACAGAAAGCACTCTGCTGCATACTTAAGTGATAATGGTGGTCTCAAGGAAAAGCACTTGTATGATTGAGCTGCAAGCTGAATTACTCCATTTTTTTTAAATGAAACACCATTTTTATATACAAGAATGACAGACAAGCTGTGGATATTGACAGAAAAGCTACTGGTTCAGAGTTCACATCATAGCTCGCTTTTAATAAATTTCCATTTGACAAATTTTGGTGTAGTATCAAAGAGGAATATCCGCAGTTATCTGTAAAAGCTATTAAAATGTCCCTTTGTGTTCCACCTATGTACCTATATGAATCTAAATATTTTTCATATAAATATTTTATTCTTGTCAGGATTTTCTGTTTGGTAACATATATTTATTTTTTGTTAAAATGTTATTTGTGTCAGCCTGTTAAAAGGTTACTAGGGTCATTTAAATAAATATTTATAAATTTTAATTTTTTACACAATTTTTTACACAATTGCTATCAAGAGGTATCACCTATATTAACAAAAAGCTCTTCGGAATCTTCAGTACCCTTTTAACTGTGTAAAGGATATTCTGTGAATGAACGTTTGAGAACCACTGTTGTAGATTAACTTCTTTTCACTATATTATTTAAGAGTAGTCTTTGAGACTATAAGGGGAATTTCCACTACAATTTAGTCAAGTGAAATACTTTATATATACTAGATTAAGACATGTGAATTGAACAAAAGAGAAGACTGAATTTAGGATATTCTTTGTATTATCTATAGTTAAAGCTTATAGTCAAATTTGAGATTATTATAGGCACCCGTTTCACCATCCATGTTTATTTTTATCTGTATATTTTGTGCTATCTTTCTATGTCTCCATTATAAAATAGGTTATTGAGATAAATAAATATTAATTTATTAGGCTTTATGTAACTGAAAAGACTCACTATTTATTTGCCCGTGCATTTCTACCTCTTCTAATAATCCATGTGTCCTTCTTTATAAACATTAATGAACTCTATATTCGACATCTATTGACTTCCTAGTTTGTACCCAGCACCACAAGAGAATCCTATAATATAATAATGAATAAGGAGCTTTCTTGCTTGGGAGGAGACTTATTGTATTTATGTATTAAATACATAATTACAATGAGGAATATCATAACAGAGGTATATATATATGGTATGGGGAAGCAATAACAAAAATGCAGTGGTCATTTCTTCCTGCAGAAGTCAAAAAGGGCCTCATATAGGGAGTGTCCTTGAGCTAATTATTGAAAAATGCATACTTGCTTGCAAGGAACACTCCATGCCAAGAAAGAAAGGAAATAAACAGTATAATATATATGAGGAATTGCAAATAACACCACATGGTTGGAGTAAAGGGTATAGGAGCAACACAATAAAAAAATGAATAGTTTAGATTTTATCCTATCTGTAGTAGAAAGTTGTTGATAAGGCTTGAACAGATATAATTCATATTTTACGTAGGTGAGTCTTCCATCAGTTTGGTGAATGTATCATTCATTCATTCTGTAAATATTTCTTTAATTTCTCCTATGTGACAGGTACTGTGTTCAATGCTAGGATTATAAAAACAAATAAGACATATCCCCTGCTATCAAATCGCTCTAATGTGCTGTTAGAGTATCAAGTGTTTTCCCATGGCTTACTGATATAATTAATATTAGTTGCTAGTACTTTGGGCAAGTGAAGCAATTCCAGAGTTTAGTGTTTTTCATCAACCTGTAATGCTTGTGACTTTGTTGCCTTGACAAGATGACACTGGGAGTTAACAACTGTTTGTAATTAATCTTGATGAATGTCTATAGGAAACTAAATTTTAAAAGTCCTTAAAGCACTCAAGGTATCAAACAAAAGAGATGTCCTCAAGGATTCAAAATAACTTTATTATTTATGGAATCTCTCAAATTTGATACATGTTAGTGAAAAAATGCAAACAATGGCAAAAATAATAGGAACAAATGCAAACACATTCTCAAGAGGGTTGTATTCTAGTTTAAGTTGAATATGAGTGCCTGATTTTCAGCTTAATAAATTTCTGCCAAAATGAAATATAAAGCATAGTTTCTTGCAAGCAGGAAACAATAGATATAACTTTCAAAAATACAGTAATAGTAGCTTAGAAAGTTACATACATGTTTTGAATATATCCCCCCAGTCATGTTGGACATGTTCTTATATCCACTTTATGAATCTAAAAACTGAATATGACATCAATCCAAAATTGGACTTGAGTTTGTCTGACCCAGAAGCAGCCTCTCTATCAGGGTAGAAACAGTAGTCAATACCTCCCTACCTTCATCTGCAACACACCTGAGAGGGACCTATGCATCACAGTGTAATTTGATTGGAAAGTATTGAAACTTTGATTCTAGATAGGCTTCAATGTCTGACAAAAGTCTAATCAAAAGGAAGTGGAATACATGCATTTCTTCTGGAGTTTTGGGTTATGGACACTATTCTGGTTGTTAGAAGCATCTTAAATTTTTAACCAAAAGTCAATGAAATATATGACTTGAGTTTTACTTGCAGAAATCTAGCATGAAGACATAGATTAGAGTCATTACCTTCTAGGTGATAATCACTTTAGACATGACATGATGTCAGAAATTCCAGAGGAATATTGTTAACCATTTTCTTAAACTAAGCAAAGCAAAATCAAGGAGGAGTACTCTTTATTAGGTAGTAGTATGGTGTTGTAGGTAAAACAGCTTCTTCTGTAAAGAGATTGAAAGTCAGTAGGAGATTCAGACATATAAATAGATGAAAAGGTAAGAGGAGTGTATGAGTTCGTTCTTGCACTGCTATGAAGACACACTTGAGACTGGGTAATTTATAAAGAAAAGAGGTTTAATTGGCTTATGGTTCTATAGGCTGTACAGGTTTCTGCTTCTGGTGAGGCCTCAGGAAACTTATAGTCATGGTGGAAGGTGAAGGGGAAGCAAGCACATCTTCACATGGCCAGAAGAACAGAGAGAGAAGGGGGAGGTGCTACACACTTCAAACAACCAAATCTCATGAGAACTCTGTCACAAGATCAGCAAGGGGGAAGTTCACCCTCATGATTCAGTCACCTCCCACCAGGCCCCTCCTTCAAAACTAGAAATTACAATTTGACATGAGATTTGGGTGGGGACACAGAGCCAAACCATATCAAAGAGAATAAGACTAAGGACAATAATTTGGAGAACACTCAAACAGGTGTACTGAAGTAGGGGAAGTATTTTTAAAAATCTCAAGAGAATAAACTGAGCACGGTGATACTTGCCTGTAATCCCAGCTACTGAAGAGGCTGAGATGGGAGTATTACTTGAGCCCAGGAGTGTGAGATCAGTCTGGGCAACAAAGAGAGACCATTGTCTCAAAATAAATAAATAAATAAACAAACAAAATTTTCAAAGGAATAAAAATGAGAAAGTAGAGCTGGGAAATAAATAGCATGAAAACTAAAGAGGTGACTATTTGCAAAAACTGGGGGTGTATTGGATTACACCTTGTGGTCATGTAAGATACTTTCTGACAAGGGTGCACTGGATTTGGCAAATGAAAGTTACCTGGTGAACTCAGTATTAACGGATTAAATGGAGTGATGGTGCCAGCTTGGAGAGTGAGCATGGGCTACACTTTTAAGAAGCATGGGTGTGAAAGGAAAGAGAGAAGAGGAGGGTGTCATCCTGCAAAGGACAGACTGTCAAGAAAGTGCTTTTGTTGATTTAGATGGAACAGACTTAAGCATGTCAGACGCTAACAGTATGAGCCAGTGGCAAGGGAGTAGTGGGTGATTTATTTGGGGGACTGGCAGTTCCTATTCTACTCAGGATAAGAGACCTTGAGTTCTTTTCATTCATCATGGCATTTCTGCCCCTGGTAAACTTATTGTTGTCTATTCTTTCACTCTATGTATTCCAGAACTTCTGTTACACGCTTTAAAGTGAAACAAAAAATTATATGAGAGTATAATTATTCTAGAAGCTTATTATGATAAGGCCTTGACTAATAGGAAATCAGCTCACTTATTAACCCAATTTTTTTCTGCACTTTTCTTTTTATATGAATGAGAAAGTACGTGGAGGTGGGTGATTCAGAATTTAATTGAAAACCAACTTCCAGGCTGAACAGGCAATCAGTAAGCATTTCTTATGTGTTTGCTTCCCCAAAGATATAATGATAGGAATGAGCATTGATACAAAGAATTATAGCACATAGTCTTTATTGTCATGAAGGTTGCAATCTGAGGATATAAACTACACACGTGAAAAGGTAGCTAACAGTGTGACAATGTAAATGACAAAGACCATAATGAATAATATGGATTAAATGCCAATAGGAATTTAGAAGAGATGAATAACACTGAGTTGGAGTGTTCTAAGATAACTTCTTGGACAATATAGTTGGCAAGCTTAGGTTGGGTAGATCTGGGAAAACAAAGAGAGAAAGGCATTTCATCTAGAATGGAAGAAATGTTTGTTAATTAGGCACTTCTATTCGTTGGTGATATACTAGATATTTTAATATGCATATTCATAATTATTTTAATTATTTGTGAAGATGAGACAGAATAGGATTTATTTTTGCAATGACTGAATGCACCATAACTTAATGGGTTGATGGTTTCATTAGTCAATCCTAGAATTCCACTCTCTCACTTGCTCACCCATTCACTTTCTCTCTCTCTTTTTATTTTGATATATTTTCTGTTTTTCCTGGCATCTGAATTCCTTTCCAGTGTTTGCAGAATTTCCTCCTATATGAGCGTTGGTAGGAGTCAGACCTTACTTACCAATTTTGAGCTTGTCAAGTCCAGATGCATGTTTATCCAGTGACTTTATCACAAAAGATAGGGCACAGACATAAGTTCAGCTAAAGTAGATGACTTGTCTGGGAACTTGGAATCACAACCCAGTTGTAACGAGACATGAATTTGGAGAGTGAGGGCACCTACATCCAGTCTGTGTGGTAGTGATGGTAATGCATTTGGTGTCGACCTATAGCAAGCAATATTGGTGAGGAGGTGTGGCAAGCTGTGGCAGTGGTGGAGGCAGAAGTATTCTCTCTAGAATGGCTCAGGGGCTGCCTGGCCTCTCTTGTTTCATGTCCATTTTCTAAATCAATTCTCTTGCCTCCCTAACAACTCTGTAAGCAACCCAATAATTCTTCCAACAATTGCCTTTTCTACTTAAACCAGTTAGAATTTTCTGTTGTCTTCATTTAAGAATTATAACAAGTGCAAGAGTTGAGGATGATATTATGAGGGCTTTTCATATCAGCCTACGGAGTTTGAACTTTAATTTATAGGAATTACCCCGATATGAAAGCATTTTGAGTAGTAGGATGGCATTACCTAAGGGATACTTTATGAAGATTAACATCAGTGTTATGTAGGATAAATAATTTGAGAGATGATAACTAGAATGATCATGTAGGAGAAGTGGGCCATATTAACAAGGCAGCTGGCTTGCATGGGAAAAGGTTAGACAGGTTGAGTTTGAGTAGATGCAACAAATATATAATTAGGCGATAGCAGTATGAGATTGAGCACAGATTCAAGAAGTGATAATCAAAACCTTAAGAGTAATAAGGTATGTGTCAGGTACTTTTCTAAGCAAATGGGTTATTGTACTGATGAAGACTTGTAGAGTATTAGTCCTCTCCACAATCTTCCCTGACATGCCTGAGGGCTAACATATAGACCACGCATGGATTCTCTGTTTCAACCTTGCCTCACTTATAATATATATTTGCATCAGAGGGAAGGAAGCAAGTGTCCATTGAGAACAACCCGAAGATTATTAAATAAGCCTCTCCCTCTTCAGTCCCATATTGAATTCATATGAATTTACCTATGAGTCTCTTTCTTTGGAAAGTGAAAAAAAAGGACAGAAACAAATACTGGCTACATTTATATTATGGGCTGATAGAAAGAAATTGAATTTGTAAATGAAGGAGAACAAGAATTATCCAAGAAGTATCAGAATTGCCAGAACTCTTGGCAGCTGAATTTCACATCCATGTTTTAATCTCTGGAGACCTACCCAGAAGTGAGGAAGGCTATCATAAGAAGCAGAAAATATCAGGCTTAGATAAAATGATTCCTTTATTTTACATCTAAGATCTTTGCACTGCTGAGTAAGAATTTTAACCCCATTCGATTAGATATTAAAAGTTGGTATTGCTCATACAGGACACTCCTCCATCACATTCCTGTAGAATAATTCAAAAATGTAACTTTCTGGACCTCCTGGAAGAAAGGGCAAGTAATATCATACATACCATTACAAAGATAACCGAAGAATTCAATGTATATTTCCATGTTACTATAATGCAGTGGAATTGAGGCAAGGTAAATTCCATGTTAGTAGATGCAAAGCACAGAGAATAGTGGGGAAAGCACCACACTGTTTAATCAAGAGTCTTGTTTTGCCACCGACTAAGTGTTTGCTTTGAAGATATTCTTGCCCTCTGTTGGCCTCTGTTTTCTTATCTCTTAAGTGAAGAGATCGCTGAGGGCCCTTGGGGAAAGGACTGAGAAATTGGAACTCTGGTTCAGGAAAATAAAATTGGCTACCAGAGGGAGTGAACAGATGATGCTGCAAGATGAAATTGCAGCCTTCACAGCAGAAGTTGAGAACAGTTGCTACTTTCCTTAAAGGTCATCGTTCATATTCCAATCCGAGTGGGGCGGTGATGACACATTGAGAACCTGTTGTCTTTGTTAGGATGGGCCCTACGCTTTTCTAGTAGTTATCTGTTTACCTTTTAATATAATTAGGCAGACTAGATTGGTATTTAGTCTTGTTCTGACAACAGCAAATTAGGCTTAACTCTTTAATTACAATGAGAAGGAAATCACCTTTCTGATATCCTTCAATTAGCTCAAGCAGCTGTTAAGTTATAATTAAAATTTCACATGGATCATTTGAGTTCTTGGAATGTTTCCATTTAATAACAAAACATTTGCATATATGCATTCAGTTTTTAACAACCTTTTCAAATCTGTCAATGGTAAACCAAGAACATTGATACTGTATTAAACAAAATCTTTGTAGTCTTGTAAGCAGACAGCTGGGTCCCACAACATGAAAAATGGAAATAGAAGAAGGTGATCAAAAAGTATTAGTGTCTCCAAGTTTTCTGGAGCTTGTTCAGAGAATTAAACTTTTGCTTCATGCATAGTTATCCAAGAGGGAGGAAAAAAAGAAAAAAACCACTAACCAGGAGAGAGTGGTTTTTTGGTGCTTGACAAATGAACGCATGTATTATGTGCATGCCATTACTCAGTACAATGACAATCACCTCCTCTGTGTCTTTACAAGTGGGTTCTTGCCTCTATATTTCAAAAGTATAAATGTGAAAGCAAAAATTATATGTGAACATTCAAAGGTCCTCTTTTGTTTTATTTAGTTCTGAGAATTGAACTGACTAAAAAATTTACTCTCTTTGAAGTTGCTCTGGCCATTATCTCTCTGATACAGCAATGGATTCAATGATCTATGTAGGACCAAGATGTAAGAATAAACATAAACCAAGCACACTTTCAATTTAGAAACTAAGAATCTTTGAAACACTACATGCTGGCTAAATTAAACCGCACCCAATTGAAGAATCATAAGAATATTTTTAAAATTATGTTTAAAAGTTAGAATTAATGGCGATTCGATTCAACATTAGAAAACTGATTAAAACAAGGGGAAGTTAAATGATTGTTTCCTCTTTTTAGATATAATTTATGTTTTCTATTCTTTAACATTGGTAGGAGGAAGTGATAAAAAATAATAATAACAATATTGGAAGGTGGTAGGTTTTAGAATCTATACTGAAGGCCTTAAGCAGGAGTGTATTCATGCTTCTTCCTTGATAGTCTACATTGACAAGAAGAATTCTATATTGACTAAGAACTTAATGATGTTTTCCCAACCATCAACCTGTATTGCATGTTATTGAATTTCAACCACCAAGATAATTGTATCTCCTGGAATTAAAGAAGCGCATAGAGAAAAGAGATGAAAGAGCAATGTCTGATACCATAATTATACCAGTGTGCACACTTTTGGGGGCTACCAGCTGTTATCAGCACATTTTCCATCTGCCTTTCCTAATTTTACTATGACCTTCTAGAACTGATTTCATCTGGTAGAGAGTTGGATCTGACACCATCACTGAGTCAATTTTATCTTTGAACAACTAAAGGGAAGAATGAGTAACAAGTGGCATTCTGTTCAGAAAAATGTTCCAAATTAGTATTTCATTATTCTTTTGTTGGGAGACCTCATTGTTGAGTGATTTTAAGATTCATTTCAAGTACTTAGGTTTACCAATCTGCAAGTCCACAGTTTACCTCAGGGAATCAGGGTTAGAACTAATAAACTCTCAAGCTGTTTTCAGAGAATTATTTCGAATGCTTGTTTAAAGGTTTTTAATTTTTTTATGCAGATGAAAAACAGAACTCTAAAAGGGTGGTTTTATTAATTCTGGCTTTAAAATCTAGAAAGATTTACATTAACTTCCCCTCTCTCTGTCTCTTTCTTTCTCTGCCTCTGTCTCTTTCTCTCTCTCCTTCTCTCACACCCACACACACAAACACGAACACACACACACCCCTACATGAAGACCATGCTCTAGAATATCAATATGTTTAGAACACTTATTGTGTGCACTATGCTACTTGCTATCAATAAATAATTTATTCATCCCAACAACCCAACAAGCCAGTTTATATATCTACGTAAGAGAAAACTGAAGCCATGGAAAGTTAAATAAATAGTGCTTGACGTATTCTAAGGCCCATTCTCTTCATCAGTATGGTATTATTTTCATTTATTCGTTAATTAAATAACTTAGTACCTTCTAGGTCTCAGACTTATCTAGGAGCTAGGCATACAAAGATGAACACAATGAACATGGTCCCCGGCCTCATGATGTTGACAGCATATGAGTAATTTTCTCCTTATAAGTTGATTTTATATCGATGAGTAATTCCTACATTCATAGGCTTTAGCTTAAGCATATACTGTACCTAGTATTTAATGATGCTACTGAGGCCTGCAATAATGTGCACAACTTTTTGAATTTTGTGAGGCAATAGGTTTTGGCTCATCTCTGATGACCATGTTAGCCTTGGCTGGCTGTTTGAGTGGTAGCAACAGCTATGCAGCCACTAAACTGTTCCATTACCCAGCTATTAGATACAAGATCTGTCTCTGAATTGTTCCTGGATATCCCTCAGTTTTCTAACAACCTGTATCCCCTCTAGCCTCTCTCTAAGGGAGGAACACTCTCCCCAGTCCCTGATAAGTGAGAAACAGGCCATATGCAACCCAAGAGGAAATTTTCATGTCTTTCACTTCAGCCAAGACATTGGCTGATATTGTTACTCTGCCTCTTGCTTTGGAGACAATCATAAGTGAGGAAGTGAGGATGTGAAACGTGGGGACAACTAGCAGATCTGAAAAAAATTCCATTTTGAACCATGTGAATTTGCAGATTTGTGGTAATGCCTCAGAGAAGCTTGTTCCCTTAGCAGGAACTGATGTTCTTCTCAATACAGGAAGATTATGGGAGGTTGACAAAAAGCACTGCCTCAAAATTGTGGCCCTTTGCGTAACAGCAGCCACCCCAACTAGTTATGTATGCTGAAATGAAGAATTACATTTAGGTTTACCAGAACTCTCATATATTTTTCCTCAGCATAGAAAGAGAATATTTTTATTAAACTCTATTTTCTTGTATTTAACCAATAAATTTCCCAGTTATTCATTTTATTAATAGCATCATTATTATTCTGCCTTTTCCTGAAATTTTCAATGTGTCAAGAAAAATGTTCTGGACAATTTCTGTACTCTTACTTTCATATCTACTCACTTTTTTCCATTGTATAGATGAAGCTAAAGCTGAAAAAATGTTGATTTGCCCAATGTCACCAGCTAGTAAGTCACAGAGTCAGGGAAGAATTTGAGTCTGTCTGATTTCAAACCTACTTACCTTGAACTAATCTGAGTGACAAGACTGTCCTGCCACAGCTGTAAATCACCCATATGTGAAACTTGAATATATTTGACAACTTTCAGTGCGTCTTATAAAGGTTTTCCTTTGACTCTAAAGCACAGAGCCATGGATGATTTTATTTTGTGTATACACTTTCATCTTCCAGTTGCTTGAATGATTTGCATGCTCATTTACATATTGTGAGCACATATCAAAGCTAGGTTATGATTCTTTCTTTTAGCAAAAGCCACTCAGTAGAGAGTTTATTTTTTCTACTGGGTTCCATTACTAACATTTCTGAAACAATTGGCCTTTACTTATTAAATTTATTTAAATTATTTAATTTAATGATTAAAGGTCCGGGGTTGATTTGTCTAACAAAGTTCAGAAAATTGTTTAATGATACCACTTCAGCCCATTTCTATTGTTATTTACATTATGTTATTAACTGGGCGACTTACTGCAAGTCCTTCCTTCTCTTTGGCCTTTACATTTCTCATTCAGAATTATTATTCCTGCTACTTTCTTCAAAGGCTTTTTCAATCACCAAACCTCTAACATTTTTTTTATTCTTAGAAGGAAAGAGCTGATTAATTGTATTATGGTTGAGAAGAGTTTGGAATTGAAATGGAAAAAACCTAGAAATCTCTTCAATAGCTAATTTGGACTAGAAAAGGGACACTTCTGTGTTCAAATTACTACATTAATATATCAACTGACTTGCCCACCTCTTAAATACTTTCAGTGCTGCATTCTGAAAAGCAATCTTCTGTAGGAAATCTTCATTTGGAGTTAAGAAACAGAACCTTCTTTGGGAGGCCGAGGCGGGTGGATCACGAGGTCAGGAGATCGAGACCATCCTGGTTAACACGGTGAAACCCCGTCTCTACTAAAAATACAAAAAATTAGCCAGGCGTGGTGGCGGGCACCTGTAGTCCCAGCTACTCGGGAGGCTGAGGCAGGAGAATGGCGTGAACCTGGGAGGCGGAGCTTGCAGTGAGCCGAGATCGCGCCACTGCACTCCAGCCTGGGCGAAGGAGCAAGACTCTGTCTCAAAAAAAAAAAAAAAGAAACAGAACCTTTATTTGGCAAGCTAGGACTTACTGCACTGACATGGTTTGGTTGTGTCCCCACCAAAATCTCACCTTGAATTGTAACTCCCACTCAAGTGGGAATTATAATTCCCAACTGTAATGGAATTACGGGGCAGGAGGGTCTTTCCCATTATGTTCTCGTGATAGTAAATAAATCTCATGAGATCTGATGGTTTTATAAATGGGAGTTCCCCTGCACATGCTCTCTTTTTGCCTGTCTCCATGTATGACGTGGCTTTGCTCCTCCTTTACCTTCCACCATGATTGTGAGGCCTCCCCAGCACTGTGGACCTGTGAATCAATTAAACCTCTTTCCTTTGTAAATTACCCAGTCTTGAGTATGTCTTTATCAGCAGCATGAGAACGGACTTATACATGTACAAAGCAAGGTACCTTATTGATTGTATTGTAACTGTTAGTCTGTTAGGTTTCTCCTAGAAGTTTTGTGTGACAATTTAAAAAATCATTTCTAAGAAGCAGCAGTGGATCTTGCTATTCATAGGAATACTAGGTGAAGTTTTCCATAGGGGGATAATCAACATATGCCTGCACACTCGTCCTTTCTAGTTCAGCTGCCTCTTTGACAATTATTGTAAGCATCATCCAATGTGACAATTATAATACATTTGGTTAAGATTGTCGTGTGTCCTTTTCCTAAGATGATTAGCTCTATGAACATGGAAACCATGACTTCTATTTCTTTTGTATTCCTCCATAATACCTACTAGCATAGCTGTGCTATGCTATGTTCATAGAGCTATTATGTTCATAGAGCTGAACATACTGTAATCTTCTAAGAACTATTTATAGGATTGGATGAATTTGTGTCAGAAATGTTACTGCTTTCTTTTGCTTAACTCAAGAAACATCCATAACCAATAAAATTATTATAATGGTGCTGGAAATTCAAATATAAAATAATTCTTAGGCAATGTTTAGGACACAAGTCTCCATCTCTCATGGTGCTTTAGCTATTGCCTGGAGAATCTTTCACAAAAGTCTAGGACCCACTCCCAGACATTCAGTTCCAGCATATTTGGGGTGTGTCACCGGCATCTTTACTTTTAAAAATACCACAAGTGATACTAACATGCAGCTAAGGCAGAAACCTACTGGTTTAGAATGACTACAACCTATGCTATAGAAATTATCACAGAACACTGCATAGTGAGCTATATGGCTTATTTGGTGCAAAAAAATTAATGAATAATTGACTTGCATTTTATACATTTTTCATAAACTGAATAGAATAAAGGTGTAATTTTTACATTAGTAGACTACCTGAAAGAAGCTTGATTAAAAATTATCTTTTTTATATTATAGACCATAACTGACACAGGAAGAGCATGGAAAAGTTGCATCTGAAGTAGCTAATGTCCATATGTCCGTTGATGATTATCTGCCTTCTGTTGCATGAGGTTTTCTACCTTATTGCAGGGTTACCAAATTAGAGCAAAAAATATCCCAAAAAACCTATTTATCATTCCAAAGAATAAGTAAAGTGTGTGTGTGTGTGTGTGTGTGTGTATTCTTTGGAACATACGCATGTACATACATGCATATGCAATATATACAAATACATGCTTACACACACATATTTATACATCTTACACAGATTTTCCTTTGATTTTACAGCATGGATTTCGTTATTTAGTGTGAGTATTTTTGTCTTCCAGTTACATGGGAGATTAGTGTGCTAGTTTACAGATTACAGTTTTGTCTTTCAAGAATAATCGCTCAGTAGAGACAAAAGTATATAACAAAAGTACATAAACAAATAATTATAGAATTAGCTTTCAGTAACTTCTTTCTATTCCATTTAATTTTAAAAGTCATTGGAAATGCTAATGAAATATATTTAGAAGGTTTCCTCCTAATACAACACAGCAAAAAGAACATAATTCCTGCCTAAACTCCATTTTTAATTTTTACTTAAAACATGCAGATAAAGATGCTTGTCCCTGAATTGGTATTGAGCTTGCTTGTTATGAGTTATGAATGTTTTAGCAATAAAATTTGGCTTTCTGGAACAAATGGATGTTCAAACCTGATTTTATTAGTGTAGTTGAACATTGTGGAACTAAAACAAGGAGATTTCTGCATATTGCCACAATTTGAGGCCATATGGATCATAAACTTTCCTATTTATATTTCACTGGTAGACATAAATGACATTATCTCATCACAAAAAAAGAAGCAAGGAATACACAACTGAAGTTTAGGAACGTACGTCTTGCTACTGAATGTCAGATAAAGGTGAAGCTTTTAAATAGAAGGCCCATTGATTTAGTACCTTTAATGTGCACAGGAAGGGATCTGCACAGCACATCATTAGTGTGTGATGGGGTGAAAGGGGCAACACGTTTCTTCTGTTACTGTGGAAAGAGGATGAATCTGGCACAGCTCTGATGTCAGAACCTCCATCACCTTTCTCACAGATGATGTAGATTTTAATTGTACTCGGGGCTGACTCGCATCGCACCAGCTCCTACGTGACATTGAGATGGATGAAGCCATTTGTTGGCATTATCAGAGCCAGCTGTGTGCTTGGCTGCAGCTACAGTAGGCATTTTATCTCATGCATAATCCTCTCATTGAGAGGGGATCACAAGCATCTGAACCATATGGCAAATAATTTTATTATGATCAAAAAAGGACTCTTGAAGCTAGTTAAAAAGAAGAGTCCTTGAAATTCAATCAGAAGAAGTTTTATTTTCATGTCGCACCATCATCCTAAATTAATTGTTAGTACTGCCACAGTCATCGAGTAGAGCCCAGACTCCTCCACCCACCCTTGCTTGCAAAGTGAAAATAAACTTATAATTACTTTATTTTGCCTGGATTTTTTATACTTCTTAATGTGGGAGAATTTATTTTGATCCACATTAGAGAAGAGAATCTGGATTTCAAAGACTGAAGCTGGCTTCTGATTAAAAATAATAATTTAAAAAAAACCCTTCAAATATAAGAACCTTATATCAGATGGAATAAGCTTGAATTTCTGTCCTAATTGCAGCTCCCTTAAAAGCTACATAAGATGGAGGCTATATAAATATTTTTTCTTTAGGGAAGTAAAATCTTAAAGAAAGAAAACCTATTCTTTCACAGGGTAGCCTAATGATCCTGTAAGTTTAGCATATATCCATCTTCAAAGGAAGGGAGCAAACTTGTCTTTTCCACGTGGTGGGCTTTCCTGCACATTGTCAAGGAGATACATAGGTCTCCATAGCAAAGGCATGTAATCTGCTGCCCTTCTGTCCAGGCAAGTGATGGGAAGCAGCTGCTATGGAACAAGATGCAATCTGGTTAGGAGGAATTGTGTGAGGCTGTGGCAAGCAGTTTAGTTGCTGCCTCACACCAGAATGACTTCTAGCTATGATATTCCTACATTAATTATGACTTTTATTAATCACAGAGGATGTTCCAAAACTCAAGTTCAAATGTTACAAGGCCATAAAACAGCAACTTGCATAATCTTAGCTTGTCTATGATGTATATGTTCTGTTCTTTTATTATAATTTTTCTTTCCAGAGAAAAGTACATAAGATTTGGGCCTTAGGGCACCTGTTAGTGATATGAAGCTGTAATCAGCAACTTCCACCCCACAGTTTGAGAGCGTGAAGTATCACAGGGTCCAAATGGCAACAGCTGTCTTATCTAGAGACTAGTCTTTTATTTGGTATTTTATTGACAAATAATAAAGCTAGTAATTGGACTGGGAGAGGAATATAGCCACCTAATTTAGAGGAACTTTAATTTTCTACTACTAAATGCCTGAACCAGCTTTTTGTTCTATTACCCCCTCAAGACTGAAGCAGAGGAGCTGGCTGAATCCTTAAAATGGTTTCAAATGTGCATTTTTATCTTCATTATTTAAGAACATATTTGAAAAAATACGCTTACTATGAAATATGATAGTGATTCCTTAAGAAAAAATAAGCAAACAAACAAAATAAACAACACTGGAATCATGATTGTAAAATCAAGATGCATTTATTCAGGCTGCATTTGTTCAGGATGCATTTATTCAAGTTGCATTTGTTCAGGTGCATTTGTTAAGGATGTATTTATTCAGGATGTAACTGTTTGGGATGCATCTGTTCCGGATGCATCTGTTCAGGATGCATTTGTTCAGGTTGCATTTGCTCAGGATGGATCTGTTCAGGATGCATTTATTCAGATTTCATTTTTTTGGGTTGCATTTTCCCAGGATGCATTTGTTTAGCAGGTCCCTGTCCCCAGCAAAGGCACATGGGGCAGGGCCATGTGTACTGGTAGAAGGGGTGAGCAGAAAATGATGACTACCTTCCAGCAACTGCCAGACACAGGCTTTCCACATTGAGAAAGTGGTTAAACATGTATAATTCCTCATCTTTGGAACTTCTTCAACTTAGCAATTTACAAAGAAAGAGGACAGAATAAAGAAAGAAAATTATGGCACTGGGCCCTTCATTTGCTTGCCTATTACGGAAGTAGATGTTGTTATAAGTTCAGTGTTATAACTTATAAGTTCACTTTATCATCTTTCCAGTTAATGTAATAATACAAGGAAGAAGATCATGGAGATTTGATTGCCCTCTGACAAAGAAAAGGCATTTGGTGGCCTTATAGTTTCACTCAAGTAAGCTTTGTCAGTATGGAACATCCAGTGTATTGGCCAGCTAAATGAAATGTGTCGTGAAATGTGTCATGATTTTTTCTGCGATAATTCTGGTGCTTTTTAAATGTACCCTTCCCGCAGTAATCATTTACACAGTGTTTAATAATTATTATACAGTATGCTTTCTGAAAGTTTGTTTCTGAGTGGCAGAACCTCAGTCTTCAATGCCATACTACATACCTCATAGGGATTTTGCTGGCAATGAAGGTTGTAGATAAATAATGGATGAAGTGGGGTGACAGGGCCTGAGCACTTGGGCTTGACAGATTATCTTGTGATGTATTACAATTAGATATGCTTCAGTGTCACTTCATTTATTCAACTAGTAAGAGTGCATAACTCTTTGAAGGTAGATTTATTAAGAGCTTTACTCGTGTCTTTTCAAAATTTAGAACTGATTTTTGAGCATCTCTAGCAGCTTTCTAAATCATCTATCCTTTACATTTTTTAAGTTGAAATTTTATGAAAATCTCTACTAAAGAGGTTCCATTTTTGGTTGTGTGTTTTATTTGTGCTCAAGGCAGTTGCTAGATGACAGATCACCTTGTCATCAGCTGGTCAACAGACTGAATTTGCCTTTGGGAAGGGGGAATATAGGATTTGTAGTATGGGAATCATAGGTACTGGTGGATGGCAAGTAGCAGACATTGTAATAAAGATTGGTTATTTCCATTAGTAATTTTGTACACATGCATTTCAAGTAGGGATTGTCTTATTCTTTTTGAAGAAAGAGATGCCAGTGGGGAGAAAAAAATAAATCCTCGATGTTAACATGCATTTTCTCTGTTTCTAAATTATACAAATGTAGTTTTTCTAGCCCCCTAGGGTGAGTTACATAAATTAGCAGTGACCCACATGCCTAGGACTTAAAACTGCTGGGGCAGTTGCACCTCATTTGAATTTTGCAAAGTCTTACATATTATCTAAGTTTCAGATTTTTTTTCTTGAAAACTTAAATTTGTGTCAAGTTTTTCTGTTCTCTTAGGGTTCAGTAAAATGGAAAATAATAGAAGATATTGGGGATGGCTAAGAAGAGAAAAAATGCTATTCTTACATGTGAATGAAGCCCATACTGATTTACTGTTATGGACCTAAAGTTTCTAGCAAACTGTTTTTCTAGCTTAGCCTCGATAATATTAAATCAAGTAATTGATTGTGCACATGAGCACATACATCGGTTCAGCTATTATAATGTGTGTTTTTTTTAATTGTATGTTCTATTTAAATAGATGTTTCTAAAATAACCCACGTAATTGCAAAAGACTCCCAACCTCTCAGGCCGGAGTAAACCTCACCTTACAGGAATTTAGTTCTTAATTTGATGACCCTCTCTTGTATAATTAATCATTATGAAATAAATTATTTTGATGCCCTTTGGATGTTTATTTTTAGCAAAAGAAAGGGCATTGTGTTGACGGATAGCAAGTAGCTACAAAAGCAGAAGAAACCCAGAATTCTCAAGATTATCAACATATTCCCTCTCCCCTCTTTGAGCCTGAATCTGTCTCTCCAGGGGTCTGAATAAACAAAGATGCTTGTCACTGTAGAACAACTTTTACATTCTTCAGATAAGGACTCAGCTCAGTTTGGGGTCAAATTATACTGGTAGCAAAGCTGATCAGAGCAAACAAGGTTTCAGAGGATTCACTCACTCTTGTAAAAGCTGATTATAATTGATGAATGACCAGCTTGCTAGACCCTGACAGACTGGTTGCCTGGCCTTTGCTCTCTGCCAGTTCAAGCCTTACAAGTGTGAAATAGCCAATTACTGAAATACCTATTGAAAGTAATAGGCCAATGAGCAAATTGCTACTGTGGGACATCGTGGCAGTGGAGATGGAAGGAGGCCAAGATAAAGTTTTGCTCTGAGCAGCTGCTGCCACCACAGATTGCTAATACTATTGGATGACCAAGAGATAAGAGCAAGGTATTTTCCCATTCAAACTGCAAGTGTCCTGCCTTGTATTGACTTAAAGTTTATGATGCATGATACCATCTTGTTACCCTGGTCCTAATTTGCAGATATAAATCCTCCTTTTAAAAGGTAGTTAAATAGGTAATAAGGA
Source organism: Nomascus leucogenys (assembly GCF_006542625.1). NCBI lineage: Eukaryota > Metazoa > Chordata > Mammalia > Primates > Hylobatidae > Nomascus > Nomascus leucogenys. The sequence goes on from NC_044391.1 coordinate 62,136,456, forward strand.
TAGTCACGGCCATAGATTTTGTGCAAAAGCATTAAATACAATTTTTGCAGGGAATGAAAAGTCATATAGTGTGCAGAGTGTTAATACTTGCCAGCCATTTGCTATTGACAGAACAATTTATCTTGATAAAGGACAGTGAAAAATTCCAATCTATTCACTGACATCACATTATCAGCAGTAATATATGACTGCATCTAAATATAAGGTTGAGATCTGATACAGCTGAGAAATTCCTGGTAATTTTCCTGTAAATATATTGTGTACTGGACAATGAACAAATGACACATTTACCATGTAATTGGATAACCTATTTTTGTATGAAATTTAAAGTTTTACTGTGTTTAATGGAATATACCATAATGTTTCCTTTTGGGGTAACCTGTTTCTTTAGTAAGACTTTAGCAATAAAATGGGTATTACTGGGTTTAACAGAAAAGAAAAGTTAGACAAAGAAAGATAAATTCTAAAATTTTGCATAAGGCAATAGATCCTCTCAGCATTTACTACCATAAGAAAATTGCCTTCATATTTACTATAAATTGTAATTACATTATAGTTATTATAATAGAATATATCTTTTTGTAAGATTAGGAAATTGTGAATTGCATTTTAGTTGAAAATGTCTTTGCAACTTGCTCTAGCACAAGTCTGAATTATCTGAAATTTGCCTGAGTGGGCCACAATGCAGTTGGGGATGAGAGGGTGCTGGGTGGTGATACAGAGCATGGATAGTCCTGTGAGACTGGTAAAGGTGATTAGACCTAGGGGGAGCTGTTTGAGCCCATTCCTCCCTAGGCTAGGGGACATGCAACTTCAGCTCCATGAGATTACAAGAGGCAAAAATATAGACATATGTGTCCATGAGTTCTCATTGTGGGGTGGGGGGAGGGGGGAGGGACAGCATTAGGAGATATACCTACTGCTAAATGACGAGTTAATGGGTGCAGCAAACCAACATGGCACATGGATACATATGTAACAAACCTGCACATTGTGCACATGTACCCTAAAACCTAAAGTATAATAATAAAATAAAATAAAATAAATATTTTAATGATCAAAACAGACAAATATGATTTAACCAAAAAATTTTGAGAATATCTTAAAGAAATCAATGGTGCCACCGAATAAATAAAAAATCTTTATATATAAAAATATATATATATAATAGACATATGAATCCCCTGATATGCAACACCTTTGTCCCTTACATTCCCTAGTACCTGTATTTATAAGGCCTCAAATAGGAATCAAGTCTATCATTGCTTAAGATCTGAAACTTGAGTTGATTGGTAGAAATTTTATGTTTCTAGCCAGGTGCGGTGGCTCACGCCTGTAATCCCAGCACTTTGGGAGGCCAAGGCGGGTGGATCACCTAAGGTCAGGATTTTGAGATCAGCCTGACTAATATGGTGAAACCCTGTCTCTACTAAAAATACAAAAATTAACCAGGCATGGTGGTGCTTCCTGGACTCCCAACTACTCAGGAGGCTGAGGCAGGAGAATTGCTTGAACCCGGGAGGCAGAGGTTGTAGTGAGTTGAGATCGTACCATTGCACTCCAGCCTGGGTTACAGAGCAAGACTCTGTCTCAAATAAATAAATAAGAAAGAAAGAAACGTTATGTTTCCTAGCAAATCTGTGTAGAAGCCTACAGTGTCTCATCAGTGTACATTCTTTCTTTCTATTTGTCCTTCATGAACACTTTCACAAGATGAGAGCTTCTTGTTATTGCCATAAAATAGCTTTGGGGTAATTTGTGTGTTCCATTTGGATTATAGCTATGAAAAAATTCAAATAGTTTACTATTTTTAACATATTATTCTGCCTATTTTCAAGAGGATTTGAGGAATCTATGAATTAAATTAATTATAATATAAAATCTCATTATTTAGTTATTGAAAACAAAAACAAGGAAAAAATTCTAGAGGCATGTCCAAAAGTCAGAAGCATTCTTTGAGAGAAATGTCTTGAAATCATTGGCACTGAGTTTAACAATCTGGTTTTGTGACTGCTGAAACAACAGATGAAACCTGTATGCACCATAGTACAAAATAGAAAATATAATGTCTTCTTTTTCCAATACTTACCAAAACCACTTGAGTTACCTCCCTATCTAATTAGCAGGGCACTTGGCTTTCCTCTCTTTGTCTCCTCTTGGTCAAAAAGCCCAGTCCTACTTTTAAAATTGAAGTAGAGAAAGATAAAAAATTAGATCATTCCTCACCATTTGCCTGCCTTTACTTCTGTCTGCCACAGGGTGCCGCTGTTGAAATAGGACCTGCACAGTTTGTTGCCACTCTGTCCACAGCTGTGATTATGTCCTTGCTGGTCCAGATCTCTGTGCAGGACAGGATGGTTTCTCTAGAGAAGATAGTCCCACTCTGTTGAGCATTTCTAGTATATTCTACTCTTGACTTTGTGCTTCACTTTCAACCATTTCCCCGCTAAGCCCACCTAATAGTGCCAGAGAATAAATAGGAAGGTGCTTCAAACTCATGTACATGAGAGAGTCATATAGCTGTTCCTCACTGAGCTGTGGAAGGATGAGTATTTGGTGAGATTTAAAGGAATTATATACACGCACATACACACACACTTAAACAGAGGCTGTCAGCCGTTATTTTTCAAATAACTCTCAATCAAGACAACCCTGAGATTGAGCACAGAAGCCCCAATCTAGTCTTCCCCGTTTTCTCACCTCTAAGTTTTTTGGGGTGGGGGCTTTTGGCATCTTTCTTGCCTGCAGATTTCAGTTGGCGTTATCTCACTCCATTCAAAACATTATGATATTATTTGTTCTTTAAAGGAATGTTTAGATCTGTATCTCTTCCATTAAGGTGCTCCTGTATGCATTAGTTCATTTCCTCCCAAGTGACGAGCAGTCTGGGGAGCCAAGGGGATGGTGGTCAGTGGCTGCTCTGCATGAAAATGTAAAGCTCTGGCTGCACTTTTCTTCTGGGTGCCTCCTAGGACAATGGAAGTGTACTGTTTTATATTTACATAAGTAAGAGAGTTTCCCAAGATCAAACCAATCTTGAAGGTAACGTTCCATTTTCACTTTAAATAAATCACTTTTAAACTTTTCTTCCTAAAAAGTACTGCCCAGATTGTACTCATTTCCTGTTATGAAAAACTTTTTCATAAATATAATTATTTTTGTGTGTTAAACTAAACTATTAAGTGGTCATATAAAAACAGTATTGAGTAATCTAATGACCCTATCTTTATTATAGCTTATTAAATGAACTTTGTTGGGAAGGGAAGATAATGTTTCTAGGTACTATAAACAGCATCTCATTTTACCTGCACTACTTTTTTGTCTGTTGTCAGTTTCTCAGAATGGTAGGATAGAATCTTACAGTCTGGATTTGCCAATTCTTCCGTGTAGTTCTCTTAATTTTTTTCTTTATGCCTTGTAAGAATATGTAGTTAAGTGGATATATGATCAATATGGTTACCTTTTCCTCTTGTACTGTTCATTTCATTTATAAGTAAAATTGTTCTTTGTTGCTAATAATCCTTTAAAGCCTATTTTGTTTGCACTTAACATTGTATCAATTCTCTTTTTAATTTTCATTTCATTAATATTTTGTCATTTCCTTTTCTGTCAAACTTCTTATTATGTTGTCTTTAAGTGTGTAAATTTTCAACATTAGATTTTAATTGTTTTTAATTGGATTCTAACTTATTTTAAATTTAATTTCAGAATCGTTGTCTTTACTCATTTATATAATTTTTAAATAAAATATACATGTAAGTCATAGAATATATTTAATTCAAGTTAAATACAAACCAGAATAATGTTTGCTCTTTATAAAGTAGCAGTTAAATTATTAAAATGAATTATTGTCTGAACTTAACTATACATCTTTTTATTTTTTATTTGCCATGTTCTATCTTCTATTTCACCACCCCATCAATTCATCTATATCAGATTAATCAAAATGTTTTAATCCAGATCTACTCCCATGATTCAGATATTAAGCATCTCATTTTCATTACTTAGTCTTAAAACTTTTGTATGCATACTTGGCCTAAAATCTGGAATAAATATTTGTGTATTTCTCTCAAAGGACCTTAGGATATTTTAATTCTTATCCACCATTTTAAATTACACATTACTTTTATCTATTAATTTCCCCCTTGTTTAAAATGCCCCTAAACTAATTATAATTGATGTTTTTACAGTCAATGCTATTTGAAATCATCACCATGTTTACCAATTTGCACTTATTGTTGCTTCTTTTATCTCAATTCTATTCCTTCCTTCTAGAATCAGTTTTCTTCTTAATGAATAAATATCATTAATTCTTTTCACCACATCTACATGAGGCAACTTCTTGCATTTGGTTTTTCATATTGAAAATTTATTTATCTGATCACTCTCTTATACAATAAATTAGCCAATAATAAATTTTGGAGTTGACAGTTATTTTCCCTTGGTCCTTTAAAAATATTTATCCATTATTTCTTATTTCTCACTTTGCTAATGAAAAGTCTTTTATCAGTCAAATAACTAATTCTGCCTTTTCTCTCTGTTGCTTAAGATTTTTCACTTTGTCTTTGATGTCTTCCAGTTATACAGCACTATGTCTAGAGTGTGATTTCTTTTTGCTTATCTGCTCAGGGCTTGATTTTTTTTGCAATGAGGAATCTTATGTTTCTATAAATCTGGTAAACTCATAGCTGTTATCATTCTCCTGCATTTTCCCCGTTTTCTTCTTCTGGAATTTCTTTTAGGTTTATACTAGATATTTTTAAACCATGCATATCTTGGTCTTCATAATTACCTGCTTTTAATCACTCTGTATTGCCTTCTCTTTAATTTCCTCATATCTATCTTCCAGTGTATGCATTCCTCACTTTAGCTATTTCTATTGTACTCAAAAAAAATTTCATTGGCGGCCGGGCGCGGTGGCTCACACTTGTAATCCCAGCACTTTGGGAGGCCGAGGCGGGTGGATCACGAGGTCAGGAGATCGAGACCACGGTGAAACCCCGTCTCTACTAAAAATACAAAAAAATTAGCCAGGCGTGGTGGCGGGCGCCTGTAGTCCCAGCTACTCGGAGAGGCTGAGGCAGGAGAATGGCGTGAACCCGGGAGGCGGAGCTTGCAGTGAGCCGAGATTGCGCCACTGCACTCCAGCCTGGGTGACAGAGCGAGACTCCGTCTCAAAAAAAAAAAAAAAAAAAAAATTTCATTGACTGGGTTTATTTTTATTATTCTATTTTAAATATTCCTTTTTATGTTATTCTGCTTTTTTCTTATAATTCATGTTCAATCATTTACTTCTCTGATTGTTTTAATCATATTCTATACTCTTAGATTCCTCTATTATATGCACTTTCTGAAATTTTATTTTAGATGATTTTCTGTATCAACTGGCTCTCCATAAAGTAATTAATCTCTCCATGTGTATTTACAGTTTTAATGAGCTCTTATTTGATGATTTTTATATATAATTCTAGAGTACTATTGTATATTACATATAAATATATATCCTATATATATTAATTATTAGTGTAGATTGATTTTTTTAAGTTGGCATATTTATATCCCAGGACCAATCTTTCACTACTTTTTATGTTAAATTTTTGGTTTGAGATTCTATAACCATTAATATAAGATTGACTTCAAATTACAAACTGTATATGGCACTGGCTTGGAATTTTGATTTATCAGAAGAAATTTTACATTATTGTTCCATTGTTTTCCTCTCAGAATTCCAGGAAAATAGCAGGCTTCTTTCTGCTATTCTGAGTCACTGAGTGAATTTTTTCTGGTCTTTTTTCAGAAAGAAGACAGCCCTACAAATTTCTGGTTCATGTAAGATTTAAATCCAACTCCTTGTCTCATTTGAGACCAAGGCATTAAAATACTAGGTCCTAGATTCTGTAGCCAAACAGAAAAAGAAAGAAAAACTAAACAAGAGCAATAAAAGAGTCTGTAACTGCCTGAGCTATCATGGCATCCACTAGAGCGTTTAGCTTTTTTGGTTTTCACTTTATTTTTGCCAAATATTTATTTGTTTGGTTGGTTGATTTGGTTTATTTTCTGAACTTGCTATGTACTTAAAAAAATTGTTTGCTTATACACTATCCAGCATTTTAATGTATGTGTTGTGAGAAGTGAGGTCTCATTGATGTAGTCCACCATATTTCTAGGAGACCTCCTTTGTTTTATGCACAATGAATGTGAGATATGCCGTCAATGCTTCACCCAAATTAACCTAGCTAATTTATGTCTGGCGAGGCGGCAGGTCATTCAAATCTGGCTTCAGTACACTTTCCCTAGTTTCTTCCCTTTATTCCCTGCAGGTCTATACTCCTGCTAGATGTCAGTTTCCTGAGGATGTATTCACCTTTGTATTTATACTTGCTAACTACAGTGTGGGACTTAGTATAAGTTTTTGTTGGTAGTCTTTTAAAAAATTTTGCATATAATTTTTCCCCTAAAGGAAAGATGTAAAGCTATGCCATATAAGGGATTAAAGGGGAAAAAAAAAGAAGATAAGATCCTTAAAGTGCTTCTCATTGAGTACAGATGGTAAAATAACCAGAAAATTACAGTGTGGCCCAGCCTTGAAATTATAAAACCTGTTATATAAAATGTGATTATTATGCATTCATTTAGCAACTATTCAATGTATTTCTACTATGTGGTGGATGTTATGCTAGACTTTGGTAATATAACAGTGAAAATGATAGTCTGGAAAAGTAAACAGTCTCGTTGGAGGGAAATGTAGATAAATAGGCAATCACAAGACTGGGTGATAAATGTTGCTATGGGAATAAGAACACAGTTCAATGTCAAAGTGTGGGGCAGTTGTTATTAAAGGAATTTAAGTAAAACTTCTCAGAGGAACTTACATATAATGGAAAACTGAAGGATGACAGGGATGAGCTAGATAGATGAACAGTCAGGTATACCAGAGATATAAACTTGGTTCACGTAAAGGGAATAGCATTTTTAATGATAATAAAGGCATTTGCATAACTATTCTCATAGCTAAAATGTTGACTGAGGAGTTGGGGGTTGAGGAGGTGTGATCACACTTAAGTCTAGAGAAGAGGCTAAATCATGAAAGATCTTATAAGCCATTTAAGACAGTTTAGACTTTGTCCTGAAGGTGCTGGAGAAACATGACAGGGATTAGAGAAAGGTTATGATGGGATATTTTAATTTGGAAAGAAGTCTATTCAGGATGAATTTAAAAAACTTTTACCCACCACAGATATCGAGCAAAATTCAGCCCTGATATTTCACGTAGGTTCTTTTCTATTTTCCTTAAGTGTTGGCCGGTCTGAGAAATAAAAGGACAGAGTACAAAATAGAGAAATTTTAAAGCTGGGTGTCTGGGAGAGACATCACATGTTGGCAGGTTCTGTGATACCCCCCAAGCTGCAAAACCAGCAAGTGTTTATTAGTGATTTTCAAAAGGGGAGGGAGTGTACGAATAGGGTGTGGGTCGCAGAGATCACATGATTCACAAGGTAATAGAATATCACAAGGCAAATGGAGGCAGGGCGAGATCACAGGACCACAGGACTGGGGCAAAATTAAAATTGCTAATGAAGTTTCGGGCATGCATTGTCGTTGATAACATCTTATCAGGAGAAAGGGTCTGAGAGCAGACAGCCAGTCTGACCCAAATTTATTAGGTGGGAATTTCCTTGTCCTAATAAGCCTGGGAGTGCTATGGGAGACTGGGGATTATTTCATCCCTACAGCTGTGACCGTAAAAGACAGCTGCCCCAGAAGCAGCCATTTCAGAGGCCTACCCTCAGGGACGCATTCTCTTTCTCAGGTATGTTCCTTGCTGAGAAAAAGAATTCAGCGATACTTCTCCCATTTGCTTTTGAAAGAAGAGAAACATGGCTCTGTTCCGCCTGGCTCACCAGCAGTCAGAGTTTAAGGTTCTCTCTTGTTCCCTGAACGTTGCTGTTATCCTGTTCTTTTTTCAAGGTGCCCAGATTTCATATTGTTCAAACACACATGCTCTACAATTTGTGCAGTTAATGCAATCATCACAGGGTTCTGAGGTGACATACATCCTCCTCAGCTTAGGAAGATGATGGGATTAAGAGATTAAAGTAAAGACAGGCATAAGAAATCACAAGGGTATTGATTGGGGAACTGATAAGTGTCCATGAAATCTTCACAGTTTATGTTCAGAGATTGCAGTAAAGACAGGCGTAAGAAATTATAAAAGTATTGATTTGGGGAACTAATAAATGTCCATGAAATCTTCACAATTTATGTTCTTCTGCCATGGCTTTAGCCGGTCCCTCCATTAGGGGTCCCTGACTTCCCGCAACACACGGGTTCTTGGGCTCCCATGAAATAGAAATTGACATGAGGTCAAGCAAGTTCTCCGGACAGAGCATTATTAGGGACTTATGCTTGAACACAAGGGTGACAGCGCTGGAGTGAGAGTTCTCTGGCTACCTCCTTGAGGACAGGTCTTTGCAGTGTTTTAGGAAGGGTGATGTGAAAATGCCTGAGGTACATGAACGGTCATTACATATGTGGGTGGAGCTCAGGGTATGCAGGTATAGTGAGAAATCATGTTAGTACATACATAATGTGATCAAAAAATGGCAGATAAGCCCCTTCCTGGGAGGGGAGTTTAGTATTATAATGAAACATGGAGTAAAGGTAAGTCATTTTTCTGGTCTTGTGTGCATGTGGGCAATGCAGTCAGCAGGGATAGTTACAGTGCATGATCTGGTAATTGCTGGATGTGGAAAAAAAATGTTAGTGGGGCTGGAGGCTAAATCCCAGTGAGGGCCGAGTCTTGTCCCACTCTGTCTCAGAACTCTACAGGGGCAGTGACCTCACATGCTCCTGCAATAGATCAGCAAGGGTTTCAGAGAAGAGCTTATTCTAGGCTAAAAGGATAGCAGTAGGTCTATAGAAAAGTTGGAATGTTCAAGAGATATTTAGGAATTATGCTTGAGAAAACTTGAAGATTGGTTGAAATTAAGCGTGAATGGAGGGGATAAATTGAAGGCTGCCTCTGAGGTTTCCTTATGGAAGTTGGCTACCATCTCTAGAGCTCAGGAGAAAGATCTGGCCTGAAAGTATCAGTTGGGAGGAAGGACATTGTAGTGGTTCTTAAAATATGTACACAAATTCTTTTATACTACTCTCTTCAAGAAGTGAAGTTGAAATTTAGTTCCTATTCCCCTAAGAATGGGCTAGACCTAGTGACTTTCTCCTAACAAATAGAACAGGTCAGAAATAATGTTATACCTCTTCTGAGATTAGGTTATAAAAAGACATTGGTTTTCATTTTGTGCTCTCTCTCTCTCTTTCTCTTCAAGTCACTTGCTCTGGCAGAAGCTAGCAACCCTGTAGAACAGTTTCGTAGAAAGGCCCATGTGGGAAAGAATGAAGGTCTCTAGCTAACAGCTGATAGGAGCCGAGGCTGTAAACAGTAAATTCCGCAGTCTCAGTAAAACTTTGAGATGACTACAGCCTCAGTCTACGACTTGATTACAACCTCTGTGAAAACCCTCAATTCAGAACCACCCAGCTAAGCTGTTCTCAGACCTCTTACCCTCAGAAACTATACAAGATAATGTGAATTGTTTTAACCTATCAAGTTTCAGGGTAGTGTGCTATTCAATGAGAGCCAATATATACATTCAACTCATGACAGGGATGATCATATACAATTTTGTAAGTAGGATGGCATTTGAGCTATAATTAGATGATAGATACAATGAAATTTCAAGAGGAGGGGATCTTGAATAACATTATAATTTATTAAGAGCTCTCTATATCCAAAGCACTATTCTCAATGAATTGCATGTACTAACTCAGTGAATATAGCAATCCTATAAGCTAGATATTATTATCCCTCCTTTACAAAGAGGCAATTAAAACCCTGAGAAGTTAACAAATATTCTTTTTAAATATTCTGTTTCATTTTCAAGCTTTATTGAGATATAATTGACAAAATTGTGTAAAGTATACAATACAATGGTTTGATATACCTATATATTATGAAAGGATTACCACAATCAAGTTAGTTAAAAGATCTCTCACCTAACCTAGTTACCATCTGTGTGTTTGTGTGTGTGTGTGTGTGTGTGTATTTGTGAGGTGAGAACATTTAAGATCACTCTGTTGGCAAATTTCAAGTGTAAAATACAGTATTGTTAACTTTAGTCAGCATGCTGTGCATTAGATCCCCAGAGCTTCTGCTTATAATTTTGTATCCTTTGAACTTCTCATTTCCCCCAAGCCCCGTCCCCTGGCAACATCCATTCTACTCTTAATTTCTGAGTGATATTTTTCAATTCCACGTATAAGCAAGATTATACATCATTTGTATTTCTCTGTGTGACTTATTTTACTTAGCATAATGCCTTCAAGTTTCATCCATTTCATCACAAATGGCAAGATTTCCTTATTTTTTTCGTTCAGTATGGCTGAATACAATTTGTGTGTATGTATGTCTGTGTATATCTCACAATTTTTTAGTTTGTCTTGGCTATTGTGAATAATGCCAACTGAACATGGGAGTGCTAGTATCTTTTCAACATACTGATTTTGTTTCTTTCGGATTGATACCCAGAAGCAAGATTGCTGGATCATATGGTAATTCTATTTTTAATTTTTTGAAAAGCTTCATACTGTTTTCTATAATGGTTGTACCAATTTTTATTCCCATCAACAAAGCACAAGGGTTCCCTTTTCTCTGCATCCTTATAAACATTTGTTATCTCTTGTTGTTTTTTTTTTTTTTTTTTTTTAGATAATAGCCATCCTAACAGGTGTGGGGTGAGAGTTCATTGTGGTTTTTATTTGTATTTCCTTGATGGTCACTTATATTGAATATCTTTTCATGCATTTATTGGCCATCCATATGTCTTCTTTGGGAAAACGTCAGTTCAAGCCCTTTGTCTGTTTCTTTAATTGAATTATTTGCTTTTATTCTATTGTGTTGTATGGGTTTCTAATATAGTTTTATTTTAACCATTTGTCAGGTATATGGCTTGAAAATATTCTCTACCATTCCATTGGTTGCTTTTTTATTTTGTTGTTTTTTTCTTTGTTGTACAGAATCATTTTAGTTTGACATAGTCCACTTACTTATGTTTGCTTTTGTGGTTTGTGCTTTTAGTCTCATCTCCAAAAAGTCATTGCCAAGACCAGTGTCAAGGAGTTTTTCCCCTGTGTTTTCTTAAAGGAGTTTTGTGGTTTTATGTTTTATATTTAAGTTTTAAATCTATTTTGAGTTAAATTTTGTGAATTGTGTAAGATAGAGGTTCAATTTCATTCTTCTGCGTGTGCATATTCGGTTTTTCCAACACCATTTGTTGAAGAGACTATCCTTTCCCCATTGTGTATTCCTGGCATGCTTATCAAATACTAGCTGACTATATATGCCTGGGTTTATTTTTCAACTCTTCTTTCTGTTCCATTGGTCTATGCGTCTGTTTTTATGCCAGTATCATACTGTTTTGATTACTACAGATTCGTAATACAGTTTGAAATCAGGAAGTGTGATGTCTCCAACTTTGTTGTTCTTTCTCAAGATTACTTTTACTATTGGGGTCTTCTGTGGTTCCATATGATAGGACTTTTTTTCTATTTCTGTGAAAAGTGTCATTAGGATTTTGATAAACATGGCATTGAATCTATAGATAGCTTTGGGTAGCGTATGGCTATTTTTACAATATTAATTCTTTTGATCCATGAATAGAAGATGTTTTCCCAATCGTTTATGTTGTCTTCAATGTTTTTCTTAAAAATTGTAGTTTTCTTGGGAGGCCAAGGTGGGCAGATCACAAGGTCAGGAGATCAAGACCATCCTGGCTAATATGGTGAAACTCCATCTCTACTAAAAATACAAAAAAAATTAGCTGGGTGTGGCAGCATGCACCTGTAGTCCCAGCTACTCAGGAGGCTGAGGCAGGAGAATGGTGTGAACCTGGGAGGCGGAGCTTGCAGTGAGCTGAGATCATGCCACTGCACCCCAGCCTGGTCAACAGAGTGAGACTCCATCTCAAAAAAAAAAAAAATTATAGTTTTCAGTATACAGATTGTTCACCTCTTTAATTAAATTTATTCCTAAGTATTATTGATTTGAGTCTATTGTAAATGGTATTTTCTTAATTTCTTTTTCAGAAAGTTCATTGTTAGTATACAGAACTCTATTAATTTTCTATGTTGTTTTGCATCTTGCAACTTTAATGAATTCATTTGTTCATCCTCTCTGTTTTTTTGGTGGAATCTTTAGGGTTTTCTACATATAAGATCATATTACATGCAAATAGAGATAATATAACTTCTTCCTTTTCAATTTGGATGCCATGTATTTCTTCTTCTTGCTTGATGCTATCACTAGAATTTCCAGTACTATATTGAATAGGAGTGATGAGAGTGGGAATGCTTGTCACTTTCCTGATCTTAAAAGAAAAGATTTCAGATTTTCATTGCTAAAGATGATGTTAGCTGTGGACTTATCATCTATGACCATCATTATGTTGATGTACATTCATTCTATACCAATTTGTTGAGGGTTTTTATCAAGAAAGAATGTGGAATTATGCTATATGCTTTTTGGGCATCTATTGAAATTATCATTATAGATTTTCATTCTTCTTCCTGTTAATATGATGGCTTGTATTTATTGACTTGTTTATGCTGAACCATCCTGCATTCCAGGGATAAATCAAAGCTGATCATGGTGTATGAGCCTTTTAATGTGCAATTAAACTAAATTTGCTATATTTTGAGAATTTTTGCATCTATGTTCATCAGAGATATTGGCTGGTAATTTTCTTTTCTTGTATTGTCTTTATCCAGTTTTCATATCAGGGTAATAATGGGCTCATAAAATGAGTTTGGAAGTCCTCCTTCCCTCTTCAATTTTTTTTCTTTTTTTTTTTTGAGACAGAGTTTTGCTCTTATCACCTAGACTGGAGTACAGTGGCATGATCTTGGCTCACTGCAACCTCTGCCTCCCAGGTTCAAGCAATTCTCTTGCCTCAGCCTCCCAAGTAGCTGGGATTACAGGTGCATGCCACCATGCCTGGCTAATTTTTCTATTTTTAGTAGAGATGGGGTCTCACCATGTTGGCCAAGCTGTTCTTGAACTCCTGACCTCAGGTGATCTTCCCGCCTCAGCCTCCCAAAGTGCTGGGATTACAGGAGTGAGCCACAGAGCCCAGCCTCCCTCTTCAATTTTTTGGAGAAGCTTAAGAAGAATTGGCATTAATTATTATTTAAATGTTTGGTAGAATTCATCAGTGAATACTGGGGATACGGGGACTCTCAAGGAATAAATTATTTGGCAAAGTTCACATGTGTAGTAATCTATAGTCTATCTGTTTTTCAAAGGTGCTATATGGTTTGGGCTTTTCTTTCTTGGGAGGCTTTTGATTACCAATTAAATTTCTTTATTCATCATTGTGTCTTTTTTATGATTCAGTTTTCATAGGTTATATGTTTCCAGGAATTTATTCATTTTTTAGATTGTCTAATTTGTTGATACATGTTCATGGTAGATTTTGATGATTCTTTGTATTTCTGTAATATCAGTTATAATATCTCCTCTTTCATTTACAATTGTATTTATTTGAGTCTTATCTCTCTCTTTCTTTTCTCTTTCTTTTTTTTTTTTTGGTTTGTCTAGGTAAAGTTTCATCGATTTTGTTTAGCTTTTCAGAAAGCCATCCCTTCATTTTGTTGACCTTTTCAATTGTTTTTCTATTCTCTATTTCATTTATTTAATAAATAATACTTCATTTTTTTATTTTAGATATTTCCGTTTTTCATGTGGGCATTTATAGCTTTAAACTTTTCTTTTAGAACATTTTTGCTGCATTCCATAAATGTCATTTTTTCCCCATTTTTGTTCATATCACAATTTTTTATTTCTTTTGATTTTTTATTTAAATATCTCCTGTTTAGGAGTGTGCTGTTTAATATCCATATAGTTGAGAATTTTTCAGTTGTCTTTTATTATTGATTTCCTATTTCATACCGTTTTGGCTCAAAAAGTACTTGATTTTTTTTAATCTTCTTGCAATTATTAAGAGATGTTTTGGGATCTAACATACGATCTTTCCTATGGAATATTTTTTGTGTATTTGAGAAGAACATGTATTTTGCTTCTGTTGCATGAAATGTTTTGTTTATATCTGTTAGGTTAGTTTGGTCTATAGGGTTGTTAAAAGCCACTGTTTCCTTATTGATTTTCATCTGATGATCTATTCCTTGTTTCCTACTATTAAAATTTCCTACCATTATAAAATTGCTATTTATGTCTCCTTTGAATTCTGTTAGTATTTGCTTGATATATTTACATGTTCCAATGTTGGATGCATATGTATTTCAATTGTTATATCTTCTTGATGAATTCACCTCTTTAATATTATATATTTACCTTCTTTGTCTCTTATGACCATTTTTCACTTCCAGTCTATCTTCTCTGATATAAGTTTAGCCACCCCTGCTCTCTTTTGATTTTCATTGCATGGAATATCTTTTTTTATTCCATCACTTTTGGACTATTTGTGTCCTTAAATCTAAAATGAGTCTTTTGTGGGCATCAAGGTTCCTGGATTTTGTTTTTTAATCCATTTAGCCACTCTGTCTTTTGATTTGAGAATTTAATTCATTTACATTGAGAGTAATAGATAAGGCCTTGATATTGCCATTTTGTTGATTGTTTTCTGACTGTTGTTAGTTTCCTTGTTCCTTTCTTCCTCTTTTGTTGTCTTCTATTGTGACTTGATAACTTTTTTGTGGCAGCATACTTTGATTCCTTTCTCTTAATCCTTTCTGTATTTACTACAGATTTCCTTTATGGTTAACATATGGTTTAAATAAAATATTTTATAGTTATAACATCCTACTTAAGCTGTAAAAACTTAACTTTGGTCATGTAGAGAACTCCATAGTTTTACTTATTTCCCCCTTGTCATTTTAAATTGTTGCTGTTACAGCTTACATTTGTTTTATTTTGTGTGTTCAATAACAAATTATTATAATTATCATTATTTTTAATACATTTGTTTTTTACCTTTTATACCAAAGTTGAAAGTGATTTATGCATCACCATTACAGTATTAAAGAATTCTAAATCTAACTCTATATTTACCTTATCTGGTGAGTGTTACATATTCATATGTTTTTACATTGTAATTAATGTTTTCATTTCAGCTTGAAGTAATCCATGTGGCATTTCTTGTAAGACAATTCTAGTAGTGATGAACTTCCTCAGCTTTTGTTCATTTAGAAAAAGGCTTTATATCTGTCTTCATTTCTATAGAATAGCTTTGCTATGTATAGTATGGTTGACTGGAAGATTTTTTTTCTTTCAATATTTTAAACATATCACCCCACTGTCTGCTGAGGTTTCTGCTGAGAAATACTCTAATAGTTTAATTGAGGCTCCATTCTATGTGATGTAACTTTTCTCTTGTGCTTTCAAAATTCTCTCTTTGTCTTTCACTTTTGGCAAATTTATTACAATGTGTTTCAGTATAAACCTTTTTGGATTAAACCTATGTAGGACTATTTAGGTCTCATGAATCTGGATGTCCATTTCTCACCCCAAATTTAGAGAATTTTCAGCTGTTATTTCTTTAAATAGACTTTCTGCACTTTCTGCAACTTTCTCTCTCTCTCTCTCTCTCTCTCTCTCTGTCTCTCTCTATTTCTCTCTCTCTTTCCCCTCTGATTTCCATAATATGTAGTTTTGCTTGATGGTGTGCCATAAATCTTGTAGATTTTCTTCACTCACTTCTTTTTGTTATTCTTTCTTTTTGCTCTTCTTCCTGGATAATTTCAAACAACCTGTCTTCAAGTTCACTGATTCTTTATTCCACTGGAGCGTGCTATCACGGGTCTCTATTCAAAATTTCAGTTTAGTCATTGTGTTCTTCAGCCCTTAATTTTTTTCTCTCTATAGTTTTAAAATATTTATCTTTCTTTGTTGAACTTACAGTTTTGTTCATTTATTGTTTTTCTAACATTGCTTAATTTCCATGTTTCCTTGTAGTTCACTGAACTTCATTTAAAGGGTTTTTCTTGATTCTTTTTTAGTTCATACATCTCCGTTTCTTTAGGGTCAGTTATTGGAGCTTTATTAATTTACTTAGTGGTATAATGTTTCCTTGATCCCTGCATTGGTATGTGTACATTTGAGGAAATGGCCACCTCTTCCAGCCCTTAGACATTTACTTTAACAGGGAAAGCCCTTCTCTAGTCAGTTCAACCTGGGCTTCTGGGTGGGCCAACTGGTAGCATTTATGGGCACGTAGGGTTAGCTGTCAAAGTCTCTTGTTTGGTAGGGCCACTGTCCATGCTCTCAGTTTAGGTTTGACCACTGGCTGACTCCATAGTCAGGCAGGGCTGCTGGATCAACTCTGCATTCAGGCTTGGCTCCACAATCACCTTTGGTCAGATGGGGTCACAGGCTATACTCCCTGCCCACGTGGTGCTGCTAGTTGGACTCAGCAATTGGATTGAGCTTCAGAATGGGCTCCATTATCATGCCTAGTTAGCTGGGGCCCCAGGATGTGCTCCCCAGCCAAGTAGTGCTGCTGGCTTCTTGCTACATTTTCAGGAATGGGCTGCAGTTCGGGCTCTATGATTGGTCAGAGCCTCAGACTGTGCTTTACAATTGGGTGAGACCACAGGCTCTGCCCTGTGTTTGGGTATGGTCACTGACTAGTTTCCCTGTCTGTGCATGTCCACTGGCTGACCAAGGTAAGTGATTGCAAATTTAGGAAATTGAAGTTCATCAAGCTTCTCTGGAGTATAAGTTCTTTCATTCATCCCCTCATTAGTTGATTTATCAATATTTATTAAAGGCAAGTTCATATTCTTGCCACAATCTTGACTCTTAGGAATTACCTTGCAAAGTAGGCTTAGCCCTTATACAGAAGAGGGCCCTAGGACTCTCAGGGAATAAGTTACTTGGAAAAGTTTACATATGTACTAATCAGCAATCTCTCTGCTTTTCCAAGGTGCACCTTTTCCATTACACTATTCAGCAGCTTTGTGGAAGGCTGGGTAAAGACATGGAAGGACTTAGGTGTAAATGCACTGATCTTTTTTCATTCATGTAATGTGTTTCTACAACTATTCTTTTTAATTTATATCTCCATTTATAGCTGTATAGCACAAGAAAGTGTTAAGAAAGGGCTAATACTAAAGAATACACAAAAGTACTTAGGTTATTTGCTAACAAATGCATTATACTGATATAGAATAAAGCTGGTCTTTTTTTGCCAGTTTTCATTTTGCAGACAAAAATAAAATGATTCATAACCTTTTCATATGTTTTTTTCTCATTGGGGTTTTCCCTAGAAAGGTAGTAAATGAACACAATGTATTTATTTAAGTGCAGCATAAGTGAATTCCATTTTTATGATATTATGATTTTGTAATGCATTGAGCCTCAGATATGACTGTTCAACACCTGATTATGCCTCTAGGTCCTCAGATGTGTGAGGTCAATGAAATAGGACCTTTTGTGCCTTTTTGCTCTTTAGAGCACTGAATGAGGACTTTGGCACCTAATTTGGAAATTTGGAGCACACCATTTCATTAGTTTTTGCCATGTAGATGCTCCAGAAATTTGCCTCCCTTCTGCCAGGGAAATGACGCCAGCAAAGCTGTTCTGTGGAGGCACTCTGAGAGAAAGAAGGCAGAAAATCTGAAAAGAAATATGAAAAGCAATGTAATGTGCTGAGCATTTTAAAGTTGTCGATAGAAATAAATACTTTCATATATTTATGGTAAAAGCACCAACTTAAATAAAAATGTATGTTTTAGAATACATTCATAAGCACCAAGTCATACTGAGTTTTCATGATTAGCAAAGATAAATGTTTCAAAGAACTTCAGAGCCCAGAAGGATCTGAGTAAACTCCTTCTCCTGCAGAATCAGTTCAAAAACCCCTCCTTTGTATGGCTTTCTCTTTTAACATGGATTCATAACTCTGTTATTAACATTTGCTATTACTTTGTATGTTTGTATTATAATACTTACTGTACCATATTATAGATGTTTCCCCATGTTTTAATTTTGCCAAAACATAATGAGATATTTGTAGCTGATTTACATTGGTGCAAGTTTTAGAAGACTAATGCAGACACCAAAATATTACTTTATTTATCAAAAAGTATTGGGGATATATGGGAAAACCTTTTCATGTAATGGAGTAGTCAATTTCTTGTCTTCACAGTACCTCCTTGGAGGCTCCTGTAATAATCAGTTCATCATGATAAAGGAGGAATGCGAATTTTAACGTGGTAATATCAGTTTCACTATGGAGGTTTGTTTTGTGCTTTTTTTTTTTTTTTTGAGACGGAGTCTGTCTGTCGCCCAGGCTGGAGTGCAATGGCGCGATCTCAGCTCACTGCAACCTTTGCCTCCCGAGTTCAAGCGATTCTATGGAGATTAATTTTTTATGATTTTTTTTGAGACAGGGCCTCACTCCCATCACCCAGGCTGCTAATTCATTTACTAAATAACAATGAAAAGTCATTTGAATAATGTTTTTGCAAAAAGTAATCAGTTTATAAATCTTTTTCCATTCACTCTGGAGACTTTTACAGGTTATTTCTTCCAGGCTACAGAAAAACGTGGTAGACATTTCTGTACCACTCACAGTATAAACAGTGCTAGTGATACCCTCCTTACTCAGTGTTTTTCTTCTCTTTAACAACACTAGATTTAACACAGACAGAAACTTTCTTTTAGGGGTTTCCTGTTTTTCGACTCAATATAGATGGAATTAATACTGTCTTCAAAGAGAATTCAATAGTGCTGGGTTATTTTAAGTTGTTACAGTCAGGTACTTTTCCAATAGTGTAGAATTTATCTTGGAGAGACCCAGATGTCCTCTGCTCTTGGAATGGGTTACTTCGTAGGACAGCACATCCTAGCTACTGTGAGTATACTATAATTGTTGACTCTCTCTTATTTCTTGGCTTGTGAGGCCCTTTGCTTAGCTCTCAAAAGGTTGTATGGTGTAAGGCAAAAAGGACGGGCTCTGCCAAAGTCATCATATGTGGACTGGAATCGTGCATCTCCTATTAACTCAACTCTGTGCCCTGGGCGAGACTTAATTTCACTCAGGAAAAGGGAAATAATAATACTAGAAGTAATAGCAATGCTCAACTCCAGGGGCTTTAAGATTAAAGGTGGTGTATGCTAAACACTTAGAATCCTGCCTGGTACTTGGCAGGAATTCAGTATGTGAAGGCTTTCCTCTTACTACCACTTACAGATAAGATACACCTGATTGCATTAGAAAGCACCATGATGAATCCTACATTCATCAATTTACTCATTCATTCAATAACCACTTAGCACCTACTTGATGCCAAGTATGATTTACAACACTGATCCCCTACAGCATTTAAAAAATGGGAAGTATTTCTAGTGGGGAGAGACAGACCATGAACAAAATGTGTAAGGAAATAATACTCTATAGTAGAATATGGTAAGTACCTTAAGGAAAAACAAAGCAAGCTTCAAGTGACAGGAAATTCTGGGAAGGAGTTGCACAATTAAAAAGGAAGATCTGATAACAAGGCAACACTTGAGCCAAAGAATGAAGGAGGCAATGGACATGGGCTTGCAAATGTCACAGGGGAAAGGTATTCCAGACAGAAGGAACAGCCAAAGCGAAGTAAAGTGGGTGTGCCATTAGCCTATTTGAAGGCCAATGTTCTAGAACAGAGTGAACAAGGAAAACACAGTAGAAAGTAAGGTTGAAGAAAAGGGAAGATTCAAATAAACATCATCAGAAACAACAAAGGGGATATTACCACTGGCCCCACAGAATATAAACAACCATCAGGGAATATTATAAACACCTCTATGCACATAAACTAGAAAATATAGAAGAAATTAGTAAATTCCTGGGCACATACACCCTTCCAAGACTGAACAAGGAAGAAACTGAATCGCTGAACAGAGCAATGATGAGCTCTGAAATTGAGTTAGTAATAAATAGCCCACCAACAAAAAAAAGCCCAGGACCAGATGGATTCATAGCTGATTCTACCAGAGTACAAAGGAGAGTTGGTACCATCCCTGCTATTCCAAAACATTGAGGAGGAAGAGCTCCTCCCTAACTCATTCTGTGAGGCTAGCATCATCCTGATACCAAAACCTGGCAGAGATGCAACAAAAAAAGAAAACTTCAGGCTAATAACCTTGATGAACATACATACAAAAATCCTCAACAAAATACTGGCCAACCAAATCAAGCTGCACACCAAAAAGCTCATCTACCACAATCAATTAGGCTTTATCCCAGGGATGCAAGGTTTGTTCAACATACACAAATCAGTAAATGTGACTCCTCACATAAACAGAACTAAAGACAAAACTGCATGATTGCCTCAATAGGTGCAGAAAAGTCTTCAATAAAATTCAATATCCATTCATATTAGAAATTCTCAATAAACTAGGTATTCAGGAAATATACCTCAAAATAATAAGAGCCATCCATGACAAACCCAAACCAACATCATACTGAATGGGCAAAAGCAAGAAGCATTCCCCTTGAAAACCAACACACGACAAAGATGTTCTCCCTCACTACTCCTACTCAACATAGTACTGGAAGTCCTCACTAGGGCAATCAGGCAAGAGAAAGAAATAAATTGCATTTAAATACGAAGAAGAGAAGTCAAACTTTGGCACAAATTGAATAAAATACCTAGGAATACAGATAACTAGGGAGGTGAAAGATCTCTACAGTGAGAACTACAAACCACTGCTCAAAGAAATAGAGATGACACAAACAAATTGAAAAACATTCCATGCTCATGGATAGGAAGAATCAATATTGTTATAATGGCCACACTTCCCAGAGCAATTTATAAGTTCAATGCTATGCCTATGAAACTACCATTTGCATTCTTTATAGAACTAGGAAAAACTATTTTAAAATTCATATGGAATCAAAAAAGAGCCTGAATAGCCAAGGGCAATCCTAAGCAAAAAGAACAAAGCTGGAGGCATCACAGTACCCAACTTGAAACTATACCACAGGGCTACAGTAACCAAAACAGTATGGTACTGGAACAAAAAGTGACACGTAGACCAATGGAACAAAATAGAGAACCCAGAATTAAGACTGCACACCTACAACTATCTGATCTTCAACAAACCTGACAAAAACAAGCAATGGGGAAAGGATTCCCTATTCAATAAGTGATGCTGGGATAACTGGCTAGCCATACGCAGAAGATTGAAACTGGACTCCTTCTGTACAACATTTACAAAAATTAACTCAAGACAGATTAAAGACTTAAATTTAAAACCCCAAACTATAAAAATCCTGGAAGACAACCTAGGTAATACCATTCAGACATAGGCATGAGCAATGATTTTATGACGAAGACACCAAAAACAATGGCAATAAAAGCAAAAATTCACAAATAGGATCTAATTAAACTGAAGAGCTTCTGCACAGCAAAATGAACTATCGACAGAGTAAATAACCTAAAGAATGGGAGAATATTTTTGCAAACAATTCCTCTAACAAAGGCTTACTGTCAAGCATCTATAAGGAACTTAAACAAATTTACAAGAAACAAACAACCCCATTAAAAAGAGTGCATAGGCCGGGTGCAGTGGCCTGTAATCCCAGCACTTTGGGAGACCGAGGCGGGTGGATTGCCTGAGCTCAGGAGTTTGCAACCAGCCTGGGCAACATGGTGAAACCTCATCTTTACTAACATACAAAAAATTAGCCAGGCGTGGCCACGTGTGCCTGTAGTCCCAGCTACTCAGGAGACTGAGGCAGGAGTATTGCTTGAACCCTGAACCCAGGAGGCGAAGGTTGCAGGAAGCTGAGATTGCACCACTGCACTCCAGCCTGGGTGACAGAGCAAGACTCCATCAAAAAAAAAAAAAAAAAAGTGGGCATAGGCCATGAATAGACACTTTTCAAAGGAAGACATACAGCAGCCAACAATCATATGAAAAAAAGCACATCACTGATGATTAGAGAAATACAAATCAAAACCACAATGAGCTACCATCTCACAACAGTCAGAATGGCTATCATTAAAAAGTCAAAAAATAACAGATGCTGGTGAGGTTGTGGAGAAAAAGGAACACTTATACACTGTTGGTGTTAGTGTAAATTAGTTAAATCATTGTGGAAGACAGTGTGATGGTTCCTCAAGACCTAAAGACAGAAATACCATTTGACCTGGCAATCCCATTACTGGATATATTCCCAAAGGAATATAATTAACTCTATTATAAAGACACATGCATATGTTCCTTGCAACACTATCCACAATAGCAAAAACATGGAACAAACTAAATTGCCTATCCATGTTAGACTGGATAAAGAAAATATGGCACATATACACCACGGAATATTATGCAGCCATAAAAAATGAGATAATGTCCTTTGCAGGGATATGGGTGGAGCTAGAGGACATTACCATTAGCAAACTAACACAAAAACAGAAAACCAAATACCACATGTAATGATGAGAACACGTGGATCAATAGAGGGAACAACACACACTGGGGCCTATCAGAGCGTGGAGGGTGGTTAGAATGAGAGGATCAGGAAATTAACTAATGGATACTAGGCTTAATACTTCGGTGATGAAATAATCTTACAGGTTTACTTATGTAACAAACTACACATGTAGCCCTGAGCTTAAAATAAAAGATTAAAAAAAAAAAAAAGGAAAGTTGGAGGAATCGCAAGAGCCTAATTTTGAAGCGTTTTGTAGGCCACTGTGACGACTTTGGCTTTTACTGTAATTGAAATGAAAGCTACTGGAGGATTTTGAGCAAACCTCTTGTGATATCTGCTTTACCTTTTTCTAATTTGATTGCTGTTTTGAGAATAGACTGTAAGGAACCAAAAGTGGAAGCAAGCATACGTTTCAGAAACTACTGGAGTAGTATAGGTGAGAAACTGTCAGGTGGTAAAGAATGGAGATGGTGAGAAATGTTCAGAAACGGCGTAATTTGGAAGACAGATTCAGAAGGATTGGATCTTGAGTAGGTGAGAGAAAAAAGTATCTATAAAGTTTTTGATTAAAGCAATTAAAAGGATGGAGCTTCCATTCACTGAGTTTATGGTATCTTTGGCAGTTACCTTCAAATATGAGGTATCTTTTTTGAGTATATGTCTTATTTTTAAAGCTATTGTAAGTTTTTAAGAGTAAGGACAGTGTACTATGTCTTCTTCATGTATACTCGTGGTACTTTTCTCTCTGGATGGTAATAAACAAATATCAATGACTAACTGGCTTGCCAGTGACACTGATGAAACTTGTCATAAAGTTGGCTGTGATGGCTGAGATAATTTCACATGTCATAGGCAGAGATGGTTATGGTTGGATTGTTAAATGTCTCTGGAGGTACTTAAGATTATAAGAAAAAGTAGGAGAAAATAAATGTTAGTTCAAACTAAGAATTTTGACTCTTTTTAAAATGCTTAGATCTAAAATGCAGTATACTCGAAAGGCCCAGGAGAAGATATAAAAAATACTGTAAATGAGAATATTAATATGTTCCTAAGCGAAGCAACATCTAATTATAGTTAGTAAATTTAAATTAATATTTAAAATACTAAAAACACATCCTGTTTTATCACCAAAATCTTTTAAAGGCATTCTCTAGGCTTTTAAATGAAGCCCTAATTTGGAACAAAAGATAATCTGCAAATATAAGCAAGTAGAGCATGCCAGTCCAGAATTTATAAATGAAAGGGAATTTAGAAAGTAGCTAGTTAATGGCTGAGGGAGATTTAAATCCATATTTACTTGTTCCTGGACCAGTCATCTACTATACCATGTTTATCTTGACTTTAATTAGTCTTTCTTAATTTTCACGAGATTTAGAGATTATCTAGTGCAGTCTACTCTGCAATCTGTCACTCCCTCAGCAATGTAGATATAATATTAGAAATGAAGTGATTGACTATCCCTATAGCATCATGTGGCCCCAGGTTTCCATACATTATTCCCTGTTTATGGACTATGACTTGTCAATTCTTAACCCTCCAGCTCTCCTTTGCTATTGCCCTTCGTGCTGGGCACAAAGAGGTCAAATGGAAGTTGGACTCACCTGGAAGCATGATCAGACATTTCCACTTGTGGGTTCTGCTAGATTTTACTACCTTCTGCAAAACACTGAGTGTCATCATGACATTCACCATTACACTCAGAGTACAAATAATCCAGTTTTAAGCACTTTGGGATTTCAGTAGCCTCTTACGTTAGATAATGTCGAAAATGACAGATTATCCTTAAAACAATAAATTAATGGCTAAAAGCCAATAATTCAACAATTGGTATGTCAGTTGCAAAGAAAGGATAGTAAATCTTGGCTAGGTGCCTGAGATTAAAACCCTTTTTATAGTTGAGGGCCGTGATAATTTCAATAACATTAATTTACAATTGACAAATTGTGTACTCTTAACACTGATAAGCTAGCCATTTATTAGACTTTAAGAGCAGGGGTAATTAAGTATTACTGCCCAGAAGAGTTGCTGGGGTGTTATTTATAACCACGATGAGTATAAAAAACAACTTTTTATGTTCAAATGAATATTAATTATTTCTTCATTAAGTGTAGCCTGAGATATTTGCATTAATGTTTTCCTTATACCATTTTATTTCCCAAGTTGATTGGGCTGCTCATTTGTCATTGTTGCTCTATTTTGTTTTGCTCCTCATCCCTAACCAACCCATATGACCTTCAAGGAGTGAGAACGAGCTGGAGGGTATTTTCTGAAAGAAAGAATTGTGCCCCATACTCTCTAAGTAAAATACTATTTTCACCTGGCAGTCTGGCGTTTGAGAACTCCTAAGAAAAAAAAAAAGTACAAGCTTTTTTTATATTTCTAAATTGATGATTTCTGGGGTTTAGATCATACATGTCCTTCTAATTGGGCTAAATAATGTATTATCCCATCGATATTCAACATAGTCTTAAATTCCAGTGTGTTGTTGGTAAGAATAATGTAACAGTGGTCTGCAGGAAGTAAGATTTTGCAAGCTCCTGTGGTGCAAGCAATTTCAAAAGCAAGTAGAACCAAATAACTAATGCAAACAACTTGGTAATAATATTTATTGTCATTTATTTTAAAACAAAGAAGGAATATACTACGAATAGTCTTATTTTTTCTAATGCTAAGCATAAGTCCCAGATGTAGGAAGAAAATACGATTCTATCATGAACAATAAAACAAACTGTGCAAATTCTAGACTACAACTAGAATAATGGTCTCTCCCCACTATTAGCCTATGGCTGGACATGCAACTTCAAATGTTCCCAGAGTATTACAACTTTGTTCCCCTCAGAAAGTCCCAAGACTTGGTTTCTTGTTAAAATTCCATACCTGCATGCTTTGTATTTCTTATGCTTCGTCTGTTATGTCACCCTCACTCTTGATAGAAACTTATTTGGATAATGTCTGGAAGCAAAGAGTGCCCCCCTGAAGAAGGTTAGGGATGGAGGCATTCTGTCAATACCTGACAGGTGTAAATTTTTTAATGTATGAGTAGTATATGAAAATACAAATCACCCCAGAGAGCCAGCCTAAAGCAGACTGAAAAGCTGTCATAAGCAATTTTCAAAAAGCATGAGTTATTTGGTTCCCTTCCAGGGAGGAACAACTCCATAGGCATAAATTTATGAATGGTACTTGACAATCCTAACAAATCCTGCACTCTCCACGCTCACCATATAACCCACACATGACAAGGTGGACTTTCTGGTCACCTGGAATCTGTGGCCAAGAGAGAATTGACATGATAACTGGGAAGAGCTTGAGCCACCTTACTTACTGAGGCTCGTGTCAAGGAACAGATTAAATAATCTCACAATCAGGAACATTTTGAAATGATTATTTTTGGACCCTCTTCCAACCCACCAATTTCTTGGATGTCATAATATGAGGGAAAATGGAGCCTTTGAGATGTACTCCTCCCCCAGTCATGAGTTTATATCCTTTAACACTGTAAATTTCTTTTTTCCTTTTTGGCCCCAGGTTCATTGAAAAATCTTTACTAACTGAATAGCCTTCTCTCTGGTGTGAGAAAGCTGACTTTAGTGAAGAAGTGCATGATTGGTGAGTCAGTTCTAATTGCATAAGTGTCACAGTCAAAAATCAACAAGTGATGAAGATGAGGAAGCCCTGGAGTGATGTTTGTTTCAAATCCTATTAAATCTTTCTTAGTAGCACAGGACTTTAAGGAGAATATGTAAAATTGAAAAAGACAAGAGGTTACAGGATAGCTTTATGCTATAGATGTTATATTCACTACAATGGAGAAACTTGTCTTTTGTAGTTCTTAACAAAATTAGGTCACATAAAAGGTACTGATATCAGAATTCTTGTGAATTCAACACTTAGAGGTGAATTAAAGTATGAATCTGTCCTAAAGGCTTTGCTGTGACAGAAGAATAAAATAAAGGCTTTGGTTCCTGCTATTCAAGATTCCCCAGTGGCTTCCACTGATGTTCCTCTAGGACAATGATTCTTACGTTTCTTTGATCATGACCCCAGAGAAAGAAGAACTTATTCACTGGGACTCAGTGTACATACAAACAGACACACACATCAGAAATAAATATTATTTTTAAAAGACCTACTCCTATCTCATCTGATTCACTTCAATACTTTCCATTCTAAAACATATATGTATATTATATTCTGTTTCAATATTTCATTTAAAAGGCTGGCTATATTTCACTAACTTGATGTCTTAGCTTGCCAATGGTTTATAACTGCTGATTGTAATACATTGCACTAGAAGGCTCCATATTACCAGAATATGATATGTGTATTCCTTCCAGTGGACTTGTGTTCACACCATTATTCCTTTCAGAATGTCCTCCCCTTACTTACATCCTAGTTATGTCAGAAGTTATTAATAAAGTGAGCTATCACTTATTGAATCCTATTGGAAATAGTTGGCATTATTTTATATTTGGAGTATGTAGGAGCGCTGCAAGCCTCTTCTTCACCAGCCATCTCTTTCATCAAGATTCCTAAGGAAACTACATGTACAGTAGAAAATGGCTGCCAAGAAACATTTTATTATTAGCTGTGTTTTGAACACCAAACCACAAGGCAAAGTAGCCCAGATAGTGAAGGAAAATATTCTAAGTTTACAGTTAGCCTTCAGACAAGAATCAAAGCAAAGCTCTTAGCCACTGCATTCTACTACCATATGCTATATTTATTTATTCAAATGTGCCATTCATTCAGGAAGATTTATTGGGTACCTGTTGTGCCCCAGGCATTATGGGTTAAGCATGATAACACTGTATAAGTGTTCTCACTATCACCAGTGCCTATGGAATGAAAAGATTTTCTATTCCACTGAATTCTTCAATTCCTTTCTTTGTTTCCTTCATTGAGTGCTGATTTCAATTTATAGGATTTACCATGCAGTAAGTATTTAGAAGTAGTACTTTTTCCTCTTTTTAAATCATGCAGTAGTTGTATATACACCTAGCACAAGAATTTGTTATATAACAATAATTTTCCTTTTCAACACTATAATTAGTCTGAGTCTAATAAATATTTGCTGGGTAAATGCACGAACATATTAGATTTATTTAAAAGGTTTGCATTGTTGTCATGGCTGTGTGTAGCTGCTGTGCAACCCAATTAGTTGTAGCAAGTACATTTAAAAAACTGAATGGTAGGCTGCTGACGCCTCACTCATTATATATATATGGCTTTATATGACTTCTTTTCAACCCAGGAAAGATCTAGAAACCCTTCTAAAATTAAAAAAAAAGTAGCTTTTCTTATTATGCATTGCTGTGTAAAGAATGCTTTTCCTAGAATTAAAATGGTAACTGTTCCAGATATCTATTATTGTATAACAGGTTCTTAACAACAATTTAAAACAACGGATATTTTATTATGTCTCATGGTTTTGTGGGCTAAGAATTTATGCAAGGCTTGCAGAGTGATTATTTTCTCTATGTAGGGCTGACTGAGATTACTTAATGATATTTGGCTGGAAGGTGAGCTAATCTGGAGGACCCAGGACCACTTCACTGCCATGCTTGGTGCCTTAGCAGGAGACACATGCCTGGGACCTTGTCAGGATGGTTGTTCAGCTGGGCTCAACTGGAACTGATAACTAGAACACCTGGTTGTTAGGTAGCCAGGTACAGGTAGCATCTCTGCAATGACAATTATAGGGTAGAGGAATATCTCACATTGCAGATCAGTACTTGTCTTAGTCAATTTGAGCCACTATATAGCAAAATATCTTAGATGGAATTCCTTATAAATGGAAATGTATTTCTCTTGTTCAGAGGCTAGACGTCTGAGATCTGAGCGTGAACATGATCAGATTAGGTGAGGGCCTTGTTCTGGGTTGCAGACAGCTGTCTTCTCATTGTATCCTCATACGGCGGAAATATGGTGAGAGGGCTCTCTGGGGTTCCTATTATAAGGGCCCTAATCCCATTCATCAGGGGTTCTCCGTCATGACCTAATTATCTACCAAAGCCCTGACTTCCCATCCAATCTCACTGGGGGTTAGGATTTCAGTATATGAATCTTGGGGGGATATATATATTCAGTCTGTTGCAGGACACTCCCAAAGATGCTGTTCCAAGAGTGACAACCTTCTAAGACATACAGGTGAAATCTGTAAGGCTTTGTATGATAGCAGAATCTACAAAATATACCTTCTAATTACAGTGTATTATGTTTCAATTATTGCATAACAAATTGCTCCAAAAGGTAGCAGCTTAAAACACAAACATTGTTATCTCATGTTTCTGTGGGTCAGGAATCCAGCAACATCTTAGCTGGCTCGGGGTAACTCGTGAGATTGACCAAGCTATTGGCCAAGGCTGCAATCTCATCTGAAGATTCTACTGGGGATATTTTGCTTCCACAGTCACTCATGTGGTTGTTAGAGGTCTTAGTTCCTCACTAACTGTTGACCAGAGACTTCAGTTCCTTGCCATGCAGGCATCACCATAGATTTTCTGAGTGTACTCATAACATGGAAGCTGGCTTCTCTTAGAGTAAATGAGAGAGAGAGAGAGTGAGTGAATGAGAAATAGAGAGAGAGAGAGAGAAAGAGAGGGCGAGAGAGAGAGAGTGCCAAACCAGAAGCCACAGTCTTTTTATAACCTAATTTGAGAGTGGCATACCATCACTTCTGCTATTTTTTTATTCATTAGAAGTGAATGTCCATACTACAAGCAAGGAAAGGTAAATTAAGCTCTACCTCTTGAAGGAAAAAGTATGAAATAATTTTTTAAACCACTGCAGTTCACTTTCTGATCACAAATTATTTATATTGCTCCCACTATGCTAAATACACCCACCCCTGTCCAGGCTCCCGAAAGTCTCATTTCATTATAGCACCAAGTCTAAATCCAGAACTTCATCATCCATATCAAGTCTAGGTGTGGATGAGTCTCTTCTGCTATAGATCCTTAAATACAACCTCTTGAGTATAGCCCCTCTTAATATGTAAACCTGTGAAACTAAAAAAGCAAAGTATCTGCTCCCCACACTCCCCAAATACAACAGTATGACAGGTATATTGTAATTGATATAGACATTCCTGTTTAAAAATGGGAGAAATGGGAGACATAAAGGAGTCACTGGTCCATAGCAATTCTGAAATTATTTGATTGGGTCTCAGAGTCTGGGAATGATTTTCCATGGACCTTGGCTTCATCTTCTGGGCTTGAAATCAACCTCTGTTTTCATGAAAGTTTGCACATGTTTACCGCTGAGTCATTTTCTTTGCTGCTTCCAGCGAGTGGAATTTTAGAAGTCCAAAAGTCATATTTCATTTTGTGTTATCTTTGCTTTTTTCAGTATAAGCTAATGATGTGTATACATTTATAATTCTTTTAAAATTTTGGTCTTTTGTGACTTATTGGTATCCACTCCATTTTACAAAAGTCACACTCAACTGTCTTCAAAGTATACCTATCTTTACTTTAGGCTTCAGCTGAGGAAAAACACTTTAAATTTTTCTAGAAGCTTTATTGTTTATTTGGAGGACTGGACACACATTGATTTCATTGGAGGCCTTTTGTTTAGCTGAATAGTATATTAGGACACTACCTTAGACTTTTCTGAGATCTTAATAAAAGGTTTTATAGGAATGCCCTTTACTTTATCTTTGAACCAAGTTTTCTTGGTAGTACCCTATGTTTAATATTTTCTCCGAAGGCATTTTTTAATTTTATCATCATGTACCCCACAAAAAGAGTGAGAATTTTCAAAACCATCAACTTTCACCTCCGTTTGTTAACCAGTCATTCCTCTAGTTCATCTTTATTCTGCTGCATTTTACTATAAATAGCAAAAAGAACCCAGAAAGCAACTTTGATGATTTGCTTGGAAATGACCTTAATTAGGTCATCACATTTTACTAGCCAATTTATTAATTTTCATGTTACTGCAGGTAAAGGGGCTGTGAATGTTTTCTGCCACTTCATAATAAGGATTCTTTTTCCTCTAGTTTCCAATGATATTTACCTTACTTTCCTGAAAATTCTCCTCCACAGTCCTATCAAAGACCATAAGACAGTTTTTTCAAGGCATGCTGGCCTCCTACTAACACTCTCCCAAACTCCCACTGCCTGATTCAAAAGCTACTCTTGCATTTTAGTGTTTGCTATTATTGTTGTTGTTGTTGTTATTGTTATGGCAGCACACAATTTCCAGATATCAAAATCTGTATTGGTCTTTCTATTATTGTGTAGCAAATTACGCAAAATTTTAGCAGCTAAAAACAACAAGCATTATTAGCTCACAATTTATGTGAGTCGAGAATTCAGGAGCAACATAGCTGGCTGTTTCAGGCTCAACATCTCTTGTGAGGTTTTGATCAAGGTGTTGGCTGGGGCTGCAGTGTCATCAGAAAGCCGAACTGAGGGGAGATCCACTTCCAAGATCCACTTCCAATCACATTTGTGATTAAACTACATAGTACTTTATATCCATGGCTGCTTTCATTGTCTATTTGTATTATATTCTTTAACTAGAAGATCTAATGTGAAGACTTTTTGATTTCTTCATATTGCTGAAGAATCATATTGAAAAGTATTTTTGAAGCAATGTGATTTCTTCATATTTTCAAGACATATTTGGAGAAAATGATAAAAGATGAAGTGTGTACACAGTGAGAATGTCGGGTATTCAAGAGTAAATTTTAAAGTCACTCTTATTAGCTGCTACTTTATGACGAACCATTAACTAAAAATCATTTTAGTGTAATGTAACAAAAAAATTCCCAAATACAGTTTTTATAATACTTAGTTTTTATTCTCTTGCCCATAAAATACATTTTTAAGTGGCATGTCTAGTTTGGTGGATCTATTCTACTTGTAAGCAATAAATGCTTAATTGTTTTAAAGATAACTCTATTTGTAAATTCTTTAAATTCTAAACTGATACTTGATTTGTTAAGTGAATGACACTGTGTTAAAATAAAACACTAATAAAATACTGGAATTACTTCATTGACCTCTCTCTCCCTTCATGCTACATGCAGTTGTGATTTCTAAGGATGTGTTTAGCTTTGTACTCTAGTAGATTTCTGTCTTATTTTCAATCCAAAAATAGGCACAACAAAGGATTCTTGCTTTGCCCCGTGCCTGTAAATGACTGGCAAAACTAGTATGTCTTTTGAAAGCAATTTCTACTATTATAACAAGCTGGAATAAAAATGGCCAATCAGTAATAATCCAACCCTTATTAACTTGCACTAAATTATTTTCATTTGGCAGATAAAATAACCACTTTTCCAGTCTTAATTAGAGTTTCGTCTAATAGGATTGACAAGGCAAGCTGGGCAAAAAAATGCTGTATTTAATTGCTTTTAGAATTCAGTCTTTTTTGGTACATTAAATTTTGGGAAAAATCCAGAGAAATTTTAAGAGCCCACATTTTGTTTTCTGGGTTACTCTTACCCTTACAAATCAAGAACAACTCTAGCCAATGGATGTTTTAAAGTTTTGCTGTTATGTATTGGTGTCTATGCCCTTGAAGAACTAATAATACTTTTATTAGAAAGTGATAGTTTACTTTTTAAGTCACTTATATTTTTTTCTCTATTACATGACTATATGTTGTCCTATCCCTTGAGGCTGTGTCTTATGGTAAAAGATACACAGAATTGCCACTTATAGAGAAGAGAGGTAACATGGTTTAAAAAAAATAGGCATTAGAGTCACAAGAACTCAAGTTCAAGTCTGAATTTTGCTGCCTACAGCCTGGGGGACCTTGGGAAGGTTATTAACCTGTTTGGGTCTCTGAGATGATGTGAAGAATTGAGGTATAAAATTCTTCCAGTAAAGAACCTGAGCCATATGATATGTCTGGAAATTGTGCCTGCTATTACTATTACTAACCTACTACTCTCAATATGACAATACATTTTAAAATGCACCCACATTTGCAGACCCCATGTCCTCTTACTTCATTTCCCCCAAATCACAAGACTGGCTGGCATTGGGAAAGAGTGGATTAAAAGCAGTCATGAAACTAGAGTTTTAAATTAAGTTCAATATAATTTTTAATAACTGAAGGTGACTGGGAAACTATGGGATTTGTTGAAGATGTCATTAAGGAATCGGAAAGTGGGATAAAGTGTAGATGAAGTCAGTGATTAGACAAAAAAAAAAAAAAAAGTAGTTCAAGTGAGAAAAGAAAGTGAAGGGAAAGAAGTAGGAAGGAAAAGACCTTGATCTGTTCTCCCTTTTCTAGGAAAATATTAGAACACTCCCCGACAGAATGAACAGATCAAATCATAACCAAAAGATTCATGATGATATATTTAGCTGTAATAATTTGAATCAAGAATTATAATGACTTACAAATGCTGCAAGCTGTAACTTGTGTGTAACTTCCATTTAGTAAATTTTTTATGCTTTTGTTAAAAATCAAATGTTACACTTCTTTAATTTATATCACAACTGAAGCCTATTCAGTCACCCAGGGGGTAGAAATTCAAAGATATAGCTTTCTCTTCTCATTTCTTTCATACCTGCTGTATGTAAATTATAAGAGTTTTTATTCCAGAAATTATAACAGTTGTCTAATGCACACTAGGTGCTCAGTATTTTTTTGGTTGCATGAATGATAACTTAATTAATCTGAAACTTTTCCCTTAGTGCTCTAATTCTAAGATTTTATTAGATTAAATTCAAATAAACTATTTTCATCTCATCTGTACAAATTCATCTGTAAAACATTCTCAGCTGTAAAACAAGCACTTGCAAAAATATCTTTCAATCCTTCCACTTATTTGAATTATTTTTTAAGGATTTGAGTTATTGGATCTTAGCTAAAAAATAGAAAACTAGAAAGGTCTAAAATAAAGTATTTATTATATGTAGTAAAAAGTATGCAATTCAAAAACACTAACTTGATTCATTAAAATTCATTAATTATTACTAATTATACAAATAATACATATTGATTGCCAAAAATAACAGTGACCAAGGTATATCAAAAAGAAGAAAAAATCAGTCAACAGGCATTATATGCATATATAAACACATATGCAAGCATAAGAGTATTAAAATTCAAATAGTGAATTGTGTCCCTATATTCTATTGCTTATTCTTTCTGCCTATTTTGCCAACTTGCTAAAGATTTTTTTTTCTTTTCTTTCTCAATGGTACACACTTAAAAACTTACAAATTAAGAGGGTTTTAAAAGTATATTGGCTGGGTGCAGTGGCTCATGCCTGTAATCCCAGTACTTTGGGAGGCCAAGGCAGGTGGATCACCTGAAGTCTGGAGTTCGAGACCAGCCTGGGCAACATGGTGAAACCCCATCTCTACTAAAAATACCAAAAATTAGCTAGGCATGGTGGTGGGTGCGTATAATGCCAGCTACCTGGGAGGCTGAGGCAGGAGAATTGCTTGAACCCAGGGGGCAGAGGTTGCAGTGAGCGAAGATTGTGCCATTGCACTCCAGCCTGGGCAACAAGAGTGAAACTTTGTCTCAAAAAAAAAAAAAAAAAGTATTTCAACCTATAGTGGTATGTAATATTGACATTATTATTATTTCTCTTGTTAATACACAAGAGAAAAAATCGATAATTTCCCCTTATATTCCTTCCTTAATTGTTCAATGGGTTTTTCGTTTTTAGGGTAGAATCCAATCACTTCTGTTTATGCAGAAGCTTATTCTCTCTTGGCCTGATAAAGAAGGCTCCATACATTCTGCAAAGGGCACAGTAAAAAGGGGGTGGGGGTTGGGGAAGAGAGAGAGAATGTTATGGCCCTCTGTACCGGCTTCATATGTAAAATGTTGATCTCTTTTAAACTTGGGCTATTGTGCAACTTTTCAAAAGGGAGCAGCCTTCAGTTATGAAGCAGTCGTCAGATAACTCAGGTGCTGGTTGCAAGAATATGAAAGCAATACACAAATAAATCTCTTTGTTTCTTTATCCATGGAATCTGCAGTTTTCTAGCAGCTTTTTCTCCCTGTTGCGCATTTAACTTAACTCTGACAGAAACCATGGACGAATTTTGTAATAGACACTATTGGTACTTAAATCCTGGAAAGGCATTTTGGATAGGCTAATATCAGCAAAACTGTAGTGGGTAGTCAGGGAATGATATAGAAATCATATAATTGGGCTCCATGTGAAATAGTACACTAATATTCTTCTGATGGGGCTTCAGATTCATCTAAATCTGAATAATTTGTGTTAAGTGTTTTGCAACACTTTCGAGGCACCATCAAGGGTGCATTTTGGGCAGAAGGCATACTTTAGAAATTAGGACCTCATGGGTTTGGGTTTTTTTTTTCTTCTCGTATGAAAATATACTACATATGTTCTGTTTTGTTCTGGAACTATCACAAAGCCCTAAAATGTTTACAGCTTTCAGCTAGAGGGAGAAATATGGAGTGAGTGGGGGGATGTAGTCAGGGGAAGACAACTCCATAAAACTGCCCTAGTGCATCATTCGGTTCTTTCTTACAGTAGAATCTAAACTAGCCCTCAATGAAAAATAATTTCATTAAGACTTATCCTATAAAAGTGGCTTTAGGAACAGATGTTGCTTTACAAGTAATGTAAAACATCTTTTTATAAAAATGTTCAAGAAGCTAAATTCATTCCTGGGAAATACAGCCAACTTGGCCAAAATTAGCCCTCCTTTGCTTTCCCTGCATTTATATCCTTTGCATTTTTGAGGTAGGCCTGAATCCTGACTGTTATTTGGCTTTGGATTGTATTGTTAAAATTCTGGATTTTATGATATAGTTGGCATTCTCATTCATTTCATGTTGAAGCATTTTAAAAATTCTTTCTCATTACTTAAATGTTTACCTTTCAAAGAGGTAGCTAATCATAATGAACTTGGTGTATAGCAAAAATCCACTTACAGACAATTGAAATTGTCTGTGTAAATGTTACAAGTTTTGCCTAATAATTTATTCCCTTAATCTGCTTGCTAAGTAAGTTAAAAATATCCATGAAGATACAAATTGTCACCAACTTAACATTTTGCATGCCCATAGCCAAATGAATAAATTGTACCATTTCTCTCATTCAGGAAACAATGAATGTCTACTGAGAACTAAGAAAAGCTATTTAAAACTGAGTTTCTCTCCAGTAGCTCATAAAGTAACATCAATTTCTCTAACATATCTAATAAGCATGTTTCAGTTTTCTTTTAAAGTTGCACTTACATTGTGCTGTATACTAAATTTAATAGTTTACTATGAATGTATAATTTATAAAATGCTCTCTTCACTTGCATTTGCTATCCATTAATTATCGAGCCAGCAACCTGAGAATCTCAACCTTTTTCACCGAGCCAGACTGCTACCTTCATAGGGCTTCTTGAATCCATCTCTTCTTTGCCATTCTAGTCTTCACTGTTGTGCAAATGCTTCCATACTTTATCTACCTTGTTATAATACGTTTCCTGTTGGTCGTTCAGTCTAGCCTCTCTGGTATTTGCAGAATCTTTCCTTTCCAACATAAACACAACAACATTATCTGCAAGATGAAGTCCAAAGGCCGTAGAATGTCACAAAAAGACTGTAATCTGTCCCCAGTCTCCATCTTTAATCTCCTAGAGTTCTTCCCAGACTACGCCAAAATAGCCAAAAATGATTCCCCCTCTTCGTTGTGTGAAGCACTAAATTC
Source organism: Nomascus leucogenys (assembly GCF_006542625.1). Lineage (NCBI taxonomy): Eukaryota > Metazoa > Chordata > Mammalia > Primates > Hylobatidae > Nomascus > Nomascus leucogenys. The sequence goes on from NC_044391.1 coordinate 62,172,612, forward strand.
CTTAGGGCCTTGTACATTCTGTGCCCCTCACCTACAAGACCCCACCCTCATTTCTCTCTCTTCATGTAAAAGATTCTGTGTATCCCTTGAAGTCAGCATAAAAGCACCCTATGGATGTGGCGCTCCCTCACCACACTCGTAACTTCTTCCCACTCCTCCCACCCCTGGAGCAGGAAAAGAAAAAAAAAAAAATATATATATATATATATACACACACACACATATACACTGAGTGTATATATATATATATATATACACTGAGTATATATATATATATACACTGAGTATATATATATATATATACACACTGAGTGTATATATATATATATATACACTGAGTATATATATATACACTGAGTATATATATATATACACTGAGTATATATATATATATACACACTGAGTATATATATATATACACACACTGAGTATATATAGATATATACACACTGAGTATATATATATATATACACTGAGTATATATATATATATATATATACACTGAGTATATATATATATATATATACACTGAGTATATATAGATATATATATCTATATATACACTGAGTATATATATATACTCTCTCAAAAGTCAGAATCACCAGTGATTTTTACTTATGATTGATTAGAGGTAAAAAAAAAAAAAGTTATTTTCTGTTTTGTATAAGAAAACAATCCAAAACAAACAAATAAACAAAAAACTAAGCTGTTTGAGGGCAGAGTCAGCATCTTATGTCTTATTTGTCCACACAGCACCTGGCACAGTGTTTTGTGTGTAACATGAGCTAAATTGTAAAGAGAAGCTAATATCGTGGTATCAAATTTAGGGAACTGATATATTTCGTGATAACTTAGATCTCACTGTTGGGTGACTCATCACTTAATAATTCAAGCCAGATTTGTAATTGCTCCTGTTTCTAGAAGTCTAAAAAGGGAAGCCATAATAACTTTTAAAAATTCAGAATTGATGGATTGTCTTCCTCCTGCTCATTCATTTGAATTAAACCCAGCTTCATAGCAATAGGCAGCATATTACCATCCAGCCATGTGATAAGAACTTGTGATCTCCCCATACATTTAATACTGAGCCACAGTGGCTAGGAAACCTCAGGGTGAAAGTTTGGGAAAATATCTGCTCTTTTCTGTTTGGCTGTTTTTTTTTTGCCCTGATTTTCATGTCTACCCTCTCGTATCATAACTTCAATTGTAAAACATAGCTGTGAGCTGGAAAGACCATTTGTAACAGTAGAATTAGAAAAATGAATTTTGAAACCTCTTTTGCTCCCCCAAACACATGTTGAATATGAGCTATTTCCATCAGGAACGTGAGAGATGGGGAAGGAAATATTTTGGCTGTTTTGAAAAAGTGTTCCAGGTAAATCACATATGCCCCTCACTCCAAGGTTTTGGATCCTAAGAGTTACAGAATATTCTCTTTATATGATAAGCAAATAAATGTACTAGAAATACAGGGTTGGTTCTTGTGGGGATTGGGATGACAGGAAAGAGTAAGTATATTTCAGTCCTCACTGAAAAGTTTGGCTTTACATTTCAATTAGAACAATCATGAGATTGTTTTTCTGATAATGAGAGAGAATATTTACTGGAGTCTCCTGAAATGTTAGGTAAATTTTATTCAATACTAGCATACAATTTATTCATTCAAAATTTTTGTTAATTACTTTTTGGTACCAGGCATATGAAATGCACCTCTAAAAATCATAAAAATGCAATACCAAACAAAATATAAACCCAATAAATTGGTAAGGAGAAAGATAATTTGCAGTAAGCCATATGTGATAAGAAGGGAGTACAGTTGTCCCTTGGTATCTATTGGGGTGTTGGCTGCAGGTGCCCTCAGGGATACCAAAATGTGCTGATGCTGAAGTCCTTTATATAAAATGGCATAGTATTTGCATAAAACCAATGCACATCCTCCTACATAGTTTAAACCATCTCTAGAATACTTATAATACCTAATACAATGTAAATGATATATAAATAGTTGTTATGCTATATCATTTTTATTTATATTATTTTTAATTGTTGTATTGTTATTTTTTCAAATATTTTCGATCTGCGGTTGGTTGAATCCACAGATGCAAAACCCATGGATTCAGAAGACCAACTGTAATCATGGCCACAGAAATGTGAGTAGCATGGCATCTATGAGAGAGTGTGAAAGAAATTACAAAGCCATTGGAGCGCAGAGATAAAAGTTCCCAGAGAGTTATACACCAATAATGTCCAGGCTGAGAGTCAATTCAAAAACACAATCTCCTTTACAATAGCCACAAAGGAAATGAAATGCCTAGGAATACAGCTAACCAAGGAGGTGAAAGCCGTATACAAGGAAAACTACAAAACACTGCTGAACGAAATCAGAGATGACACAAGTAAATGGAAAAACATTCCATGCTCATGGATTAGAGGAATCACTATTATTAAAATGGCCATACTGCCCAGAGCAATTTACAGATCCAGTGTACTTCCTATCAAACTACCAATATCATTCTTCACAGAATTGGAAAAAAAAAAACTGTTCTAAAATTCATACCGAACTGAAAAGAGCATGAATGCAATTCTAAGCTGGAGGCATCACACTACCCAATTTCAAGCTATACTAAAAAAAAAAAAAAAAAAAAAGAGCATAGTACTGTTACAAAATCAGACACATAGATGAATGGAATAGAATAGAAAACTTAGAAATGAAGTCACATGCTTACATCTAATCTTCAACAAGGCCAAAAAAACAAGCAATGGGGAAAGGACTCCCTATTCGACAAATGATGCTGGGATAACTGGCTAGTCATTTGAAGAAGGATGAAACTGTACCCTTACTTTTTACCATATACAAAAAGTAATTAAAGATTTAAATGTAATACCTCAAACTATAAAAATCCTAGAAGAAAACCTAGGAAATACCCTTCTCAACATTGGCCTTGGCAAATAATTTTTGGCTAAGTCCCCAAAAGCAATTGCAAAAAAAATAAGAAATGACAAGTGGGACCTAGTAACTAAAGAGCTTCTGCACAACAAACTATCAGTAAACAGACAACCTACAGAATGGAAGAAAATATTCACAAACTATGCATCCAACAAAAGTCTAATAGCCAGAATCGATAAGGAACTTAATTCAACAAGCAAACAAAAACCATATTAAAAAATGGGCAAAGGACATGAACAGACACTTCTCAAAAGAAGACATACAAACAGCCAACAAACATATGAAAAAAATGCTTGTCATCACTATCAGAGAAATGCAAATCAAAACCACAATGAGATGCCATCTCACTCCAGTCAGAATGGTTATTATTAAAAAGTCGTAAAGCAACAGATGCTGGCAAGGCTGCAGAGAAAAGGGAATGCTTACACACTATTGGTATGAATGTAAATTAGTTCAGCCACTGGGGAAAGCAGTTAAGAGATTTCTCAAAGAACTTAAAACAGAGCTACCATTTGACCCAGAAATTTCATTACTGGGTATAAACCCAAAGGAAAATAGATCATTATGCCAAAAAGACACATGTGCTCATATATTTATTGCCATGCTATTCACAATAGCCAAGACATGTAATCAACCTAAGTGCCCATCAGTAGTGAATTGGATAAAGAAAATGTGGTACATATACACCATGGAATACTATACAGCCATAAAGAAGAATGAAATCATGTCCTTCACAGCAACATGGATAGAGCTGGAGGCCATAGTCCTTAGCAAATTAATGCAGAAACAGAAAACCAAATACCACATGTTCTCACTTATAAGTGGGAACTAAACATTGAACACATGTGAACATAAATGTTGGAACAATAGACACTGCAGAATACTACAGCAGGGTAGGGGGTGGGGGGGAACATGGGTTGAAAAACTACCTGTTGAGTACGAAGCTCACTACCTGGGTGGAATATACTCATGTAACAGACCAGCACATGTACCCTCTGTATCCAAAATAAATAAATAAATATTTAAAATGAAAAAAAACCAAAATATTTTAATAATAAAAAACATTAAATGTATCCAAAATTTAACCTAACTCCTGCTTTCTTTTTGAGTGATGATTCTGCCTAAAGACTAAAATACAAGTACTAGATAAGTCTAACAAGTAACAATATTAAAGTTCTTTAATTTCCACAATGTTTATTAAGAGCAATGTTATATTTAGCGAGAAGAAAAGAAAATGAGGAAATGACACATTTAGTTGAAAAATAAAACAATTTGGTTGAAAACTAAACAAAAAAATGTATAAAAGAAAAAATCAACGCCTACTGTTGTCAGGAGGATGGCTCCTTACGTCATTACCAAGCTACTGTGATGTCCTCAATTTGTTGTTCTGATATGAAATTACTGTTTTAGAGTCATTCGGGACAACTCATCTTGATCAATCCAACTTATAACTTCTCATTTTCAATCTGTCGAATGTGAACCCAAAATTGAGGAAGAGACCTATCAACTAGAAAAATTACCCTTAAAAATGCATTGCTTAAAAAGACAATTCAGACCCGGCACGGTGGCTCACGCCTGTAATCCCAGCACTTTGGGAGGCCGAGGCGGGCAGATCACCTGAGGTCAGCAATTCGAGACCAGCTGGACCAACATGGCAAAACCTCGACTCTGCTACTGTAATCCCAGCTACTCAGGAGGCTGAGGCAGGAGAATTGTTTGAACCTGGGAGGCGGAGATTGCAGTGAGCCAAAATCACACCATTGCCCTCCAGCCTGGGCAACAAGGGTGAAACTCCGTCTCGAAAAAAAAAAAAAAAGACAATTCGAATTTGAAAATGTTGTTTTATTTCCCTTGTGTGTGTGGCACCAATAAAAGAAAGAGAAAAATGCAATCCCAGCCCATGTTCATAGTTTGAATATTGCACTGACAAGAAATGCTACAACCTTTAGGTGTTCAAGAAATGCCTGATTGATGAGCATTGTTCCCCCTAATGAGCTGTGTGTTATGATGAAGAACTTATAGTCCCCATGGACCTTATGCTCTCAGAACTATTCATTTATTTTCTGTGAATTAACACTGCCTTTATTAATAGTACGAGGTTCAGCCCTTGGCAAAGTCCTCATCCATTTGGGGATAATACTGACCTAGAATATCTCACCATCATTTTAGGCTAGTATTTTGGATAATGGAGTGGACTTAGCTAGCAAAAAAACCTTTCTTTTCTTTATAAGAAGGCTTCTAAGTTCTGTGTTTTAACATGAGCCTGTAGTAAGCAGAGAGCTATTTGATGCTGAATTCTGAGCAAAGGGTTCTTTGTGGGAAGGTCTGTCAAACAGCATAGTTACCATGGCAACCCTGGCTGGATAACCCATTTGGGAAAATACTTGTAGGACCTAACACTCTATCATCTGTCATTCAATAATTTCATGTTCATAATAACTAGGAAATCAATGGCGATCCTCTGAGACAGTTTGTGGAAAGGGCAGGCATGCTATTGGCAGCTCACAGCTTACATTTGCGTCTATTTGTTGTGATTCTCGTGCCAGGTTAGGAGTGTGAGAAAAAACTTGTTTGTTTGGACTGGCACAAAGATTAAAGGCAGGTTCAGTTTTGCAATCTAATTACAACTGCAGTGTTTACATGTACAAAAGAGAAAAAGAAACAAATGGCATATTAATCAAGCATTTGCTAGACTTTAGGAAGTAAGGTTCACCTAATATGAACATTTCACATTTTAAAATTCTGCGAGAAAAGATGAGTCCAAGTTATCACGCGACTGGCATGAACAAATTTGGTAACGTAAAAGGCATTTTTCTTATCTAAGCTTTCTAATTAAACTTCTTATCATTGTAGAAGCTGTGTTACCTGGATGTTACGTACAGAATATAAAGTGATCATAGAAAAGTAATTAAAATTCTTAAACATGCAGCCCGTTGACTTAACATACAATTAGTTTTTAGAGTGTGATGTTTGATAATAAGGCGAGTTAGCTGAGTAGAGAAATATGCACTTAATAATTACCTTGACAGCGTTTATCAACTAGAAAAAATTGTCAGAAATAATTTCAGGAAATGGATACTATAAATAAGAAAGCATGACAAACTAAGACCAAGAAAGTGAGTAGGAGAGAAAAATTAAGCATTTTGTATTCTATAAAGAAAGGAATATTTCACCTTCGTGGAAACATTTAGAAGATACTGATTCATGCATTATGAAAAGCTTATTGTTTTTAATTTAGAAGTGTTCTGAAACAGAAAGATAAAGATGTTTGTAAATTGCTTTCCTTTTAGCACAACAGGTTTTTATTTTAAGCTGCTCTGGGTAAAGTACACATAGTGGAGCTCCCTTTCTGCAAGTTTCCAGAGTCCAAGTTTTCTCAAAGCAGAAGTGTGGGGGAGCTGATTAAAACATCATCTTTTTCAACATAAGAGATGAAGTCTTCTAAAGTGAAAATGGTATTTTATTCAAAGGAGGAATTGTTCCCTAAAGAGCTATGCTGAATATGAGCACATAAGATGGAAAGATTATATGGCTTCTCTTACAACCGGAGGTCTACTAAAGACTTTTGAAATCGGAATTTTATATATTTTTCCAAAAAAACAATATGATGTTCTTGTAAAATTTTCAAAGATCTGGTTGAATAAATGAAGAAACATCTGTTTTTCTATTTTTCTCCTTCCTAAACATTTCTCTCTCTCTCTCTGTCTTCTTTCTCTCTCTCTGTCTTCTTTCTCTCTCTGTCTCTCTCTCTCTTGCTCTCTCTGTCTCTCTGTCTCTCTCTCTCTTGCTCTCTCTGTCTCTCTCTCTGTCTCTCTCTGTCTCTCTCTTGCTCTCTCTCACTCCCTCTCACTCTCTCTCTCTTTCTCCCTCCCTCTTTTTCTTTCTCCTTATTACTCTTGGGATCAGAAGATGTTCATTTTTATTATTAACGCTTGCTTGAATGAAAAATGAAAACTTCTGTTCTTTTCCTTTAAATACATCTACACATTTTCCAACCTACTCAGATATGTAAGTAGAATCCAAGCGGTATCACAGGCAAAACTATTACTGTTACGGAATGCATTTTAAAAGAGGAGATTGATTATATTTCTAAATGTAACAATAGAGATAAAAACTATGATAAGAGTTGAAGATGATAAAATGTCTCTTTAAAGTCATATTAATATAACCTGTAAATAAAGGGAATTTATCATACTTTTAGAAAACAAAAATATCTCTTATTTTAAATACCTCTTATTTCTAGATTTTTTAAGGGTTAAAATCTATGCTATTTTATTATTCCTTCATTTATTCATTTGGGACATACAGTTATTGAGTCTTGACGAGACCCCCAGGCACTCTGGTAGGTGAAAAATTCCCCCAAAAAACCAAGATATCTATCCTCAAGTTCTTCCCAGTCCACTGGGGAAAAAGATAAGTAGAGACAGAGGGATTCATAGAGTGTTACAGGAGCATTTAGGGGAAATATTTCATGTGACATTCTTAGATGCATTTATTTCTTTACTATAGAAGTTACTGATATGAGGTAATGTCTGACCGATTTTTTCTTTGGGGCATAAGTTATTTTAACACTTTATAAATGAAGATTCAGAAATACCAACGTGTGAAAGTCTTCTTTGTATTCTCAGTAAGATCCAGATATTTAAATATATATTTTTCAATATTCTCAATGAAACTCAGAGAAAACTAGTATTAGTATGTGCATTAATTTCACAGGGCTGTCTCTGGGTGGCTTAAAACAATAGAAATTCACCTCATCACTTTGAAGGTCAGCCAACTGAAATCAATGTGTCAGATGTCATGTTCACTTTGAAGCCTCTGGGGAGGAACGTCCCCTGCTTCTTCAAGCTCCTGGTAGCCCCAGGTATTCCTTAGCTTGGAGGAGCATGACTACAGATTTTGCTTCCATCTCCATACTAGAATTCTCTCTGAGTCTGTGTCTTCACAGGGCTATCTTCTTATACGGACACCAGTCCTATTGGATCAGAAACCAGTATGGCCTCATCTTGACTAATTACAACTGTAATAACCCTATTTTCAAAGAAGATCACATTCTGAGGTACTGGAGGTTAGGACTTCAACATATTTTTTGGAGGGACATAATTCAACCCATACCAGCATACACACCTCTATTTCAACATTTTATCTTTTTGAGAAAATGAAACATTTAAAAAATGTGAACAATAGCATATATGATTTCTCCCAGAATAATTTCTAACATGATTTTTCATGTTCTGTTTGGCATGGTCATGTTCTTGCCTTCTTTAGTGTGTTTGCTTAGAAATCGTAAGCAATAAATATTTCCTAAAAGCTTTCATATTCTCATATGCTGGGAAATACACATACTCACAGATACATACATACATACATACATGTAAAATAATTACAACAATAAAGATGAATATTCTGAAACTTGTGCATAAGTCTGCCTTTAAATATAACCTGCTACTAAGACTTCCTTATCATAGGCAATGCTATAATTAACATATCTACTGTGCAACCATTTTACTATTGAGCCTTCTGATATTGTTTTGGGCCAGGCTGAAGTGAAATGCTAAAATATTATATTATATTCACAGTTTAGATGATGCAGTCTTTTCTTTAGCGTTTAGAATCAAAAGTATATTTTGTCGGGTACCCCATCCAGGAGGAAGAATGCTGCATTGAAATGAAAAGAATGATTTAATTGGCAATCCCACTCTGGCTTAATGGCTCTAACTCTTAAACCTGTCTCAGCCTTAATTTCCTCATCTTTAAAAGTGAAAGGGCTGTTGTCAGGATGAAATTACATAACATGACAAAATACCTTTTCTCACCATTGGGTGCAGAGATACCTGAGAAAGGGTTACTCAAATCTGCTTGGGAATTTGTAGCAAGTGAAGCGTAGGTTTTTGGGGATATTTTCTATTTTGAGACAAGGTTTTACTGTGTCACTCAGGCTGGATGGAGTACAGTGGTGTTGTCAAGGCTGACTGCAGCCCCTACCTCCAAGTTTCAACCAATCCTCCCATCTCAGGCTCCTGAATAGCTAGGACCACAGGCACATGCCACCACACTGAGCTTTAAAATTTCTTTTTTTTTTTTTGTAGAGACGGGGTCCCACTATGTTGTCCAGACTGGTCTCAAACTCCTGGGCTTAAGCAGTCCTCCCGCCTGAGCCTCCCAAAGTGCTAGGATTATAGGCATGAGCCACCGTGCCTAGCCTAAGTTTTACAACCTAATGCCTAGAAGGTTAGAACAAATAAAACCAGTGTTACCCCCAGATATAAATACAGCTCTCCTGTTTGCAGTACTAGTCTTCATTTCTAGCCGCACTTCCTTCATCTTTCCATTTAAGAAAGGAAAAGTGAAAAGGGAGGAGAAAGATGGCAGTCCCATGTGCCACCTTAGAGACACACCACCTCCCCTTAGGTTTCTCTGCTTTAGTCATGGGTTAGATTAGTACAACTTGCACCTGTGAGTGAGAAATGTCATTGATCAGACTGACTTCTCTCACCAGCTGAAAGACAAAAAAAATCAATTGATTCGGAGTTCCTTGTTTATTGGGCACTCATCAACAAAAGCACAGATATTGCATCTTGAGTTTGACTTTTTAGCATGCCAGAGAACTTCGAGGATAAGCAAATTCTGGCTTATTTGATCCTACTGGGTTATTGCTTTTCTGGGGACTGCTTAATTGAAGCAAGAATGCTATTTCAAGTAAAATACATCAAAAGGCATTTCATTTAAACCTAGTTAATTCTTTACAAGGCCCTATAGTAAACAAAATAGAGCAGCTATGTTCTTCACTCTTCACTGTCTTCCACTATTAATTTCAGTTCTCAGTGTGATCAGCAACTTTTTCTTCCAGGTAGTTATAGCTAAGAAGAACTCTTCTTGTTGACAGAGTGAGATAAAGAAGTTGAGAAGAAAGGTTAGAGAAGAGGGCCAAGTCTGGTCTAGTCAAGTCAAGTCAGGTCTACTCCAGTGTCTGCTATACATTTATATATGATCTTAGTTAAGGCAAGGTATATGTCTAGGGTAGTTTCCTTACTTGTAAAATAAACAGATTGCATTACATAAACTTCAACTGATATTTTTAGAGTAAGGGTCCACTCATTGAAACTCTGATAATTCCCATAGATTTTTCTCACCTATCTGGATATATGTAAGTACAATTTTATATGTAATGTAGCAGTCGTAGACCCCCTTGAACAATGTGCACAGACATACCTGGCTTCCTTTTCCAAGGTCACTTCGTGGTCCAAATAACTGTTTCACATCCAGTCATGTCTGTTTTACTTCTGTTGGAAAGATAGCACGAAGGAGAAAAGGGTGATGATGAAAAACTAGCAAAGGGCATGAGCGAGAAGTGATTTCAGGAAGGCTCCTGGGAATTGCCACATGACATTTTACTTACATCTCATTGGTCAGAAACTTGGCCATGCCTGATATATGGAGTCTTCATTTTGGGTAGTCATGTGCCAGGTTTAAAGTTGGGAGTTCTCTTTCTTTGGAAGGAGAGATGGGTGATAACAGGTGACATCTATCAGTCTCTGTTGCAAAGATGTATAGATACATACTCAGTAAACAAACAAAAAGGAGGGTCAAATATTAACTCCAGGAAAAACAAGACATTGTATAAGAAATGAAATATAATCAGAATGTTTCACATGATGTGGCTGTGAATCATATATACATAGTTAAGATGATATAATTACTAAATATTGATTTAAATAAAAACTGCGATAGAACAATTAACACCAAATGTTGAAGGGAAAGTAAAATATCTACATCCTCAATATCTATTTTATAATAGCCATAACTAGGCCAGGCATGGTGGCTCACGCCTGTAATCCCAGCACTTTGGGAGGCCGAAGTGGGCAGATCACTTGAGGTCAGGAGTTAGAGACCAGCCTTGACAACATGGTGAAACCCCATCTTTACTAAAAATACAAAAATTAGTCAGATGTGGTGGCACGTGCCTGTAATCCCAGCTACTCAGGAGGCTGAGGTACAAGAAGTACTTAAACCTGGGAGGTGGAGGCTGCAGTGAGCCAAGATCATGCCACTGCACTCCAGCCTGGGCTACAGAGTGAGACTCCATCTGAAAAAAAGAAAAAAAAAGAATAGTCATAACTAGGTGTCCAACAATAGGTGAATGGATAAGGAAAATGTGGTATACATACATAATGGGATGCTATTCAGCCATTAAAAAAGAACAAAATCCTGTCATTCACAGCAATATGGATAGAACTGGAAGACATGATATTGAGTGAAATAAGCCAGGAATAGAAAGTTAAAAATCATATGTTGTCACTCATATGTGGGAGCTAAAATAATATTTTAATGTAATTAAAAAGTAAAACAGAAGGTACTAGAGGCTGGCAAGGATAGGGAGAAACAGGGGATAAAGTTTCTAAGTTAAAGTATATAAGAGATATAGCTAGATAGAAGGAATAAATTCTAGTGTTCTATACCACTGTAAGATGACTATAGTTAACAATACTATACTATACAGTTTCAAATAGCTAGAAGGAGGATTGAATGTTCCCCATACACAGAAATGATGTTTCTTCATTATGTACTGAATCAATATGTACAATTATTATGTGTCGATTTAAATTTTTTAAATTAAAAATCAGTCTATGGGTGCCCTTATATGTGAGATGAGCCTTCGAAGACAGCAGATAGATATGTCTTGTTTTTTTAATCCAACTTGCCACTCTCTGACTTTTAAGTGGGGCGTTAAGACCGTTTACATTCAAGGTTAATATTGATACATGAGGTTTTGATTCTACCATGAAGTTGTTAGCTGGTTGTTTCATAGTCTCTATTGTGTGGTTACTTTAAAGAATCTGTGGGCTATGTACTTAGGTGTGGTTTTGTAGTAGCAGTTATCATTCTTTCATCTCCATCTTTGAACTCCCTTAAGATTCTCTTGTAAGACTAGTCTAGTGGTAATAATTTCCCTTAATCATTGCTTGTCTGAAAAAAAATTTATTTCTCCACTTACGCACTTAGTTTGGCAGGTATGAAATTCTTGGTTAGAATTTCTTTTCTTTGAGAATGCTGAAAATAGGCCCCCAGTCTCTTCTGGCTTGTAGGGTTTCTGCTGAGAAGTCTGTTGTTAACCTGACAGGGCTCCCTTTGTACGTGACCTGACCTTTTTCTCTGGCTGCCTTTAAGATTATTTTCTTTAGCATTAACCTTAGGCAATCTGATGACTATATGCCTTGGTGATGCTCATTTTGTATAGTACTTGGAATGTGTTCTCTGGATTTCTTGCATCTGGATGTCTACTTCTCTAGCAAGATTAGGGAAATTTTCCTGAATTGGTTCCACAAATACGTCTTCCAGGCTGTTTACTTTTTCCCTTTATTTCTCAAGAATGCCAATAATTTGTAAGTTTTGTTACTTTACATAATTACATAATCTCATATTTCTCAGCAATTTTGTTCATTTTTAAAAATTCTTTTCCCTTTATTTTTGTCTGAAAAAATAAAAAGTATAAAAAGGAAAAGAAAGAAGAAAGGGAAACAAAGACGGATGTCTTCCAATAAATAATGTACAACCATCTTCAAATTAAAAAAATATTAATATCTAAAAGCTAAAAAGAGCTTACCTAGTGAAGCACATAAGCATATATCAGATTTTTACAAAAATAATTAAAACTATGATAACTACCACGATGGAAAAATATAAAATGCTACAAAGATGTGTAGCAAACAAATAATATCATTTTGAGCCAGAGGAAAGGTGTCCCAGAAGTGTCATTGTACAATGAGTAGGCATTTACAAGACAAAGAGAAGCGTTCTTTATTCACAGGGACTAGCAGAGCCAAAGGCCCTGAGATAGCAGGGTCAAGGGAAGAGCACATTTGAAGAACTGAATGAAAGCTGGTGACTGAAAATGAGCAGTATGAGCTCAGGCTGGAAAGAGAGGTTCTAATCATGCTGGACCTTGCAAACAGTGTTACGGATTCAGGTATTTGACCTTAAGACAGCCAGGAATTCAAGGCAGATTTAAAGCAGGGATGTGTTATGATCCTGTTTGTATATTAAAATATACCTCCATCAAGATGAGCTGTAGAGAATTTGTGGAAAGTGTTGGAAGGGGGCAGGATATATGAGACCAGTTTTGTGCTGTTCGGTTAAGAGATGACACCAATTGCAGCCTAGTTGGATACAATAAAAAATGCAGACATGTGGGTGGAATTGAAATATATTTAGGAAGAAAAGTCAATGGAAATTTATTATATATATGAAATAATATATAACACAAATATATGTGTAATATATAATATATGTAATAAATGTTATATATATAACAAAGATATACATATCTTTGTAATATTCAGTTACTGGTTCAGAATTTACTTTTTCCTCCTAGAGTATAGCAGTATATACTACCCATATATAAATAAAAATTGAATGAACAAACATCTTGGCCTATGCCTAGGAAAATATTGACCCTGTCAAATTTCTAAAAGCTAACAATCTTTGTTGTAAAGCATCCAACATTTTGGTGAAATTCAGACTTTGGGGAAGTATTGTAGTTAAGTATAGAAATGTTTTTCTTCCGTATCTAAAGGAAGAAATTGGTTACCTTTTGGTAGATAAAACATAATTATTTGGAAATGAGAAACTGTGTCCAGAAGGCATGCTTTGCCATAGCAACCTTAACGTTGAGTTACAGTATGTCTTTCAGTTTTGCAAAGGGTAATTTATCATGGGAGGAATGTGCTGAATATGTCACATTTTACTATCTGCTTATTTAGTTAGATAATCAAGATCTTGACTCTTGAAATAGAATTATTCTAAGTTTTGTCTTATTTTCATGCTTGCGTGTATAATATGTGTATACTTTAAATTCATTTTAAATTTTAAATAGAATGAAACAGACTAAGTCTAGCTAGGACACACAGGACCTAGAAGCAAAACCATATTTCAGTTTTCTTCCATGACTTTACAACTGTGTGACTGATAGAGACCCAAATATTTTCTCTGAGATTGACAAATATTTTTTCCCAAATCATGCCATTAAAATTTGAGGACTTAAACATACTGTAAATTGAAAAAGAGGATTTGAATTAAAATGTGAGCAAGTGTACAAAATTTATGTTCATATTTGTTCCTACTTTCTCTGTAGACATACATCCACTGTAGTTTAAAGTCTGGTAAGTAAATTTTTATTTTAGAGGTAACATTTTTCTTCTGTTGTAAATAAGAGAATCTTTTTCCTCTTCCTGAAAACAAAAAAAATGGCAAAAGAGGGACTTTCTTTCTGATGAAAAACATTTGGTCTTGGCCAGGCGCAGTGGCTCACGCCTGTAATCCCAGTACTTTGGAAGGCTGAGGCGGGTGGATCACCTGAGGTCAGGAGTTTGAGACCAGCCTGGCCAACATGGTGAAACCCCATCTCTATTAAAAATACAAAAAAAAAAATAGCCAGGTGTGGTGGCAGTCACCTGTAATCCTATTCAGGAGGCTACTCAGGAGGCTGAGGCAGGAGAATAGCTTGAACCCAAGAGGCAGAGGTTGCAGTGAGCAGAGATCGCACCAATGCACTCCAGCCTGGGCAACAACAGCGAAACTCCATCTAAAGAAAAAAAGAAAATAGTCTTTTACTTTTCTCGACATTTATTTTTGTATACAGCTAGAAATTTGGACAGATTTAGCCACAGGTGATGGCTACAAGGAATGAATTCATTTTCTTCCCTGGGTAGATGTTCTAGTTTTGTTCAAGTTGGTTCTGAAGTATGTGTAGGATTTGGTCTATTCTTAGATACTGCAGCAGGGTACTCCAGCTGAGTCCAAATATGTGTAAACTTGCCCCAGAACACTACCTTAATATTCCTTACTTAAAATCATCATATGCCTTTATGTTTAAATTTAGTGATAAAAACATCTAAAGAATAGGTTCTTAAAGAAACTGGAATTTGACTTTCTGTATGACAGCCTTATTTTATGTTTGTAATACAAGTAAAGAGGTAACCTCTGTTTATGGCTTTTAGATTTGGAATGTTCAGAAGAATTCCATAGCTTGGTCAATTATGATTTCCTGTTATTCGTACTTGGAAAGGAAATTGCCATATTTCCTCAAATCTAAAGAAACACATCTTTAGATATTTTTAACATTTTTGGAAATGTTTTTTAAAAGGCTTGTAATTCATACATGTCTTTAATGTCATAGTATTTCCTTTCCTCTCTTTCACCAAGCTGATATTAAATTGCCAGATGTTTTATAGGCATTGCCATCTTTGGCCAGAGAAAATTCGGTAAGTGCCATCGCTAACACAAACTGAATAGCGTTACCTAATTCCAAGGAGGACGATTGTCAAAATCATTGACAATGCTAATAGTTTAGCAGATTTATATATGATGATATTCTTCCTTAATTTAGCCACTATTTTAGTTTCACATTTCTCATTCAATCATCCATCAGTACTTACTGAATTTCTGTTGTGTACCAGGCAGTATTCAAGAAGCCAGGAACACAAAGATGATGCTTGTACTCCAAGATGTCGAAATACAGCAGGCCACTAAGGATACAATGTCAGAACTCCTATTATAGCAATAATTACAAAGTAGTGGGAACGTATAGAGAGGAGGCACTTGATTCTGCCTCAGAAAGAAGAGAAAAGCTCACAGAACTGGTAAAGTTTGCATTCTCAGATAGGTGATGGTATTCAAGGTAGAGGAAATAATATGATCAGAAGTGCATGAGAATGTTGTAGAATGGCAGGACTATACAGTGTATGTTGGTTAAATAGAGAGAATTGAACTGTAAGGGAGAGACACATTGTGTGGGTCTCAAGATTTCACCACACTTTCATATATATATAAACAGTCTAACATGTTAACTCCCTTGATAGTCATATAACACAAACCTCAATTCATTGTCTGATTGTTTATCCTTGCAACAAATAATCGTCTTTGCCTTACATATGCAACATACCACTTGTGTAATTACAGGTTTGTATATTTTTATAAAAATACTGAACATTAAATGCAAAGTAGAATTTATGCAGTTCTAATAGGATTATTTTTCCTGCTTCTATGAGCATCTTTCTGCAGCAGATTATCATTTATTTGAATTTATAACTGACATTGACAAACAACAAAAGTATATTGATGTTGCATGTATTCACTTTTTAAAATTACTAACATGCTTTAAAATCTAAATTGAAAAACTTGGAAACATTGTTTTCATTCTACGGAACATTAATTGAAAGTAGAGTGTCATCCTAAATGAATCGTTGTTATCGATTCTGCTGGTGCGTTATCTGAAAAGCATAACTGGAAGAAATGTATTGTGATATACATTTTCAAACACTAACAAAGGCATTCCAGTTTACATCAAAACAAGGAAGTAACAGGAGGTAGTACCTACCGATACCAACCTTAAAAACGGCCCTAAAATAGTTTAATTCCTAGTTTAAAAAGAAAATCTGAACTTAAAAAAAAAATATGTGATCATGTTTTATGCAAATCTAAAAGCAAGCTTCATCTCTCTAAATAGCCATGACTTTGTCCTATTTTTTTTTTTTTTTTTTTGAGACGGAGTCTCGCTCTGTCACCCAGGCTGGAGTGCAGTGGCGCAATCTCGGCTCACTGCAAGCTCCGCCTCCCGGGTTCACGCCATTCTCCTGCCTCAGCCTCTCCGAGTAGCTGGGACTACAGGCGCCCGCCACCACGCCCGGCTAATTTTTTGTATTTTTAGTAGAGACGGGGTTTCACCGTGGTCTCGATCTCCTGACCTCGTGATCCGCCCTCCTCGGCCTCCCAAAGTGCTGGGATTACAAGCGTGAGCCACCGCGCCCGGCCGACTTTGTCCTATTTTAAATGGTTAAACGGGAGAATCTGTGAGGGTCACTACATTTTGCCTGTGGCTACTTTTCTACCCTGAAATTTCAGAGTTTGTTGTTATGTAAAACAAAGCAATTTTCCTGCAGTCCTCCTTGGAGGAGAGCTCTGATGTATGAAGGAAGTGTGGATCTATTGCCATTTCCCCGAGCACATTCAGCAGCAGCCAAGGGAAAAGGGTTTGGCTGGAGAAGAATCGTTGGGTGACCAGTGTAGGGGGTAGGTATCAGCTGGGGGGTAACTGCTGTCTCAGATCAGCATCTAGCTGACAACCCACAGCCTGAGAACTAGTCAAACGTGACAAATCTCCCCTTGCAATTTGATGGGATGCCCTGCTTGGCTTCTCGTAGCCAGAAGAAGAAAAGCAGATTTCAGATTAAGGCTATGTAACTCCATTCAGAGATAAAGTAAGATTTTCCTGTGCTAATTTGTATTATTTTCCATAGGAAATGAGAATGAAAGAGAAATCCTTTGTTAAATGGACTTTAGCAATAACCCTGTATTAGGAGCCTTTCTTTTCTCCTGGGCTTCTTGTCTTGAATATCTGTTTCCTATCTGGTGTTTTGGTTTTATGCCTGTTTAAAAAGTATGATGGCTTCTGTGAGAGTCACCATAAAGCTGGTTGGACAACAAAGTACTTGCTGCCAAATCATGTGCTGTAATCCTGTTAAGTACCTGTACAGTAGTGTAACAGCTGGTGCAGGCTGCAGTTGGTGTGTTAGTGTGCTATGTTGAGACTTGGGATCCATGCAGACAGTGAGCTGGGTCGGCTTAGAACAGACCCGAGTACCCCTCAGACAGCTGGTCTAGTAACTATACACTAGCCAATCTTGGGAAAGAGACTCATCAAATAACATTAATCTTCTTCTCTACCAGACGGTAAGGTAACCAAAGCCAGGTTGGTTGTGGTGCCTTGGGATTTTTACCTAATGATCTTCTGGAAAGCAGGTGCATTGGCAGGGATTGTAAGCTTCTGAAAACCCAACTAGTATTACCGAGTAAACCTTTCTCACCATGGGGGTTTTACAGGAATGGGGTACATTAGTGTTAGATCATTACAAAGCATTTTGCTGACTACTGCAGAATTAATGGAATTTTTATGGCTCTCGGTTAATGACTGTCAAGAAATAAGAGTCTATATCAGTTCAAATTGTAATTTTAAATCAAACTAGCCAGCTATCAGATGCATCCAGCACCTGCAGACTCCTTATTGGTAATATTTGGTGCTTCCCTTACATCCATTAGGTTATAAGATCATTGCTTGGAACTGCAATTGTTTTGCATATGCTTGATGTAAATTTTATCATGACAAAAGCAAAGCAACTTGTCACTTCTAAGGGGCAGTTTCCATGTCCTTGAAGGAAATATGATTTTCTTCAGCATTAGAGTAACTGAAATTTTTGCTATTTATTGAGTTCTTGATTTATTTATTTTTTGTTTTAAGCTTAAGAAAACTATAACCTCACTTCCTGCATTACTGAGTGCAAGGACATCTGAAGTGAGTTCATTCAAATCTCTGTTCTTCTCTAAGAAGTCTCTATGGACTGCTAAATTGTCCATATCTTTGCTCAGAATTGTCTTCTGCCTGAGAAAAGAAAATCTTCCTTCAATCAGTACCTAAATATTGCCTTTACTGTGCCTTTCCTCCTATCCACTCTCACCTTTTCTAGATTTGTACTCTGTCTCCCTTCAGCATCTTCAGCCTCTTCTTTCTTGAACTCATTCCTATTAGAAAACAAGCAAACCAATCCGTCCTTTGATCCTACTGTCTCCTAGAATTATCACGTTAGCTCTCTCTTCCTGACATTACAAACTTCTTGAAAGACTGGTTTTTGTCTGCTGCCTGCACCTCATTACTTGTCCCATTCTTCATTCAACTCGGTACAGCCCCCTCTGCCTTACTCTTAAGTGGCTCTCTCAAAAATGACTGATGCATTCCAATCAATAAACCCACCTCTCCCCACATAGCTCCCCTGCCTGGACTTCTCAGTCTCTCTTTACCCTACTGACAATTCCCTCTGTTTGAAATTATATTTCTGCAGATTTGCAGCTCCCTTAACTCTTGTCTTTATTCTTTTGATTTATTTTAAAATCTAGGGATATCCAAAAGCTCAGTTCTTGACCCTTTTTTTCTTCTATCTTTTTCTTTGAATGCCCAACTCACTGCCTCAGTTTTAAATATGTATTAGTGATCTTCACATCCATATTATTATCTTTGACATCTCCATTCAAAATTTCAACTCCATGAAGAACATCTTTGTTCTGAGAAGCACGTCAATCTCATCATACTCAACTCATATCTGTTTATATTCGCTATTCACAGTATGTCTTCCTCCTTACTTCATTATTTTTATTAATGATGTAGCCTTCAACCCAGACACTCAGTCTTGCAAATGCGCTCACCATTGATTTCTTCCTATCACTTGCCAATCATTTGGCAAAACCTCTTGTTCCTGCCTCTGTAGCATTTCTCTCATTTATTGCATATACCTCTTTTCAATTCTCTGTTCAAGACTGTTTACACACTATTGTAAAACATCATTACTTTTTATAATTCCTAATGTTATTAGACTACTATTTGTTTCTTTTTTTTTCTTTTGAGACAGAATCTTGCTTTGTCACCCAGGCTGGAGTGCAAGGGCATGATCTCGGCTCACTGCAACTTCTGTCTCCCAGGTTCAAGTGATTCTCCCGCCTCAGCCTCCTGAGTAGCCAGGATTACCCACCACCATGCCCAGCTAATTTTTGTATTTTAAGTAGAGATGGAGATTCACCATGTTGGATAGGCTGGTCTCAAACTCCTGACCTCAGATGATCCACCTGCCTTGGCCTCCCAAAATGCTGGGATTACAGGCGTGAGCCACCGTGCCCAGCCTATTTGTATCTTTTTGTTTAGGACTCTTGGAATGATAAAATAAATGTTGGCACTCTCCTACACGGAAACCTTTAGTAGCTCTTCATTACCTACTACAGAAAGAACAAATACGGACCCTCGAAACTGTACACCTCATAGTCAATTTCATCTCTCCTGAGGGATTCCACACTTTGCGCCAGACTAAATTAAGTGCCACCCCTTTAATGTTCCCATTATTTCTTAAGTATGTAACTTGTTTCGTCACTATTTCTTCTACTAGCAATTTTTCTTTCTCAGCCCCTCCATTTCTGTCTGCTAAATATATCCCACCTTATATTTTTCTGAAAAATGGTAAAGTATTACCAACAATAAAATACATTTACATGTATCATATGTTTATAAGTAAACAATATATAAAATAGATCTCTTGACCAGCTAATATCCCGCAGTGATTAGTATGCTGGAGCTCTACTGATAATTCTGTTTTGATGATTTATTTATTTTATTATTTAAGATGAGCAGAGTACCCACATGTATCAATAAATATTTGTTGAATAAGTAGATGAATTTAACGGATTGTTCTTAATTAGAGTCTCTTGGCTCATTATCTTGGTATTTCTTGAGCCTGACAGAGTTATCAATTTTGCTTTCATTTGTAATGTTATCCTCACTGATTTGTACACCATATCATATGCTACACCTAGGGAAATAGTTAAATGAATTTATGAATAAAGCAGAAAAAGAAGTCAATGCACACATAACCTTCCTTCATATTGCTAACTAATATTAGAATAGTGTATATCTGTTCATTATATGGCAGAAATTGTGGAATATATCCTCAGTCAAATGAGCTGTGTGTCACAGGTACTGATCAGATTATCTGGCACCCTTCAGTGAATTTGTGTTGGTTATCATTATTATAGTAAAACTCCACTAGAAACTGATATGTCTGTTTTCACACTCTATAAAGATACTCCCTGAGACTGGGTAATTTATGAAGGAACAAGGTTTAATTGACTCACGGTTCCATATGGCTGGGGAGGCCTCAGGAGACTTACAATCACGTTGGAAGGGGAAGGGGAAGAAAGGACCTTCTTCACATGGTGACAGGAGAGAGAGAGAGTGGTTGAGGGGGAATGTGCCACGCTTTAAAACCTTCAGCTCTCCTAAGAACTCACTTACTGTCAGAACAGCACGGGGGAAATGGCCCCCATGATCCAATCACCTGCCACCAGATCCCTCCCTGAACATGTGGGGCTTGTAATTCAAGATGAGATTTGGGTGGGAACACAGAGCCAAACCATATCAAAAGCCATTACTAATGTCCCAAATTTCATAAATATATACATACACATTAGTAATATGTGTGTCTGTGTACACACATATGTGCACACAATGGAAATTTCTTTTGTCAATATGACATTTATCCAAGACACTTGCAAGATGATTAGCCAAACTTCTATCCTCCAGTATCTTCCTTCCTTTTACATATGCTGATTCTGTTTTTACATGGCTCTTACCTTCTGATATGCTTTGTTCAACAACTCCTCTTTGTTAGTCAAAAATTGGCAACACAGACTCAACTATGGTTTTTGTTTCTTGAGTGTTGATTTTTTGTACTCCTCAGGAGTAATTTAAGTTAGATAATTCTTTTTTTATTTGCTGAAACTTATTTTTTATTATACTTTAAGTTCTGGGGCAGATGTGCAGAACATGCAGGTTTGTTACATGGGTATACACGTGCCATGGTGGTTTGCTGCACCCATCAACCCGTCATCTACATCAGTTATTTCTGCTAATGCTATCCCTCCTCTAGTCCCCCATCCCCTGACAGACCCCAGTGTGTGATGTTCCCCTCCCTGCGTCCATGTATTCTCATTGTTCAACTCCCAGTTATGAGTGAGAACATGAGGTGTTTGGTTTTCTGTTCTTGCATTAGTTTTCTGAGAATGATGGTTTCCAGCTCCATCCATGTCCCCACAAAGGGCATTAACTCATCCTTTTTTATGGCTGCATTTATCTTTAACCTTCATTCTACTCAGACAGTTTTCCCAAAATTTTGCTGCATCTCTGAAATCCCATCCTTTAACCTCTTATGCATCACATTGTCCTATAACAGGCATGCTGCCATAAAAATGTTGCCCAACTTCTGGTGTTAATTCCATATTCCTGAGTCTTTCCCCAAAACAGAAGTTTTCTGTTTATTTTTCCATTGGACCCCTACTCCCACTGGTTAAAAAGTTGATGTGAATTTGCCATCCTTTGCCATTACGATTTTGAACAGTTAGTGACTGTAACCTTTCCAAATCATTCAGAAAGTGGTAAGACTATGGGGAGCTGGGGTAAGAAAAGATAGTTAATATATGAGGATTAGTCATTTCAGGTAATCAATCCTATCAGCAGCACCGTGAGGAAGAAGCTATAACCTCCATCTCACAAATGGAGAAACAGACTCAGAGTTAAACATGATCTTGTAGTTCATATTGTAGAGTTGGAATTTAAGCCCATGACTGTTGTATTCCAAAGCTCATATGGCTCCATTACTCTTGCCGTGTTGGGAAGTTCCTCATGTTTTGGAAATGCCCGTTCTCTAAAAGTTAATAAATGCTGTCCATTCTATGTCTGGTTTCCTGCAAGCCCTACTCTGCTTTGTGAAAAAATATTTCTTGCTTGATAAGGAATTAGCTTAAACTACTTATGCAATATTTGTTTGCTATGCAGTTGCCATCTTAAGCCAGTTAAAATGCAAACTTCCTCTGAGAGTTCATATTTCTGAAACGGGCAGCGATTTTGCTTCAAGGGATCTTTAGCTCTATGTGACACACGATGCGTATACTTAGTTTGATTATATAAAGCTTTCCTTATGTTGGATTTATTCTCCCTTTGTTCCAAACAAATATTGCATATGTGTGGTTAAACACATGATCTGATGAAAATTCGGATGGTGTGTAGAGAAACTTAACAATTTTTATACTGACATTACTGAAAAATCATTCAATCATGCTAGATAACGTTGCTATATGTCTTTACACAAAATTGGTCTCTAGAAGCTATTATGACCTGTTACTTAGTTCAATGGGTTGAATTTTTTCATGCTAACTATAATTTAAATATGTTTGTTTAATACATGAACTCAGAAGTGTTTACTTTGAGTCTTAGTCATGCTAAGCTATGCTGGGGCAACAAACAGCCCTCAACTCCTTAGTAGTTTCATGAAGAAAAGATGAATTTTTCCTTCATAAAGGGTTATGTGCAAGTCAGGAAGCTCCTCTGAGTGACTTTCCTCCAGATAGTGAGTCAGGGATCTATTTCCACTATGTGACTTTGTTACATTGGTGGCTTATTCTTACAAGCCTGGAGTGAGTGGAGAGACAGACTGAGAGCTGCAGATGTAAGAGGCCAGGCCTGACGATGCTCTTGCACTTCTGCCCGTATCTGGTTGACCACAGCTTGTCATATCACCCCACTTAGATACAAAGACTTTGGCAAACATTGTCTTCTGGGGCTGGGAAAAGAAGACAGGTCAGTTAATATACCACAAAGACTCTGACACAATTAGGAAGATGGCATGGATCAAAACAACATTCACAATATATGATTAAAAAATAAAATACTTTCAGTAACAGGCTTTTTAATAGATTAAAAGAGAAAAATAAAACGATCAATTTTAAATAAATTATTATACCAGACAATGCAAATGATTCCATTGATTTGTTTTTAAAACTTAAAACATTATGTTGGTACACGAACACACACACTCAAACAAAATTAAAAATGAAAGGCCTAAAAATAAAGTTCACTTTCTAACACGAGTGAGGAAACAAGCTGGTAGGAAGGTAACCTAGAAGCTGGGCATTATCTGGTATGGAAGGTGGAAGTATAGCCAAGGAGTAGGAGGGAAGCTCAGCCCTTCCTACACAGTGGGGCAGAGAAAATTCAAATATAATTGGCCCAGGAAAGAATCCAATGTCCCAGGAACAACTGGACAATTTTTTCTTAGAAGTAATGTTCTGTTATATGCCAGATGGTGTTCCTGTACAGAATTTCCACACCAATGCATAAAGGAGAGGTCTTCAAATATAATTGTGTTTTTCTCCAAGCATCTATGAGAATAAGACACCAAATCTAAGGACTACTGTCTCCTGTGCTTTATTATTTTATAATAAAGCCAGAAAAAAAATATGTCCACACTCACACTTGAGTCAGAGGATTCACTTTCCATTCGA
The DNA here is from genome assembly GCF_006542625.1 of Nomascus leucogenys. Taxonomy (NCBI): domain Eukaryota; kingdom Metazoa; phylum Chordata; class Mammalia; order Primates; family Hylobatidae; genus Nomascus; species Nomascus leucogenys. The sequence goes on from NC_044391.1 coordinate 62,196,487, forward strand.
CTTAAGCAAACAACTAGAAAGCATTTCATCAGGAGTTATGCAAATACTGTGTAGTTGATCTAATTCAGTCAATAGCAATTGCGAATATTTAATGGGTCTTCTTTAACCTACTAAAGCCTATCAAAATATAGTGGGTTCAGTATTAATGAGATGATTTCCCACAATGCACAACTTATCAAGCAAAAATATAAATCCATCCACTCTTCTAAAATATGTGATTTCTCTTTTAATTTCCAGTATCTCTAGATACCAAGTTCAACCTGTCTGGAGCTTAGTTGCTTACAGTTGAAATCTGTTTCATGAGGAGCAGAAAGTAGTGATGATAAAGCACTTAGGGCATTTGAGATGGAAATTGTAGTTTCGGGTTAGAATTCCTAAAATTGTTTTTGTTTTGAAATCCATCAATGTATAATCCTTCTTAGTTAAGCTGAGGTGGACCCTGAAATCTAATAACTAAATCCACTGGGAAAGGACCAGACATATCCAAGACAGATCCTGTTACCCAGTAAACAGCATTTAATTCTCTTTGCCTGTCACCAACAGCTGGGCCAATCGCTGTCCCTCCAGTAGATAGAGTGGGGGGCGCTTCTTTATGCCCAACCCACAGCTGCTCCTAGAAGCTAAATCCCAGCCTGTCCCACAGGTCTAGTAAGAATTTACTCACCTTTACATCCCACAGGTAGCACATGTCTGGTAAACTGCACAAGGAAACAATGACTGATTCAAGACCACCCCTACCACAGACTCTTCGTTCATGGCATGCAGGACCAAAGACGCTATGCTAAATGAAGTGGGTCCTCATGGGAAGAGTATATCTTATTGAAAAAGGCAGAATCTTAGAATCAAACCTATTTGGATTTGAATGCCATCTTCTCCATTCAATTAGCAGTGTGACTCTGATCAAATTGCACAATATTTTGAGCCTGAGTTTTTAAATGTGAAAATGACTGCACGTATCTTATAGAATTTTTTTGAGATGTAAAAAACTTTAGATAAAATAGGTGTTTCTTAAATGTTAGTTTCCTTTTCAAATTAGTAACAGATCCAGTAATCTTCATAATCACAAAAGTTAGCATATCAGAAATTATAATGATGTGAGGCGTTCAAGAATTTGTCTAGTTTAATACCTTACATGTAGACTTAGAAGGGAGAAATGGATGCACACAAATGAGTTTTCTGTGGGATGTGTAAATATGCATATTCCCGGGCCCACCTCAGATTTGCTACGAATAACTCAGAAGCCCTAGGAATCGAGCTTGTGCACTTGCAATTTGCAAAAGCGTCCCAGCTGATTCCTACACACACCCCTAGTTAAGTGCCATGGATCTAGAAGCCAGCATAAGGTATGGTGAATAGGAAGTTCTCAGCAAACATTTGCAGAACTTGGATGGCCCACGTCTTGGCCCAGTTTCTACCTCCCATAACCACATAGCTGTTTTCTGCTTCTCCCTGGCTGCCAGTCACTATGACATCAACCATTTTTATCTTAAAGGAATTTAACTGCTACTGGAGAAAAATTAATCCTCCGAAGTATCCAGCTAGACATTTGCCAAAACACAGACAAAGGAATAATATGGCTGCCTGTTTTTTGGAATATTTTCACAATACTAGAATTTAGACACTTTGGCAAGGCTATATTATAAGCTATAACATATTAACTAATATTTATTGAACATGTACATGCAGCAGGCACTGGGTAAAATTCATGTTCGTAAGACCCCTTTGTGGTAGGTACTATGAATATCCCTATTTCACAGTGAGGAACTGAGGCATTTCAGGACGCCTCAATGTGTAACTTGTTCAACTTCATGCAACAGATTTTTTAGAGTGAGGCTCAAATATACTTCTGGATTACTTCAAAGTCTAAAAAGCATCTGAATACATGCTCATAATGTGTCTTGGGCCAGAATGTGTATGCAATTAAACATTCTATATTATCAGTTTCACAGAAATTAATGGATATTAACATGTTGGTTTTTTAGTGCTAATGTTTTAGACAACCATATGAGGACCATTTCCATGATGGAAAAAGTGGGAATTGAATGATTTAGGTCTGAAAATGCAAGGAACACAACAGAGAAGGGATTTTCTAGGATCCTGAAGGTAGAGAAAACTTCAGGTCCTGACCACCTGGCGCGGGTCTGTAATCCCAGCAATTTGGAAGGCTGATGGGCAGATCACCTGAGGTCAGGAGTTCCAGACCCACCCGGCCAACATGGTGAAACCCTGTCTCTACTAAAAATACAAAAATTAGCTGGGCGTGGTGGCAGGTGCTTGTAATCCCAGCTACTTAGGAGGCTGAGGCAGGAGAATCAGTTGAACCCAGGAGTCAGAGGTTGTGGTGACCCGAGATTATGCCATTGCACTTCAGCCTGGGCAATAGAGCGAGACTCCATCTCAAAAAAACAACAACAAAAACAAAACAAAACTCATCTCTTTACTTCCTATCCCACTACCTGCCTACTTCTTTTGATTTATCTATACTTGGTTATATATATGCATGCATATAAGCAGGCCAGGAATAAAGCAGACAGGAAAGCACATTCCAGGCTCTAGAATATCTAAGAAGGATGATCTAGTTACTCCCTATTATACCACCCTGTGTTAATTTCCTGTGTTGACCCTGTTATTGTCTGGAAATGTTATATAATCATAGCTTGTGTTTACTTATGCTTTCTTCTCACAATAACGTTTGCTCCATGAGATCTGGGACCTTTATATATCTTGACTACCTTTATAATGACTGAATATTTGAGCAGAATCCAACGTTGAGAGAGGAATAAACATGTATTTACAGTACCAGACAGAATTGTCAACACTCTAAAAAAAGAGAGAAATATACCAAAAAGACAGAGTCACGTTAGCAGAGTTGTAACATTCGCTCTTAAAGCAGAAATTTCTGTTTTGTGTTCTCTTTTGTGTACATCCACGTGTGTGTGCACATGTATATGTATATATGTATGACAGCAAGAGTGAGCAAGACTGAGAGGAGTTGCGACCAGGGAATCAGGGGCAAGATGGGCTTACATATGTGTGTGTAGGCAGAGAAGAGCAAGAAATCAACAACTTGCTCCTCACACCATTAGAAACTCCAGATGCTCATGAGCGAATGCAGGACCTGGCTGAGAGAAGATGATATCCTGCATCTAGGAAAGTGGCATAGGAGAGCACGAAACGAAGGAAGGTGAGACTGCACAGTTCCGATTGACAGGGCCTTGTCACTAGATGTAGGGAGAGGGAAGAGCCAAGGCAATGCTCAAACCTCAAACTTGAGTGCCTGAGAATAGTCAGGGCATTCTGTGATATGGAGAACATGTGGAGAAGCAGTTATGGGGGAAGAGAACCATGAGTTAAGTTTTGCTAAGTAGAATTTAATATGTTTTGAATAGTCCCAATGGAAATGTCAGTGGTCAACGAATTGATGGGTCTGAAATTAAGAGGGAAATTAAGTCTGGAGATGTATATTTAGAGTCATCGGTAAATCTCTACCTTTACTTTTCTTAAAACCTCCAAATTTACCTGCCTTAAGTAGCTGTTGATTATTCCTTAGAACAGAGATGTAAAATGACTGCCGTAGTATCAGCCCATATATTGCCTACCGTAATAACTACCAAGAAGGAAAAATATTCTACAGTTATCAGTACATATTCAATGCAGCAGTATCCCATCACCAGTGGAGTGGAGTAAGGTTACGAAATTGCTTAGGTTTTATTCAATCTATTTTAAGTAGCCGTGCTTGAGGACACAACAGGGAACCTGGAAGTTAATTTTAGACTACGATTCCAGTCCTCAGGGAAATCCTTACATCTTAATGTGCTGTGAGCATCACCACCATTCCTTCTTCTGGCCCTCTAGGAATTTGTCATAATGATGACTGTCTCTGATAATGATGACTGTCTCTGAGTGACAGGCAATGGAAAGTACTGGTTAAGTAGTAGATTCAGATTGTTTGGGTTTGAATCCTGGCTCCCTCATTTACTACTCATGTGACCTATTTACTGCCCATGCAGAGAGGAGATATTAGGAGTGCACATCTCAGAGTGTTAATGTGGGAATTAAATACAATTAATATCATATAGTGCTGGAACAATGGCATACAAAATGTACTAAATAAGTGTTAGCTCTTATTTTTTAAAATGTCTACGTATTATCACTATGCTGTACTTATAGTACTATTCAATAAATACTGGTTGAATGAAGGTTTGTACTGAGCTTTACTAGACCACTTTTGCAGAACTAAAAATAGTGATAGTAGCATTCAGTGGAAACCCTACATAATACCTGTGATGTTGCTGAATGGTGTGACGTTATCCAACACGGTACCTTGGCCTCTACATGATCAAATAAAGAAAACCAACTTTATATTGGGCTACATTAGTAGTCGTAAATAGACCTAAAAGAAATGTCACTGGACTCCCTGTTTTATGATTGCAAGAAATCTTGCTTCAGATGCCTTTATTGGTTTCTAGTACACTTATGTCTGCCTTATTTACACATTGTGCATTAAAAGAAACAAATAGGTCAGGCGCGGTGGCTCACGCCTGTAATCCCAGCACTTTGGGAGGCCGAGGTGGGTGGATCACGAGGTCAAGAGATCGAGACCATCCTGGCCAACATGGTGAAATCTCTGTCTCTACTAAAAATATAAAAATTAGCTGGGTGTGGTGGCGTGCGCCGCCTAAACCTTGGGAGGCTTAGGCAGGAGAATCACTTGAACCCAGGAGGCAGAGGTTGCAGTGAGCTGAGATTGTGCCACTGCACTCCAGCCTGGTGACAGAGCGAGACTCCATCTAAAAAAAAAAAAAAAAGAAAGAAATAGAATATCGGAATTATTACTCTGTATGTATTACATTCTTTACATAGAAAAGAAATAGAGGTGTGTGTGTGTGTGTGTGTGTGTGTGCACGCATCACATTTACACAATGAGTACTTCTGTGCAACTATTTCTGTTATATAAAGAACTAGGAAATAAAAAGCCTTTTAGAAGTTGTTGCACAGTGTACAATGGCAAACAAGGTGGACAGAAGTATAAAATTTCAAACAATGTAATAGAGATTTAACATGACAAAAATTGTAAAGATAAATTATGTATTAGTCTGTTCTCACATTGCTATAAAGAAATACTTGAGACTGGGTAGTTTATGAAGAAAAGAGGTTTAATTGGCTCACGGTTGTGCAGGCTGTACAGGAAGCGTAGAGGCTTCTACTTCTGTGGAGGCTGCAGGGAACTTTCGATCATGACTGAAAGCAAAGAGGGAACGAAGCACCTCACATGGCAAGAGCAGCAGCAAGATGGGAGTGGTGGTACGGACTTTTAAACAACCAGATCTCGTGAGGACTCTTTCAGGAGAACAGTACCAAGGGGATGGTGGTAAACCATTCATGAAGGATCTGCCCCCATGATCTAATCACCTCACACTAGGCCCCACCTCCAACACTGGGAATTACAATTTGACATGAGATTTGGGTGGGGATGCAGATCCAAACCATATCAACTTGGAAATTGAAAATTAAAGTCATCATTATCATTATACTTAGTCCTGTGATTACTAATGGCCAACAAGTATTGGGCACACATGTACTCTGTGCCAGGTATACTTGACACATATTATCATCACAGCAACTTCATCTCTTGCAATAACTGTATAGTGGGTGCTATTATTATCCCTGTTTTAGAGATGAGAAACCAAGAAACAGAGAAGATTGAAAAAACAATAATGATTTGCCCCACATTACATCAATAGAGATCAGGGAAACTGAGACTTGACCCAGGGCACACTGACTCCAGAAACCATGCTTAACCAGCACACCAGTAGGACAGAATACTTCATAGTTCATGAATCCTCCTCAGGTCTGTTACCTTATTTCGTCTTCACAGTCAGCCTGTAGGGTAAGTGTTATCTCAGAGCATGTAAGTTGTACAAGCCCACACAGGTGACAGTGACAAGGCTCAGATGAGAAGCCTAGTCCTCTTCTTTGAAATCTCATGCTCTTTCTTTCCATTGGAGTCTAGTCTAATAATGTATGTGACAACTCTTAGGAGTTCATAAGTTGGTGAGGCACTCTTCATTCTACAAGCAATAACTGTAAATGCAAATTGAAGATGTTCAACTAGTGAACACAGTGTGGAAAGGATGCTTGCTTACACATTGATCTGCTGAGCTATAACCAAGGAGGGGATGACGCATGGGAACTATTAGCAGAAGCATCTTTCTAAATTCATGATGTTAGTTAATGTTGCATAGTGCTGTTAAAAATAAAACTAGATTAGAATCAAAAGGCAAAATTCTAGGTTTTCCAGCATTAGAAATCTCAACATCTAATGATTTCTGTATTAATAAATAAAGGACAATATCTGACATATTTACCTCAGAGATATGGTGAAAATTAGATTATATACAACTGCAAAAATCTGGCATTCATATACCACCAGACATATGATAAGCACACAGTAAATATTTGTGAAATAAATAAGTGAATAATTTGCTGATATGTAGAGCAGAATGTGAATTTAAACGTACAGATAGTATATATGCATAAATACACAACTGACAAAGCACATTTGAATCATACAGTACTCATTTATATACCTGTCACAGATGTTTTTCTTTCATAGACTTTCAAATTTATGTTTATGGATTTGAATCAAATTAAAAATGGTTTATGTTCATGGCCTTTCAGTCTTTTAACTTAATGTTCTTGAATATTAAGAATATTCTTTAATATTCTTGAAGCAATCCTACGGGAGAAAATGTCATATAGCAATTAGTCATTGCTAATGTGTGTTACAAACATAAATTTGTGTCACTTTGCCCAACTCAGGTATGCTGTCATCCCCCAATTACACTAATTAATTCAATATATGTTTATTAAAGGCACAGAATGTGAAAGGTACAATTCTACGAGTTTTGGGGGCTCAAAGGTCAATTAAATGTTCATGTTTCTCGTACATGTCTTATAGTCCAATAAGAGAGGTAAAGCATGCATCTAAAAATGATGTGAAGGAGAAGTAATTTGTGCCTTCAAATAGGTAGGGATAAAATGCACCAAGAATTCAGAAGTTGAAGAAGTTACTGCTAGCTGATGGGATCAAGGAAGAAGGAGCCTTTAAACTGGATGATTGTGTGGACAGTTTAATTTGTGGGGTTTCCAAAGAATAAGCAGAATGAGGTAACATCTGGAGCACAGGTAGGGAGATGTAGATGTGTATAGAGCAATTCAGCTTTGCTGGATCCTGAAAAAAGAAATCATGTATTCAAATGACCGCTTTGTGCAGAACTAAGGAATTCAGGATTTAAAACTTTCAGTGCCAAAACCAACAAAGTCCCAGACACATGAAGATAAGCTGGTCATCCTAGTGTGTGTTCAGGTACAGCTCCTAATTAGATTATTGTGGGACATTAGCTGATTAAAGATATTTAGCTGTGACATTCAAAAAATTTCAGCATTTTAATACATAAAGTTTACATTTTTAACCACAAGCCACTCCCCTTATTTTAAGCTACGTCTGCCTTTGAAAATTTATTCTCTTTTATTTTCTTTAATTTCAGCACTTTCAAGTGTTATCCTCCGTTTCCTCAATCATTAAATAAAGACATGTTGGTGTAGCTCTAGCTTCCTCTGCAAGAGAGACAGCTCAGGATATTAGAGATTGAATTCCACCACAGAATTTGTCACTGGAAAGCTGAGTTCAGGTTTCTTTACTCAGGTTGACCTTCCACAAGTCACGGTCTCTCTGGGCCTCAGGTTCTTTGTCTTTATGATTACATATAAGGTATTTAACTGCAGAAAATGTTAGGCAGCTACGTGTCTACTAATATTCAAAAGCACATAAGTATCTCCTGAAATGAATGCAGAATTGGGACTAGAAATTTGTAAGCCACATGTCAAGGTAGGTGGCAGGCAGAGTTGGAAGATCCGCATGTGATAGTGGCAAGGGTAATCAAGCGGAGTCACATATGGAACTTCCACACTGGCCCAGGAAAAGAACACTGGAGTCACTGCAAAAGGCATAAGCAAGCCATCATCTGAAATGTGTGACAGCTGTCACAGGCTCAATGGGATTGATGATTCAGAATAGGTTCACTTGGATTTTCTACTCCTCTCTTGATAAGGGGCACGATTATGTACTACATCGGCAGCCAGCGATGAGACATAGGCACAGCCTCTTTTGTAAATTAGTCCTTTTTAAGTCTTATTGTTAAATATAGCAAAAATATAGAAAACACCAATAACAAATGTCAGTTTAATGAATCTTAATGTGACCACCTAGGAAAACTACTGCCCCTGTCAGGAGTTAGAACTTTGCTGGCCATGATGAAACTTTCTGGTGTCCCTTCCTAAAGAGTAACCACCATCCCGACTTTTTTGGTAATAATTTTCCTACTTTTATTTAGAATTTTATCAACCAAATGATATGTATATGTGAAAATATAGAGTAATGACTTTTTATTGTTATTAAAATCTTTTTAAATCTATAGACTTCCTCTTCGTCTCCACTCTCTCTTTCTCTTTTTCTCTCTGAAACTGGAATATGCACCTGTCTATGTAGTGTTGCTCACAGTCTGAATTTAGCTGATTGCATCCCCATGGTTTAGCTTAATATGCTCCTCTGTTCTCTGCATTCGCTGACATTTGCTCACATTTGAAAAGGCTAATTTAAGGGCCGTGTAATTTTTCTGTCTCAGGTGGCACATAATGTACGCTTATCTCATGTGTGTGTGAGTGTGTCGTGCTAGACACCATTCATTCACAGTACTTAGATCCTTGAATGAATTAAGGACTACTGGCATGACAGTCTATCATTTAATCTTCAATTATTAGTCAGAATATTTCTAAAAAGAGAAACTCCCTCTCATCTACTCTTTCGCTACTCAGTAGTACAGTTTATATGGAAAAAGCAAGAAAAATGTTGGATTCCTTCCTTTCACTTGCCAGTTTAGCCTCTTATACGTCAGTCTAGATCTTGACAAATGTGTCCTATTTTGAATGCCAATGCATTTGTGTGGAGTAAACTCACACACAATCTTGAAATACACACACGACGTATGTTTTTACATTTTGATGAGTTTATTTTCTAAGGATACTTGGAAAGATAGTCCTTCATTCCCTACTTATTTTTTATCCCGTATTATTATTGCTCAAGACAGATGATATCTGCTCTATTTGCATTTTCAGGGCAGTGTTCAAATGAATGTGTTAGTCCCTGTCTACTTCAAACTTTATGCTCCAATGCAAGATTTAGTTATTGGAAAACTTAACCATCATATTCTAATGAAATTTAGAGAACTCTGGAATTATGAATCTCCCTTTTCCAAGTCACTCTTCAGTTCTATAGGATGCGTCCATTAGAAGCAGAAGGTGGAATCTCTCCAGGGTAAATGGGCCAAGGGCAGCATTTGATACATGATTGGAAAAGCTGCTCTTGCTTCCTGAGATAGAAACACAAGAATAGAGGGATTAGGAATGAATAACGGAAACAGCCAGGAGGAGCTGCTGAAGGATGAGCTTCTATTTGAACTTGCTCACTTCCTTAGAATGTTCATTATTTTTGATAAATAAGAAAATATTTTTAAAGCTATGATTGTTTCATTGTTCTGCAAATGCAAACTGCATTTACAGAGAAGAAAGCTCCAATAAGAAACAGCTTTGATAATTAAATTTCTTACTTGGCTTTCAAAACCTATCACACAAGAGAGTTTTATCAGTGGAAAAAGGAAACATTTTCATTGATAGAAAGGTGTGCCATCTTCGCCTTACTGCACTCTAATTCCTTGATCTGACCTTTTAAAAAATACAGAGTATAGGCTGGGTGCGGTGGCTCACGCCTGTAATCCCAGCACTTTGGGAGGCCGAAGCAGGCAGATCACGAGGTCAGGAGATTGAGACCATCCTGGCTAACATGGTGAAACCCCGTCTCTACTAAAAAGACAAAAAATCAGCCAGGCGTGGTGGCACCCACCTGTAATCCCAGCTACTCGGGAAGCTCAAGCAGGAGAATCACTTGAACCTGGGAGGCAGAGGTTCCAGTGAGCCAAAATGGTGCCACTGCACTCCACCGTGGGCAACAGAGCAAGACTCTGTCTCAAAAAAATAAAATAAAATACAGAGTATGAACATCTGAGAATCAATAATTCTTTCACAACTCAGCAATTTAGAATCCTTCAAAGAAATAGTCAACGTTTGCTTTGAGGATGTGAACTCTAGCATGAGAATACTTCATGGGAAGTGATATAGAGGCTCAGAGAAGTTAAAACTTTCAAAAGTATCAGACATTTATGTTTTACAGCTGCAACTGAGAAGAAGGAGATTGCTTATGTTTGTGGCCACCATTAATTTTTATAAAGGCCACTTCAAATATCTTTTTGAAAACATTCTTTCCATAGAGGAATCAAGTCCTAAAATTAATATCTCCTACAAGTGGTTTCTAATTTGCCAGAAGTCCTGGAGAACTTTTTTCACACACACTGTTCCCAGTTATGATGCCACTTTCATGTAGGTCTCTCAGCTTGGCTTTCATCCAGGCTGTTAGGTGAAATTAGGCCCAGAAAATCGGATTATTACATCCCAAGGGAAACAACTGATAAGCAGCAGATGATTGTTCATCTCCTTGCTACTTGCTGGTGTTGAGGTGTTGCTAGTTGCAAAGCCAATTTGTTAACAATTAGTGCTCGTTAGAATCATTCCCTGTTATCGATTCTAAACATGTGACAAAGCACTTTTAGGAAATTGGACCCCAAAAAGTAGCTATTCGTCAGTGATGAGCAATTAAAAATCTCCAGATCCAGTGTAATTCCTAACCAGAGTCATCAGTTTCCAAGTAATTATTTTTGCTTTGGAACCCACCTGCTATCCTGTCCAGTTTAAAGATGTGCTGGAACAAGTACATACTTCTTAATTAGCAGAGGGTGTGGATAAGTCAGTGTGGGAACAAAAGGAATTTTCTTTTATTATCTGCTTTAGCTGTTTGTAGTATATCTTTAAGGGACAAAAACTGCCAGCTTGCAATACAACACATGTATTTGCAAGAGTGTGAAATGAAATGCATTACTTCTGTTATCTAAACATCTAAGCTTAGTCTTTAAGTCTCTGTTCACCTTTGATCATTATGAACTCTAAATATAGAATCATAAATGGAGTCATTGTGCATTACATTCAAGTTTAACTATTGCCAGTATCAGCTTTGTAAAATATTATATATGACTTTAATAAAATTAGCATAAATACTATAAGCATTTGAAATTTTTCTTAGAAAAGGCATTGTATTGATCTACTTTTTGAATATAAATCTACATGCATTATATTCTACAAATATATACTCAATAGATGGGCCTTCGTTATCTAATTAAAGTATTAATTATCTGTACCAGTATCATCTCCTAATACTTGCTAAACGTTCTTTAGAATTAAGAGAATATCCCTTATTTCCTCCTTACTAAGTAATGGTCTTTACATATGAACTATTCAATTATTTTTGTAGTATCAGAATTAAAACTGAATGATGCCCCTGCCTTCTCTTCCTTTTCCATGTCACCCCCCAAAATTTCCTTTGCTTCTGTGTTTATTTTATCAATGTAAATAATTATCCCTACTCATTTTCCCCTAGGTTTACTAATGCTAAAAATATTTCTTCCTCTTGTTGCAGAGCATGGATATGTAAACTAAGTATATTTCTGTTTCTGAATTTCCTTATTCCCATATTAAAAGCTTGTATCAATGGAGAAATTAAGTGCATGTTTTTTTGTAAATGCCCTATATGCAACCCCTCTATCCTTAATAAACAGAGCTGGTATTGACACAAGTGAATTTTGTTTAACCACACTACATTTGCTTCTTAATTAGTGAATATTCATCTGTCATCAGCAGCAGCTATGACACCCCTCCCTGCTAACATGTTCTGTCATAAATAATCAATGAGGCACTATTAATATTCATGAGCTGGAATCTGTGTAGTCATGTGCACTGATGCAGAGACCAGGGAGTGTTGCCATGAACTGACTGGAAACTCTGTGTGTGTATCCGTGAGTGCAAGGTACTTAGGGAAAGCGAAGAAGAGCATGCTGCTACACACCACTCTGGCTTACGCTTCCAGCTAACAGCGGTTTGTCTGTGTTTCTGGACTGAAGTGACTGATGAAAAACAGTAGTCAAGTCTGGAGGGTGATTCCCTTTCAGTTCACTTGCCTTTCAGTTCTGGGGAAATTAGAAGATTTGCTCTGTCTCTCTGCTTCTTAGAATGGGCTGCAATTTGTGCACTTTTCAGAAAAGAGAGGAACACTACAAACTGCTGTATGAAGTTTCCCAGGTGAGTGCAGGGTCTGATACCAGCAACTAAGAGCCAGGCTTTGTGTTTGTCTGAAAGATGGTAAATGAATTCTGGCTAGCTTTATTTTTTCTTTCAGTACATTTCAGAATTGAGGGCAGACTTGCTGGTTTGGGGCTTTTAATTTTGGTTTTGGGTGGCAGTTTTCAGCTTCCTTGCCACTCCCCCTTCAGATGACTTCCTGTGGGATTCTTTTTAACATTTTGTGTATCTACTGCCAAGATGTCAGTCACATAACAGGAGTAGCACTGAGATCCATGTCTGTAATATTTTGAGATACCTCTTTCATTTTGGAATACTGTTGACATTTGAAAATCAATTGTATCATTGTCTGCATAAATATTGGGGTTTAATAGGTCTATGATCTCAGTTATTTTCAATAGACAGGAGAAGTTTCCTGCCAAATCTTGTTAGCCAGAGGAAATTATTGGATGAATTGAGAATTTGTGCTTTGGTTTAAGAGAAAGACCTAGTAATTTTGTATTACATGAGAAAAAAATATATGCTATGTCCTGGCTGAAACAGGAGATAAAGAAATTCTCTTACCACTTGTTCTTGGATCCTTTTTGTAAGGTTTTTGTTTGTTTAGCACTAGAAATTAATTTTGAGAGCTTGTTAAAACAACTGTAGGTGACCTAGAAAAAAAGTGTATGAATTTAGATGTCTCTTTCATGTGTATCTGAGGGCTTTTCGGAATACAAATAAGAAAACTAGGTCCTGAGCCTTTATAGTTTTAACAGAATTTTCTTAACTTACCATTTTATTGGGGAGGTTCCCCTGGGAGTGTATGCTCAAGTTCAAATTTCTTATCTAGCAAAATAAAGTTTATTTCTCCCTTCTTCCAGTTTGTCCCAAAGGTGACACAGTGCTACATTTGTTCTTAGAAAAGGTTGCTGATGAAAGACGATGCTTGGGATGTTGGTGGCCCGTGGCACAGCAGTAGCCAAGTGCCCACTGACTACTGGCTCCCTCAGATTTCCCCCTGACGTGATTCATTTCACAGTGGGCTAATTACAAAGTGGATTTGCTACACATGAAACAGCCTCCTCAGTTGCAGTGTTAATGCACATTTTCATGGTAATGTGATCAGAGGCTCATTAGCCAGTTTCCAAAATGATCGTCTGCATTAATTAAATATAAAAATGACTGCTTTATCACCATAGAGAGGAAAAAGAAGATTAACATTGTTAATTACACCAGGGGCAATACCTTTTGCTTCATTTTTTAGTACAAACTTGCAAGGATCGGCTAAAATAATATTCATTTCCTAGAGGAGCTCTCATCCACTTTGACTCATGGAAACAGTCTCTAGGTGGAAACACTTTCCTTTAGTTTGGCTGTTAGAGTTTGAGTTCTAGTATTGTTTCTCTCTGGGTGGTGGAGGAGCAGAGGAGTGGATTCATCAATCTTTTTTTTTTTTCTCTGAATTACTTAATTTATATAAAAGTATAATATGGAGAGAGTGGTAGGTGGCATCCTCCCTGATTATGCCTAGGTTAAGCTGTTTATATTCTACTAAGAAATCCAGCAGCATTACTGCAGCCAGAAAGGACCACTGTATTTGCTAAGAAGCAGGAGCCTTTGTTATGGATTTTTAAAATGCTTGTATGTGAGTTTTGCCTTCAAGTGCTTCCTAAATCTTCAGAAAATAGATAAGCCATGCCCTTTATTGCTTCTACCTGTACTCCTCCATATATTTATTTTATTTTCTCTACTCCTGAGTTGCAGTACTTATGATCTTTAATAAAAGGGGTGAAAACTGAAGTATTAGCTTCCATTTAACTGGCTTTTATTAGATAAGCTAAAGCCCCAGCTTAAAGGTCTTGCATGTGTTTTCCAAGGGGAGCCCTCCTACAGTTTGTCCCCAGCTTTGCCTTCTATTTTATTGAGTTAATGGAATAGATAAGATATCAAAGGAAACCAGTGATAGGCTCATATAATACGCTGGAGCCCCGTGTGGTGCTGCAAACTAGTTTCTATTTTTATTTGGAGGAAAGGCAGCTCAGAGCACACATGAAAGTGAACATGTTCTTAACCAGGTGTTCAGGAGGGCACATAGCTTCCCCATAAGAGAGGATACTATTACAAAAGTGACTTGCGATTGGAAGCCTATTTCTAGCTGTATATTAAAATAAACTTGATGGCACATACACTAACACCTGATTGCCCAAATCATATTGATTTAAAGAATTATAATTCTCAGATCATTTGCCTTTTTGTTTCTTTTGTTACTGTTCCTTATGAGCTAAGGCAAAATAAAGTTTACCAGGAGATGTGAAAATTTAAGATTAGCAGCGATTACGAAACATATGATCAACAGCAAAAATGTTTAATTCTTTATAATAGAATCATTATGATATTGAACTCATCCACGTTTTCTTTCTAGATTTAGTGACCTGATAATACAGGACACATAGAATGCAGTTTCTGGTTTATAACTGCAGTAAACAAACCAAATGTGCTCGCTGAGGAGTCTAGTAAAACAATCAGAATGGTGTGCTTAGGTGTGAAATGAGGTCAAGTTTATATTTTGTTGATTTTTTTTGCTCCTCTGGAGGAGCTAAGACTTTCAATTGGCACAAGAGATGGAATGTCACCTCAAGAAAATTATTTTCAACTGGAGTTGGGCCAATCAGGCTCCAGTATGCACACAGATGCCAGAATCCAGGGTTTGGGTGGATCCAGTAACCTTCACACCATGCGGTTTCCATGCATCTTTACGCACCTATTAACTTTTATGTGTGCCAGGAACACAGTTTTTATCTGCAGTGAATTATTTTATTCAAAGTAAGTTATTTATTAACCTCTTATGAGTTAATAAATGAGAAATGGGAACAATGTCCTTCTATTGACACAAACTGAACTGCCTATTTCTTATTAATTTGATTAAATACCCATCTGGACCAAGAGAGCTACAATAGCTTGTTAGGTATTTCTGACCTAATAACAGATGTATTTCTGAGTAAGATTATATAATAATACTTAAATCTAATGACGTTTAAGCTTGATTTTTTCACACATGAATCCAGTGTAACTTTTTGATTGATTACGTGATGGCAATTATTGATGGGATATTCATTGGTGTCCAATAATGTGTTAAAATTGGGAGCAAATATTTAGAAGACCATACTGTTAACAAGAAACTGATTATAGGATTTCATTTAAATCTTATATTGTGATATGCAAGATTCTATTCTTATTCACTTCCCACATCAGGGTAAAGAAATTAATTTGCCTTAAATCTCAGGAAAACCAGAAGTAGAATAGCACTAGTTCTCAGGCAATGTCACTGCTGTGACTGCTATTCTCTTCTAAGTGGATACTGTAGCACAACAGAGAGTTCATTTATTAATCTGAATGGTCTGGCACAGCTAAGAGGTCTCCCCACCACCTGCATTTGTGAGTTAGTAACATAAACTGAAACAGAACCTGCGTTGAAAGTAACAATATTGGCAGTAGCTGACAGTGAGAACTTAGAATATTCTAGACACCGTGCTAAGCACTTTTCCCTAAGCATCATCTTATTTAATCATCACAATATACCATGAAATAGTTACAGGATCCCTTCCCATAGCTTTTAAATATGCTAAAGTCTCCTCTATTCTAGAATGTTTCTTGGATCTCATATAATCTCCCTTCTCTGGGTGCTGTCCTAGATCTTTCAGAAATTTATTTTGTCTTATTCTATGTAATCCCTACTCATAATCTCTTAACCTTTTCCCCCAAACTTCATCCTTTTCCCACGTTCCTCAGCGCCAATGAAGGTCTCACCCTCCCTTTTGCTTTCAACAAAACTCAAAACCACTGAATGAAAAGGCCCACTTCTGCCTTCTCCACCCACACAGTGGCTCCCCTGGCTCTCTTATTTGTGCACATTCCCAGCATCAATTCCTGCCTTCCTGCAATCACAATTCCTTTTATTAACTCTCTCTGATAGCATGATAAGAACTTTCCCCCTTAGAATTTGTCATTGTGTCGGTCCACCCTGATGGCTGCTGTTGGAATAATTTTCTAGAAAATGTTTAATGGCTCCCAATTACTATAAAATGAAGTAAACATTTCTTATTCCAGTATTCAAGGCCCTCTTGAGCTGCTTCTAGGTTTCTTTCCAGTTGTCTCTCTTCCTATTCTTCCTCTGATGCAATTTGTAATTGCTCCAGACTCTATTTTTTGCTTTTCTCTTAAGGTCGGCCTCCCAATTTGGACCCTTGTAAGTTACTTCCATTTCTTCAGCCTCTGTGGAATATACCTTATATTAATCTCTACCACTACTTTCTTCTATCACTAGTTATTCAAATGTCTCCTTGTGCAGAGAGATTTCTGCAATTACTGTTTTGTTGTTTTTTTTTAAATTAATCTCTCCCACCTTGGGACTCCTTTTCATGTTTGCCTGCCTGGTATTATAGTCAATTCTGTATGAGTGAATTATAAGCATCTAGAGGGCAAGTCAGGTGCTTGTTTGCCCTTTCACCTTCACCCTCACAGCAGATCCTCATTAGGACTCACCAGGATGCCCTGCTCATCTGCAGCCTCTTTAGAATTAAACTAACTCATCCACAGCTGCTGGCAAAGGACCGTATCACTCTGTCTTCCTCTCTACTTTATATCTAACAGCTGATTAAACCAGGGACAAGCACCTTGTGCATAAAGTTGAGGGTTCAGTTAGTTTTTTTCAGTCTCAGAAATTTATATTGGGAAGTAGGACACTAGTAACAGGGCAAAGATACAAAGGAATGTTGGTGGGGGAGCTTGGGGGTTTGTATTCCACCATATCTATGAGGATCTGACCTACCAAGAGAATCAGAGACATCTAAGAAATGAAACAGATGGGTCATGAGAAAGGCTAAGAAATAAATAGCAAGTCCTCAGAATGGTTTTATTTCCCCAGTTCCAATACCTTCCTATGATAAACCTCCATTTCATTTGCTAGAATGAGGTGTCTGTTCCTTAAAATCAGAATAACAAGTGAAGATGTACTATAGTAATGGCTTGCTTTTATCAACCACCCAGCAGATATCTTAAACTCTAGACATGTGGTTCAGTTCAAAAACTTTGAGTAAGCTCTGATTGCTTAATATGTGCCAAGCCCTGGATTTTGCCATGTGATAGTCCTTGCTTTTGAGAAATGCACAGTCTGGTAGCATAAGAGAGGCATAAGCAGAGAATGTTCAACTTAACGTGGTAAATATTGAATCAACAGAGATATTGACAGACAGCTATGGAAATGCAAAGGTGCTGCTCAGCATGATGGGAGCTTGGGGAGTGGGGGAGAAGAAGGGAGGAGAAACTAAAATGATGAAAGGGTTTTTAAAAAGCCAGTAGAAGTGGTAAACAGGCAGTAGATGTCAATGGATTGGGAACTGGAAACTATAAGCAACAGGTATTGCTAAATGCTAAAGTAAGACGCAAACTCCCTGGGTGTGGCCTGAGAGTGCTCAAGACAGACCCTAAAGAATTTCCCATGTTCCAATTTTCTGTTCATTTTTTTAAGAGAAAGAGAATGGTGATAAGAGTTCAATTGTGGATTTGGTTATGGTGTGTGTTTGGGGCCAATTGGGCTTGATTTGGGGATGGTGCACTACAGCAAGACTACAACAAGCGAAACCAAGCAGGAGGCTGCTGAAAAGTCTAAGTCAGTGGTCAAAAGAATGTAAAAGGAGAACAAAAGTGAGGCCTACTAGGAGGTAATTTCGATAGGTATCTGGCTCTTGAGACTGGGTTGATGTCATGAAGTTTACAGAGAGAAGAAATAAAAGAAGGGAAGTGTGTTCTGAAAAGGAAGAGGAGATTGTTGATTTCATTTGCAGGATATCTAAGCAATGTCCAGGGACAGTGGAATAGTGAATATTCAAAACTAAAACTTGGCGTATATGTGTCTGTTGGATGAGATCACCCAGGCAGATGTGATAAGTAAAGAGAACCAAAAAGTGAGGAGAGATAAAAGCATTGAGAAACAGGCCAATAAGAAGAAAGAAAAGGAAAAGACTGATATTGTTACAGAGTGGGAAGGAAAATGAGCAGAAAGTTATGGAAGTCAAGAGGAGAGAGATTTAAAATTGGAGTGGCCTGTGTGGTCAATTGCATTAGAGTGTATAATAAGAACCGAGTGTCTTTGGATTTGAAAATATGCTGTGAGCTGCTCAGATGCCTCTTTAGAACAGACTTGCTCCAGCTGCTGGGCGTGCTGTCAGCAAAAGCCTTTAACTGTCGGCTCCACTTTAGCTGTCTTAGCTGCAGAAAGTCCTTCACCCAACGTCATTCCCCTTCCTGGGAGGCCCATATCCACGTATATATAGGTCTGGCCATCTTCTGCCCCAAGCCTGACTTGGTACACTCTAAAAGGCAATTTGAGCTCAAGAGCTCCCTGTAGCTGGTATTGGGCCTCACAGTTCACTCCTCCTGCCCAGTCCTGGTTCCTTCCTGTCCCTTCCACAAAAGGAACACTCCTTAGTAAATATCTTGCACACTACATTATAATCACTATACTCTCAGCATTGGCTTACTGGTGAGCCTAACCTGGTGATGATCACAGAGCATTTCAGTGCAGAAATGTGGAAAAATAATCCAAAAAGTGTTGGATTAATAGAAGAGATTGAACTTTCAAGAACTTTAGATATGACAGATTATCAAAAATGAAGTTACTGCTATCATTGGAGTAAAGCTTTTCTTGTCCCTTTTTGTTAAATGCAAAATTACTTTAAATTGTGAATATGAAAAATGAAAGTTATCACTACCTTTCCTTTAAAAAGATAAGTTGATTTTACATCTTGAGCTATGATGTTCAGAGAGTGATGATAATATAGTGATTAAAAAATAAAACATGTACATTTAGCTAGAATGTTCCTTATTCAAGACCTTTGAAGAAAATCTTAAATGTCAGAGTGGTTTTGATATGCAAAAGACCTTTATAAAAATAAATATTTTAATGATTATAATTAATTTAGGTAGGTTTAATAAGTGAAGTGCCCTTCCGTCATAGAAAGATCAAAATATCATATATTTTATTAAAAATATATAACTTCTTTATATTTTCACTGTTTTAATTGACATAGACCTAAGAGAAACGCAGCCATTTCTAATTGCATATCTATTTAAATGGAATACTGTAGGAAAACATTTTCACTGTTTCCAAATTATACACAAGGGAGGCACGTTACTAAAATCTTAGCTAGAAAATGTGCTTAGATATTTGACTCTTCAACTCACCTGAATTTGTTGGTGAAGTAAGATAATCTCATTAGAAAATTATTTAATTTCAATTTTGGTTACAAATATTTCCAAAACACATGATCTTATTTACATGATTATTTAACCTGCACATTTGTTATTCATTTCCAATCATGTTAGTAACAAATGAACTGCATATCTTTGGCAAACAGTGGTTTCTTTATAAGTGTTAAGTAATTAAGAATAAAGATTAATTGATAGTGAAAAATCCTCCCACAATAGTCAATCACTGTCCAGTACATTCATTTTATATAAGTAGATTTTCATATATTGAATTTTCACAAGTCATTTAGTAGGTATGCAATCAATCTGATTAAATGATTAAGAAAGACACAAGAATTAAATCACTAGGTAGTCAGTCAAAAGAGGTCCCCAGCTTGTGGTTTTATGAAGATTCTATACTCTTGACATGTTTATAATTCATGGGGAAAAAGTGAGCACATTGCCCAAAACAGGATCTGCCTCAATCATTCAATCTTTTCCAGGCACTGTTTTCTCTCATTATCCATCTTAGGGCATGCACCTTGAGAATTTTAGGTACTATTCTTAAAAAACGTCTTCTTCTTGTGACTCATGTGAATTTAGAGTAGCACTGGGTAGCAATCATGTATTCAGATTTAGAATTACAGATAATTCAAATGCAGCTGTGTTTTCTGTATCTAAATGCAATGTTTCCAAAGTCATCAGTATAACCTGTCCCATCTCCAGCTCCCTTCCAGCTGTATTCATTTCTTCTTTCTTAATTCTATCACTTTCAATGTGGAATACTAGCCTTAAAAGGGTTATTATGAATAGTTTATTGTTTCCCTCAACAAAGATCTTAAAAGGTAGCAGCCCCATATTCTCCTGTATTTCGACATGTAACATCTAATTGCTAATTTGTGCCATTCTGGAGCAAGCTGTAAATCTTGCTTTATGGTTGTTTAGGTCCTGTGAAGCTTTGCATTTTCCCCTCCGTTCTGTCTTATGTAGCTTTATAGAAACATTGTAGGGTTGTATGTATGTATTTATTTATTTATTTATTTATTTTGGAAACTTGCTCTCATCTCAGTGGAAATTAGATTTCTTTTTCTGAACTAACCTCCCACTCCTAGGCCTCTTAAGAGTCTGTTTCAGATATCTTTATTAACAACGAAAAAGACTCTCCCAAGAGTGTAGGAACAAAGAGAATTTCTAAACTACTTAGTATGGTTTTAAACATAATAAATCTGCAGATGAAAGACCACTATTGTAATCAGTGACAGTTAATGTTTTTATATAACTGAATCATGGTAGAATTTAGATTTTTTTTTTTTTTAGGTAAAGCAAAGTTTGGGAAAGAGCATTTCTCACTGAATACCAAAAATAATTATTCTGCACGTGCTTTGTGCTCAGGACTCTGCTAGATAGTAACACAGGACACAAAAGAAGTATAAGGAAAAAAAGAAGCCAATCTTCCAGGAGTGTATCATGAAGGAATTAGAAGAAAATGTGGAAAGGTATGACCTTAGTACAGTGGACATGACAGAGAAAACATAGTTCTCTATGAGCAAGGGGCATCTAAGAGACTTCATGGAACAGCCAGACAGTGGATATTATTCCGAATGGCCTAGTTTAGGAGCCAAGGGCAACTTTTTTTTTTTTTTCGCTTCGGCATAATCATTGCATACCATTTAGTCAAAGGTAATGTGTTTGATGTCCAGGATGTATTGTAAAAGCCAAGTCACAGAAAGATGACTTATAGGACATATTTTGGGGAAATGGGAACAGCTGGACTAAAGCAGGATATGGGACGACTATAGTTATTGAGGTTCTTGATCTCCACACAAAAGTGAATGGACTTAGTGCCGTCATCCCCATGGGACACAAAACACCCTGAGGATGCAATCAAATAGTCTTCAGTCAATTTTAATCATAGAATATGTATAAATATTGTTTGCTTGGTATTTTAGTTAAAAGAGCTCAGCCATGCTAACTTGACCTACAATAGGTAGACTTTGCCATTTGCTCAAGTGTGCTCTTTGTTTCCTTATTGAGTCATGTTTATAATGTTTGAAGTTGACTTTGCCTATGGACTCGTGAGCCTCAGTGTTAAGACAACATGGAAAGTAATAAAAATGTTTTACTAAGATGGCACATGGTAGTGTTAGTGTCTTTGGTGATTGCATACTAAATACCAAGCACAGCATGGGAGAAACACTGTACATAGAAGAAATAATAGAGACTTTTGAATCAAGCAGTCTTCTCTCTGACTGTGAGTTACTTAACTTCATTAAGCCTCTGTTTAATTGATTAGTCTCAACCTGTAAGTGCTTTTTGAGGATTAAATGACATAATATGTTTAAAGGGTATAACACATTACAGGTGTGACATAAATGGTAATTTTTATAGTTAGGATATCATTTCAGTCTAACAATGACCCTGTGAGATATGTAATACTGTCCCCATTTTACAGATAAGAAAACTGAAGCACAAAGTAGTCAAGTAACCAAATCATATTGTCAGCATGCAGGACACCTGGAGTCCAAACCAGGATCTGCCTAATGTTAGAGTTCATGTTCATTTTATTGTAAATACC
This sequence comes from Nomascus leucogenys, assembly GCF_006542625.1. Classification (NCBI taxonomy): domain Eukaryota; kingdom Metazoa; phylum Chordata; class Mammalia; order Primates; family Hylobatidae; genus Nomascus; species Nomascus leucogenys. Next base: position 62,218,592 of record NC_044391.1, read on the forward strand.
AAATGTCCCATTTCATATTTATCCACTGAACTTATCCATAAATTTTGAATATCTGACATATAGTAGGCGCTCAGTAAGTATCTCATAAAGAAAAAAAATGGGAGAAGGAATGGAGGAGAGGAAGAGAAGAAAGAAGTAAGAGAACCAATAAAAGATGCTTTTTAAATTGTTTTCCCTTGAAAGGGTCTATGGAAGATGCTCTTTTTGGCATAGGAAGAGAAGTCCTCATGACTACTTCTTTCCCCATCATTTTAGTAACTTCAGTGAAATTATCTCACCTATGAGAGCCCATCAGTATGGGAAAGGGACTTGTCACTCCCCACTTTTGAGGGCTTGAAAGCCTTTCCCCACTTTTCCATAAATCCATGTCTGCCATGAAAGGTTCCTCGCAATCTGTTTTGTTTCCTCATTCTCTCCTAACAGCTAAAATTTTAACCAAAGAAAACTATAACTTTCTATTTAAGACAACGTGATTTTTCCCATCTCTGTCTTTCAACACAAAGTCCCTTATGCCTACAGTGCCTTTCCCACCTCTCCTTCCTCATCCCTGTTCTGGTAAAAGCCCTAATACGTTATGGCTCAATCCAAAGTTTGCCATTTGTGGAATTTTCACTGAGTCCAGGACAGAGTTAGTTCACTCTTCTCAATGATTCTCTTCCATCATGCTTCACTACTTAAAGTATAGTCAGATTCTTCTGTGAGTGTATTTAGTTCTGCTGCACCTATGCAGTTCTACCATCCCATGCAGTGGATGGCCCAGAGCAGCTATTTAATACAAATTGAGTCAAAGAATAGGAGTGGAGACATAGTGAAAACTGCATTCACCAAGGAAACATTTTGTTATTGTCTCCAGTATTCACTGAGTTCTGTTTGAAAATAAAATCATTAAAGAAACTACATATGCTATGTTTTCTTGACTTCGAAGATGCCACCTATTTTAAGACACATCTTAATTATAAGGTTCATCATCAAATTTAAGAACAGTTGGGGGAGCGGGATTGACAAACATATTTTAATATGCATATTGACTGCAAGCTATATCCCAATTTCAGAAACAATAAGATATTGGGAAGAACTTGCCCCTTAGAATTGAGGAAACGGTCATTGCTTTTCTCCAAAAACAAAATATTATTGGCCCTTCCTTCACCCCAACTGGGCTCCTCTTCCTGTCTCTCTTATCCCAGGCCAAGCATTTCATTACCTCACTTTATGCAGACCCAACACATTAGGACCTTATCTTAAGATCTCCAGTCATGACAAAAAATGATAGAATTTTTATTATTCAACTGTCAAACCAACCAACACACTAAGCTGTTCTTTCTTTCCAGAATCCTTCCATTTTTCTTCATCTGAATAAGTTGTAGTACTCCTCAAAGTGTGGTTCAAACACTGTTTTTTTCCAGGAAATCTTCCTAGAGTCCTTGGACTTGAGTAGGTCCTTTCTTTTCTCTTTCCAGTGTACCCAGTGCATATCTCTGTCATAATATGTGCCAAATGCTATTGTTTTCTCAGTTTACTTGCAGCTTCACTGATCTCCGAATCTCTGGAGGTCGAAAACCCTGTCTTCAATCTCTGCATCCTCAGCCTCTACCTCAGTACCTCTACAGATGTTTCTCAAGTAAAGGTGCATGACTAAATACTAAATGAATCCTGTCTCCAGAGTAAGATGATGAAGGTGACACAATAGCATAATAAGATGGGATCCCTGCCCTCAAGGGGGTTACTATCCAGCAGATATGAGTAATGGATGTGCACGCAAATAACTATGATGCAAAGAGCAATACTAGTTCTGTGTGTGAGAGAAAGAGAGGGAGGAACAAAGTGTCATGAGATGTCATAGTGATGATAATTGTCTGTAGCATAGACGAAAATTAAAATTAAAAGTAAAAATTAAAATAAGGCATCTAAAATAGGACATATCTGTGTAAAATTAAATGAATCAGTTATTGACTTAGTAATTGTGATGTGTCTCCTTTTGCTGCCTTCTATGCTGTAAAATTGAATTCACTATTTTGTGTAAAAATACTTTAATATATTTGTTTTTATTTTACGTGGTTTCTGTCCATCATTGAAATAGTCAAGTATAGCTAAATTGTCAAATTATTTGTTTTATATACACTCCTCTTTAGTATAAAAAGAATGTAAGATGATAGTTATATAATATACTGGAAATTGCCTAAATTTTATTTGATGATGATGCCTTTGGGCTTCATACTTATGATAGTACTAAAATGAGAATTTCTTCAACTGCAAATATCCAAATTAAAATTATATAAAACAAAGAGTAGCCTAAGAAAACCATGAGAATCATTTTTAAAACTTTAAGCTTTACATAAAACCTAACCCAATTTAATAATATACTAAACATATATTGTCGAATAACTCAAAACCATATTTCTTTTACTTGTATTATTTGTTATTACTTTTACATCTAGGATATTGTTTGAACCATGAAAAATATATGAAAGTAAAGATAATCTCCCCTCATATACCAAATATCAGTTAAGCTTTTCAAGAAACTAATTCAGTGGCCCACATATAACCTTAGACAACTCAGAGAGGGTGGAAGTTAAGTTACTGCTTTTAAAAATTCATTTTAACCAAGATTAATTTTCCATTCCACAAAAATTAGCTTTAAACTGTGACCAAAATGCTAACCATATTTCCCATGTGAAACTAGAGTCTTATTCGGATACTGGGGAGTCTGAAGAAGGAGGGAGGGAGGAAAGGTATCTTTACTGTCTTGCTTATGTTGGCCATTTTAAGAACTATATACAAAAGTGATGTTTCTACCTGTGGATAAATTTACTCAAACTTCAAGAATTCATTGAGACCAAGTGCGGTGGCTCATGCTGTAATCCCAGCACTTTTGGGAGGCTGAGGCAGGGGGATCACTTGAGGCCAGAAGTTTGAGACCAGCCTGGACAGCATAGTAAAACCATCTCTACTAAAAGTAAAAAATAAAAGAAATTAGCCGAGCTTGGTGGTTCATGCCTTTAGTTTCAGCTACATGGGAGGCTAAGACAGGAGGATTGCTTGAGGCTGGGATACCCAGGCTGCAGTGAGCTATAATTGTGCCACTGCACTCCTGCCTGGGTGACAGAGCAAGACCGTGTCTCAATAGAAACAAACTATATATAGATATATATATATATCTGTGTATATATTACTATATATATATAATGTAAAATTTTTTTAAGTTTTTTGGGGACAAAATTTCACATCCAAGGAGATAGTATTATACTGAATAGAAGACTGTTATAGTCTAACTTTCTCTTTAATACAGTTAATAGAATTGAGAGAAAGTCAGAACGTAACAGTCTTCCATTCAATATAATACTATCTCCTTGGATGTGCAATTTAGATTTTAAAAAAACTTAGAAAATATCTCCTCCCTAATTGGCATAGATTAAATGGCTTAATTTAATCTTTTTCATTTCTACCCTTTGAATAAAAATGTCACCAATAAATGCTAGTAACCTCAGCAAAGGTATAAATATTACCAATTTATTTGTATGATGTGGATATACATAGTTGGTTATTAACAGGTATTAAATAGAGTCCGTGACTGTACATTTTTGTTCAGGTTTATGGGCTCCATTTGGATACTAACTGTTACAAAAAGTTAGTGAAAGTAAGTTAAATATAAATTTACAAAGAAGTTGCCTTACAGATCTTTTATAGTGTCACTCCAGTCTCTTGAAAGCAAAGTAAGTAGGTCTTAAATTTCAGGAAGATGAAATTATGGTTTTGTAACTGATCAATGACAAAAATGAAACAAAAAATCCAACAAAAGAGTGACAAAAGCATTTAGAGCAAATGGTGTATATAATTGCCTTCTCGCAGTTTCTAAGATCATCTCATTGATGTAATGATCTTCTCTGATGGACTGCCGTTTTCTGGCTAATGGACACCTTGTCTGTGCTGATGAACATGATCACCAGGTCCCCTCTGGTGTCCTGGAGCACAACCAGTAACAATATTACCAATGTGCTAATGACTGCTCTGGGGTGCTTTCCTCTTCTTCCTCACACCAAAGATACCTCATTCTCATCTTCTACTACAACCGGAAAATCATTTTAAACCTGGCTTCTCTCTTTGAAGTTTGCTTTGGCAGCTTTGAAGTATTTGCAGCTTTCTGGCCAGTATTATCTGTGTTTCATAGATCACAGAAAATTCCGAAAGAGGGAAAAGCACTTATTAATTTGAGATGTAGAATCTTTTGTTGATATGTTTCATATAGGGTTGGTTTCATTTCTTTAATATCCTGTAATAAGTTATTGCCTTTAGAAGGTGAATAAGAGACAAAAAAAAAAAAAAAAAAGTGGCTAATAGGACCTTATGGAACTATCTACGGCTCACGCCTGTAATCCCAGCACTCTGGGAGGCTGAGGCGGGCGGATCACAAGGTCAGGAGATTGAGACCATTCTGGCTAACATGGTGAAACCTCGTCTCTACTAAAAAATACCAAAAAAAAAAAAAAAAAAATTAGCCGGACGTGGTGGCGGGTGCCTGTGGTCCCAGCTACATGGGAGGCTGAGGCAGGAGAATGGTGTGAACCTGGGAGGTGGAGCTTGCAGTGAGCCGAGATTGCACCACTGCACTCCAGCCTGGGTGACAAAGCAAGCCTCCGTCAGAAAGAAAAGAAAAGAAAAGAAGAAAAGAAAAGAAAAGAAAGAGGAAGGAAGGAAGGAAGGAAGGAAGGAAGGAAGGAAGGAAGGAAGGAAGGAAGGAAGGAAAGGAAAGGAAAGAAAGAAAAGAAAGAAAGGAAAGAAAGAAGAAAGAAAGAAAGAAAGAAAGAAAGAAAGAAAGAAAGAAAGAAAGAAAGAAAGAAAGAAAGAAAGAAAGAAAGAGTTATAGTAGTCAGAGGTGGGAACCAAGGAGCAGTCTTATGATGCCTAATATTACCTTCAGGGCTCCAAATAAGAAGCCATCATGCATAGCAAATGGTATCCCCGCTCCTGAATATGTTGCTACATTTTAATTAGTTACTGGATTACTTAGGGATATAGAGACCCATAGAATCAAACTCTTAAAGTGTTAAATGCAATACATTTAATTTTTTTAATTTAAATTTTTAAATAAGCTAAATAGAAAACACCTCGTCTGTGTAAGTCCAAATGAAGTAATAGTATGTAACTAATTGTGAACCTGAATGTCCATAGTTGTTAATATTTCATTTAGTCCAGCATTTCAGTTACCTTAATTTGCTGCAACGAAAAAGTGTTTTAATTATGTATACTGTCTTAGGTTAAGTGGCCCCAGAAACAGGCTCTGAGGCAGAGATTTGCATGTGAGAAGCCTGGAGAGTTGTCCCAGGAACAACACCTGGGAGGAAATGAAGGTAGTAGGGCTGGGCAGAGGAAAATGTAGAACTACGATGCAATCTTAACAGAGACCCCTGCTGATCTGATGGCAGAGAGAGCTCTGAAACGGGAATGGCCCGTCAGAGTTGTCTGGAGCCAGGCAAAAGAGCCATGCCGTTATCCCTGGAGGAGTGAGCATAGTTTTGAATAAGGCAACTCCCTTTGACTGAATGCAGTTTCCAGAGTAGGAAGAAGCTGCAGCAGCCCATGCCCGCCGCCCCGGGGGGAGTCAGTCCCTCGATCCCGAAGATGGGATCTCAGTCTTCAGCACCCACTGTGTACACCAATTCATCTTGTAATATGTGGACATAATTTCTAAGCCATAATAAAATTTTCCTTCCCAAGTAATTTTAATCACTTATGAGACAAGGTCAGGCTCCTTAAGATTACATTGTGCTTCTCCTCTTAACCCACTTTGTTGCTTGTTTAAATCATTTCTGGAATTAAGAGTGTGTCATTGGAGCATATTCTGAGAATGTGACTTTGAAAGTCTGACCTGCGGACATGTGATAAATTGTGTCTGGAGATTGATTTTGCCGAGTGCTAATACCAAATCATGCAGCAACATGGTTTCACCTACTAAATATTGCCCAGACCATATTGTTGAAGTCTGCGCTGCCACGGTCACCTCATCAGGATGTTTTCTGTCCTGTGACTAGTGGCTTCAAATGTACTCATCCATCTTCTTGTCCCATTACATTTGGTGTGACTGATGTTCTGTACCCATTAAAATTGATGGGAAAGAACAAAGAGAAGAAAAATGTGCCCTTCGATTGATTATTTCTCTGAAAGCGTAAATGAAAATTCTCCAGTACCAACAAGAGATTTAGAGTGGGGGCTTTCCCCCATTTATTAAGTGCTTTAATTAGCAGGTTTAGTAAACAGAGTTTCCTGTTTATAAGGGTGCGTTTTTCAGCCCATTTTAAAATTTAATCTCCTTCTGAAATGTTTGATCTTTATAAGATGAATTTAATAGCTGTAACATTGTTTATAGTCAGGGGTTGTTTTGGTGAATTCTCAGTACCAGAACCAATTAAATCAGATGCCTTCGTGTCAGGTTTTTTTCTTCTGATGAGCTATCATAATGGCTCATTTTATGCTCTGTGATAGCCAATAATTAAATTGACCATTATTGTAAGCTGAAGCCAAAACCAAAGTGATTTTGGAAGGCTCAATCTTCCTAGGTTTTTCTTGGATCTATTGAATGTTATCTTTGTGTTCAACAAATTGCAGAACAGCAAGATATCTCTGCAATACTCACAAAGCATTTGTTTAATTACATTATCGAATGTGTTAGGGGAAAAATAAAGCCTGCCCACTGGCAGAGATCAGGCTTCGGTCTCAACACCTCTTTCTTCCTGAGGTTCCTGCATTTGAGTTAGAGGAAACAGTGTGAACTTGTTTCTTAAGAGACATGATAGAGTCACATTTTTAAAAGATGTATTTTTTTCTTTTCTTACAATATTCAAAATGAAATAAATGTGGCCAAATAATAAATAAATAATATGAGACTAGTTACTTTGGTCTGAATTCCCTTGGGGGAGATTGAATACCCAGGGATCTGTGGGGTAATTTGAGTGGTATGGATAGCATGGTCCCTTGAGGGAGACAGGAAAGTAAGAAACATTCTTCCGGTGTGACCCTGGTCACAAGGATGGCAGGAGCTATTCTAGGACTTTGACCATAGGAATATATCTGTGAACAGCTGTCAAGTTGGCTGTGGCCAAGCTGGTCCACATTTTCAGCAATATCAATGGTCATGTGCTATACAAATACTTGACCAACTGTGGGGCAAATGGAACTAAGGAGACTACAGTCAGATCCTTTCCCTTATGTAAAAAATGGCCTGTACCAGCACTCTCCAATAGAAATATCTGTGATAATGGAAATATTCTGTATCTGTTCCATCAAGTACAATAGCCACTAGCCACATAGGACTGTTAAACAGTTGAAATATGGTTGGTGTAATTGAGGAATTGAACTTTTGCATTTGGTCATTTTAGCTAATTTAAATTTCAGTTGCCACATGTGGCTAGACTATTGTATTGGACAGTGCAGGCTCTAGAACTTGTTAAGGAATCATATGCAGTTCTATAGAAATGATGTCTTAAAACCTTGAAGTCTACAGTTCAATTTATATTCTATCCTAGCATTTAAAAATTCTCTCTATGGATTTTTTAGGGGGATGAATTTTGTTTAAATGTGTAGTGCTTTTTTAAGAACTGAAATGAAATATAAATTACAAAAGCAAGTATAAAATATGAATCCCATGGAATAGCCTACAAAGAGGAGGCTTAGAAATTAGAATACTAAAATAACTCCCTTAGATAGCAGCATTTAGTAAATAATCTTGACACTAAAATCTCATGCAAAAGATAGTCTTATCATTTTACATTTACAAATCTTGACAGCCTGAAATCTAGGTCATTGTATTAGCAACGGGAATAAAGAATAAATTAATTTAATTCAAATACAAAGAGTTGCACTTCCAGAACTCAAAAAAATTATCATCAACTGGGGTGTTCTAAGAAAATCAGTTCCCCTTTCAACTATCGCAGCAAAAATAAATAATAAAATAACAATATTAATAACAATTTAATTGGAGTAGCATCTTGTACTGAACCTTCTTTCAAACTGTTCTCCGATCTTAAGATTTTGTACCATAAATCTTGTACATTGATCTGAGAAGTCCTTATGAAACGCTGTTTCTTCTAACCCCTTACTGCATTTTGGCTCCAATAATACTTCCTGTTACGTCAGTATTTCATAAATATTCAGTACTGACCATAAGATGTGTGTACTTCAGTCTCACCATTCAAAATTAAACCCATCTTGGTTGAATAGAAATTTGTTCTTTCCCAGTAGGGATATTACAGGCCATTCTCTCATTGTAAATCCTAATTAGGGAACCATTGTCTACATTGTCTACTCATGTGTGTCCTTCACCCTGTCCCCTCAGCCACCACATATCCAAGTTGCCAAATTCTAATGTTCTTCCTCTTCAACATTTCTTTCATCTGTATTTCTTTCAGCATTCTCTCTCCTTTCCTTTACCACCAACCTGCTGGATTTATCAAGCCCACATTTTCTCTCAACTTCTGATCTGTCTCTTTGCTTCCAGTCTCTAAGCTTCAAGCCATCATCCACCCTGCTGCCAGTACATTGTTCTTCTAGCTTCTTTGACAGATGCCCCAGTGGTTGCAGGACAAAGTCCAGTTATCCCAGTTATACCTCGCTCAGAGAACACTGCATCCTGATAGCCTTCCACAGACGCCTCAGGTGGAAAAAATTTCCCTCCTGCTTAAGTTACTTGAATGTATTTCTCCCCAGGATAACTCAAAAATTTATAAAGGAATGAATGGTTGTTTATTCTTTTAGAGATCGTAAACATTTTTCACTGCCCTACCTCATGTTTAAGTTTTCCAGAAATCCAGTGACCTAAATAGGGCAGGCAAGATGTTTTCCCATTTTGTAAAGCAGAAAACCAGCTGAATTAGGCAAGGGAATAACCTAAGAAGACACAGCCAGGAAGTACCTGGCTGGTCCTTTCTATATGAATAAAATTAGTGTTTCAATAAAAATGATATCCCCAGTGCCTAGAATAGTGGTTGGTATAAAACAAGTGTTAGATAATAAATGTTGATTTAATGAATGAGTAAACGAATGAATGAAGACATACTGCAGTGGGCCTTATAAATATCATGACTGGTGTTTGAACTGGCTTAACCACATAATGAGTGGCCACTGGATCACCTGAGCAGGCCAAATGGTGTGCTCACACGCGGGTGCAGATAAATCTGAAGTAAAGAATGAGGAAGTTAGTGGAGAAACGAGGAGATTCTGCAATTGACTATGACAATGGAACCCAAGGTTAAAATAGGAGACTGAGGGAAATTTTAAAGAAAGGGCTTAGAATTATTACTTCTTGACACTAACTGAATGGAAGGGCCAATGGAGAAGGCAGAACCAAACATCATGCCTAAGTTGGTAGCCATAGTGTGTGGGCAAATGGTGATGGCCATACCGGGAAGATAGGATTGTTACCCTTGAATACAGATGAGCCTTTATCTGTGCTAAATCCTTTAGCATCTAATTATACTATAGATTTTCTCATACTCCTTACTGGATCTCTGACTAATTATTCACACATGAAAATACTGTATTTCTCAATCTTTTAATTGTTTATTGTTCCCAGGGCACCAAGCCCACTTCTCAGCAAATGGTAGACCTTCCAAGAAATATGGAAATTGATTAATTTTAATATGATATAAACACTATGCTATTGAAGTATATCATATCCTCCATGAAAGTTTAACTTAGGTGCAATTTGTATAAACAAAAATATTATTTTTCAGAAAAACAGCTGTTTGCAAAAGTATTAGCTGCATTTTTCTGAAATGCATTTTGCTATCAGGTGCTTTGTAAAGTGGGATGGGAATGCAATGAATAATCCGAACAAATTTTTCACAGAGGAAAAGTTGCTGGAATTTTAAATACTATTTTCTTTTAGATTTTCTAGCAAATACTAAAATAAGCTTTTAAATTTTCTTCAAGCTTCATAACAAACTTCACAGCCATGAAGCAATGCGTTATCTTTCTCTTCCTTTTTTTAGCTATAGCAGAATAAAATGAGGGATTATTGTGTCCATTTGAGTCGTGTGGTTATACCTACATTTTCTAGGGGACCAAGATCTTTTCCATCAATGCTTATTTTCCTTGCGTCAATGTCAGAAACATGACATTTATTTTAAAATAAAGTAATTTAATTTGCAAGTTTAAAATGTAGCTATTATAAATAATTGAAAGCATTAGTAACTTTTTGGTGATAGGAGTAGTAAATTAACCCAGGGGTTGATAGTGACCATCCAATTAAATCCAACGAATATTTACTGAGTGTGAATGATTCTAGGTGCAAGTCATTGCAGTAGCAAAGTGAGGTTCCAGAGGTGTGTAAAACAGCACTTGACCCTGTAGAGGCTTTATATCTTTCAGGCAAATCATTATATAGTGAGACAAAATACAATTGATGAGAAGAGCGGGGAAAAGGGAGGGGGAATTGGACTAAGGGGACCACCAGAAAACTTCATGAAGAACATGCAATTCAAACTATTCGTTGACAGATAAGGGTGTAGCATTCTGGCTATAAAGATGTTAAAAGCAGAGAATCTGAATCTGGGAAATCCAGAAGGAGTTAGTCTGAGGAGAGTGACTTTGTGTGTGTGTGTGTGTGTGTGTGTGTGTGTGTGTGTGTGTGTGTGATGGAGTTTCGCTCTTGTTGCCCAAGTTGGAGTGCAATGGCACAATCTCTACTCACGGCAATCTCCACTTCCCAGGTTCAAGTGATTCTCCTGTCTCAGCCTCCTGAGTAGCTGGGATTATAGGCATGCACCACCATGCCCAGCTAATTTTGTATTTTTGGTAGAGACAGGGTTTCACCACATAGGCCAGGCTGGTCTTGAACTACTGACCTCAGGTGATCTGCCCGCCTTGGCCTGCCAAAGTGCTGGGATTACAGGCATGAGCCACCATGCCCAGCCAAGAGTGACTTTTATAGGTAGTTAGAAATCTTCAAATCCTTTCAGAAAAAGAAGTGGCAAGATCAGATCTATGCTCAGCTATAATAAGGGAGGGTTACTATTAGCAAAGTAGGGCAGGAAATTTTCACACTGGTTTTTAGGAGTATAGCCATTTTTTTGCCAGATGAAGTAAGGAGCTTTGCGTGGCTAAATTCTGGGAGTTGAGGAGGATGGACTGAGTACTGTGTACCCCACAGTGGCCCTGGAGGCTCCTATAGGTGGGACTGAGAAGGGTGGTATGTAAGAGAGCTAGAGGTCAATATAAAATCCCAATCTCTGGGCAAGAGTAGTGAGAATAGGGGCAGAGAGCTGGCTTGGAAGACATAGCTGTGAAGGGAAGCCAGGCTAGAGCAGCACAGTTTGGTGACTGACTTCCATGAGGGGGTTAGGGAGAGAAAGAAGTCACAGAAGTTTCCGATGTTTCAGATTGCAGCAACTGGGAAGAGGACGGACATTGACACTGAGATAGGAAACATAGAAGGGCAGTTCTTTGGGAGTAGATGAGGAATTAGGTTTGAGATCAGAGTTCAAAGGATTTGTAGAATAGTAGAAGAACGGGTGCCAAAATTCAGACAAATACTGGCAGCTTTATCTTATGGTTTAGATGTGAGAAACACCTGTCCAAAATTATGTCAGCACATTCCAGGTTGACGGGAAGGTGACTTGTCTATATTTATTACTTTTTCTCTTTAATATATCCCGTAGATTTGTTAATCTGACCTTTTATACCAACATTTCAAAACAACTTAAGGAAGTGCTAGAAGAGAGTTTTGAGACCTGGCATATGATCCAAGGTGATGTAACAAATTTTAAAATGTGTTTTCATGTGGAAGTTAAAAATGTGCAGCTTAAAGAGTAGTTGAAACTCCATATGCCTCTTTTGGCCAACCCAGTAATGCAGCTTGCAGAAATATAAATGAACATTCAGAAATTGGAAGCATGCCTTTGTCTAAAATCTGGGCCGTATTTAAGCCTTCTTACCCACTGCAGCCTTTCAATTAGCCATTACCAGACTTAGCCATTGCAGCATTCGCTGGTGCTTGATTCTTCATCCTGTCTGTAGCTGAATTAGATTCCACAGCTAAATAAATGCAATGTTTTTAATAGCCTTCATAAACAGACTTATATACCCCAAGATTCTGTTATTTGAGGAAGCTGTTATGAACAACAGGCTCTAAATTGTGAATGCTTCTTAGACACTATAAATCATTTTGCCTTGCAATAAACATCAATTAAATGTAGTTCACATGTCACAATGCATGGAACAGATTGATTTTTGAAGACAGCATAGCCCTGCATCATGTACATTCAGGGGTATTGGGAAAAAATACCCATTAAATTAACATTAGTTTAAAAAAAATGAAAACTTCTAGAACAATTACAGCTTTACTGTTTTTACTGAAGGAGAAATAATGACCTTTGTTTCAGGAGCTGTGACTTGAACAATGCTATTCTGCATGAAATTGAGAAATTGCCAATGTTCCCAACCTGATGGATAGTATGTGTGGGATCTTAGTTCTGCTTCATTAAGCTCTTGTGAATGAGTGGTAAATTTTCCCTATTTATGTATTTTCTGTCAGGGGATCATAAACATAGCCTGCCTACCACATGTTTTTACTGTTACCTTTTAATGTATATATTGGTTGCACCTTTAACAAGAGTTTATTCCTATATTGAATATCCTAGTTAGGTAGGTTTTAGGAATAGGCAAAACTATACACTTGCTACTTTCTTATAATATTGCATATTAAATGTAGAGTGATTAAAACTTCTAATTTTTCAATGAATAAAAATAAGCTTATATTTAATTAGTTCAAACTTTCTAGTGCATAATTTTTAACATGCTGGAAATGATGCTTCATAGAGAAGCATTTCCTGAACGAAACTTTCTTTTCGTGTTCAACTTATAAACTGAGTCTGGAAAGAAAGAAATTGTTTCCAGATGAATTCACTTGGATTTTATTTTGAGAAAATCTTAGGAGCAGATTCCTGTACCAATCTTCTAAGAGCCTTCTTGAAGGCAGGAGGATGGAGAAATAACTGGCTTAGTCTCCTTCCAATTGTGTCAATATATTTTTGAAATATTCAAATGTGTCTTAGAAGTTGTGAAGTGTTTTGCAAACAATATGTTACTAATAATTGTATAAAAGTACTCAATGTTCACAAACCATATATATGTAGATGTAAATATAGGAGGAGGAGGAGAGAGGTCCTCTGATCCCTAGTGTTACTCAATTCTACTATACTTTCTTGAGTGGGAAAGAAAAGGGTAGAGTTATGTCTTACTGTAAAATGCACACATAACTCTAGATGAATAAGTTCATGGGGAATGTGTCCGTCATGAGTAGAACACTTTCATGTTGCTAGTCTAAGGGACAGCAAAGTCGATAGCAAAAGTTCATTGGAGTTTCAAATTGTTCCATCTGATCCCTGCATATACAAGGGGTCTTTTCTACTGCTGTGGCTGTCCTCAGACAAAGCTTTAGCTTTTCCTCTGCACTGAGTGATGTTCCCTAGAGTTTCCCTGTGTAAAAAGTGCAGCCGTTTCCCTGGGCCGTGGCCTTTAGAGAGACCTGAGTCATTTGACGAGTACTGCAGGGACTCCACGTGATTCTACCAACCAAACAAATGACAAGCACAAAAGCAACAGCATGAAACAACAATTGTGCTGCATGAGTATTACTTTCCTTTTTTTGTTCAACTTTCATTTTAAATTTCATATGTACAAGTGCAGATTTGTTACACAGGTAAATGTGCATCATGGGGATTTGTTGTACAGATTATTTCATCACCCGGGTATTAAGCCTAGTACCCATTAGTTAATTTTCCTGATCTTTTCCATCCTCAAATTTTCCACTCTGGGACCAAAAGTCCACAGGCTGTGTTGTTCTCCTCTATGTGTCCATGTGTTCTCATCATTACATGTGGTATTTGGTTTTCTATTCCTGTGTTAGTTCGCTAAGGATAATAGCCTACGGTGTTGCTTTCCTAGAGAGAGTAACAGACAAGGCTCCCAACGACCACACCTCCACGTGTTATTCCCTAGGGATAGCTTACTCCTCCAATGTGTCTTTGATATTCATACATATTAACCAGATTTACCCAAATACAAATATTAAAATTTTGGGATCAAGATTGATATGATTCTTCCCTTATTTCTTTATGTTTAGAAATCCCATCTCACCTTTAGACCCAATTGAAATGGTATCTACTTTATGATGACCTCTCAGAGCCCTAAATAAAATAAATGGATTCACCTCCAAAAATCCATAATATTGTTTGAACCTCTCTTATTGAACTTTCAGTAGATGCTTTATATTTTAATTGAGTGCATGCCTGTCTTTCTCCTCTAGAACAAAACCCACTTCTCATATTTGCTTCACTCTCTCACCCAAACCCCCACGCTCCTAGAATAATGCTTGCACATAGTAGGCGTTCAGGAAAATGTGCCTCATGTTCACATTTATGATTAACCTCACATTGTGCTCCCAAGGGTTAGACTTTGATAATAGCACTGATTATATTCGCTCTGATATGACTATGCGATATGTATCTCCTCTGCCAACCAGTAGTTCAGCTTGCTTTCTAAACTTGATTTTCAGATCTTTTCAAGATTAAACACAAGAAAATTAACTTACATTTTAAAGAGTCCTTGAGGAAAATATCCACTTCATATACGATTTTTGTATTTCGCAGAGTTGCTTAATATAGTGCTTTTACAAAAAAGATATGCAGTGTTTGTGTAACGAAATTGTTAAGTCAGGAATACCTATAAAACTCAGATGGAGTCACTCAAGTGCTGAGCATGCATTTCTTATGTATATTTCTCATAGAAAGTTAATGTACCAGGAAGCTTTCATTAAGTTTTCATTATGCTTTAACTCTAAAAAGGTATTGACATGGTTTAAAAGTCATTGATCATTAGTCACAAGATGCTGCTAATCTCTCTACCTGAGTAAAACAAATGAAGCTATCCAGGTAAAAAATTGCTCACCAGTGAGTCATTCCTTCAGAAATCTTCCTAGACCATGTTTAAGGATATACAGGCATATCTTTAGGAAGACCTAGGAAGTGTCTCCTGCCTGGATTCTGAAATCTTTTCTAGCCAACCTCTGAGAAAAAGGCAGAGAACATTGATTAATGTCATATTTTGGCAAACCAAGTTTAAAAAATGTGAATTCTAGATGACGGGGAGACTCCTTTGCCATAGAGAGAATATATTATAAAAAATTGATGAACACAATTATATATCAGTAGTTCTGTGATTTTTTTTCAGAACACGGTCTTATAAAAACACAAGAATTATGATAATTCAACAGTGATATTAGCAAGAACAATTGGCCAGATGTAAAAGGATTTGAGATGTGTAAAAGGAATTGTGGTCTGTCCACTGTCAAACTCTGGGTGCATCTTGGCTTCCTCAAGGATTAGAAGGAGGGATGGAATATCTGACCCCTGAGATTGCTTCCGTCCATGATAGGCACAGCCTTGCCACCCTGCTGCCAGATATGTATTTTTTTTTTTTTTTTTTTTTTTTAAGACGGAGTCTTGGTGTTTCGCCCAGGCTGGAGTGCAGTGGCGCAATCTCGGCTCACTGCAAGCTCCGCCTCCCAGGTTCACGCCATTCTCCTGCCTCAGCCTCTCCGAGTAGCTGGGACTACAGGCGCCCGCCACCACGCCCGGCTAATTTTTTGTATTTTTAGTAGAGACGGGGTTTCACCGTGGTCTCGATCTCCTGACCTCGTGATCCGCCCGCCTCGGCCTCCCAAAGTGCTGGGATTGCAAGAGTGAGCCACCGTGCCCAGCCAAGATATGTATTCTTAAAGAGTATCAAACTATAGCATTCCCTTTCTCAGAAATCTTCAGTAGATTCCAACTATCTACAAAATCACCAAATCAGTTGTGATTAGCAAGTATTTTAAGACTGTGAAGCTGTGATCAAACCCACCTTTCTCTCAAGCCATATTTTCCTGCGCTCTGAAATGTACAAATGCCAAACTGGACAAATGGCTGATTTGTAACTTTCTTTTGAAGTTGGCCCATTCCAAGGTTTCTGCTGGAAACATTTTCTCCACTTCAGGGATGCCTACCCAGCCCCAAAGCTTTTCCTGACTTCCTCAACTATACTTTCTTTAAATCTGTAGTACTCCTAATTTATATGTCTTGGAATTAGTTCTTCATACTCTGGATTAGAATTATTCAGATTTTGAGGATTTCATCCTTAGGTTATAATCTTCTTGGAACAAGAGAAGGAACCCTAAGATTCTTTTTTCCCTCTACAGTATCTAGTAGAATGTCTTATTCATTGGGGATATAAAATAATATAATCTTTAAATAAACAAATGAGAACTCACACCATCCTCATAGGACACAGTGTACAGTGCTTTACAGATGTAAAGCACCATAAAATAGAATACTTCAGGGTTACCACCACATCTATATTTAGCATGTAACTCTTGCTAATTCACATAGAAGGGTGCCCTGTGATACATTTAAGTCTAAACGGAAATTGTAGGTTACTCACACCCACTTTGTTTGTAAGTACATTTTTGTTTTCCATTCCTGTTGGATTTATTATCAGAAAACAACTGGAACTTAGATACAGCCTCTGATAAAAGGGAGGACAATACACATGCCCTTCAGTAGTTAAAGATCTAATCTCAATGAGATACAGATTAGCCATTTCCATCTAACAGAAGGCTCTAATCTGGCCAAACATATGGATGATTCTGGGAGCCAGCTTACCCCCACAGGAGGTACAACAGCTCTGGGGCACACAGGATGACCAGAACTCTCATGGCTTCCACCGTGAGGCTACTGCGAAGTTTGGATTTGCGTTTCCAAGCACGCCAGGAGAATAGAATTCAGTTACCTCCAGAAGGGGCTGCTTTGTCCTCCACACTCTATAACACCGGTCATGTTCAACCAGAATAGTCAAGCAATCACGTGCCAGCCTAGTCCTGAACGCACACAGGGGCAAAACACATTCCACAGATGATACAACTGGCTCTCTTCAGAAATCCAGCTGAATGCCAAGAGAATTAGCCCAGTTCTAGCCTCCCACTGTACTAGCTTCCAGGAAAAAAAAAAATAGAATACAGCTCTTATATATTGATCAATTCTGTAAAACAGAGGAGTTCAAGTTCAAGTGAACAGAATAGCCATCTGTCCTGCTCATCATTTCCATTCTGATGCCATTCACTAGAGTCAGTCATTCATTCAACAGTGTCTAGGGAAGAGCCAGTCTAGACATGAGATCTGGATATTTAGAAAATTACAAGCACAATTAATATGCATTCTGAAATTGTAGTTGATGTATTTTTTTCTTATTCTTTTTGGCATAAAATTTTAGTTTTCTAAATTGGAGACATGTTTTGCAACAGGGTTTACATATGAGAATTTGTAAATAAAAACAGCCAAATACTAACTTACACCTTTTTCTCTTTAATTCATTCATCTGGGTAATTTAGTCATCACTCTTAGAAAAAGCAAAGACATCATGTGACAATGAAGACATTATGTGATAACTAGAGCCTGTTTAGAACCATTGGGTTAAATTTCATTGTTAAATGAGTGAATAAATGTTATAGTGCCTGTTGTACTTTTTTTTTTTTTTTTTTGAGACAGTCTTGCTCTTGTCGCTCAGGCTGGAGTGTAGTGGCATGATCTCAGCTCACTGCAAGCCCCTTCTCCCAGGTTCAAGCGATTCTCCTGCCCCAGCCTCCCTAGTAGATGGGATTACAAGTGCCTGCCACCAAGCCTGGCTAATTTTTGCATTTTTAGTAGAGATGGGGTTTCGCTATGTTGGCCAGGCTGGTCTCAAACTCCTGACCTCCAGTGATCTGCCCACCTTGACCTCCCAAAGTACTGGGATTACAGGCATGAGTCACTGCGCCCGGCCGCCTTTTGTACTTTTTATCCCCTAAGACAGTGAACATGAAGAGACAACTGTCATGCCCCTAACTCTACTCCTTTCTCTAAGGGCGTAAGAATCACCTACCAATGCCCTTCTACTTGCGTGGTTTACCCTTTGTGTTGCAGGGAGAGGAGGAACTTTATATTGGACCAATATGGACAGACAAGTATGTTTACGTTTTGATATCTAAACCCATCAGTGAACAACCACAGAGATTTCACTTGTAATTGCTTCACACATGTAACAATGGAAGTTGTTTTTTTTCTAAACTCTTTTTTTCTAAATCAAGAAACTTAAGAAAATATGCATGTTTCTGAAAAATTGGTTGGCCAAAGAAAAGCTAAGCGAAATACTATGTTAAAACATTATAAATGGAAAGATTATGTATTGAAACAATAGTAAATGCCCTTCTTTGCTTATAGATAGGTTAATATAATAACATCATTTATAGTCTCTTTGGTGTTCTAGCAGTTGCTAGTCTTTACCACAGCTTTTGTTCTTCCCCTTTCTTTATCCCCACTGCCATAGTCTTGTGTTATATCTGGACAGTTGGGAACTAACTAGTCTCTCTCCCTTCCTCCAGTTCACTGTGGTGGTGGAGATGAAGAGGAGCTGGATGTGACAAATTTCTACTTAAGACAGTTTTAGTTTCCTGCCAACTGTTTATTGATAGAGTTTCACCCAGTGATACTTACATAACTTAAGTTATAATGCCGCAGTACTTTCACAAAATATACGCATTACTGTTTCAGTTGTTTTTTTATTAATAGCCTTGCTTTCAATGCCATTATCAGTTCATTATCAGTGTATTGTTTGCTTCCTTGTCCAGTACCACTGTCTGATAAAATCCTTAATTATTAAGTATCTGATAATACTATCCAAACTGCTTTAATTACAGAACATTTTGTGCCTTGTTTTTATTACATTTCATGCCAGAATGAACCTAGCCAGGATTTTTAATAAGGCCATATGAAATCCAGGCTAGAGGTTAAAACTCATGAGGCTGCCTTGATTCTCTGCCTATTGTGTAGGGAATCTCGTCAGAAAAACCCCAAACTTCATTAAAGACGGCTGGATGTGGGCCCGCCTATATTGCCATTTACTTTAAGGGCTATCACTCAGGGGCAATTATTGGTGTGTTCCTCATGATCCCTGTTATATTAAGGCAATTTCTACACCTAGGTTAGGCATTAATACCGACATTATCTCCAACACAAATCCCCTGACAGTTAGAAAAGCAGGAGAAATTACAGGAGGATTAATCTCTAGTGCCCATCCAAAAAGAAAACCTTTCCCCAGAGGAGGGAGGAGGGTATGTTGAACTCAGTTAAGCCGTGTTAGTTGTAATGAAAAAGAGCCCCCTGTGCCTGCCTCTGTTGGAGACGTTAGATGACCCTTTCTCAACTTGTCAGTATCCCCTTGGGCTTTCCTTCTCTCCACTCTTACTAGGCTTCTCGGAGTTTTATGACATCTTTAAATAATTATGTTTGCATTAAAAACGTGGAGGGGGGGACACCAAAGCTTTCCATGTAGAAGGGTTGGACAAAGTAATTCATTTTGCACGAAAAGAAGAAAAAAAGAGCCTGACGTTTTCACAAATCCTTTATATTGACAGTGGGGTTTTTTTTTTTTTTTTTTTGGTTTTGTTTGGTTTTGTTTTGTTTCCAGATGTGTTTATGGGTCTTGCATCATGAACCATGCTGAGAAAAGCAGATCATAGAATAAGGACAAAGAATCCCACTATGCACAAAAGAGTAGGAAGACAAGAGCCTGCAGTGACTTGGCAGGTCATTCCCAGTGCACGCTGCTTCGCCTGATAAGGATACCTTTGACAGTGGCTGCTGCTGCTGCTGACGCACCTCTGTGCTTGCTGCAGAATGGCTGGGGTTTGGGAATGGAATGATAAGGAACACAATGAATAACTAACGAAGCTCCTTTGATGAATGCAGTCATTTGCATTACAGCGCAAAATAGTTTCGCTCCTGACGGGAGCATGGCATACCTAACCACAAATATTGTTCATGTCTTTCAATGATATATAAGGGCTACAGTAGACACAGTGAGAGTTTGGTGGGTGGAGAGTTTCAACTCATTACATGGTAATAGCTTAGAAAACATTGGCCCAGAAAAAAACTTGTTTAATAGTATTGGTCTCAAAAACTAATGAGAATTTTGGTTTTGACTGAAAATACGTGTAATAATAGTACATTCTTTCACAATCCATTGTCATTGAAATTAATAACCCAGGTGTCTTTTATAGGTGTTAAGGAATGATTCACAATTGAACTGTTTGTCTCGGTGCTACAGAAATGCTATTTCACCTCACTTTATTCCTATCCTACTCAATAGAACAAAAACGAAAGGAGGTTTTGAGTGTGTCAGGTTGAATGTGAGGGACTTTCTGAGTTCTATACTCGTTCAGAGGAAGCAATTGGATGTATTTGTCACTATGATAGGGCTTAACCATTTGCCCAGAACACAGCAGTGATGTGCAGGTTGAACATATCCACTCTTACCTTACCACAAACCAGAAATACAAAACTGTGACCCAGAGTCAGCCATGGGCTCTAGCTTCCCTGCTAATTTTGATCTACTGCCTGGTGATACTGGTGACTCCCAACTCATAATGCAGAACGCCCCAGGGGACTCTGTACTTTCTGGCCAAGTAAAAGCTAATATAAAGTGAGAAATCACTTATTCCACGAATCATTCATAATTCATGGTGTATTCCCCTTTTTGTTGGTAAACTAGTTGCTATTCTTACTGAAAGACTCTTTTTCCCCTTAAATTACTTCTTGCATTCCTGCTGTAACTTTTGATAGTCTTACATTCACTCAACAAACAAGTATTGAACACCTATTTAGTGCCAGGCATTGCATTTCGTTGGTAGAAAATAAAGATGACAAAAAGAAACCCCATGGTCTTACATTTCTCCTCAAATGAAACAGGAAACAGCATACAAATATTTACATTCCAATGTGAGGGATGTTGTAATAGGAGTGTGGGCAAAGCACTGGCTGCGCATAGGGAAGAAAGGGATGATTTGAGAGAATATGCATCTGACCCTCAGAATATGGAAACTGAACATGAGCCAGTGAATACTTAGAATGACCACCCAATTTAATTCTCTATCCCTTAGATTGAGCTATTGGATTATCGAAAATATTTAGAAAATTCTCCCATAGACTTATATGGTCTTAAGAAAACTCTTTCTCACCCAAACATAGGAGGGAATGTTTTCCCTTTAAAAAACTACAGAGTTATGTTTTCCCTCTGTATACCAAAGCCCAGAACTAAGTGGACAATGAAATAACATAATATCAAAGACAGATATTCCTGACTGTAGTTTAACCAAAAGGGAAACCACCAGAAAGACTGAAATGTCAATTTCCTTTTCTAAAAATGTGCTTTTTTTGCTTACTCGCATTCATCCACTAAAAATATACGTTGTTAGCTAATAGCCACACTTTCCCAAGTAAATTCCCTGCCTGCTTCTTTCTTTTGAGTTGTAGAAACTATGATTAATTTTTTTAACTTTATGGGTCTTCCTCTATACAAAAGTAACTTACACTTGTTAGAATAACCTTTGCATACATTCATAATTTACAAAATTAAATGTTCTTTGTAATCTCTTCCCCTCATCTAGAGTGACCAAAAATAATCAGAATTGATTCTAATAAGCCTTTCTTACTCTTTTGTTTTTTGTCTTTAATTTTTAATTGTTACTCAAATCAGTCGGGCATGGTGGCTCACGCCTGTAATCCCAGCTCCTCAGGAGGCTGAGGCACAAGAATCGCTTGAACCCAGTAGGTGGAGGTTGCAGTCAGCTGAGATTGTGCCACTGCACTCCAGCCTGGGTGACAGAGCAAGATTCTGTCTCAAAAAAAAAAAAAAAATTGTTACTCAAATCATCTGACCTTGCACCTCTTAGCCCTCCTTTTCTCAGGAGGTTACTGTGTGGTACTAGGTTTCCTGAATGCTACAGTGAGATACTAGGCAAAGAAATATTTCCTATTCAGAATTGGGGAAAGTGTTCAGAACACTGACTTTTTTCCAAGTATGTAAGTGACATCATTTTGCTTGAATACTCGGCTGAAGATTTATGTGTGAAAAAAGGTATACTAAAAATGATTGAGAAGTTGTAAGAGGAATACTGTAATTAGTGAAATAATTGGATAATTTGATATTAACCAAATGTGTGGAATAAAAGAATTTCAACTGACCTTGTTGCCAGTAGCTTACCCTATGTGAATCTTACCTTGTATGTATATAATTATTTTCTAAATTCAGACTTTGCTGTAAATGAAAATGAACACCGAGTTAAGTTAAACACAGTGACTTGTACTGCTGTGTTCCTTCTACTACGTAGATTCTGTCATAGTTTTTGAGGTTTTCTTCTAATTTTTTGAGGTTTTTTCTTTTTTCTGCACACTAATCAATGTAGTTCTGTTTCTTGCTAGTATTAGTGTGTCTGCTAATTCTGCATGCCATAGACTGGAAACCCCAATGAAATGCTTCTCGCCGGGCGCGGTGGCTCACGCCTGTAATCCTAGCACTTTGGGAGGCCAAGGGGGGCCGATCACGAGGTCAGGAGATCGAGACCATCCTGGCTAACACGGTGAAACCCCGTCTCTACTAAAAATACAGAAATTAGCCGGGCGTGGTGGTGGGCGCCTGTAGTCCCAGCTACTCTACTCGGGAGGCTGAGGCAGGAGAATGGCGTGAACCTGGGAGGCAGAGCTTGCAGTGAGCAGAGATCACGCCACTGCACTCCAGCCTGGGTGACAGAGCAAGACTCTGTCTCAAAAATAAAAAATAAAAAATAAAATAAAAATGCTTCATAAAATTGTCTGTAAAATAAGTATAAAGAGCTCACAGTGAGGTCTTATGGAGTCTCCCTGTGGAAAGTCCTGTCATTTGGCACTAGGAGTGTATGGCATTCATTTATTTTAACTACTTGAAGGCCTTTAAAATCTTATTTCTGGGTCTCTACTGTGTTTATCGAGATGGGTTTGTCAGAAAATTTACAAATCCTTTTAGATTTGTGGCTACAATTGAGATCTCTACTTGTAACCTTTCATCCAGTGACACAATTAAACAAATCACCCTCATACTTAATAAGTTTGTGATGGTAGTGACAAGGAAGCTCAGACTTATTTTGGCAAAAATCTCCTCCAGGAGAGAAAAAAAAAAAATTAACTTGCCATTGGATACTCTTTTGTTTTGTTTTGTTTGGGTTTTTTTGTGTGTGTTCTTGTGTTGTTTGTTTGTTTTTGTTTGTTGGTGGGAGACAAACCTCTGTCATTCCCTGTGGCTTCAGAATCCTCTGCTTCCAGCCAGCAGAAGGGGAAAACAGGAGAGTAGAAATTCCCACCCACTTCTTTTCTTTTTTTAAATTTTATTATTATTATACTTTAAGTTTTAGGGTACATGTGCACAACGTGCAGGTTTGTTACATTTGTATACATGTGCCATGTTGGTGTGCTGCACCCATTAACTCGTCATGTAGCATTAGGTGTATCTCCTAATGCTATCCCTCCCCCCTCCCCCCACCCCACAACAGTCCCCGGAGTGTGATGTTCCCCTTCCTGTGTCCATGTGTTCTCATTGTTCAATTCCCACCCACTTCTTAAAAGTCCTGACCAGAAATGATACAGATCGCTTCTGCTCTTACTCTATTGGCAAGAACGAGCCTCATGGCCAAAATCCACACGATGGGGGAGCCAGGAGGTACAGTCCCTGGCTCAGAAGCACCCTCCACCATAGCCCCACACCAGCACAGCATGCACTTCTGGTAGAGAGCTAGCCATAGCAGCCATAGGCAATAAACAGCCTCGAAGTTCTGGAAAATAAGGGACAACGTACAATACAAATATGTAATCACACACATGAACACATAGAATCATCTAGCTCCACCAATATGCAAATCCTCTACTTAGCAACACTCCTGACTGAGTTAATCATACACTATGAACACAGTGGTGGTTGGAAATGACCCCTTTAAGAAACCTGTGGGTGCAGAGCTACAGTGACAAACTTTCTTATGACAAAGTGCACCCCTATGGCAGCCTCCCTTAAGCAACTTAAATATTATGGAAGTATGCAAATGGAGAAAGAGTAATTTCTGTTAACCAACATCATGTTCTTTATGTTTATTGGTTTATTTTATTTGCTATTTATTGTCACATATAACAGGTGAAGTCAAGGAGAAATGTGAAATGCAGTCAATTCCAGAGTAAATTGTTTCTGTTGCCACATTTGAAAATATATCAGGATAGCTGAATTTAGCTTTAAAAAGGATTTATTCTTTACTTTGGCAGAGAGGATGATTCTATCTATTGGTTTGCCTTTAAAATATTGCCTTCTACAAGGTAGAAATTATTTATATAGTATTTATAATTTATTTATATAATTTCTATAATAAATAGTAATTATTTATTCTATAAATTTGAATAGACCATTTGATGATGTTAATGATGATGATTGTGATGATTTTTTACAGAAACTCAGAGATAGTTGTATGAATAAATGAATGCATGTTGAAATTACTTTAGCTCTTATGATGAACTATGTAATAATAATAATCGTTATAATAATTATTAGGGTGATGATTGTAAACATAAATCGGTGAAAAATATGCTGAGAATAATGCTCCATTTAAAATAAAATGTGCTACTTTTATAAAAATTTCTTTATAGAAGTCAATTTGCTTTTTTAAAAATACATTTTCATACACTAAGTTTTCTGTTAGCCTAAGTAATTATATTTCTAATTAACTTCAAAGTAATTGATAGGTGGCAAATGATATCAATCAAAACCAGTCCAAGTAAAAAGTACATGAATTTAATAACAATATTATTCTTTTTTTTTT
The DNA here is from genome assembly GCF_006542625.1 of Nomascus leucogenys. Lineage (NCBI taxonomy): Eukaryota > Metazoa > Chordata > Mammalia > Primates > Hylobatidae > Nomascus > Nomascus leucogenys. The sequence continues at coordinate 62,243,322 of NC_044391.1, forward strand.
TTTTTTTTGAGACAGGAGTTTCACTCTTATTGCCCAGGCTGGAGTGCAGTGGCACGATCTCGGCTCACCGCAACCTCCACACCTCCCAGGTTCAAGCGATTCTCCTGCCTCAGCCTCCCGAGTAGCTGGGATTACAGGCATGTGCCACCACGCCCAGCTAATTTTGTATTTTTATTAGAGATGAGCTTTCTTCATGTTGGTCAAGCTGGCCTCGAACTCCTGACCTCAGGTGATCCACCCACCTTGGCCTCCCAAAGTGCTGGGATTACAGGCATGAGCCACTGCGCCTGGCCCTGTATTACTTATTAGAAAGACCAATTCCATTTGAAATATTTCATATCACACAGTACTGTTTATTAATCAGCTGTGACAAAACAACTAGATACAGTTTTATAGATATATATTTTTGTTAGGACACATTTTACCGCTTCAGATATTTTAAAAAGTAATTAATTTTCTCTGACAGTGTTTTTAATTTTTTTGGTGCTCAAATGATTTTTCATTAATTTAATTTTAACTGACAATAATTGTGTATACTAATGGAGTACGGTCTGATGTTTCATCTAGGTATATAATGTAGAAAAGTTGGATGTTTTTAATAAGAGGTATCCTAGGCTCATCACATCCCTTTTTACCATGATTGCATGTTAAAATCATAATAGTACCAGGTGTCACTCTAAGAGGTTTATGTATGTTAACTCATGTGGTTTTCTCGATAAACATATGAGATGGTAGTAATACCATTTCCACTTTAACAGAAAACTGAGGCATAGAATAGTTAAATAACTTTCCCATAGGCATTGCACTGCTAACTAGTGGAATCATACGTGAAACTAAGAAATTGAACATCACATCCCTTGCTCTGGACCTTACTAAAGTTCTTTTTACTAGGAACAACCAAAATGTTAAAGTATTAAGTTTTTACATAATAGTCGTTGCAATGTAGCTAAGTAAGCATGCCATTATCGAGTAGCCAATAAGTGGATAGAATGCAAATACACTTTATTTCAGAACAGAAAAGACAAAAGAAGTTGGGAGTTACTTTAGCCTCTTAAGCTGGGTAAGATATTACAGTTTTGGTTTTTTTTTAAGTAAAGCCTTATGGAATAGACAAAATATATTTAACTGACCCTGTGAAATCACCATTTTTAGAGGTCAAAAGGTGATCACAAATTGGCAATTCCATATGATTCAGCCTATTACCAACATAATACCACAATTATTTCTTATTAAGGGTAGGTCATAAATTATAAAGGCAGAGATGCAAGGGTTCAAAAAGAGTGGTCCTTGTCAGAAGAGAGTTTACAATATGATTATAGGAACAAACCATACATACCTGTAAATTTAAATGATACCACTTAGGAAATCTTAGAATGGGATTGTGCTCAGATGCTGGGGCTCCAAGAGCCTTTCCTACAAAACCAATAGAAGTTCAAGGGCAGGAATAAGCTCTCAGGATTTCAGGAAGAGCCATGGCATCCCCACTGTACCTCCCAAGAACACTTCTGAGTGTTCCTGCCAGATTTCTCTAACTTCTGGCCATGGGCGCCATGGAAACTGCACACTCATGCTGATTCAAGCTTGCACTCCTGTTGATTATCTCTTGTTATGTATTTCTCTCTCCAGCTGTGGCCCTGGTGACCTGCTTACTAAGCACCTGTCTCTATCCCCACCCACTGCCCACTATCTCCAACATCTGATCTTTGTCTCTACCTCTTATATCCAGTGGAGCTGTCCCTGGTGCCCCTCCTGATATCCGATAAAACCCAACCTACTAAGTGACCGAGTTATAAATATTGTGTAATAAAGTCTTTGAAAGCAACCAAAATACTTAGTTTTGTAATTTTTAGGAAAGTCTTTGAGAATCAGAGTTTTTAGGAAAAACCTTCACTGAAAATGGGTAAGCCTTGAATGGAGATTTGAACACCTGGTAGAATTTGGATGAATGGCAAAATAAAAGTTAAGATACTCAGGCTGTAGAAACAGTGGAACTAAAAGAACCGCACAGAGGTGCCCATGGCCTGTGAAGAGGATAAGAAATTGTCCAGCCAATGTGAAGATTAAATGAAGTGGGGTATAAATGAGAAAGATTAATTAAAGTAGTTTCTGTCCAGTCCTCAATGTTAGGCTGAGGGCTTTGCATCACAACCAATAACAGCTACCACATACTGAGTACCTACTACATGTCAGACACTGACATATGGCTTCTCAATTTTACCCAACTGAAGAAATTAAGTATCAATTGCACAGATGAGAAACTGAGATCCAGAGAGGTTAAGTGTCTTATCAAAGCCTATATTTTAAAATTATTTTTAATCTCTTATAAAGCATTTATTATACAACAGGCTCAGATCTAAGTACTTGGCAAAAATGAATGCATTTAAACTACACAACAACCCATTGAGTGTGCTATTATTATTCTCACTTTCTGTTAGAGCTAAATGAGGTACCCAGGGGTTTCCTAACTTGCTCAAAGTCTTACAGTTTGTAAATGATAGAGTTGATATTCAAACACAGGAGGCTTTGCCCTAGGGTCTGTGTTCTTATGCACTCTTCTAATAGCTGTGAAACTGGGGATCTCAGGGACACTAAAGGTTTTGAGCAGGATAATTATCTATGCAAAGTGGCTTGCAAGTATTATTAAATACTTCAATGGGAAGTCAGGTGGAGGATTATGGCTATCATTTTAATCTGAGATGACTGAGGCCTGGATTAGGGCAGAATTGGTGAGGACACAGAGAAAAAAACTGTGGGAAATCCTACAAAGGAAGAATAAAGCAGATGTGAGAACTAATTAAATATGAAATGTAGGTGTGGAAGAAAAATATTTGATTCTGATGATGCAGAATTGATTCTGACTAGCTAGAATTAAAATAAAACTATCTGATATAAAAGAAATTTGCACGGAGTATTTTGAGGCAGATTTTGTGCCCAGGCTGGAAAATGCAAGTAGAACTATCTAGAGAATTACTGGATATAGATACCTGAATTTCCCATTGTACATTGGATGTACTTATATTCAATAGTGTGGTTATAGTATATCATAATAATGTGTCCGTGTTTCTGTTTCTCCTACCTAGAAGTGATTTCTAGGTTCTCTCATCCCTTTGAATCCTCATTGCCTAACACAACACCCAGTAACATAATAGATGCTCAATAAATATGATTGAATGAATAAGAATTATTTAGATAGTAATAATAGCTATGCTCTTGGGCCTATAAGGAAAATTGTAGAAAAATGAGGACCAGGTATCATATTTCTCTTTTTTCTGGAGATTATGGTCTCAGCTCTATCTTTTCCTAATAAAATCTGAAATTTGCAGCCTATAAAATTGTAGGGTAAAATAAATCACCAGATGTTTAACAAAATCTTACCTTAGAATTGTCTTAATGGTTTAGTAGTTAAAATCAATATATGACTATTGCTTTCATGGCATTAATTATGTTTATCTAGATCACTTGATTGCTAGGCTATAAGTGATGTGGAGAAACACATTCTTTGCAGCTTTAAATGGTATTGTAGAAAATTCTCATAAGAACATTCATGTACTGAAAGTGACTTTTATTTCTTGATTATAAATAGCAAACTATTTTGGCCCTGTGTTCTCCTGGGTCTAAACCACTCCGAAAGAGCAAGACAATGGCATAATCTTAGCGTTCACATTTTATTTATTTCTTTTATACGTAATTTCATGAAAATCATAATTCCTTTTGTATGCATGTAGTGTTTGAGATGCGTTAGAGATGTTCAATGCCTGGACGATATCTTGAACACAATATTTACAGATCCCTTTCTACTTATCTCCTTTGCTGTCCTCCCCTTTGTTTTCTTCTTTTGACCTCCAGGAGTAAATGTTGTCTGTACCATTTTTTGGCACTTGCTACTTGGTACTCTAAGCTATAGTTCCACACGTAAAGAATTTCACCTCCTTGAGGATATTGTGTCTCCGACATCCAAAAATCCTCCTTAGCACCCAGCAAACCTCCATTCATACCACACTTGTGCACACACACACACACACACACACACAGGGAGCATATCCCAATGCCATTTGTTGACTGACAGGCTTTTGAGATCCCAAAGTACCTTGAAGTTAGTCTTTTAGTATCACTGTAAGTACATGATTATGATTTTGAAAACTTTGTATATAAAGAAAGAAACAAGGTGTTGAAATGAAAATTACCTGCCTGATTTGTTTCCCTTTGTTAGGTTGACTTTACATGTGTAATAATAGTTGTTCCTGCAAGATTGACTGACACCACTCATTTCCATGCTATGTATGCATTGCTAAAGAAACAGCATAACAAACTAGCGGTAGAATCACAATTAGAGATTAAAATTGGGAGGTTTGTATCTCATTTTTATTGTAAATTTTTAAATGAGACCTAAAAAGAACTAGTGTTTAAATGCCATTCTTTACAAAAGCTGAATTAAGTGACCACTCAAAACTGAAACAGATGGCCTTTTTGTTTGACGCGGCTTCACCCACTTAGCCCTCTTCTAATGTTTGTTTTTGCCAGGCAGAAAGGCCTGTAGAGCCTCCCCTTCCCAATGCTCCCTACCCAAGGAACACCTGAAACCTTTGGTCTACTCTAAGAGCTTTGTTCGTTGTATTTATGAAAGGCTCCTCTTATCCAGGTGTTTCACTCTTTCGGGAAGGTGACACATTGTTGACAGCTCTGATAGTGAAAGGAAATTGACAAGCCTGAGCACCTAAGGTCCTCAAACCACCTGATAATGATGGTGGTTCCCATGCCTGCCTGGCGGCCTCCATCTCCAATTAAGCATCTGTGGAAGCTGGAAAGCAGGCCTCTTAATTGGGAAGCTGCAGATGCAAGGCAGGTTACAATTTCTGCCAAGACATTTATCAGTCAAGCCAAGCTTCCTCCCCTCTTCCTTACGCTTGCATTTGTGTTTTGTTATTCTGCAGTCCCCCACACTGTAAGACAAGGAGGCTATTTAGTGAAGATCTGAATATACAAAAGTCATTTTGAATGAGCAACTTTCAGCTCCATAAATAACCTCCCACTGAAGCAGGATCCATGACGAATTTAGTCCTAATTACACCTTACTCTCACCCTTCCTCTACACCTCCCATTAGGATATATTGTCTAGGACACATGCAGGGGATCTGTTTGCAGCTATCTTTTACATAGAACTGATTGTTTAATTGCAGATTAAAGATTAATGCAAGTATAATGATTCCATAAGGACACTTCAGACAAAAGCATCCTACATCAGGCTGCCTGCCTCCATTTTTCAATTTGACCATAAATTTGGCTGGGAATTAAATAGTAAGTAGCCGTGATTGCAACTCTGGTCTCTGAAGGCACTCACGGGAATGAAAATAAATGAACAGGCTCTCACACAAAGCATGTTTCATTATGGTCATTAGTGGGCAGATTCTCAGCAGTATTGAAGGTGAAATTGTCTAGAAAAGAGGTTGGCACATGTCTGTTAAGGACAGCCGGAAAGGATGGTGAAAAGGATGGATGTGGTTTGGGTTGGGGACAATTGTGGCATAGTTTGCGCATTTTAATTCCTTTTATTTCCATTGTTTAGAAGGTGCAGCCATCAGCAAAAGGTTCTTTTTACTACAGAACCACAAAAACATAAGCTTTTTTTAGTATAGGTTCAAAACTGGCATGAGGTACAATATGAATATAAATATAAATAAATGATGGTTATTTGGTGAATAGAGCAACTCCGCACAAAACAGCCAAATAAAAATATCCTAGAATAAACATGACATTATGAAAAGCCCACAGGTGCCTTTACCATGTATGCGGTAATGATTTTGATTATGAAATGCTTATCTTTGGATTTCTCTTGCATTTTTCAGGTAAGAGACAATTTTTCCTTAAACCTTTGGTATTGTTGACATGTTGGCCATCCACTGTAAGTATGGCGTTAAATTTATCTCGTCATATTATTCTCTTGCTTATCAGGGAGCAAATTAATCCACATGATATAGATAAGAGGACAAATGTGGCTGCTTTGGTCTTTTCTTTGTGACCACTGGTTCTGTGTCCCCCAATAATATATTTTATCTCATAGGTACCTTAAATGTTATTACACTAATAATACATTAAATTTTTTGTTTGTTTTTTGTTTTTTTGGAGATGAAGACTCACTCTGTCACCCAGGCTGGAGTGCAGTGGTGCAATCTCGGCTCACTGCAACCTCCGCCTCCCAGGTTCAAGTGATTCTCGTGCCTCAGCCTCCCGAGTAGCTGGGATTACAGGCATGCACCACCATATCCAGCTAATTTTTGTATTTTTAGTAGAGACGATGTTTCAGCATGTTGGCCAGGCTGGTCTCCAGCTCCTGACCTCAGGTGATCCACCTATCTCAGCCTCCCAAAGGGCTAGGATTACAAGCGTGAACCACGGCGCCCAGCCTGTTAATTTAAATATACTTACATATATACATTAGTTTGAGTTATGCTGGTATTTGAGAAGCCGGTTTTCATTTGTTACAAAAAAATAAAAGACCAGAGACTATTCCTATTACAGTATGTAAATATGTTCAAAAACATTTTCACCTGTTGTCAATTTAAATGAAGCCAAGACACAAACTAAAATCTGACAAGACACAAACTTTTCCTCACATTCTCTACAGTTTTATAAAAGTCCTTTTATATGGAGGAACAAATACAACTGTGATGACAACATGACCTAATAATGATATTTAGAAAGAAAATCCTAAGATGTTTTATAATCACAGCGAGTTTGGGCCCTTCACATACACACACCACAACACATGCGTTATTCCTTACTGTTCCTGATATCCAGGGAGGAAAAATTGATGAAGTTATGCTAATGCTTGATAAACTCTGTTAAAACCATATTACCTCAGAAACACACATAAAATGACAAAGCTTCAGCATTTGTAGAGATGTTCCAAATCAAAATTCTAAGGGAAAATAATAGTGTTTTTAGTTTTTCATGAGTTAAGAAAATAAAGACCAAAGCAATCTTTTCCTCCCTTCCCAAAATAAATTCAAGTAGTTGTGAAAAAAGTAAGTTTTTATTCTTGTTAATGAATTCCATCCAAATACTCAATATCACAATTGACAAGAAGAGTCCAGGATGAGGAATAATGACTTTTACCAATGACATATTAATGAGATGCAGTAGTGGACAGGTAAAAGAATGTAATCATATCCTGACTTGGATGTGGGTATCTGTTTTTGATTGATAGACAGAAAGAAAAGCTGACTTCCTCTTGAGATTGGAATAGTATTGATTCGTCAGGAAAACGAAAGTAGATGACACAGTATTTTTTCTTTCTTTTACAGTCCAATAGATCAGTGAATATAGTTATGATAGTATTATGATACTACGTATCCATTCACTTTTACTTGGTTCCATTATTACTTCAAAATTCTTCTATGGCTGAGAGAATGATTGAATAACTCCTCATATGCATGGGATTATTTTATGAAAGAGGTTAACCAGCTGCTCACTATTTTCACTGAAGAGTGAGCAAGAAGAAATAGTTTAAATTGAAGTAGCAGTTCTCTAAGTTGCATGGGAATCATGATCACTGCCATCATCATCAGTTCAAAGCCTCCCTACACATGAGCTCCTGCTGTGCACAGAGAAAAGAGCTTCCTCTCTGGAAAGATGGTTAGATGCAAGAAAGGCTTCACAAGAGAAATTTCAGAATACCCATGTGTATAGGTCTCTTTATAGAAACATGTGGACACGTCTCTTTGTTCAAGATATCAATAACAAATTTGCACTAAAGAATATGAGAGTCCAGAAAACGTAAGAAATGTGGGATTTAATTAATGTATGCACATATTAAAATACTTTTTATCCTTAAAACCACTCGTTTGATCCACCTAACTGTTTCATCTACTCTGAATAGCTATTATATTAAATGTGAGTGAACATCATTGGTCCATAACTTTATAAAACTAAATCAAATGAATTAATGTAATTTTCGTGAAACAAGATGGTTCATCTCTTGTAAGGAGATGTAATTCTTTGCGTATTTTAAGTCTGTATAATGCTCATGAAACGTTGGTGTAGAATTCTTCCTCTGTAAATTAGCTATTATAATTAAAAGTTTATGGGCATGATTTGGGAATATTAGCGATTTCTTCTCTCATGCACAATAGGCATGCACGATAGCCATCTTCTTTTACCCGCCACCTGTTGAGACAGCAGCTGGCCTGTTTATTGTCTCTGTGGCCTGGAGTCCTTTCGAAGTGAAGCTAGCTTGTCACCTCATTCTGGTTTTGATCCTATTCACAATACATGCAAATCTAACATTAGTTCATTGCTCAGTCACCAAGAGGCTGGAATATTATGCATAGTCAAGTTGATATTTGAAATAAAATGTATTCCCACCTCTTTGTTCTATATCTATTTATTATATTAAGAATATGGATGTTCAATGGAGTAAGAGATCTTTCTGAGGTTTTGATCTTTTAGAGACTGATTCTGGACTGGACATCAAAACATAACATGCTATGAGGATATAAAGCTAATAGTAATGGGTTTTATTTCATATCTCAAATGCCTGGTGGGATGGTTTCTACAATGTATTTACTTCTACGTGAATGAAGCTTGAAGGAATATAATAAACAAAAACATATAAACAAATCAACATTGCTATTAATTTTTTCCCAATTTCAGGCTCAGTTACCAAATACAGATTTTTATATAAATATTTTATAATTTCTTACCTTCTCTTCTCCTGGGAGACTTTTTTTTCAGATTGTCAACAGAAAGCAAGATAGGGGAGTAGGAATAGAAAGAGACATTCTATTCAACTCAAATGTGAGTGTAGGTGAATATGCTGATACTCTGTAGAATTAAGAATAAATAAGATTTCAGCAGGTGATATGGAAGATAATTTCAAAATATGACTAAATCAAAATTATTTTGTTTGATAAACTAAAACACTACATGTCAGATAAATTAAGTATAAAAGCCAAAACAAAGCCTTAAATTACAGGGTTTTTTTTTTCTAATAGGCTGTATTTTAGACATCTTCATTCCCCCCCCCCGTATAAATGAATTAAGCTGTACATGAGGAAAGCATGGTGTAAGGATTTCTCCAAATGCACGAACCCCAAAATGTATCTATCGCACCGTTTCCCATAATGCCTCATATTTCTCCCATAGCAGTTGCTGCCTGTGAGCTACGTCATGATCTATCCATTTGTACCAACCTATCAGTGATAGGAACCTATCACCCATCATAACAGGAGCAGCTCATAGTCATCTGTGTTTTTTCTCTTCCCAGTCTGACCACCCATATTTAGACACTCACCTCATTTGTTCTCCAATCCTCAGTTTCTCTTCCTTCCAACCTAGACTGAAGAATATTACCAAATTACTCTTTCTCAAGAATGAATCTACATATACTTCTTTGCTCAAAACCCTCCTGCCTGTACAACCAAGTCCAGCTTATTAACTTGGCATTTAAACCCCCACAATCTGCCCCTTACTCCCTCTCCCTGTTCTCACACATGAAAATTTGAATCTGGTAAATTAGTCTTATCTCATCATACCAAAAGTCTTCCTTCTTGGATGTGATTGATCCAGCTATCTTTCTCTGGCTTTCTCTTTATTTTCCATTTGAAAACATGTTCTTTAAACCTCCCTTCAAAACAAGCTCAAATCCAAGTCATCTGTAAAGTTTTCCCTGATCCTCAGTAATCTTGAGAGTTTTTCCAGCCCACACTGATTGTTTGCACTAGTAATTTCTCACTTAGTATATGCTATATTACATTATTGTTTATCATTTTTACGCACATGCCCAATCTCTACAACTAAATCGAGAGCCTCTCCAGACAGAAACTAAATCTTATATTTATTTGCCAATGTAGTATATATTGCATTTCTCTATTTAGAGTAAGCATTTACTAGATGTTTATAAATAATCATGATCAATTTACCAGATTAAGAAGAATAATTTAATTATAACAATACTTTTTAAAGACTTTCTTTAGTTTTGGCATTTTTAATGCTTTTTGGCAACAACTAACATACCCCACCAAAAATGGATTAAATAGAGGACTTCAAATTCATTTTGATCATATCAAAACATTCCAGAAATAACTGTTCCCAGCTTGGATCAGTGACTCACTGATGTCTGAGCATTGGGTTACCTTCTGTGTCTTTCTTTTAGATTTTTCCTCATTGTCACAAAGGGGCTGCCACAGCTATAAGCATCACATCTTCACACAGCCAAACAAAAGTTGGAAAGAAAGAGAAGGTGTTTTCCTTGTCACCTCTTTCTGATATCAAGATGAAAAATCCTATATATGCCTCAGCAGATTCCCACAGAAATACTTTGGACCAGTGTAGGATTGTTTATGCTTGTAGCTATCAAGGAAGTTGGAAAAGAAAAATCTGAAATATTTAGTTTAGGATGAGAACTTGGATTCTACAACAAGGAAAAAAAGGAAGAGGGAAATAACTGTTGGATGGCCAACCAATAGTATTTGTCACCAGGTAAGATTCACATTCAATTAACAATCATTAAGTACTTAAAGTGGCAGGATCCATATCAGCTTCTGTCATATATGTTGAGTTATTTATTTCTCATAACAGTCCTGTAAGATTAATATTATTCTCCCATTTTACAGATGAAGAAACTGAGGCTCAGAGAGATTAGGGCATTATCAAATTTAAGTAAATAAGAGAGCTGAGATTTAAGTCATTTTATAAGGCTAAGATCAGTATATTTTCTACTGTACCTTGGCTGAGTCTCAGAGCAGAACATTTTAATGATACAAGTAGAAGAAGAAAACCAACTAGGATGGGATAGGAGAGTATACCTAGTGTATAGTGAGAAAGGTAGCAAGGATGGCACAAGTGCATTGGCCTTCTGATGAGTGTGGCTGCATATGAGGGAATGGGGGAAGCAGGGCATCCATCAGAGGTTAGCCCAGGATCCACCCTTAGAGTCTCAAAAACATTTTTAATATTATGCAATTATTTGTATTTATATAAACAAAAATACTTAACTTTTTGAGAAAATTCATATGGACATTAAAAATTATATATATAATATATATGGCATTTGAGAAGCAGTTATGAAGTGGAATTTTTCAGGAGACATAATTTACATGAGATCTAAAGCACAGCCTGTATTCCAGCTCAGCCTTTAAATATTCTTACCCTTTTATATTTTTCCCTCTTTATCAAAGAATAGATAGTAGGTGACCTCCACAACCAAAGTTGATGATTTCTTCTTCATTTTTCAATTTCCTTTTTTAAGGCTATTAAAAAGTAGCAATTCATTTTCATTCTCTCCGTGAACTTACACAAGATCCTACACAGTAAGCTTACTAAAAGAGAAGGATATCAAGAAGAGTGAAAAATAATATATGTCTCTTTTGAACTTTCTTAGGATTCTTATGGTGCCACAGAGCTTGAACAGGATCCTAAATCTCTCTTTTTGCAGGGTGGGAGAGGAAGCAGTCAGGAAGCAGAAAAGAGACAGTGACTGAGATTCCCAACCCTTCCCCACCCCATGTAGGGAGCTTCAGAGCAATGTGTAGAATTGATGTAAGACACTCTATTCCTTTGTAAAAGCATCAAAAATATTAAAATACTCCTATTATCTGTGCTTAGCCTCCAGCTTCTTTTAATGATCTCCCCAGATCTCACAAGAACATAGACCAAATCGACTGTGTGAGTTCAAATGATAGCAACACAGTGACAATTAATGGTTCTTGTCAGGATCCCTAAATTATGGCATCTTACTGCTAGTCTTTTTTTAAAGATTTTGGGCAGCTTATTAAAGCATCTAGCCTTCGATCCGATGTAGCCTTGAAAAGGAAAGAAATAAACAACCAATCAAGTAGAAATTCTCTTTGGCTTAATACATAGTCTAGTAGTACACACACTGCATTTATGAGAAAAGAGCCCTCTTCATCTGACATGTGAACTTACATTCTTTTAATCTAAATTTGTTGTGCTCATCTTTTATCTTTGTTAAATTTAACCTGGATTCCACTCTGAAAAAAATTGTACATTTTTCAAATAGCTAAATAGATGAAAAATCTCGAGTTTGTGTGTAAGATTCTACTCCTTCTTTTTGTTAGATACCCTAATAAAGTTTATCGACTTGTTTTTAAATGAAAGAGAATAATGATCTCTATTACACAGAGAACTTATTAGTGTCCTATAGCACAATTGAGGGAGGATTCTTCCTCACAAGTTGAGGGACAAGGTGAAATTGAGAAAAGATATTTGTAAATACTCAAATAATCAAAAGAAGTCAAAGTAAATCTATGTGAATTTTTGAACTTGAAACCTACATTTCTCAAAATTGCAGGATTGAAAAAATTATTTATGTGTTGTCTTCTTCTTACTGCAACCAACCAACTAGCTTGATATTGTTAACCTTAGTGCCTTTTGGCATGTTAGTAAAGTAATTAAAAGTTTTTGTTCAAATCCTGACTGTTCCTGTAACTGTACCTAGCTATGTGAGTTTAGGTAAGTCACTTAAAATCACTGCACCTGTTTCTCACCTGCCCCAAAAATGTAATAGGAGCATCCCACCACAATGAGGTTTTTCACTTACTAAATGCTGAATGCATACAGGATATTTAACACTTGTGAATAGTAAGTGCTTTATTAATGTTAGTTATTAGAAACGTTGTTTTCTATATTTCCATCTCACCTCATATAACCCTGACCAAACCAAGGAGTCCAAAGACCAGATAGATCTCTGTTGCCCAGATTTGCTGTAAACTTAACAGTGTATCCTTGGGCTATTTACATAACCCTTATGATTCTGTCTCCTTAACCCACAGATGAAGCTTCTTGTCCTAATAGTCTTTGTGGGCATGTTGATGTTTTCCCTCATTACAAGACATCAGACACCAAAGAATATCAGGTAGTAGGTCAGGGTTGCCTATAATCCTGACCACAAAGTGACTTGTGTCTTTTAGATTGTAACCTCCCTCTGGCTGTCCAAGGCTGGTCCTTACCATGCTTCCCAGGTCTGACTCCCTAATCATCCATCCCGTGCCTCACAATCTGCCCCTTTTCTCCAACCTCAGCCTCCTCAGGGAAAAACATACTTGCTCTGGACCCAGGTTTCTATGCTTGTTTGTTTTCTAATTGAGGGATAAAGTAGAGGGAAAGGGAGGACGTTCAGGCACTGCGGCAGAGGAGTTCATTGAGGGAACAAGAAGAAGGCTATACCTGGGCAGGCAAAATGCATTATTCTGTATTTGGTGCAAGGCAAGTCAGACAGTGTGTACCCCTATACCTATCCTGAGATGACTAGAATTTAGAGACTAGCTATTCCTGTGGTTCAATTCCGGTACGGAAATGACAAGTCAGGAAATTCCCAGCATGCCAGGACTCACCGGAGGTGTTGCTATTCTTACTGTCACATATCTGAGACCACTATTAACCACTGAAATCTAGAATTGCTCATAATCTTTCTCTCTCTCTCTCTTTCTCTCTTTTTCTTTCTTTCTCTCTCTCTCTCTTCAGAATCCTGCTCTGTTTTATTTCTATATGAGGTTATATGGAAAAAAGAAAACAAAAATAGCTTATTACCTGGAATATAATTGAATCAGCATTTTGGATTTAAAAATCTGTGATAATTATAGCGAACTATTTTAAATAAATAAACTATGAGTCATTCTTGTTTTCTGACATGATTAAAATCTGGAAATCATTTCTTGGTCCTTAATTTACTATTTGTGTTTGTTTTGAAATAGCAATAAAGGCAAGACAGTTTACCATTTCCTGTATGTGTCTTTGCTACAGCTTAGTCTCAAAAAACAATTTAACCACAAATACACCTAAAGGTATGCTGTTAAATTAGTTAAAAATTTTAACACTTACTGAGATAGACTAAGACAACATACTGTTTAGAAAAGAAGAAAAAATGGAAAGGTGACAGTAGCTTTTCAATATTGTTGTGTGAAAAATCACAATCAATAGTTTCCAGTTTTATGTAAGGCAGAACAATGGAATATCATGGACTTATGTTATATCATAGTTCTACGTATTTTTAAAAAACATTATTTCAGCCCTTTGTTGCTAGGAGTTTTTGTGTACAGGCTGGATGACCACTTGACAGAGAAATTGTAAAAGACATTAAAATATTGAGGGCAGGTTAAATCTAACACTGAAAAAATAAATATGGGAGTCCCATTTTGTTAAATCCAGTGTTTGAGATACTTTTTGAATTGAGTTGGGGATACAAAAACACAGGAAATAGTGTAACTTGGTGTTATCTTGTGTATGGAGCCAGCCTAACTGGGGTTCAAACCTCATTGCTTTTATACAACATAAGCCGAGATATTTAAACTTCATCTCTGTCATGCAAAAAATAGGTGAAGTAATAATGCCCAAAATAAGGGAGTTATTGCAAAAATGGAATCAAACAAGATTCTATAAAATGCATCATGCTGGGCATAGAGTAAGAACTCAGTGAATGAGGGTTTTTGATTTCTGTGGACTGTCTACCTGAAGACTGCAAGAGAAATAGCAATAATATGAGAAGGTAGCAGCTGGGAAAATGCAGGCAACGGCAGAGAGGGAAGGAGGCAGATTGACCAAATGGGAATGTGAATGATGAAAATAGAGAAAAAAACATCAGAGTAAGAAAAGTGGGGAAAGCTTTCTTGGAAAGTTGTGTGTCATGGGAAAACAACTCAAGGTAAAAGTCCCTGTCCACAGAGTGGCCTGGGTGTCCGATTCCTGTGAGCTCATCTCTTGCTCCGCTCCCCTGCTCACTCTCCTCTGCTCTCTCTTCCTCCCTGGGGTACACAAATGTGTCCGGAATGCTTCCACCCTTGGGCCTTTGCATGGCTGCTTCTCTCCTTAGGTTCCAGCTAGAGGCAGGAGCATTCCTTACCTCTTAATTAAATCTTCATTCCAATGTCTAACGCCGTCTCAGTGAGACCTACACCGACCACAAAAGAAACACCACAACTCCCCTCCTCCCACCCCAATTCTTCTCATTGTTTTATATTTTTTTCATAGCAGTTTTTCATAATCAACTTTCCATATGCTTAAAATTAATTGAAGTATTTTTACATTGATTGTCTGCCTTACTAAAATGTAAACACGCTGAGGTCAGAGATTTTGTCTGACTTGTTCATTGACATTATCTCAGTGCCTAGAACAAGATCTGGCACATGGCTGGTGCCCAGTAATTTTTTTTTTTAATTCATGATGAAAACGGAAGGGAAAAAAAGGAGGAAGAAACTAATCCTAGACTGAGGAAAAATATTTTCTAATTTTCGATTTTAATTAGCATTCCCAGTGCTTTGACAGGAGCATAATGTTGCACACTAGAAAGGTCTCAACATCTAATTATATTTAAATTATAACTGTTAGCTTTGAGTTTTAATAACATCATTTGCCTTTGATTCTACTGTAACCAGCTCCAAATAGAATAGAAGTTGAAACACTATAAACAGAGAACCTCAACTATGTGTATTAAAAAGTGTTCAATATTGAGAACTCTAAAAATATGTTGGTTTCTAAAAATTAGCTAATTATGCAAAGTGTCTATTTACATGTTTGGCTATATACTAACAATATTCTTTAATTCATAAGGCTTGCCTCTTGATATCTAGTTGAAGTATCTGAAGCTCTGATATCTAGCAATTAAAATTATAGTGGAAGCAACTGGTATAGACAAAGCAGATTCTGTCACACTTGATCACCTCTTTCCATATCATGCTCAGTCACCCTTAATGAGGAAAGATGGAAAATGTCTACTGCTTCTTAAAGTGAGAATTTTCCCAAATTGGAGTTCTAAACTTAAGAAAGTAGTTCTTCATTGGGTAAACATAGTAATTGACTTTTATAGCCTTTTTGAAAATACATATGTATGTATCCTTTTTAAATCTAGAAAGAAATGCATTACATATGAATGAATGAATAAGCAATGAGTCTGCTGTGTTTCTTTCCATAGGCATCCAAAATAACAGTATGCAATCATGTCAGGAGCACCAAATAGTCAAGTACTATTTTCAGAACAAATGTTACAAAGTATTATTTTAATCTGGCAATGTCTCACTGCCTTTTAGCTGTGCAAAACTATACTCTGCCATCTCCTCCACATTCCATTATCCAGCATCCTAAATCCTGACCCAAGTCATTGAAATGTATGGATAATCAACATGAAGCAGAGCATTTTTAGAAGAGCATATGGAATCTCGAACAGTTTTCAGTGCATATTAACGGTGTTTACGTTATTATTTATTAGGGTGTGCATTAGAGTCAAATGTTATACTTGAGGTTATCACTACTTCAGAAGGATTTGGAAAGCAAGTTTAGAGGAAATTACAATATTAAATAAGAGATAGAAAATAAGATCTAGAAGGAAAATTTATTGAAACACACTATTTGTTGAAATAACTAAGTGAAAATCCTCTGGAATCCAGGGATCCTTGTCTTCTCAATCCTTGTCATATGGCCACTGCCATCAAAGAATAATTTTATCTCATTAATGGCAACTCAAGAAACCTGGCATGCAGTCACTGATAGACAGTGACAGCTTCTGAGGCTGTACACCAGGACAATGCCGTAGTGGAAGAACCACAACCATCACAGTTAACTTTTCCTGGCTGGAGGGAAAAAAAAATGAAGCTCTGTTAAATAATATTCCTTGCTATTTTATTCAGATATAATCCAAGTCAAGTTTTTCCTCTAAAATATAAACTGCAAACAATAATCCATGAAACAGAGGTGAAGCTCTATCCTTCAACTTCTGTGTTATAGTGTTTTATCTCTCTTATAGGAAACCCAGGTCCCGATTAGATCCAGCATTCTTCAATCTTAATGGAGTAATTTGTGACTCAAAGGAAGCCTAAAGTAAATGTTCTCAAGTGGATGTGATCTCACCCTCTAGGGCACCGTTTGTCTAACCCATGGTCCATGGGCTGCATATGGCCCAGGACAGCTTTGAAAGTGGCCCATCACAAATGCATAAACTTTCTTAAAACAAATTTGTAAACTTTCTTAAATTATGAGGTTATTTTTTGAGATTTTTTTTTAGCTCATCAGCTATTGTTAGTGTTAGTGTATTTTATGTGTGGCCCAAGACAATTCTTCTCCCAGTGTAGCCCAGGGAAGCCAAAAGGTTGGACACCTCTGCTAGCCTAGGGGATATTTGGCACTCTCTGTAGACATTTTTGGAGATGTTCTGGGTGGGGGCAGAGGTGTGCTTCTGACATCTAGTGGGTACAGGCCAGGGATGCTGCTAAACATCCTTACTGCAGAAGATAGCCTCCTACAACAAAGAATTATCCAGCCCAAAATGCCAACAGTACCGCAGTTAAGAAATCCCAGACTAAAGGTTCTAGCAATATTCAACAAGCAGTTCAGTCACTTAGGAAATAATTCCCACAGCTGCTCCTCTCTGTGCACCTTGTATTAGAGTAATCATGAGGGTAATGGAGCAGTAGATGAACTTACCTCTATGTTTGGAATCTCAGCGCTTTACATGCAGTGTTTAGTATAAGCAATGA
This sequence comes from Nomascus leucogenys, assembly GCF_006542625.1. Lineage (NCBI taxonomy): Eukaryota > Metazoa > Chordata > Mammalia > Primates > Hylobatidae > Nomascus > Nomascus leucogenys. The sequence goes on from NC_044391.1 coordinate 62,260,802, forward strand.
GGGGCAGTCAACTCGCCCTTCTCTAAACTAAATTTATTATTTTATTTTGAAAGATTTAGACTTCATAAAGCTTAAATATTTTACTGAGATTTCCAGGTTTTTTTTTCCAAAAGAGAACTCTTACCTTGTGAAGCTGTCATTTGATAAGACTAGGACATCAGTAAAACTTTAATGTTGACACCAATTAGCCATAACCTGAAAATTGGGTATTTCACAAGGGCCAAATTCAGCCATAGTTCTGGGCTCTGGTTTCTATTAATACTCAAATCAAATATAGTCATTAGAACTTGAGAATCAATAATAGATTCTAGCTTCTTATCATTGACTTCTTTGATAAGTAATTTTGCTGAGAATATATTTGAGTTTAAATTAACAACCATTTCCTATATCCTGTATAGTGATTAATTAACTAATCTGGGCATTAAAAGTCAAGACTTTTAATCTCAGCTTTACTGCTTGTTGTGTGACCTTGGTAAAAAAAAAATCAATTAAACCAATATTCGCCTCTTATTTAAGATGTGGATAATACTTAAAATCCCTGTGAGCAGTGAGATAAATATTGGTGTGATAATTAACGTATAAATTGCCAAATAGATTGCAGATATCAAGACTAACTCCCGTCATCTGTGATGAGTTCACATGTGCTTGAAACTTACCATGGATTGAAGTTTCCAGAGCTTGAGAGACTTTTCTCCAGGTATCCATTGGTAGCAAGTGGTGAAACTAGAATGACTATTTAAGTCTTCTGACAATGAATCCAAGGCTTTTTGTGTATAGTATTCTGCTCCTTCAAATCTATACCATCCAAAAATTTGCAAGCATGCTTTCTCAGCATGTCTAAATGTGCCATGATTATTTGCAGACAAACATTGAAAGAAAATTATTTGGAATGCCATGTCGATTACAAAGTATTTAGAAATAATTTGTGTATTTTGTTGACTTCCTACTCTCACATATTAATTACTCTTTATATATGTGCATATATTATATATTATAATATGTTTTATATTTATTATTGCATTTATTATATGTTATCTCCCCCACAGGAGCACCTCCTCATGAGTTCCTCAGTGTTCCAAGACTCTCTTGTCTTGAGGCTGGTTGCTCTTCAACATCCTTTGTTTTATTGATTTATTAATTTATTGGCTTAATGATTTTAGAGAGGGGATCTCACTTTGTCATCCAGGCTGGAACAAGGTCCTCTACTTTGAACTTCTACTATGCAATTCTCCCCACGCATTTCAAGAAATTCCCATTTTCTAACTATTGGTGCACTCTCACCCTTCAAAGTCTATCTTCTCAGCCCTAGGAGTACATAACTCAGATTCACATCTGAGTCATTAGAATAATCTTTTGTGGGTTCCAACAAGACAGAGCAGAGGAGGCTTCCGTACTCTAAGTAGCACAGAACATTTCAAGGTAAGCATGAGCACTGCCAGGGTCTCTGAGGGTTCCCTACAGTGTAGTAGCACATCTGCCACAGTGCTGAGTGTCCAGTGGGGTAGCTGTTAAATTACACACACATCCTGCATGCCCATTTTATCCCAATGTATGAGTCCTCAGAGAAAGTGGTCTAAACTGTCAATCGAGTCTAATTAGTAAGTGAAAAATTCTGTGAAAATTGGGACAAATAAGGTAACCATGAATCCTGGCCGGGCGCGGTGGCTCATGCCTGTAATTCCAGCACTTTGGGAGGCCGAGGTGGGTGGATCACGAGGTCAGGAGATTGAGACCATCCTGGCTAACACAGTGAAACCCTGTCTCTACTAAAAATACAAAAAATTATCCTGGTGTGGTGGCGCACGCCTGTAGACCCAGCTGCTTAGGAGGCTGAGGCAGGAGAATCGCTTGAACCTGTGAGGTGGAGGTTGCAGTGAGCCAAGATCGTGCCACTGCACTCCAGCCTGGGCCACAGAGTGAGACTCCATCTCAAAAACAAACAAACAAACAAATAAAAACAAAAACCATGAATACTGGCTTTCCCTGTCAGGGTGAATGTTTTTTGCCTGTGCCTTCATAGATAACTTTAGTGGATCACTGGGAGAGCCTGTGTCAAGAGTAGCCAACTAAGGCACAATTCTAAAAAAGGCAAGACTATCTTCTGTAGTTTTTAGGATCATTGTCTTTAATACTTTTGTTGTCATTGGAAATTACACATTATGTTATAAACTGATTAAGCATTGAATACATTATCATGTACTTAATAAGAGCTACTTCTGATCATATGTTATTACTGGTGGCCTTTGTGAAACCTGCAAATTTTTGCCTCTGTGTTTTATTCTATTCTGTATCTGGTTCCTAGACCTTTATTAACACCCAGTATAGACTGAATAAAAACATTTTCACTTGATATAATTTTAATAACCTAATTTATACTTGTTTCTTTCATACATATTCATATGAAGACCACATAACCCCCAGAAAAATGGAATTTATGCTATGAATTGATTAGCGTATCAAGCACTTGCATCAGATGCATACAAAATGCATGTTCTTCAATATGTACAGCTTCTAAATCCCACCTGTTACTTTAACAGTCTCAAAAAATAAAACAGCAATGGCAATATGATAGTTAATTTTTAAGTTTTACACATTAAAACATCTGTAAAAAGTAAGGAAAACTTATCATCTAAGATTAACTTATTATCTTATTTCTTTTATATGTAAAACCCTTGAATTTAAATCTTGCTTTCAAGAAGACAAGGAGAAGAAAGAACTATTAGATAATATGAAAAGCACGTGACTACCTCCCATTAGAGAGTTTCTTTCACAAAAATTAAGAAAAGGGTCAGAAGAGCAAAATTATGCTATTCTTATCATGGATAGCATACCTTAAGAGTAGAGAAGATTGGGAGGGGACGAGTGTTTACTATTCAAAGTAAAAGCCATCATGTTGCTGCAGAGCGTGTTTTAACTTTGCTTTGTGATTTGAGCATTTTACCAGGTTGTAAGAGTTGAAAAGCTCTGAGTCTCATTCAGTCATTTAAAAGGAAGTGAAGGGAAGGAACTGTTTAATGCCAAGTCTAACTGTCCTAGCGTTTGTATTAAGATGGAGCTACCCAAAGTTCTCTAAAGTATGAGATCTTAGCGGTGCAAGAAAAAAAATCAGACTTCATTTTGCATTCTACTAGTCTCTCCTTTTGGATTATTCTTTACACCTTTGAAACGTCCAAGTCACTCAGGGATAGCTATTTGTAAGCTGCCACTATGAGATGACATTTAAAATGAATGAAAAAGATATAGACAACATCCTCTCTAAATCAACGAAATCAACCTTGGCTTGAAAGCTGGTGTGGAAATGCTTATTTTCTGTCCCATTCTTCTGTGCATATGACATTCTGGAAATTATACATTCTGTTTTACAGAACTAAATATTTATTACCAGAGGAAAATAGATTATTAATTACAGCCAAAGGCTGCTTTGATTAAATATACAATTAATTAGCTATGCTAAGCTCATCTATCCCAGAGCTCCTAATATTTTCAGCCCGATGATTCTTCTAGTACTTTTAATTAAAATTGTTCTAAAAAGCCACAAGTTAGCTGCATGTGCACTTAAACTGAAGTTATCTCTGCAGTGTTTCACTGCTTTCCGTATGCCATGTAATTAATCTTTAGTGATTAAATGTACATAAAATCATCGGAGATGCAAAGTAATTTGTGCAGACATGGAACAATGGAGAGCTTTTACTGGGCCTTGGCAGGATTGTTTTATCTGCTGAAAATTATTTCAAAAGCATACAGATGTTAATTGTTTGAAGGAAGTAAATGTACAAAACTGTGCCCTTCTCCCCCACTCTTCCAAATGAAGCTAAATAAAATCAACAGTATTAGTATAGAAAAATGTTGTGGCAATTTAAATTTAAGGATGTGATGACTCTATTTGGTGGAGATGCATCCACTTTGTTGCCCTGTCGTGTTTGCTTGCTGAGGCAACCATAGTGTCATGTAAAACATGGTTTTCAGAAAGTGCCGCCCCAACTATTACTGCCTCGTTGTACACGCATGCTCTCAGATAGACCTGAAACCTTCAGTTGGTTACAACTCTCCACACACTCCAGCTGCTGTCTTGGGGAAATCCTGTTTGAATCACTCATAGTGATTGTGTCCATGAAGGTAAAAGCAGGTAAGAACCCAGGTGGTCTTTTTCACTTGGAACTTTGTCCTATCTTATCTCAGGGGGCTGCCGAATTTTTGTAAGGCAGCAACAGCTTTACCACAAAGGTGGCCTAGGCTGGAAAATTGGCAGGCACTAAGTCACCTCCTTTCTGAGCTTTTCCTGATTCACTTATATTAAAAAAATAATGGGGGGGATTCTCTTTACCGAAGTTTTAAGCTGTGTCAAGAATAGCGCTTATTCATGCATATGCATACATTATTATACATTTTTGGAACTGAGATAATCCTTGGAGAGCATTTTGTCTAACCTGTTCTTTTCATAGAAACATTTTTTTTTTCACTTTGCAGCTGGAGTTTTCTTGTCCTGGGAACATAAGTTAGTACAATTTTCCACATAGTTATGAATGGGGATCAGGCAGTTGATTCACCACTTAATTGTAATCTTATGAACTACTTATTGTATTTACTAAAAGGAAATAGGAGAATAAACTTCCAACCAATCATCTTGTTCAAGTTTTAGAGCTTCTATGCTAAATATTTTATTGATGTTTAAAAATAATTAATATGAATGTATAGAAAAATCCTGGGTATTTTTTCACATGGTGTCATCTTCAGCAAGTTGCTTAACTTATTTAGTTTTTTAATCTATAGGATGAATATAATAATTTCTGCACCTCTAGTGGCAGATAGTACAAAGCAGCATGTGTGACACAAATAGTAAGCACTCGACAAATTTTTGTTACTGTTGTGGTTATTATTATCTATTTTAAGGTGCACTTAGAGACGACCATGTCAATGAAATTACCGGGGCAAATTCCAACTATTCTACAGAAAATAGCATCAGTTGCTATTTTAAGTGCACTTACTTTATTTATTTTTTTTTTTTGCCTTAGGCAGCAATCTACGTTTCATTAGTATAGAACAAAATATTTCTTTTCTAAATCCATGAATTTGAGAAAGTTAAGGGCATGGTGTTGGGAAGGTTATGGGCACCAAGTTCAGGTGGTTTTACTTGCGGATGTAGAAGCTTGTGAATTTCCCTTAGGGCTGGGCCTTTCTACTGTGATTTCATGTCATCGACTGAACTCAACAAATGTCAAACTGCATTCAAATGGCAGAATTGATTGTTGAAAGTGATTTAAGCCTCCTCCTTCTCCTAGGAAACTGGTTGCTTGTTCAAATTTTGTCCTGTCCTTTCAAACTGATGTGAAATACCATTCATTGCATAGGCACTAAGTTAAAAATGCTGGTATTGAAAGGGACAGTTGTATGTCATACAAGTTCTACTTTCTTATGTTAATGTCCATGTTGCACAACTTCTATATATTCTCTTTGGTAACATACCTTTCTAAGTTTATATCCTACACAAAGGTATAATGATGCAGGTGGAGGACCTTAGAAAGCATAAGTGTGTATGTTTGTTTGTGCGTGTGTGTGTGTGTGCGAAAAAGAAAGAGAAACAGAGAGAGAGAGACTGAATGTGTTTATGGTGAAACAGTTACCCAATTGGCTAGGTGGGTAATAACTAGAAAAGTTGAGTTTCAGAATATTGGAAGAAGTGAATTTTGATATCTAAAATAACCTCTGAAAATGTAAGTCTTCAAGGGATGGGTAGCATCTACTTGGAATGCCTTTATATACTTAAAATTCAACCTCTACAGCTTGTATTTCTGCACAGTGTGGATTAATTGATGGGAATAGATACCGAGGCTAGGCTGTTATAGAAAATCTGCCGGTCTGAATCCATAGGTCCCAATGAAATCCATGTGAATGGCAGCATCAGGATACCATTTTATAGCTCTCTTCATCCTCCTCCTATTGGACTATCCACACTGTCCCTGTCTTGACCCAAGTACCCATCATTTTTCCCACTAATTTCCTAAATGGTTTCCCTGCCTCCATTCAGTTATGTCTCACCACAGCCTTCCAAGTTTTATACCCCTAAACCTAAATGAGGCCACACTACTTTTCAGATGAAAGGCATTTTTTAAAAATCCTTTACCATGACCCATGGAAGACATTAGGATCTACGTTAAAGCTGTCTTTCTCTACAACCTCTTCCCCAAGACTCAGTCACCCCAGACCTCTCATGGTCCCCAGAGGACTTACTCTTTCATGCTTCAACCCTGGGGTTCCTCTCCTTTCTCCCATCTGTGCAGTTTATAAAGTTCTTCATCTCATCAGACCCACCTCAAACGTCAAAGTCCTGGAGTCATATCCCAATAGCCAAGGCATAGTTAGCCGTCTGTGCTCTTGCAGAGCTGTTAATACCTTCCTTTCAGCTTTTATGATTTGGTTACAATTATAGATGTATATGTTGTTTTCCCAGATTGTGACAGCAGGTGTCTTTCCTTGCTCAGCCTGTTACACTCATTTACACTCAGCTTCCACAACTTTCAATTGGGGATAAAATACTTACCTCCCATGACTGTTCTTGGATGTGATTGAGATAATATAGGCCAAGGGCTTGGCTCAGCTCCTGGTACTCTGTGAGTGCTCACTCAGTGAGAACTACTATTAATGTCACTGTCACTGCCAGGAATGTAATGCATATCCCCAGAGAGTAGCCTCATCTCTGTCACTCAAGAGTTACCCAGGAAGGAAGGAGGGAGGGAAGGAAATGTTATGGATCACCATCGTAGCACTGTGCCGGCTGCCCTAGCTTTGTTTTTATTTGATCCTATCTGCAACTCTGAGTGGATGTTATTATCCCCTTTTCCACATGAAGAAGTAGAGGCTCAGAGAGTTTCAGTAACTTACTCAAAGTCACACAGCTAGTCCCCAAAACTGTGTTTAGGCCCAGTTCTGAGTGATTCCCACATTGATGCTCTTTTCTGCTACAACAATGAATGGCAGGGCATTGAGGGGTTTAAGAGCAGAGCAGCCCTGACCTTTGCTTGCCACTCAGAAATCATTTGTATAATACATTTAAGTCAAAGGAATAATGTGGACAACTGGGCTACAGAATGGAGCTGGGAAGTGAATGTAATGCAGTTTGCATTGTGAACACTGGTGATCTTAGTGACAAGTGCAATCATATTTGTTTAAACATGGTTCTTGATAAAGAAATATATGAAAGAGTATTTAACACATAATTATTTTCAAGTATGTGCCAAGCACATTTTTAGGCCCTGAAACTACAGCACTAAACACAATTGCCAGTTTCTTATGATTCAGTGCGTTTTGTACAGAAGCGTTTAAATAGTGAAGTGTTATGTTGCTCTCAGATAGGGTACAATGAACCTCTGGTGAAGATACTTTACCATCTTCTTTCTTGTTATGACAGACGCCCTGTTGTAAATAATTCACTGTCTCCTATTCCTTTATGTGGTACAATTTACTTCTTTTATTTAACAAATAGGTATTTTCTAGCTCGTGCTAGTATGGCTAAGCTGCAAGGTTGATTTCTACATCCTTTTATGCTCTCATCACAAAGATGAGACAAAAAAGATCTTGTCCAAGGGCTAAGAGCACATTTCCTCTTGTTCAATGGATATGAAAGATGAATAGCTCTGTCCAAATCCTCAGTTGTTGATGTTGTTTGCAGGATTTTTTTTTTAAGAAACCTGAGTTGTTTAATGATAATGACATTTTTTTCCCAATGAAATAATTTGAGTTTATTTCAAGTGTTTACTGTATATATGCCTTATGCCTTTATATCCTTAGACCTGTTACAGAAAATTTTGTCTACATCTGAATTCCTTGTTATGTTTTAAATACTTGGATCTGATATGTCAGAACTCAGTGAATAGGTTTGTTAATAATCACCTACATCAGTTTAGTATTATGTTAGGAAGTAAAAGGTCAGTAAGTAGTTGTTATCCAACCATTTCATCAGTGGGATCTTCTCCAAAGATTTGAGTCATTTTTCACTGTGTATAGAGTCACTCGAGATATAAAAAGTCTTTTTGTGGTAATGAAAGAACTCCCACAATTAGCCAGGAGGCAGCCATCTATCTTTTTAAATAACTCAGCTTGGAGAGCAGGATGTCAGGTGATATTCAGCAGATGAATTGTTATGACAAAGATAAAGTTGGTGACACAGATCTGTGTTTTTTGCTTGTAGGGATATGTGTGTGTGTGTGTGCATGTGCACACAGAGAAAAAAAGACATTCATAGCAGAGTAGGAATTTGTTTTTCTAGAGATATGCAACAGAAACAAACTCTACAGGAAGCTGTTCATCTATCAATTCCTTATAATTATTTGTGAACTCTAAATGATTACAGCATGAATCTATTTTTAACTAATAATAAATATAACAATATGTTGAAACATTTTATTTTTTTCAGTTTCAGACATCAAAAAATTATAAGAATAAAAATAATAATTTTAAGTTCCAAGAATAGTGTAAAAATTCTCAAATATCGTCCACCTAGGCTCCCCAAATTTTAACATTAATTAACACTTTACATTTGCTTTAGATTCTCAATCTCTTTCTCTCTCTCTCTCTCTCTCTCTCTGTCTCTTTCTCTCTCTCTCTTATCAAGTCATAAATGTTAACATCACCAATAACAGACAAATAAACATTACATGCCTCCTGATAAGATAGGCTGAAAAGGACACACCACCACTTCTGGACATTCCTGCTCAAAATACATAAATATATAACCTGAGTCTAATCAAGACAAACATTAGACAAACCCAAATGGAGGGATTGTCATAGTTTGCTTTCTGCTGCTATAACAGAATACCACAGGCTGGGCAATTTATAATTTTTAAAAATGTCTTTCTCACAGTTCTCGAGGGTGTTAAGTTCAATATCAAGGTGCCAGCATCTGGCAAAGGCCTTCTTTCTGTGTCATAACATGGTGGAAGGCACCACATGGCAAGAGAGAATGCCAGAGAGGAAAAGGGATGGGAAGGAGAGCAAACACATTGTTTTATCAGGAACCCACTCATGTGATAATAGCATTAATCCATCCATGAGTGCAGAGCTCTTATAAACTAATCACCTCTTAACGTTTTCATGTCTCAACACTGTTGCATTGGGGATTAAGTTTCTAACATGTGAACTTTGAGGGACACATTCAAATCATAGCAGGGATATTGTACAAAATAACTGTACACATCAAACAACTATATAAATACTTTAAACTTATTCTATGATCTCAATAAAAGTTATATTTTAAATCTCCCTTAAAAATGTGTAAATTTGCTAAATCTGACAAACTCATAATCGCATTTTAGATGCAACTACTTTTGATAGTAAAGTTAATTTGCAAAGATAATGAATTTTAGCTCTTGCCACATTTTTGTTAAAATCAGAAGAGTTTCATGCTTAATTATATCAGTCAGGGTCCCAGAAGAAAACCAATAGCATAATCAAAGCATTAAATTGAAGAAAGTTTAATGATGGAACAACTTACAAATGCATGAGCAGAGTTAAGATAAAGAACCTAGGGAATAGCAAGAGAGAGAGACGTTCTTACTACCTATAGACCTGGAGAGGGAAAGTGAGTCAGGATTGTGAGCAGAGCCAAGCAAGAGCTAGAGTCTTGGGGACTGGCTAAAGACCTGTAATACTCTCTAACCATTGACTTAACCAAACAAAAAAACAGTAGAGATCCTGGGTGAGGCAGGGTTGCCAAGACACAGAGCTGGGTACAAACAGCAGATTGTGGATCTGAAAGACAAACCAAAGACAACCAACTCATGTGCCAAAAAGCAGAGACTTCCATTTCTTTCATTAAGGTGAGGGGAAATAAACTTATTTATAAAGAGGTTAATAAAACTATGTTGTGTGCATTTTAGTTTGTTTTCCTCAGTAAGAACCAGAACATATCATAACACATTTCTTAATTATAGGAAAAATTCATATAAATATACACTCTTCAAAGGTGTTAAATGCTTTGATGGGAAAGCTTAAAAGAGAAGTGTGACAGTGGGAACAAGGAAAGGAAGAGAAAATACAAAACAAGGAAAAGATAATGAAAGGAAAAAGCAATTGTGACAGATACATCCTCAAGATTACCTATAACCAAAATTATTCATTGGTTCAGGAACAGTTTGGATAAGCTCACAAATAATGGATCCATAACCTCTTCATATGAAAAATTAAAAATGAGTCTTGCTTGCATTTGAGAATGTCTTACCATCAAAGTGCTCTGTAGAAGGGATCAGAAACAACATACTGGACTATTGTCGTGACCTCAGTGTCACAATCTATTAACTAAATGTAATAATAGGCTTTTAAAATAGCTCATTGGGGTGCTGGGAGTCCTCAATTCAACACTGTTACATATGTAAGCATTTTTCAATGCGTTCAATTATCTTAGGTTGCAAATGGGTGTTGTGTTAAATCAGATTGGTAGAGGCAAATCCCAAAATGTCACAAGTTATAGGTTAGGCAACAGTCTTTATTAAGGAAACACACAAGTCAGGAATCAGCAAGACACAGTCAAGCACGGGACCAGAAAGTGTGGGCATGCGGTGGATCTGTATTTCAAACAGAAACGCAGAAATCACCCGTCTTCTGTATCGCACAGGCTGGGAGCTGGAGACCGGAGCTGTTTCTATTCGGCCATCTTGGCTCCACCCCCGCGTTGGATCTGTATTTCAACAGAGGGATCCCACCCTATTGTTGTTCTCTCTTCTAGGGAACATTGTCAGTAAGGGAACAGACTACTGGAGGTTCAGGCTGCCTGGGTTAGGGATCACTTATTTTCATTTGTCTGAGAAAGCCAGCTGCCTGGCAAAGTCCCTGGGGATTTTGGAGCTAAGGGAAGCTGCAACACCCCATACCCAGGGAAATGAAGCTCCCAGTCTCTCACTGTCCAGATAGACAAGCAGAAGAAGCCCCAGGATCACTTTAGGATAAGTCTGCTCATTGTGTCACATGGAATAATCACCATATTCTCTTCCAAAAATCCAATTATAGGACTGTCCAAAGCAGAACACTGGACTAAATGGACTTCGGGGTTGATACGATCTAACATTTCCTATGTACTTAGGTTCTGAAATTATACGAAGAACACAAACCTACATATCGCTGTTTGTTTCGTTCGTTGATAACCTTTTTTTAAAGGTCGAAGTTAATGTTAGTCAGGTTTCCTTCATACAATTTTGCAGATTCCTATTATGTGACTTCTTTTTATTATAAATGTTTTACACTTTGCTATATTCCATTAATATAACAATGTTCAAATAGAGTCAATCATACCAAAGTTTTGGAAAAAAAAAAACAGTGAGCTGAAATTTCTTAAAATCAATTTGAAGATTGTATATGACAAGTGTTTTGGTGAATATAGGGTTCAGATTATCTGAAATTCCTTCTCTACCAAACATTTTAGCAGCAATTTAAATATTGTTTCTTCCTTCTGTAAAATGTTACTAGATTGTGCTTTGGCAACACCTCCCTAACTATCGAATAGAGAATTTACTCTGCTTCACTTAGGGACTTCAGTCAAAATTAATTCCACAGTCACTAGTGAGGGTGGGAGATCTTGTAGACTAACTAGGTACACGATCGTGTCCAACCAGAATCATAATACGCAAGTATTTTATACTTATCCTCAATTTCAAATTCGGTTATATCAATTGTCCATAATCCTTGGAATTCTATGCTTCTTTTATGGCGCATTCTTAAATTTATTCTCCCTTGAAAGCCACAGATGCTTAGAAGCCCTTATTTCTCATAAGAGGCCTGGAGGTTTGGAAACCCTCATCATTCTCAAACAGCTGACTCTAGAAATGTTTTCTCACCAGAGCGACTGAGTTATTCATGCACTTGTTAGCACTTCAAAAGAAAATCCAAAAAGGCTGTTTGTTTTCTGATATCCAAGAAAATTTTGCATGTGGTTGGATTTGGAGGAATAATCAAAGGGAAACAGCTCAAATCCAAGCTGAGGCCACTAGGCACTCTCGGGAAGTTATTGAAGAGTGGCCCAGATTTTGCAGTATATCCAAAAGGGTAGATTATTCATTAAACAGAAGCTTCATCAAACATTACTATGATATGGTTTACATATGAAAAGCCCTCTTCTTTACTTAACATTCACAAGTTGCTTATGGATTAATTAGCCCATCTGCCACAAGAAATGTATTCGCACATCTTTTACATTGATCACTGAAAAGTGATTGCGTTTTCTTTATCCACTTAAGATTATGCTATCAATATAATGGGAAATAATAACTTTTTAGAAACAGGATAATTATTTTTGTATCTAAAAATTTACATGTGTTTATTACAAGCCATCACTTGAATATATAATCTTTAAGGATATTTGTCTGTGCTGATCTGAATTGATAAGTGCAGGGATGAGGCGAAGACCTTCTCAGAAAATGGTTTCCTATGATCAATTTTTCTTGTAGTTTCCTATCATCTGTTTACCTGTTAATTCATTTGAATATATATCTTATAACTGCTTCGAGTTTCATATGATTAAGAATGATTGAGACTACTCTCTCCACTTTTTTTCTAATCCTACATTTAGTTTGTCTCGGGACAACCACATGTCACTGTTTATCCTAGAATTTCTCTCATTGGCATCATCCTTTCCTCTTTTTTTGCTGTTGCCAATTCTGATAACCTCTTCTTGCATAATGTGTCTGCTTTTTCACTTGACGTCAAGTCCGGTGGCTTAATCATCATTTCAGAATCCAATCTTCCCACCCTGGGACTACTAGCCTCTTATCAAATATCAATCGCAGGAATCTTTTCAGTTGTACGCTAGTTGCCCGGTTACAATGGAACCAAATCAGTCTGGGCCACAGCTATCAAAATGCCAGAAGTTATGGCAATAGAGGAAATTATTGCATATACTACTCCCGTTTGTTATGACACCCTATCCTCTCAATCATTCGATTTAACAACCCTTTTGGAAAAAGGCTCTTTTCCTATGGTATGCTTAAATCAAATTGCTCTTTCTTAAAATCCTTCTGCATGCAAACTCAAACCCCATAACACATGGGTATTTTTTTCAGTAAGCAAGTTACCTTGCACCCTCTTCCCTCGGTTTTGCTCCTAACCATATTCATATTTTCTCCTGAAAATCAACTCATCTGTATTCCTCTAGCAAAAGATCTTCCCACCTTTTACTGGACACCAAGAAATATTGGGTATCTACCCTTAACTGCCTATTTTAAATGGGACTCCTTTAATGGATGGTTTCTTCATCTTTAGTCTCATCTCACAAAACAATGAAAAACTATATGTCATCCGTACAAGACTAAATTTAAGATTGAGACAAAGGAGTAAGAGAGAAGAGGAGAAAAGGGAAGGCGGGATGGAGAGAGAGAATATAGTGGTAAAGAAATAGAATAATAAGTAAGGATATGGCAATATGAAACACCAAATATCTGTTATTGGTTTAAAAACTAATCACTTGAAAAAAAAAGGAAGTTTTGCTATTGTTAACAAACTTCTCCTAGAGGATTAACTGTAGATATTCTTCCCATGTAATTCTTCTCTCTAGCTGCAACTGATGATAACTGAGCAGAGCAATTGCCAGAAAATCCCAATTAAGCTATTCTTTTCTTGTGAAAGGCATAATATATAAAATGGTGACCTTTTGATGGGCTAACGGTATGTTGATGAACTTCAAGTGAAGTGAAAAAAATGTGTTTAGTATCATCAATGCTTGCATTTTCTAAGGGATCATGTGTAGCAGTAGAGCATTTAAAGGTCATAGACTTCTTTACTTTGAGAGATATTAAATAGCTTATGAAAATAGAGGTCAGCTGCATGATAACTGGAAGAAAAGAGCATTCCCCAATAGGGAAGTAAGATCTTGAGATTACATTGACTGTCCTTTTTTTAAGATTGTATTTGATTGTTCTTAGAGAAAATAATGAAATTTGCATATAAATTTCATGATAAATAAATGAATATATAGGTCATATAATAAATAGCCATTGATCTTGACATATGAACACTAATATTGTTTGCATATACTAAGCACTACAATAATGATTTCACAGCCTAAAATACTTTTCAATAATTTTTATATTTCCTCAAAAAAAGTATCCTCTTCTGGATTTTGCGAAAACAATCCTACTTAGCTTATAGTAACACAGATAAATAATCATTATCAGTAGGAATCTCACTTTTTAAAAATCTTTGTTGCTTCAAAGATCACTAAAGCAAACAAACATTCTGAACACCAGGACTAGATTAATATGTAAGGCTGAGGAAAAATGAGCCTTGTCTTGTCTTGGGGACAAAATAGATGAATGGCATTTATCTGTCTACTACCTATTGACACACTTTGTGCATTAGTAGAATTTAATGTATGACTGGAAGAAACCCTGGTCACGAATTTTTCGCTTTACGTTCAGATATTGCATAAAGTTGTCTCAAAAAAGTGGTCTTATTTCACTCTACCACTATCAGGGATTCCTCTTGATGCAAGGCTTATAGGAAAAGATAACATGTTGACCCAGTTCCAGTAGATATATTAAATAGTTGATAAGGCCAGGAGTGGTGGCTCATGCCTGCAATCCCAGCACTTTGGGAGGCTGAGGAGGGTAGATCATGAGGTCAGGAGTTAGAGACCATCCTGGCCAACATAGTGGAACGCTGTCTCTACTGAATATACAAAAATTAGCCTGGCATGGTGGCATGCGCCTGTAATCCCAGCTAGTTGGGAGGCTGAGGCAGGAGAATCATTGAACCTGGGAGGCGGAGGTTATGGTGAGCTGAGATCAAGCCACAGTACTCCAGCCTGGGCAACAGAGTGAGACTCCATCTCAAAAAATAAAAAATAAAAATAAATAAATAAATAGTTGATAACAGACTGTGTGACTGAGATTTCTTTTCAGAGAGGGAAGGGTGTGGGATCCTGCAGGAACAGATCTTCACTAAACTGAGGGTACATCGTGAAGCAGGAAGGCTGAGGAAAAAAGAGCAATTTTTACCTACTGCATCAATTCTCACAGAGCAGTCTTACCTACCACTTGATTATCTTCCACAATCTGGAATGTATAAATACTGACCACAATATGAAACATAGGGGATGATATTATTCAATGAAAGGGGCTAGATTTTATGTTGTGCTTTTTCATTCTGGGATTTCTTATATCATCTGCTGTCTACATATCCTCAGGGGAGACAGTAGTGGCCCCGGCCTGAGCACCTGTCATACAGCAGAAGCTAAAGGAATGAGTGTAATCATGTCCATAGGTGTCTCATGTCTACATACCCTCATGCGCCCCAAGTCAGATATTCCAAGGTGTATCAGTGAAAACTCAGGGATAATTTTTCAAGTTTAGTTCATGGAAAAAAGAATCACACAGAGAATGCATAGATTAGTGAATGCGTTCACACTGGTAAACACCCAGTCAAATCTCCACCTTGGGTTTCTTACTAGTGATTCAAGAGCAAGAACTGAATTGGGACATATTTTGCTGGTGAAGAAGCTTAATTGCTCATTTTTTGAAGGCACATTAACTCTTTTAGGGCCCATTGAGTAAATTAGCTCCTCCAGGTCATTAAGCCTGACTGTACATGACGTGATGATTTCTACCTGGCATTGTATCGTTTACCCCAAAACGCCCCACACTTGCTCTGAGCACACACATATTCCTTGTCTACTCAGGGAGAGAGAATGTGCTCATTTGAATGTCAGCAGTTTCTCTACAGCTGCAACTCAGTGACTTCTTTTGCTTCTTTTTTAGGCACCCAGGGATCTCTAAGGGTTTGCTGGTGCGTAACAGTTAATCAGTGCCTCACCAACAGGCGGGTGGCTTAGTTAGCTGTCTAGAAATGGTATAATTTCAGGGATATTGGGCACAGTATTGTGCCACCAGATAGCTCTTCATATCTGCAAAAACCAGCATTATTGATTCATCTGGGGCAAGAGTCATAAAGCTGTTTCAGGATTCTAGAGTCCTTTATTAAAACACAACTTCCGCTAAAAGGCTGTGTTATCAGGACTCATTTTAGGGGAATAAATTGACAACTATTTGAAAGCGTTCTGTTTTGCTTCCCACAAGGTTGTTAGGGAAAGTGTGTAGGTGTTTTGGGAGCCACAGAGGTTGGGAAACATTTCTGGCCCTTGGGTAGCTGGCATAGGAGAGTCCCACAAAAAGAATAATTTTTCTCTCCCAAATGCCAATGGTTTCTGCCCCTGTTGAGAAGCAATGACTGAGGACAAAAGGAGACTTCACCTCTTTCTCTGTAATGTCCGGGGCTACCTTGGAGAGTCATGAATTGGTATAAATTAAAACAAGTGAGTATCCACAGGGACATAACATACCCATTCAGAGGAATTTTAGAGCATTGCTTCTTTCCGTGAATATAAATATAAAGCCGGAATCTTGTGAGTATGCCAATTCTGATTCAGTAGGTCCAGGGTAGTGCCAGGAATTCTGTATTTCTAATCATATTTCATGTGATGCTGATGCTGCTGGTTCACAGACCACACTTCAAACAGTGAGGATTTAGGATAAAATGCACATGGGCAATAACATGGTCTTGGATTAAAACATTATGAATATGGAGGAAATTTGACAATATCTTAAAAAATTAGATTTTAGGCAAGTAAGACCTTGATTAAATATTGAAAATCTCACCGAGAGATTGATAGATCATGAAAAAGTAGGATATACTTAACATTTCTATCTATCTGAAGACTTTGGTGACCCTTTTCTGAAGCAGATGTGTTACTTAAATTTTTAAATCTTTACTAATAGTTCTGCTGTTTTACTAGTTAACCAACTCCAGATACTTTATAAAGATACAGAAGTAATTGTTGTAATCTCAGGTACTTCATCATGTTGGTAAAGACTTCACTAAATATTAATATCTGATTAAATATTCCATTACAAAATTCATATCAGGGCTGGTTGAAACCTTTCTTTTATTAATCTATCACGACAGCCTCTCTGATCTTTCCTCTGAGGTGAACAATGTCCTTATATGTCTGTAGGTCAATGGGAAGGATCTTTCAAAGGCCACCCATGAAGAGGCAGTGGAAGCTTTTCGCAATGCCAAGGAGCCCATTGTGGTGCAGGTGTTAAGGCGAACACCTCTTAGTAGACCAGCCTATGGGATGGCTCCAGAAGTGCAGCTCATGAATGTCAGCACTCAGACGGACATCACCTTCGAACACATCATGGCTCTGGCCAAGCTTCGGCCACCTACCCCTCCAGTGCCAGACATCTGTCCATTCCTGCTCTCAGACAGGTATTTTTCTGTCATTTCTTCCAAAGCCCTGTTTGTTTCCATTTGTCATGTAAAGCAGATGTTGGAAAGAAGCAGTTCCACTAGCAGGTTGACAGTTATGGAGACAGGCTTCCCAGCTCTGTTTGGAAAATGTCTCGCCTGTTTTGATATGTGCAATTAGTTCTCAGTGTTCCCTGCTAGCTACTCTCCCTGACCCACATGGTTGCTCCACCTGGGTAATCATACTTGCTAACTGCTATGAAAAATTCTGGCTCTGATTATTTCATCTTCATATTACTAGCTGTCAAAAGTCTCATGCTACTCATGAACACTGGTCAGAGAAATCACTTTTCTCACCAAAGCTGCCAAAAACCTTATTAAGACTCATGTGGAAGTGGCATCTTGGCACCACATTCTCCTCTGTGGGCCACCTCTCTCTCTTCCTTGCATTTCTCTTCTTTAAAGAGAAGCTAGGAAATTGATTTAATTAAAGTGCAATTCTCTGAAGAAAGCAATTACCCAATATATTGAAATATAAACAAAGGATCTTGGCTGTCAGAGAGTAAGTATAGTGCTATCAAATAAAGATCTATTCAAGGAATACTTCCTCCTGATTTTTGCCTAATTTAAAGGAAGTCAGAGAGATTTTATTCAAATAATCCTACTTGAACAGTTTTAGAAGTATGCTTGCCCAATTCATTGTGTTCTGTGAGCTTTCTAGCAAATATTCAAACATTGAGAGTTTGTAAGAGCAATAGTCTCCTTAGCCTGCATTTTCATCACCTACTCCAGTCTGCTCTCTGCTTTGTAAAACATAGATCTGAGTCATGCCACTTTCCTGCCCTTTGATGGCTGGCTCCCATAAGCCTGTTTCAGTGGGTCACAGATGTACAATAGAATCACCTGGGAACTTTTAGAGGCTGTGTAAGTACTTGAATCACCCCTTAGGCCAATTAAATGAGAATACTTAGAGTAAGGCTTAGGCGTCGGAAATTTTCAAAAGTCTCCCTAGGCAATCCGAATGTGCAGCCAAGTTTTGAAAACACTCCTTGAGACTTCAAGTTCCAGGAAGGCAGGGGATCTGTTTGTCTTGGGTATCTCTTTATTCATTCATCCATTACATTTTAAATAGCCCTTTGTATCAGACACAAATTGGATGTGTCAGGCATTGGAACTAGATGCTGGGCATAAAACTACCAACAAAAATAAAGTCACTGCCTTCCAGAGTTTATATTCTACAGGGGGAGTTGAACAAAAAGCAAGGAAACAAATATATAATATTGATTAATACAGCCTAAAACATAGTAGCCATCCAATAAATACTTCCTTGAATGAATAATAATAGCTAGCTTGTATTAGCTAACTTAACATGCTTTCAGTATTATTCCAAATGTTTTGCATTTATTGACTCATTTAGTTCTCACAATAATCTTAGGAGGGAGTATATTATATTATCAACATTCTATGTCTAAGATGAGGAAACAGATATTAAGTGACATGGCCAAGATCACATAGCAAAAAAGTGACAGGGCCAGGCTTCTAGGCCTAAGAGGTCTGACCCCAATGCCTACCCGCTTAGCCAGTGCTTCTTGCTGCTCTTCCTAGGTCCTGCAGACCTTAGCTTAGAGACAACCTCCTCTAGAAAACTTCCTAGGGCTGCAGTGGGTCCACCCCTACCATGTGCTCCCAAGGCTCCTGTATTTTTCCCTTAATTATTGCACTGTATTAAAATTCCCACTTTGCTGCTTTCCCCAATTAATAGGGCAGAATTGGATTTTGTACACCAACATATTTCCAGCACTTGGCCTGGCATCTGGTAGCCACTGAATAAATGTTGAATGAATAAAGTGTTCCTCACAGCAGGGCTCCCTTCTTACTATCTGAAAGACATGGCAAACACATCAGATGTCCAAAGCAGCAGGCTTCGATGTTCCAACAGCCCAAAAGGGCCATGCAGACCCAGTCCAGCTATAAGCAAGGAGATTTATCTGGTAGACACAAGGCAAGGTGCTGCCTGTATTACTTTTACCATTTTGGCCTACACTAGTTAGACCTGTGTGGAGCTGAGAGCCATAGATAGCAGTGAGGAGAGGCTGGTAGAATATTTAGGCTGACCATAGTATGAGGGCATGACGATGGGTCTCTTGCCTTTCAGCAAGGGAGAAGGGAACTAATTGATACTGCTATCTCTAATTTTTCAAAAAGGTCCACACTGGCAGGAGTTAGAAGTCTCATCTGCAACCAACTTGTCAATTGTATTTAGGCTTTTTCCGTGTCTTTTAGAAATAGAAAAGGTCTTATGCTCTTTGCTGTTAAACTATGCTTAGTCTTCATATAGTATGATGTGTAGTCTTTATACCAGAACATACTAAATTGAATAATGTGTTTACAAACTATTTAAAAATTTCCTAAAAGTTGAAATACATAAAAGCCATATCCTCTCATATCCTTAATGTAATCTGCTCTCTCTGTCACTGAGAATTTTCTAAAGGTATTTTGAAACCTTGCGGCTTATAGGAGTTTCCACTGATTGATCGCCATGAATGTTCTTTAATATTTGTGTATATGTCCTTGATCAAAGAGGGGAAATTGTGCATTATGAGGGAGAGTGAGAAAGGGGGATCTTAAGAAAGAGAGGAGGGGACAATGTAAGCACATTTTAGAGTCTGAAAAAATATGTGCTTTTGAAAATGGTTTTCAAAAAATAGTTTGCAGCTGTGGATTATGAAATTGATAGTGCTTTATGACAAAATGCCCCTCTTTGAATAGACTGCAATCTCAAATGCCACACACCCACATGTGGAGCTTGTCATATTCAGTGGAATGGAAGCAGGCCAGAAAGTATCAATAAAGCACCATGGACTGTCAGAGATTTCACATCAGTCTTTCCACAGAATACAACTCTGACCACAGGCCCTTATTCCTAGCATTCTCTCAGAAATTGCAAATTGGTGGACTTCACGTAGAGGGAGAAAGAAAAGCGATTGCTTTTCCTGAGCTGTAGTTTGTTTAAAGACTAGATCACTACAGGTCTCATTCCAAAGCAGAGCAAACTCAAGTGAAATTCTAAAATCAGTTTTAATCTTGAAAACAACCCTTTTAATCTATTCCTATCATATTGCTACATTCCCCATAGCTGCCATTCTCTGCATCCAATGGAGCATGAATTTTATGAGGGCAACGAGTATATTTCCAGTTTGCCTGCTGATGCAGACAGAACAGAAGACTTTGAATATGAGGTAAGATCATTTTCACACCACTTCACATTTCTCCATGAAGTTATGGTTGAGGGGTTTTGTATAACAAAGAAATTAATTTATTACAGTGAGAAATGTCTTGTCTATTACATATCTAATGTAAGATCTTTCAAATGCTATTCGTTTTAGCTATGTGGCTCTAGTGTTTTAAGAATATTGGAAAATATTTTTATAGTATAAGCTTAAATATAATTTGCTCTCATTTTGTTACTTTTGAATAAATAATATTGCAACAGCTACATTTTTAAAATCTGTTCTATAATATATGTGGATTTCCAAGTAGAGTTTGAAAAATATATTTAAAACAAAGATTGTGTTTACTATTTTCATTTGTTGTATAATATTCTAATTTTCATTGATAAACTAAATTTTATTATATTGTATTCTTTGGAAATGCAATATTCTCTTTGTGCCTCTGGTATGTACTCTAAAGAGCCCTTTCACAGACGTCCTAGAAATAGAGATGGCCTCATGCCCTTTGTTGTTAAACTATATTTATTCTTCACACGGTTTGATGTTAGAATATCTGTACTGTGATATATAACAATTCAAAAAGTCCATCCATTAATTGTTTAAAAGCTCTCACAAAAGTTAAAGAATGTATCCTAATATTTCCTCTGCTTCTGCAGCCTGAATATCTTTGAAAGGTTTCAGACTACTCTGACATTTAAAAATAAAATAGATTGAGGAAGTAAAGAAGCTTTGGTAAACAGGCAGAAAACCCATGATCACCTGCCCTTTTAATGCTTCAGGTGATGTCATACAAGTTCAGCCAAGTGTTCTCTTCCACTTTACAACCAGGAAATCCTGAAATCTCTTCCCTTAGGAGGATCTGAAATCAAATAAGGAAGTTCATCTAAAGCAAATGGATGTTTGTTTGAAATCTTCTCCCCACAAAAGTCATTCCTGGGGATTACAGAAATCATTATTTCTTTGCAGCCAACATTTAGAAGGATGTGAAATGAGAACTGGTAACTGAGTAGATGGTTTTGTCATTCTTGTGTTGTTCATGTTAAATTTTTATCTCCTCTTTATTAAGTTGATTGAAAAGTTTTATTTTCTAAATCTACTCAAGCACTGACACGCATTACAATATCCATTGCTTTGTCTATTCATGTAAAATAAATTATAAAATTGAATGACTTATCCAAATAATTCAAGATTCTTATGTTTTCCTTTTAGCTAAGGAATACTTTGGGTTTGGGGACTGGAATTATGTAGAGCACTACAACTTTTTATTTGGATGCCTTAAAGCTTTATTAAAATAAGTCAGTGTGCTGGGGGAGGGTATAGGGGAAGATTGTTTAGGCTAAGCAAGTTAACAGTAAAAGCCCTTTAAATGAATCAGCATGTCATTGAAATATTACAATACAGACAGATTTCCTTACATTTCTATGGAGCTTACTGTAACTGAACCGCATCCTCTTTTTTGACCAATATTAATCCCCAGCAGGAGCCAGCATCAGGATGATGTCAGTGGTGAATTCTCAGACAAGTTCTCTGTAGCCTGTAATCTCAACTAATCACAGCATCATAGTCATTAATCTGCTGTCAGCTGTGATTCCGTTGCCCAAGGCTCCTTTCTGAGTGATTGAAATAAAGAATGTTCCTGTGAAATTCAAATAAGGAAGGAGTTGCTATGACAGTTTTCAATCATTAGAAAGGATGCATTTGAGAACAACACGCATGGTTAAAAGTGGGAGTGGAGGCGTGGGAGAATACCTCCAGAGAAGTTTACCAGATTCAAGAGAGAATAATGGTTCTGCCCAGTACTCCTCATCTGTTACCGTTATGTGACACACACATAGAGTGGCACACGCCATCCCTTGTGGCTGCATCAAACTGCAAAATCTAGTCAGTCCACTGCCATCACTGGAGCCTATGGTGGACACCATTAGGCTCATTCAGTGAAGAGATTTAGAAATGCTAATTCTATCTATGTGTTGCACTTTTACTGTTGCACCTAGCAGCAGACTGATCTGACATTTCTATGACCAGCTGAGATGACTCTAGCTCCTCTAGGAACTTCATTATAACCCTATAGCTCTAGGAACAAGATGGATGAGCACCTTAAGGAAGTACCAGTTTTGTGCCACTGAGAGAATATTACAGTAAAGTGAGGTTTAATGGCCAAGAAGGCTTCAGCTCAGAAAGAGATATGCATTCCTCTTCAACCTAAACATGAGCACAACCAGGCAATCAAGGAAGCAGAAGGAAGACTCCTTTTTCATCTGCTTTCATTCATTTGTACTATAAACATTTAATGAAGACTTAAAATGTACCAAGCAGTTATCTAAGCATGGGAATAGGAAGCTCCTGCCCCAGTGGAAGGAGCTTCTAGGAGAGGGATGTCAACAATAAACAAACAAGTAAAGACATATTCTTTTCAATGGTGAGAAGTACTGATGGAAAATAATAAGAGTGGTATTGGACAGGATGTTGCTGTCTTATACAGAGTGGTCATGGAAGACTTCTCTCATAAGAGAACTAAAGAATATAAGAGATCTAGCCATGTGAAAGGAGATTTTCAGAAAGAAGGGAGGGCAGGTGCAAAGGACCTGAAGCAGAAGCATGCTGGGGTGTACAAGGAGTAGCAAAGAGACCAATGAGAGAGTGGAAGGGGTGAATTCAGAGAAAGGAGGGAATATTTTGTGGAGCGTTTGGCTTTGACTGTGATACAGGAAGTTGCTTTGACTCTGAGATGGGAAGTTGCTGGAACATAGGAAGGCCATAACAGGATTACTCCAGCTGCTGGGCTGAGACTGACAGGAAGGAAGCAAAGTCAGCTGAGAGGGAGTGGGGGATTGGACCTGGACGGTGATAGCGGATGGAGTACATATGACATAATTTGGACAGCATCCACCCCAGCCTGGAGGGCTGTGCCTCAGAGCTTCAATATAGTTTGTGCTATGGCAATTTCCTTCTGACATTTTAAGGGCAAAATATTACAGGTTAGAGTGAAGCACACCTTTTGGCATCCCCCGGAACAAGAACAATACATCCATACTTTAAAAGAAATAGCTTATAATATATAGACTGCATTTCTGAACTTGCTAAAATACAAACTATGCGGCTATTTAGGTGCCTTTTTAAAGACCTACTTACTATTAACTCAGTGAACCAAAGCTAATCTGTATATCTTGTGAGTACACATATACAGACTTAGTGCATGGATTATTAACCCAATAGACCAAAACAGATCTGACTATCTTGTAAATACATACTTAGGGACTTTTAACATGCAGATTATTTCATCGATGGACTGTAACAGGTCCCTTAAGAGACACAGCGGACAAGCAAATGCTTCCTTGGAGATATTATAGTCAGTGTCCATGTTATGGTGACTCTGGTGTGTTAGGAACCTCTATGAAAATTTAATGACACCCATATCTCACCATGACCTATCACCAATTTCCTAAGAAAAATATTTGATTGGGTTTAAAATTTCCCCATTGTGCTTCAGAGAAGTCTCAGAGGACCAGTCTACATTAAAAGACACAGCTTGAAACTTGTTCTCTTTAAAAAATGATGGCACTTGTTCTCTAATTAAAAATGATAAATGAGTTTAATTTTATTTTTGAGAAAAAATAAACGTATAAAAATTTAACAATGCACCCATCGTAAGAGTCAGGGTGTTCCATGCCACTGGAATTTCACTAAGGATTAAGCTTCTCCTCCTTTTCACTTCAACTTTGTTCATTTTTCCTCCTAGAGCCAGCTAAAGGTTGAAATAAATCATAAATAGCCCTTAGCAAGTCAGAGGCAGATCGCAAATCCAAACTCTACTAGAAATAATTTAAAGGGAAAGGTTTTAAGAAACATAGAGATCTTTTTGCCCAACTCCTAATAAAGATATGTTTGCAACTGCCTGAGTGCAAGGAAGATGTTGAATTGTCTACAGCATTTGCCGTTAACTCTCAAAAGTCAATGCTAATGCTCATAGAGGGGTCAGAAACCAATACATGCAAAATTTAGATAGTATAAAACATCATGTTAGCCAAGACAAGCATCAGTTCTGTGCCTGCGGATTTTTATCAGTTAGAAATATCACTTGAAATCGTTTTTACTTCTCCCTCAATGATCAGGCAAAGAAACATATACAAAAGGCTGAAATAAGTACCCTTTATGCGTCCAATATCATGAAAATGTAAAGCCAAAAAAATTTAGAACTTTGCTTGAAGTGGTATTATAAGTGGAAAAGAGAGGATAAATATATGTCAGAGTTCTATGTACATGTTAACCGAAAACCAAACTTGGACCAGTGTCTATAAATAGGAGTGAGCACTTAGCATATTAATTAGCTTCCTCTTGGCAGTCCTTATGCAAAGCATAAGTAAACCCTTGTGCTGTGCTGAGAAGTGTCATTTTGCAAAATGAATTTCCTGGAGCTGGATCCCTGCAAATATGTGCTGAATATTTGTGAGACTTTAAGTATATAATCTCTCTCTTACATAAAGAAAAGAGAATCATGAATCAGAGAGATTTTCATTCAAAAAATAACAAGAGGATAATTATTAACTAGATTCCATCATATTTTTTGAGCAACTTCATGATTTGTGAAGCCAGTATTGAAAAAAAAAAAAACAAGTCCCTAGCATGATGCATGTATAGAGCTATATGGATCTTAAGGCTCTGAGGGCAGCAGCTTTATCTGCCTTGCTTATCATTGCATCACATGATCTGTTTCACAGTGGGTGCTCAATGCATATTTCATGAAGGAATAAATGAGGGTTCCCATTGCTGTCTGCGTGGACCAGCTTCTGAGCCACTCAGTCCCTTTCCTCTTTTCCATGCAAAGGGAAGTGGAAAAGAACTTGGGACCACTGTCCAGTTGTAACAAATGCCTTCTTGCTTTCCAGCAGGTATTTGTTCTTGGAGTCAGGAGTTTTAATCCTAATGCCATTTTTGTCTCAAACACTTGTAAGGCAAGGGCAAAAAGGGTGAAAGATAGGGAGACATAAGTAATGTAGTAGAATGCTAATGGTCTCCATGAAAATTTATCTTTACTGGCCACCTTATAAAATCATAGAATCTCATATTTGGTATAAATTTGGCATGTTCTCTAATAAACACTTGTATTCCCTGTATTACTTGTTGAACAAGGGCTCAATCAGCAGATGTGAGAAACACTGCAACAGACAGGGAAATAAGTGCCTCCCCCACTAGCCAGCTGGGGCTGTCTCTGTCCATCCAGAGATGGCTCTGTCCATCTCTGATCTTGAGAGAGGCAAACCTATCAAAGAGTTTGAAAGCCAATGATGGAAGAAACATGATGGGTATGAGACATAATTGATAAAGAGACCATATGTTATCTGTATGTTGAAGTAGGTAAACGAGAAAATAGTGTATAGACTGTAAAAGAGCAGCATATTTAGATTTGTTTAACTCACTGAATATCTTCCACTTAGTCCCTTTTCTTGTGCTTGTTAGTCACATTTTAGAATTATTAATGAAATTGCTAAAATAATTTTATACCACTTACTACTGGGGCAGTAAAATCATCCATTAAAAAAAATCACCTTCAAAAGTGCCGTTCCTTTGGGAAATTTACCGAATTGAAAACTGATCTGGATGGAGTGTGAAAATATTTTTATTACCTGAGCATTAAAGATAAGATGGTATTCTGTCAGTCTGGAGTTGGTTCACTGAGGTCCCTATTAAAGTCACCACCACTTTCTCAAATATGTCAGATGAGAATCTTAATCATGGAGGCCAAACCAATGTTATCATATATCAGAGTATTTCCAGATGCTCTGTGGCATGTTTCTCCTTATCACTGCTGCCTTCCCTTTGGTTCCAACATTGTTCTACCTTTAGGCTAGTTTTTGGTGTCTTGTAGCCTGTCCCTAGTCTTTGCAGGCTATCCTATTCACCACTGCCAGATCAAACCTTCTCAAGTGTGACTCTCATTTGTTTACTCCTTTGTTTATCATCTTGTATGACTCTGTTCCTTGAATTAACTCTAAAATCCTCTGCCTGGCATTGAGGGTCCTTGGAACTCTCTCACCACCTCACCTTTCCAGCACCTTGGGGTCAAACTCCACAGCACAACAATACTCAGAGGAAGCTGTGTGCTTTCCTTTCTTTGTGCCTTTGCTCATGGGCTGCTGTGCCTCTGGAATGCTTTTCTGACAATCTCTGCTATCATTCAAAGACAGAGTCAAGCACCACTCCATCAGAAGCATTCCATGATGTCCTCCTGCCATGTACCGCAATCTTTCCCACCGCTGAACTCCCACACCGCATTCTGTAAATATTTTTTGTCATTTAGATTATGCCCCAGGCTATAGTCATTTATGCACTTGTCTATTCTTCTAAATGGATAGTCTTTCATAATAGAAGTGACCACTTGTAATTATCTGCACATCACCAGGAGGGCCCAGCACCTGTCCTGGCACACAGTGAGTCCTCAGTAGCATTTGTGTGATGAGTGAATAAACATTGCTGCTACTATTCTTATTTTATAAGTCCCCAAAACAAGTACAAGGTGCTAAATTGGGGGAGAGGAGAAGAAGGCTGATGGAGAATAACAATTTGAAATCAAGCGAGAAAGTCTTTTTTCATAGGATATCAGTTTGTCTAGTAATTAGAGGAAGTGGATTTAAGTGTATACCTGAGCCAGTTTGTAAAGGAAGAAAAGTGGGATTTTTATTGTTTCTGTTTTACCAAGGAACATATGCGTGTTTTACCACAAATGCGTAAGCTGGTGAACCCTGGTAAATAGACATGCTAATTTATGTAGTTAAAGAATGACAGGGGTTCTGGTCTGTTACAGTACCTATGCATCCTGGTTTGCCCTAAACAGTCTTGATGTATGGCTCATTATGAATAGCAGCTTTTTTTTTTTTACTTTCGAAAGTATCCTAGTTAGACAATACATTGCGTAGTTGTCCTGTTTTTATACTTGTTGAACCTTAGTTGAGACTGATACTTCATAATCACATGTTGTATAATCCTAACATTCCAAGAAGAATTTCTTAAATTGAATGCCTAAGTTTACTAAATTGCATGATTTCCCTAAATTGAGATTATTTTTTATTTTCTTGTAAGTCTTGCATAGTGACTAGAAAGAAAAATACTACAAAGTTGGCAACAGTTACCAAAGTATTATAATTCTTTCAGATTTCTTACTGAATGAAACAGGACTAGTATTGCTATTAATTTGTTCATGTAATTTCATAAAACAAATAAGAAGCAAATCTGTCTTTCGCCTCACTGGTTGTGACAACACTAAACCTTATTTCCTAAGAAAACAATGAAAAGCAAATTGAACCTTCCAAGTTATTTATTAAACCAGGTAACCATGGGCACATTTATTTTACCAGGGATCTGGATATAAAATGAAGATTCCTTATACTACATATATGACTTTTATCAAAATGCTGACATTCAATTTTTGTTTGAAGATACTTATGATACACATTCAGAGGATTTCCTTGCATTACTTAAAGGTGTTTGTGAAAGGTTGTGTTTAAGGTGCATATTTGCATATCAAATCATATTTTCCAGCGACTTCTATTCTGCTTTCAAAAACTGTTCTCATAGTGGCAGAAAAAGGAAAGCTGTCTTTTACAATATAAAGCAAAATTCATGTTAAGGATTCTAATATTCTTTTCAGAGGCAATAAAATAGAGTGGAAGAAAACAGACTAGGAGTCTGGCCCCAGCTCTAGATCTGTCTCTTGAATGAATCATATTCCACCTGTGTCCTCCACAGAAACAACCATTGTTCGCTGTGGAGTGATTGGTCTGCATCTATTTCTAGAATGTAACTCACATAAGCAAAGTGAGACAAATTCATGGTCAAATCCTTAAAAATTTTTACGAGTATTCTAACAGTTTAAACATATCAACCCACATTTTCTTTTCAGTTGTTACAGAGAAAGCCCACACACTCACATGGCCTCACACTGGTCTGTGTGTAGTACCATATATCTCAATTGGTATCAAGTAGCACACCTCTCCGTATTATCTCTGACTTTAGCTTTAGCATTCAGATCAAGTTAGCTCATATACATTTACCAATTTGAAATGCAAGATGCAGTCTGTAAAAACCAGAAAATAAATTACTTTATTTACATATAATACATATTTGTTAATTTAAAAATACAGAAAATAATCCTAGTTTGAATTTTTTCTTCACTATATCACATTGTCTCTGAAATGAATGAACGGAATCCTAAAGATGATGTGTTTTATATTAGGATTACCGTTCTCCTTCTCCTTCAAGGGCATAAGCTATTGATAATATTCTGGTTTCTAGTTACATGCTGCATTTACCAATATTCACTGTCTATTAAATAATCCAG
This sequence comes from Nomascus leucogenys, assembly GCF_006542625.1. Lineage (NCBI taxonomy): Eukaryota > Metazoa > Chordata > Mammalia > Primates > Hylobatidae > Nomascus > Nomascus leucogenys. The sequence goes on from NC_044391.1 coordinate 62,289,590, forward strand.
TTCAATGTAATTGAATATAAATAAAAGAGAACCAGTAAATCCAATCTATGCATTTCAGATCCAAAATACAATTTTTAAATATAATGGAAATTGTACCGCCTAAGATAACCACAGTTTATATTTTGTGTGTGTTTTCCTCTTCTATGTACACTGTATGAGTGCAATTTTGCCATTTTTGGGGGTTTTAGCATTTTTTCCAGGTTTTATTTAAATCATTAAGAGCTATAATTAACTGCTTTGTGCATAAGTCTTTGTCTGCATTTCAGAGTTATCTCCCTGAGAAAATTTTCCCAAAGTAAAATTATTTTATCAATGGACAAGAATAGTTTATAATACTTCAGATAAATATTTGTTGAAAAATTGCTTTCCAATAAAAGATGTAATAAATTATTCTTACGAGCAATATAATGATCATTACAAGTATCATTAGTATTAAGTGGGCTTATTTCCTTTATTATTATATAACCTTTATTTAAAGCACATTTTAAAAGGAGCATGGCTTGAGGCCAGGAGTTTGAGACAAGTCTGGCCTGTGTAGCGAGACCCCGTATCTACAAAAAAAATAAATAATTAACTGGGCATGGTGACATGCATCTGTGGTCCCAGCTAGTCAAGAGACTGAGGTGGGAGGATTATTGATCCCGGGAGTTAGAGGCTGCAGTGAGCTCTGATCACACCACTGTGCTCTAGCCTGGGTGACAAAGCAAGACCCCCAAATCTATATAAATAAATAAAAGGTGCTTGGAATAAATATCCAGTTTATGGAAATAATATAGTTTCATCAACATAGTAAATGGGCTTAACATTATAGCTAGTATGTAATGTATACCTACTTCCATGTCAACTGTACATTCAAATAGAGGTCCATAAGCATAAGGTTGAAAAAAAACAGATAAGTTTTAAGAGATTTGAATTTTCAAAGTCGAAGGACATTTTAAATGAAATCAGGAAATGCCTCCTAAATTAAGCATGTTCTGCCCCAAATCTGCTTGTTCTTCTATCCTGTCTTGTTTAACCAGCCTCATCAGCTGCACAATTCTAAGAATTACTGTGTTCTGAGCATTTACTGTGTTGCCGGTCTCTCAACTATGTGCTTTAGAGATCACCTCTAATCCTTAAAACAAACTTGCTTTCTAGGTAAAGTGGCACAGACCAGAAAGCTGAGAGCAGCCCTGATTCCTTCCTACTTCTCACCTCCAACATCCAAAAAATGTTCTCAGTTGAGCCTGGTGCATCTTCATAGCCAGGCCCTATCCCCAATTCTTCTGAAGCAGTAGCCTCCTCACGTCTTCCTGATCTTAGTTTCTGCCACCTCCATCTCTTTCTTACTATGAATGATTGTGTCACTTCTCTGCTGAAAATTCTCAGTGATTTTTTTTTTATTGCTTCTACCAATGCTCTTCAGTGCTTTTTCATAGAGGAAAAATGAGGAATGTGAGGGGTCTTAGCCCACCAAGTCTGGGTGTGGGGCCTAAAGAACAATTTCGTGCTGGTTTTGTGCTTCATTTTCTTTTGAAATTTGCGTTTTACCTCTTAGTAGATATATGGTGGTTTCCCCACACCCACTTTCACAAATTGATACTCCAGGAAGGTACAAAATGCTTAAATTGTGGTTTTCTGGCTCCCCTGACATTCCAGTTTGGAAAACTCAGGCCTATATACTGAAATGTAAACTCCATAGCACACGAGGCACTTCCCATCTGCCTCTCTGTGCTCACCTCCCTCTAATCCAAGTGTGATGTGGGAATGCTGTGCTTCTGCTCACACAAACTGCCTGCAGTTCCCCAAGGATGACATTTTCTTGCGTTTTTTTATTTTGTTCTTGCTTTCCTCTGCCTGGAATATCCCCTCTTCTCTTCCTCCACACTATTCTATACCATTGGTTTCATGACGGAGGTAGAAACAAGAACACAAAAGCAAAAATGTTTTTTGAACTATTAAATATTTGACAGAATTCTTCTTAAAAAATGCTTAGATTCTGGCCTCTGCCCTCTCTTCCATTTGCCTTATGTGCGATTATTGTTTTTTCTTACTTTGGGTTCCGCCAAAAGTCTCTAACCTTCTTCAGTATGGTTGACCTTGTTTTATGCATCCCTCTCTTCCAAGTGCTCTGCACATGGTAGAATGACTGAAGCAATGACTAAATCTTAAAGACACTTGCAGGCTAGCAAAGCTAAAGCATAAATCTCAAAAAGGGTTTAAAACTGAGACTCTTTGGATATACGTCTCACTTTTTCAGAAAGTTGTTTTGTTCTTCAAATTAAATATGATAGAAAATATGATCATATTTTTGTAGTTTAAATTTGAAATTATTATTTACTCTTCCAGTAAACATGCCTAAATACAGACACACACACACACACAGCCTCTAACTCGACCTCATTATTGGCTGGTAGCATGTTTAAAATGTGTCGATAGAGCAAATAAATCTTTTGGCTCATTTCAAACCCAGAGAAAGATGTCAGCAGTAATAATGATGTTTACAGATGAAGCACTGGACGGTAATATTTTTAAATACAACAACAAATAATCTACGCCTGTAGTCATCATAAATGAAACAGATTAGGAGAATGTGAAGATGAAGGCACAAAGCTGATAACCACTTGGCTTGAACTGAGATACAGCACTTCTAGACATCATTGGATTTTAAATGTCCAGATTTCATTACTTAAAATAAGACATTTAAGGCAACATATGTTTGCATTTGGTGTTGATGCAAGCTATTATAGAAGCCACAGTTTTGGAACCGAAATCTAAGTGTAAGTTGGAGCTCTGCAGTAGAAGTTATTCACCAGCCAAAGTTAAAATTGACCAGTCTCTCAAATACTCTTTTGCCTGTGCTTTCATTTCATTGTTCTTGCCCTCTTACAGATAATCTCTTTTCATATTTCTATTTGTTAACAAAACATTTCAATAGTAGCAAAATGTTAGAAGTTAAATCTGAGACTTTTTCTTCATTCTGTAAAACACATTGACACCATTTGCTCTTTTTGCTCTCTTGAGAATACCACGTTTTTAAGGTCCCAGATTCTTCTCAGTAGGAATGAAGTATTCTATAAGAAGCAGTTACCAAACAGGAATTTGCTGTAGAAAGCTTGTTAGGGAAAAAAAAAGTTATATCTTGTATAAGATGAATAGAGTTCTTTAGTAATCAAGGCACAATAAGAGATATTAGAGATAGAAATTTGAAATAATGGAAAAACACATATGGATTAAAAACGATTACACCATATTTGGACAAAAGAGAGTTAAAATGAAGAGAACTTTGACATGGTGCATATGAACCATAAGGAGGCTATAGAAGCACATCGCATGTACTTGACAGAGGAAACTGGAGCCTGTGAAGGTTAAATATTCACCTGTCAGAGCTAGTTAATGGCAAGTGCTGGGCAAGAATTTCTTCTTTCTCTTAAGAAATGATTTTTTATTATTTTAATAGCACTGTATGCTTGTTATTGGTATTTCATTATTCAGTTTCCCCTTTGGCATATAATTGAGTATGTGTTCTTTCCTAGATTGTGTAATTGTCAAGAGGATATAGTATTTCACTTTGTTTTTATAAACAAATTAAAACTAATACATCCTACATATTATGTGATTACCTGTGGTTTATCTTATGAGAGAGGTCTAAGACTCCTAAATAGCCGTTGGAAGGATAGTGTTTTTCCAAGGGAATGTTTATGAGTAACTAGAGGATCCACTGACAGCTGTTGAGCCTTTTTTGCAGCCAGGAAGTTCATAATCCTTAAAGAATGTTTTCTTCCTTTGACTTGTACATGGCTATCTGCCAAGTAAAGACAGTTACAAATCCTTTTAAGCAAAGGTTGTAAATATGCTTTAAGAGCATGTGAGCAATGCAGTTGGGAAATTCGAAAGAAAACTGATTCCCTGTGTGGAGACATCACTAAGTGTTTTTAGTTAATAATGATTTAATCACTTCCTGTCTGATAGACAAAGAAATTAACAAAATCTCTCCCTCCAAAATGAAAGTGAAAGGGACTCCAAACTTCTCTTCGTCTCTCTCAGATAATCTGCATGACCAGCAGACTTTCCATGACTTACTTTTTTCTGGGTTAACTTGAAGGTCTAAGTCTCCCAAATGATGTGCTTTTAGATTTATTCACCTTAAAATATTTTTTTGGAATGCATTCTCATGCAATATAACCGAGTGTAGGATGGGTAAACTAATTCACAGACATAGATTAATTCATATAGGTGGCAGCACGTGTGAATATTCAATTAGTTTTACTATCTGATTCTCACAGAAGGAAATGAATTAACATTATCACCACTTCAAAACTGGACTGGCCATTTTATATGCAGGTTCTATTTTTTATGTCTGCCAAAAGAAAAGAAAGCCATATGTTCTCTCAGGTGTTGGGAAATTAGCTTTAGGGTCGTTTCCTGTCACTTTCCTTAATGGTCTTAAACATGTGCATAGCTGTATGGTAATAAAGTATAGATGTTCATAATATTATAATTCAAAATGATCAATAGCAGATTAGTGTCAGATCAATCATGTGAAAAGGATTCTAGAAGACTTTCTGTTCCCCAAATTATTTTGCTCATATTCCAACTATATGAAATAAATTCCCCTCATTAAGTCCTCATTCACTCTTCCCTGTAAATAACCTGCCCATTAATTTACAAGTCATTCCTTCAAAAACTTTTATTCCCAAGACACTAAACATCTAATTGTATCACTCTTATTGGAGGAGAAGTTGTATTTAGGTATATTTGGAATCAGCCTGAAGTGCACTCAAATCAGACTCCAGTGTGTGTGTGACCTCTCTGAGCCTCGGGTTCCTTATCTGTAAAAAGAAGATAGTATTAATAATACATATTTGTTAATATTAAATGTGATAATATATGAGAACATCTAGTCCTGGCTGGCACATACATGGTAGATATGTATATATTCAGATATATGCCATCATTTCATGGCCCTGAGAGAAAAATGACTGCCAGGTTTCCTAATTAGCTGAAAGTTCCCTCTCATGCAGATGCTGTTGACTGAGGAAGAAAATGCTGGAGAAGGAGCGTAGCTATGGGTTTGCTTGTGGACAATTTGAGACATAGGAACATTCATGTGGAAATGTCTAGAAAGTAGATAGACACATGGAGTTGCAGCCAAACATAGCTCAGTGGAGTTCAGAGCTAAGAATGTCAGCCTTTAAGTGTTAGTTGGAGCCTGTGACTTCACACATTGCTCAGCAAATATTTATTAAGTACCTAGTTCATATTAGAGACTGTCTTAGGTACTGGGAACACAGGGGGCAACAACACAGTGCCACTGTTCTCCTGGAGTTTGTATTCAAAATGGGAAGAAGCAATAAAAATTAAAAGGGAAGTAAGAAAATCTCAGATGAAGATAGTGTTAGGAAGAAAATAGTGTGAAATTCCAGTATGGGACAAGTACAGACAGAATAGCCAAAGAAAGCCTCTCCGAAAGCTGAAAACTGAAAGGAAGAACCACCCACACAAAGATCAAAAGGAATAACAATCTTCACCAAAAACAACAACAACTATCCGTTGCTGGAAAGTACTAGTGTATATTGACTCATGTACTCATTTTTAAGCCACTTTATAGAGGCAAGAACATATAAAATCTGTGCGTGTTTAATGTATACGGCTTGATGAACTTGGAGATAAGTATACACTTCTGAAATCATCACCACAACCTATGCCATAAACATATTTAGTAAAGTTGTAGGATACAAAATCAACCTACAAAAATTAGTTGCACTTCTATACACTAACAAGGAACTATCTGAAAAGGAAATTAAGAAAACAATTTCATTCACAACAGCATTAAAGATAAAATACTTAGGAATAAGTATAGCCAAGGAGGCAAATAACTTGTACCCTGAAATGTATAAAACAATATTGAAATAAATTAAAGCAGACACAGACAAATGGAAAGACATCTCGTGTTCCTGGACTGGAACATTCTATTGTTAGAAAGTCTGTACTACCCAAAAGTGATCTACAGATTCAATCCAATTCCTATCAAAATCCCAGTGGCATATTAACTCATTTAAACTTTACTACAACAGTATGAGATAGGGATTATAACTATTCCCATTTTACATATGAAGGAACTGAGGCAGAAAAAAGGTCAAGAACTGTTCATAGTGGGTTAGTGGAGGAGCTGGTATTCACATTGTGGCAGCCTGGCTCCAGAGCAGATGCTCATCTACACGAAGGGAAAGTATAGAGTTCAGAGTCCCTTAGGAAAGAAGGAGCTCAATGTACTAAGCAAAGGAAAAGGCCAGAGTTGTTGGAATGGTGTTTATAGAAGACAGGGGAGAATTATAGGCCCGATAATTCAGGACCTTGCAAATCATAAGGCTTATGGATGTTATTATAAGTGAAATAAAAGGATATTAGAGGGATTTAAGAAAGAAACAGCATGATTTCTATTTTTGTATTTTATTTTATTTTATTTTAATTTCTATTTTAAAAATATAACTTCGGCTGCCTTTTGGTGAATACACTGTCAAGTTTGGTAAGGACACAGAGAAGGGTGGTAGGTAGGAGGTGATTGTGCTAATTCAGGTGAGAGCAGATGGCGATTTGGTCAGTTAGTAGAAGGGAAGAGAAGCCAGTGAATATTTTTGAAACATGACAGACATTATTGCTGATTGACTAATTATGGGAATAAGGAAAACAAAGGAGTTGAAAGCGGCTTCTTCATTTTTGAAGTTGAGCTATTAGATAGCTATTTCCTAAAAGGAGGAAAACTGAGGGAGGGAAAGTGTGGTGTGGGGAATTAGGAGGCAAAAATCAGGAGTTTTAGGGCACATTAGGTTTCAGAGGCCTCTTAGACATGCATATAAAGATGCTGAGTGGGCCGCTATTGCAATACAGCATCCAGAGAGATATCAGGCCTGGATGAGAGAGTCCCGGGGGAGAGAAAAAGGCCAAAGACAGACTTTCAAAATTGTATTACCAACAAACTAGAGGTCTAATTGTATCGCTGATTTGAGGAGAAATCATATTTCACTATTTTTGGAATCAGCCTGAAGTGAACTCGAATCAAGCTTCGCTGCTTAGTACTTGTGAGATGTCTCTGACACTCAGGTTCTTCACCTGTGAAAAGATAATATTAATAATACATGCTTCATAGGATTATATGAGATAATATATAAGAACATGTAATATCATGGCTGACACATACATGAAATATATGTAAATATATATGTATGTATATGATGTATATGTAAACTCAGTGTAAGTATATGCCACATATACACATATGAAACCATATAAATGATGGATTACAGATATGTAAGACAGATATAGGCATAGATAGATCTACATAGATTTGATATATATCTCTATTCCATCATTAGACCATTGTAAGTCTCAATTTCATCACCTATAGTAGAGAATATTTATGAAGAAAGGAAAAAACGGAAAGGAAACTCCATACCTTGTGCATGATAGGGTCCGAGTACAAGCACTTGAAACCTGATTCAGAGCCGTGCACAAGAAAGAATTCTCTGAGAAGCATAGTAGGTCTGAATATATTCAAGTGTCCTTCATTAAAAAAAAAAAAACTTCAAATTAAGCCCATTTGTATATTTGACTTTCATATTCTCTATTGTTCCTTTTCCCAAACATAGTAAAATAGTACTTTGATTCTCTGCCATTTTTAAAAAATCTCATTTATTTCTCAACCCATTGAAATCTGATTTGAGGATAATAAGTAATAGTTGAAAGACCAAATCCAGTTCTACCTTCCACTACCTTATAATCTCAACAACACCTGGTGCACTTGGCCATCTGCATGTTCCTGAGAAGCTCCTCCTCCTTTGCCTCCATACCACACTGCCCTTCCTTCCAATTCTAGAACAGCTCTACCTGGACTAAAGCTAGTTTCCTGTATCTAAATGTGGGGCTACTAAAACCATATGTCTTAGGGCTATGCGGAGGCTTAAGAGAGCTGACCTGTGGCTCTTGGCATTCTGAGCCGGGAGGGAGGACAGGGCTGGAGGAATCCTCAGTGTGCATGGCACCCCTTCATCCCATTTGTCTGGAATCTCCAAGCTCAGAGACTCTCTGGTTCACTAGTGCTGGAGAATAGACCTCTTGGTTCTCATTTGATCTTGCCTTAGCTTAAGGCTTCAACATAATCCCTCCTGCTTTTCATTTTCCGAGGATTTCTCATAATTTCCAATGCACGAAGAGTTGCCTTGCTTATTTTAAGACATGATGGTAATTGTTGGAATGTGGAGCATAAGGAAAGTCCTGACAAAATAAATGAATGCTCTTATTAAACGTAAACACAAATTAATGTTTGCAAAATATTTATAAAATATTTGTTTTTCACTGCTTTTTAAGTTTCACACACCCTACTATCAGACATTTGTCTCAGTTCTTAGTTTTACAACTTTATGCACATAAGTAGTCAAAGATATAAAATTGTGCTACTTCACAGTCTAATTCTTATGCATACAAACACAAGATCATGGTATTCCCATAATATGTAATTAAATACACAGTGTTAATTTTTTTATATATTTTACTAAATTTTGCTTTTACATCCAAAGATTTTGAAATGACTTCCACTTTTACTGTAATATACTGATGCTTTCCTTTCAGCTATCTGAAAGACATAGTGACCCAATTAAGTTCAGAAATAAATATTTTTGAGCAATACAGTGTTTCAGGTTCAATGCTGAACATTCGTAAGCCAAAATAAATAAGACACTGTCTTCTGTTAGATGTAGATGTGGAAACGGGAAGACATATATAATTACACTACTGTGAGACATTCACAATAATAAAATACAGATGTGGTACAGAGAAACCAGTGGCTGACTCTTTGGGAAATGGGCAGTGAGGAAATGATACCTGAGCAGAATTTTGAACAGGCAGACATTTAAGGCAAGAGCAAGCGGAAAGGTGAAGGCACTGACAAGCACAGGAGATTCCAGGAAATGCAAATAGGTCAGTCTAACAGGAGAATTGTGTTACAAGAAGTGAAGAAAGACATGACTGGACCATGGGCAGGACCATGTAAGGAAAAGCCTTTTCATAATGAGAAACTTGGACCTTACGCTACAGATAATGGGACAACAATTCCATATTAGAAGAAGTGTGATGGAGGTCAGATTAGCATTCCAGATAGACCCTTTTGTAGGAATTTGGAGGAACAAAACCCAAAGAAACGCAATAAATGAGGGGCCAATTTTTATAGACCAGGTGGGATATGAAAATAACTAGAACTAAGGTGTTGAGAACAGAAGAGGATCAAGTCAAATAAGTAAATAGGGGCTTTTTAAAATAAGCACACATTATTTAGGTCAACTGTTGTCTTTCCCATGCATAACAAGTGGTTATGAGCCAAATTTTCTTTATAGCCAACCACTGACCAAAGTCATTTGGGCAAGCTTGACATTCAGCACAATGTGTGCTCCTTGATAAATGTTCTAAGGAGCCAAGACAGTCACCTGTCAAAATTGATAAGTGAGACGACAGTGGGGAATGCAGGCTTATTTGTTACGGCACAGCTGCCAGCATTTGCAGCCTGTTTACCTCTAGACTGGTTCTGTCTCACTCTGAGATTTTTCTATTTCCACTCAAATAGCCCCCAAACACATTGAGGCTATGCCTACCTATGTGAGATATTCATTCCAGACCAGTCTGCAAGTGCAGGAGGAGGATAAAGAGGCAACTTTCATTAGGCTATTCTCACAACTGAAGAGTTTCAATAGCTTTAAAAGAGAAGGCATGAACTTCATCAATTCTCTGTAGCCATTTAGCAAAAAGGGTAGTAAATTCTATGAAATAGAAAGGCCCACGAGATTACGGTAGCGCCTACTTCTAAAATCCTATTCATCACCTCATGCATGGATGGTGTCTGAGGAATAAGGAGCCGTTTTTTGGGGGTTTTTTTGTTTGTTTGTTTTTGTTTCTGTCTTTGTTTTAGGACTTAGTTCTGAAGAATAGAGTGGCTGGTATCTTTAAATTAAATACACAGGAAGGCACTTAAACTTCATCTTCTGCTTTTGTGAAAGAAAGAAATGAAAGTCTCAGAGGACCCCCCAGGGCTTATGTGAAGTCCACAGTGCACTGCACATAAACTTTTTCTTTATTTTCTCTTTACAAATGAGATTGTGGTTATTTATGTACATGAACACATTGCTTGTAAAACCTAGAAAGGAAAGAGCCAAATTCTTAACAGAGCAACAGCAGGACTTGGGTCTGTCCACTGTGTGGTCATCAGCAAAACTTCCATTCATGGTGGAAACTCAAAAATTCTTGAATTGTTTTTAAAACATGAGATATTAGGCAAACTCTAATTATAGCAGACTCACATCCACTGCTTTTTAGCTCCAGACCATCCTGCCTCGCATTGTTTATGTAGAGAAAACATATTTTTGAAGATTAAACTGATTTTTTTTATAGAAAGAAACAGTTCTTTGACACTACAATTTCCTTTACTTTCCAGCACACAGCAGTGAATTGTAAGGTTTTTTTTCTTTAACACATAAGTTTTCAAAAAGTGTTATAACCCTGGTAATGTTCTGAAGGTCCTGCCTTTCGTCTGCTGCAGACATTTGTCCTATTGACAGTTTAAATCAAAATTTTTATTGCAGTTTTTTAAGTCCTTTTTTTTTGATACAGCCTTCACATTCTCCTGCTGAGATTATTTCAAGACCTAATAGACTCCATCATTAGAAAACATTTTATAGAACTCAAATTGGCTTTTCCTATGTTGAATTTCATCCACTTTTTCCTCTCCATTGCCCATTATAGAAGTAATTTGCAGAATCTCTGCATTTTAACCATGAGCATTCAGAGACAGTGACTTCCCGGGGTGCTGGATACCAGTGGCATTGCCAAGCTGAAAAGGACTGAGCTTTCTAGGGCTGGTATATATTCAAGAGGAGTGTGCATGCATGTGTGTGTGTGTGTGTGTGTGTGTGTGTGTGTGTGTGTGTGAATTTCTGGATTTCCAAGTGTACCTAAATTACTGTCTCTATTACACTCATTTCTCATTCCCTTTATAAGCTGAAGGAAACGTGTTTGCACAGGCCTCTTTCCACGCCATATTTGTCCTAGATTAGATATTGAGTTAAATTTGGTTACACCAAATAGTATTAGGAGACTAATTCAAGAGCACTTTAGTGCTACCATAATCATGCAACTTCCTTTGTTTAAAAGATGATATCCCTAATATCTAGCATTAGACACACACATTTATGTATTTATGCAAAAAGTGTTTATTCTTTTACATTTTGTAAGGTACTACTAGGATAAAAGATATAAGCACTTTCTGGCCACAGTAAATTAATATCTATTATTCATTATAAGTACACAAATAACAGTTGCCCAGTTATCTTAGAAAATGCCAACCTTAGGCAGTTATAAAACTATTTTCCTGACTCTACTCTTTCCATGTTTTTGTGGGAGTTCCTCAAGTCACTCCTCAAAATCCTTCCAGAAGATTCTGAGAGTCCTCAGGGTATGTGTCATATGTGATTGCAAACTCTTTTGTTGCTATTCCATGAAATCTGACATTTTCCTTCTCTCTGGCTTCAACTGTGCTGATCACACCCTCTTCTGGACCTAATGTTCTGATGCCCACTGTCTTTCCTTCTCTCCACTTCTGCCTGGTTCCAGCAGGTTGCCCAGATCACGGCGTAATGCCATGCCATGTTCCAACAATTACCTCAAGGAGAAGAAGCAACCTGCGCCTGTCTTTATGCTTTTGGTGTTATCGAGAGCTGAAATGGGTCTTTCATTTTCACTATTTCTCTATTATACTTTTAGAACAACGGCATTTCAATGGCAGATCTACAATACTCTGAGTGATAAATACTATGCTACAATATCAACTTGCCTTTGAATAAAGATTCAGTGAATGCCGTCTACCCAACACTCACGTTTAGAAAAAGAACATGATCGTGACATTGCAGTTCTGTGCATGCCTGAATCACTATTTTGAATTTTATGTTTATTATTATCTTTGTTATCTTTATAATTGTGCCACATAAGTTTGTAGCTCTAAATAATGTGTTATTTAACTTTGCATGTTTATATACATGGAAAAATACTGAATACAGTATGGTTCTTCTGAAACCTGTATTTTTTTCCAAAAATTCTGAACCAAGTTCCTAGTTCATCCAAGTTGTAATGTGTAGCTGGAAATCACTCGTGTTCACTGCTATATAGGATTCACATCTTTTAAAATGGTGCAGTTTATGTATTCACTTGGCGGGCGTTTGGGTGTTTTAGTTTTGTAATATTACAATGTGCTGTGAACATTCTTTTATGCATAGACTGGTGCATATTAATAGAGTTCTCTGGGGGAACTCCTGGGCATAGGACATGCAGATCTTTATAATATATTTACTAAGAAGTTAGTGCTTGAGCAATTCTGACTCATACTAATTATGTGGAGGTGCTCCCAGAGCACCACATTCTCACAAACACGGGGTGGGCATGATTGGACTAACAATTTCCCTGACTTTTAATTTTCTCCAGTTGGTTTAAAATCTTCCTTCCGGTGATATCGAATGATGCTGAGTATCCTTTTGAAATGGGGCAAGTTCCCTTGTCCTTCTGGCAGAGAGTGCGATGGCTGTGTGGCTCGCTTCTTCAGTGCCCTGCTGCTCAAACCCCTAGGGTGGCATACAGACCGGCAGGCTGCGGGGCTTCGACCCCACAGCAGTGTCTAGGGGTAGATATTTACAGCTCCTGAAGCCCCAGTGGGCATGTGTTACAGGGTGCTCTGTTTTAATTTTGCCATCTATAGGCTGCTTGTGTTAACTAGCTCAATTAGACCCTCTACTTTGTTGCAAGGCTTTCCGTATCCCGGGTTCTTGCCTTGGTGTACCTGAAGAATCGGATCACACCTGGGCTTGGAGAATGAGTGCAAGGTTTTATTGAGTGGAAGTAGCTCTCAGCAGATGAGGGAGCCAGAAGGGAGATGATTTTCCCTCGGAGTAGGGCCACTCAGCTGCCTGGGCTCTCCTCCAACCGCCCCAGCCAAACTCCATGTCATTCCGCCAGTGGATGGCCTGCCGGAGTTCCAGTGCCTGTCGGTGCTTACAATGTCCTCTCCACGTCCAGCTGTTTGTGTGTTCCTCCTCCGATGTGTTTCTGTCAACATGCAGGTGCTTGTTATCTTCTTCCGCCAATCTGCACCTCTTGAGGTCCAGCCTCTTGTGTGTCTGCCTTCTAGGGTCTTGGGTTTTTATAGGCCCAAGATGGGGCCATGGCAGGTCAGGGTGGTCTTGGGAAATGCAACATTCGGGCAGGAAAAGAAAAATGTCTGTTCTCACCTAGGTCCGTGGGGGTGGAGCCTAGCTAGGGACCACCTTCCCTCCCCAGCACTTCCCTTCCCCACTTCCTTATCATTTAAGGGGACCATGCTGTTTTCTACGCAGCACTTCCGCATCACTTCAATATGTTTATTGGCCTGTTCTGTTTTCTTCTTTCTTATAATGCTAATTTCTATAAGGACTGTTTTTTGTTTATTTACTTTTTAGCTCTTTATATATTTTAACATCAATCCTTCATGTGCTGCAAATACAAACACTATTTCCCAGTGTGTGACTTGCTTTTTGCTTTTTTATGCGATTTATGATAAACAAAAGTTCCTAATTTTAATGCAGTAAAATATATTAATTTTTTATGGTTCATGATTCTTCTATCTAGTCTAAAAAATCCTTCTTTCGCAAAGAAAAAGTAGTTTCTATTTGTATTCTAAATTTTTAAAAACAATTTAGCCTTTTACTTTAATTTTTAACCCACAGAGATTATTTTTTATTGTGGTTAGAATTTGGAGCCAAATTTATTTTTCTGATATGTACAACATATTCTCTCAGTACTACTAATTGAAAGTCCGTTTTTTACCTGATATATAGTTAGAACTCCATCATAAATCAAGTTTCTGTACATGTGTGAGTCCGTTTCTGGTCTCTCCAATCTGTCCCATTAGTCATTTTGTCAAACTCTGTGTCATACTACACTGTCTTAAATTGTTTTATATCTTTATAAGAAGTCTTGGTAGCTGGCTGACTAATCCTGTTACTTTATTCTGACAAATGTCTTCACTATTCTTTGTCGTTTGGTAGTTCATATACATTTTTGAATTAACTTTGCATGTCTACAACAATGTTATAGATTTTGAATCTATACATCCATTTAGGAAGAACTGACTCTTTTTGCCATTGATTCTTCCAAATCGTGAACATGAGCTCTTCTTTTCTCTCGGTCCTCGTTAATATTTGTCAACAGATTTTATAATTTTCTCCATAAGATTATACATATTTTTATTAGCTTAATTCCCAAGTAGTGCATATTTTTCTGCAATATTACATAGTAGGTAAGAGTACAGACTTTGGAAATCCCAGCTCTTCCATTTTTGGATTGTATGACCTTGGAAAAATCACTTAACCTCTTTGTGCCTCAGGGTTCTTATATATAAAAAGGGAATATTTATATACCAAACCCTTAGAATTGTTGTGAGGACTAAATGTATTCTAAATTGCTTGTAACACTGCCTAGTAACAAATTAAATGTAATGTGTTTGCTATTATTATGTTGAGGAGAACATTTTTCATGAAAGATTAATTCATGCTTGAAAAAAATATATATTTTTTGCATTTATTGGGGTAATGGTCTATAACTATACGTTAGATCAACCTGTTAATCATATTGTTCAAATCATCTACACGCTAAAGTGTATTGCCTGATTGATCTATCAATTACCATTATGTTAATAGATTTGTCAAAGTCTACTTCTAATTCTGTCGTTTTTGTTTTCTACAATTCGAGACCATGAGTTGAGGTGCATCCAAGCTCAGAAATGTTTAGTTCTTCCTGGTCAGCTTAACTTTTTTTTTTTGAGACAGTCTCACTCTGTCCCCCAGGCTGGAGTGCAGTGGTGCAATCTTGGCTCACTGCAACCTCCCCCTACCGGGTTCAAGTGATTCTCCCGCCTCAGCCTCCTGAGTAGCTGGGATTACAGGCGCGTGCCACCACACCTCGCTAATTTTTGTATTTTTAGTAGAAACGGGGTTTCACCATGTTGGTCAAGCTGGTCTTGAACTCCTGACTCATGATCCGCTTGTCTCAGCCTCCCAAAGTGCTGGGATTACAGGCATGAGCCACGGAGCCCAGCCTCAGTTTAACTTTTAAAAAAAAATTTAGTAACCCTCATTATTTACTGTGATGCTGTTTGTCCGAAAGTATTTTTTATTTGGAAATATAGCTATACCAGCTTTCTCTAAGTATTCTGTGACATATCTTTTACCAATCTTTTACTTTCAACTTTTCTGAATTATGTTTTAGATGTTTTTCTTCTAACTTCCTGAAGCTTCTAATTACAGGTGTTTCCTATACATTTTTTGTATAGCTGGATTATTATTGCTTTGCAAGTGGTGGTTATTCTTGTTCACACTTCCATTTTGTCATTTTCTATCTTTTGTTCTATTTACACTTATAATTATTTACTTACAATTACTTATAAATTTGTATTTAATTATATCACATCATACTATGCCTCTCTTGTTGTGCCTTTTCTGTTTCTTCTTCTCTTTTTAAAAATCTTTTATGTGAATTGATTATTTTTCTCATCCAATTTTTTTCCTTTCTGTTGAATTAGAAGTAATATATACTATTTCTATTCTTTTAGTTCTTATCTTAAAAATTTGAGTTTAACCATTTCAAAATTAGTTCATTCTTTTACTTTCCTTAAACAATAAAAGGACTCAGGAACACTTAAATTGTATCCACCCTCTGGCTGATTCATATGTTACCTTCATGAGCATTTAAATTCCTTCTGGCATTATTTTAACTTTTTAAGCCATTGTACTCATTGTAAGTTGCTATATGCATTCCAGATTTGGTTAGATTTTCTTTGCTTTTCGTTCCTTTTTAAACCACAGACCTTCCATCTGAGTTTACCTTCTGAATTTGCACATCTCTTTTTAACTTTTTTTTTTATTTTAAGTTCCAGGATACATGTGCAGGATGTGCAGGTCTGTTACATAGGTAAACGTGTGTCATGGTGGTTTGCTGCACTTATCGACCCAATACCTAGCTATTAAGCCCAGGATGGATTAGCTACTTTTCCTGATGCTTTCCCTTCCCCCTTCCCCTCACTCCTCAGAGGCTCTAGTGTGTGTTGTACCCCTCCCTGTGTCCGTGTGTTTTCACTGTTCAGCTCCCACTTATAAGTGAGAGCATGCATTGCTTGGTTTTCTGTTCCTGCATTAGTTTGCTGAAGCCAATGGCTTCCAACTCCATCCATGTACATCTTTTAAAGTTTCCTTTAGTAACAGTCTGCTATTGGCAAAATACTTAGGTTTTTTGTTTGTCTGAAAATACCTTTACTTTACCCTTGTTCCAAAAATATCTTTTCCCTAGATATAGAACTCTACATTTGCAGATGTTCTGTCTCAGCACAATAAAGATATCTTTCCACCATGTATTTACTGATCCATAATATAAATACAATACATAGTGAAGAAGGTTATTTCTGCATCTGTGGATTAGCACTTTTCATCAGTTCCATAATATTCTGTCTTTATCTCCATATTTCATAACTACTATCTCCTAGTTTTTATTTCTTTGTGTCTTTGTGTGCATTCTAGATAATTCTCTCTAATCTATCTTCTAGTTCACTAATTTCCAGTTGAGCAATTTCCCTCCTTAGGTATGTCCAATCTATGGTTAAATGCATCCATTAAATTTTCATTTCAATTATTACAGTTCTCATGTTTATAAGTTCTTCTTTCTTCACGTTGGCAATCCCTTCTCATATTTCTTCTATTATGTTAAATCTCTGTATATTTCTAATGGCTTTGCAATTATGCAACTACTTTTTTCTGTTGCTGGATCTCACTCATGATGCATTGTTTCTTTGTGTGTTTTCTGAAATTTGACTGTAAGCTCATTTTAACTTTATCTCGGGGACCCTTTGAGACCTGGGTTTCTGCAGTTAGAAAGTGTGTTTGTTTCTGCCAGACTTCTGAGGATATTACCCTCTTAGGAGTCTTTTAAGCTTAATTATCAGCTTGAACTATTTTAGACACAGTTCACAGTTAGTGTGAATTTGAACTGCAAACTTCTATGAGGTTTGCATAAAGGGCCAGTTTATTATTGGTACATTCTCAAGTAAGACTTTTTTCCTTTTCACTCATGCCCAAATGTATAATAGGTAACTGTTACTGTTTGAATGTGTCCCCCAGAAAGCATGTGTTGGAAACTTAATCTCCCATACAGCAGTATTGGGAGGTGGACCTAATGAGAGGCTATTGGACCATGAGCGCTGTGTTCTCACAAATCCATTAATACTCTTACCGTGGGAGTGGGTTTGTTATTACAGCAGTGGGTTCATTATAAAATGGTGAGTTTGGTCCCTTTTTCTCTGTCTCTCTTTTGCCCTCTCTTTGCCCTTCCACCATGGGATGACGCAGCAAGAGGTTCTTCACCAGATGCTGGCCCCTCCATCCTAGACTACCCAGCCTCCAGAACCATGAGGCAAATAAACTTCTTTTAAGTTGTATTACAAATTACCCAGTCTTGATATTCTGTCCTAGCTGTGTAAATGGACTAAGGCAACATTTTTTTTTACAATCCTTTGGGAGGGGTCTGGTGTGTTTCTTGTTCACTAAGAGTATAGCCGTCGGGTTCCCAGCTTCATTCTCGTGGTCGTCTATTAGACTCTACATCTTGCGCTTTGTTTCCTGTCCTTCATGCCCTGTGAAACTGTCAACATTGAGGCTTAGGTTCACTTAAATCAGTAAATACGCTCAAGGTTAAAATCTACTTCCTTAATTGCTAAAACAGGAAAGCAACCAAGATGTCTTTCAGTAGGTGAATAGATAAATGCACTAGGTTTACCTCTAGACAATGGAATATCATTCAGTGCTGAAAGAAATAAGCTGTCAAGCCATGAAAAAACATGGAGCAAACATAAATACACATTACTAAGTGAAAGAAGCCAGTCTAAAAAGACTACATACTGTATGATTCCAACTACATGGAAAGGCAAGACTACAGAGAAAATAAAAAGATCAGTGGTTTTCAGAGGTTATTGTGGTAGAAGGGATGAAAAAGTGGAGCACAGAGGGTTTTTAGGGCAGTGAAACTATTCCACATGATACTATAATGGTAGATACATGCCATTAAACATTTGTCCAAACCCACAGAATGTGCAATACCAAGAGTGAACCCTAATGTCAGCTATGGACTTTGAGAGATAATGATGTGTTAATGTAGTTTTATCAACTATTACAAATACACTAATCTGGTGGGGGACGTTGATAATAGAAAAGGCTATGTATGTGTGAAAGAAGGATGGAAAATCTCTATACTTTCTGCTAAATTTTTCTGTGAACTTAAAACTGCCTGGAAAAAAATAACATCTACTGAAAAGTAAAAAACAAAACAAACAAACAAAAAAAACCTTCTTGATTTTTCTTCTGCTTCAAATTTTTACCTTCACTCATTTGTTTTGTCCTCTTAGTATTTACTGGTATTTTGTCATCTTGTTAGTAAGTTTAACAAAAAGAAGCATCATTAGCTGTTTTTAGCAGGCATATTTTTCATAGTACCTAGCAATACCTACTGGCAAATATGAAACTTCTATGTTTTTGAGTCATACTCCTTGAATCTTTGTTTCCTGAGTATCATATTATTTTCCACAAAAAGACTCTTAAGCCCTCTTTCATATGGGTTCTAGCGGGCCCTTATACTAGTCTTCTAGGCGAGTCCTGATGTAACTGAATACTGGTCTGAGCATAGTATAGGGCCTTAAGCTGGGATTGTCCCTGTCTTCCATTAAAACACTATAAACTCAAGTGTGATATGTGTTGAGATAGAGATGCAGAGATCTCTGTGTACTCAGAGGGTGGAAGAGCACTTCTGGGTGATAAAAGAAGGCTGTGGTAAACACGTGGTTTGAAATGTGTGCATTTATGTGGCAAATGGGCAGTGAGCACTTCTTACTTGCAAAGTTCTGTAATCAACAATGAGATACAAAGCTGAATACATTTGCTCTACCCTTTGGAAGTTCATAGTTCACTAAATCTTGAATCATAGGTAGAATTTTAATTAGGATAGTGAACGAAGTGGCATACATTTTTTTGTGAGGAGGAAGAGGAATCTCTACAACAGAGTGGGTGGGAGGTTCCTACTTCAGTTTGGCTAGGTCATCAGATGCATGAGTGGAATAGTAGGAGATCTGGGGGAAATGTTGTTTGAGATCAGATTACAGAGGGCCTATAGTGTCAATCGGAGGAGTTTGGACTTCAGTAGTGCTGTAAGGATGTAATGATGTGTTTAAGGACTTATATTAAGGAGATTCATCAGGCAGTGATGTACCAGACGAATTCAAGGAGACAGAACAGTTAGGAAAGAGATCACATCGTCCTGAACTGTAGCAGCAACAGAGGGAGCAGAAAGTAAGGGGGAAAAGATAACCCTGAAGAGAAGACCTAAACCTGGATGACGGGCAAAATGATAAGGTCATTAACCAGCTCAGGCAGAAGATCAGATCTGTGAAGAGTCACTAAGACCAACCCACTCATGTGGAGATCTGGTTCTGGTGCCAGCAGAAAGAACTTCAGGCACTAAACTTGACAGCTGAAAAGCTTGGCTGTGCTCCACTGAATCAATCAAATTCCACTTTTTTCTTGATTCTTAATTAATATTTTCCAGTAAACAAGTTGATCAGGTAGGAGAGAAAGAAAAGAGATGAGCAGATTTTATGATGTATCCATTATTTATTTTATTAAGGATAAATATTTGTATTTTAAAATAATGCTTATTTTTCTAATCTTAAGTAACTATATGGTCACAGCAAAAATGTTTGGAAATACAAAGGTATATTAAAAAGAAAGTAACCATCTTCATAATAACAGCAACTAGAGCTAACTGCTATTTCCATCTAGAAATTTTTCTTTGAATACAAGACTTTGAAGAATGAGGTTATGTTACACAAATTTGTGATCATGTCACTTTTTATAAAAGTTCTTCAGAGTCATAAAGTTCATTGTTTAGATATTTCCTTACTTATTTAAGAAATGTCATATTGTGGACATGGAGGATATTCATGATACTTTGCTATTATAAATTATGCACTAGTGAACAGATGCTGATATACTCAGGTTCATTTCGATGATCCATGTTTTTGCATGTAGCTACTAAACCAGAACGAAGAATAGATAATGCAATGACTGAAATTAATTTCAAATGGGCAAATGATCAGATTAATCCGTTAACAACAAATGGAGAAACATGTCTACTCTTTAAAGGCCCAAGGAAAAAGCAATTGATATAATTGTTGGGCAAAAAAAAAATTAAACATTTTTAATAAATAAATGTTAAATAAATTAAACATTAAAACTAAGTTGATGAGTAATTTAATCATATATTCAAATGTTATAAAATACTACTCAAATTTCTTTAAAATGACACAAATTGTCATCATCATTATACAAACATACAATTATACAGCTATGCACCAGTCACTGGAAGAATTATACTATCTAGAATAAATCATCGATACATATGTGCAACAGTATATACATTCTTATGAAAATTTAACAGTGCACAAAAGTCTATACCATCATTTATTTTGCATTTTGTGAAATAGATAATAACACAAAGTCAGTGTTAAACATTACAGTCCACTGTTAGTTATAAATCCAGGAGGTACAGGCAACTAGTTATAATCAAACTTAGAAGGTATGTGCACATGCAATTATGCCAATAAGTGACATATGTGCATATATATATTATGTGTAAATATATATATTTTGTGGGAGCTTCTCTAATTCTCCTCCTCCAGAATGGACATATCTCCTCAAAATGACTTTTTCTCTTCTAAGAGTATATATATTTAAAATGCATATCTTCCTGCTTGTTTAAAAAATTCAAATATCCTGAGTTTTTTGGAAAAAAAAGGTTTAAAATGTGAATAAAACACTGAAGTGTAACATCAATAGTTTATGATCTTTTGTTTTTTTTTAGTAAATCTATTTTACAGTTTAATTTATTTGGTTAGATCAGAAATGTCTGAACATATTTAATTATATTAAAATATTACCTTACCTAACAAGAAAAAGAACAGAGAAAAGCAATTTGGGAATAATTATTATTACATTCATAGGATCTTGACAGCTTTAAGTCTTGTACCTTTTCCTGTTATGATGACCACAGGAAAAACTCCCTCTCCCCAGTATAAAATAGCTTAGAAACACTGCAAGAATAGCCCACTGCCTCATTAGAAAAGCCTCTATTTCCTGCTTCAGTAACCAGCTGATAGAAATGAAGTTCATCCTATCAACAGGGTTATTTATTTTCTATTCTTCTTCTTTGTTAATCTTCCTTTTATGTTTTCTTAATAACACATGCTGGAAAAGTTCCTGAATGCTTTTCAAATAAAGAGAAGTTCTGAGGAGGATTGACGAATCTCTGTTGTGTCAACATAGACACGGGCATCCCCCAGTCTGGAATTCAATGTATAATATCTGAAATAGATAAATGTAGACCCTCCTTTTCTCATTCATCAGATCAGGAGATATTCAGGTCTACTAATTTGTTTTAATGCATGTTACTAGAATTTTATTGCCTGTACAGTAAAGATGTAATGCATTTCATGTATCATAATATTAAAAAATAACTAGGAAAGCTGGCTCTAAAAAGAAGGAATAGAAAAGGAAAAATCTAGAATTTGTGCTATTAAATGAGTTTTTTACATGTTTTGGAATTATGACCAGTGACAAAATGTAGAACCTACCAAATTGGAAATCATACATCAATTCAGGATCAGCCCATTACTTATGATTAATCATTATGTACTTACAACTACATTTTTTGTTATTATACACTGTGGTACTAATTTGAAGATGAGAAACTCCAAGCATTTTTTAATAATTAATCTTGTAGATCAAATTTCTCACTGACCATCAGACCCTAGGAGAAAATACTGTATTTTACGGGTGTTATAGTAGGGCATGGAAGAGATTTAATTCATTATTATGTCATATTCTCAACGAATGTCTGAGCATTGGGTACAAAATTATAATAATATAAAAAGATTTATTTCTTTGATCTACCTTTAGGAACATATTCATTCTATGTAATGTTTTCTATGTAAGACCTTTGTCATTTCTATGTAACACAAACAATCTGATCCACCTATGAAGAAAACAGTAGGTTTGCACTATTATTTTGCAAATAATTGTCATTGTTCGTCAGCATATAAGTCCATCATAAAGCATGATAAATGGAATATCATTTGATAAATTTAAATTAACATCTCTATGCAAGTTCAAAAATTAGTTTTTGTTAACATGCCCAAGATTCTTTTCTTTCATTAACTTCTAGCTCAATTTTACAGTAAATCTAGCCTCTCTATTAACTCTGTCTGCTTTGGAGCAGTCTTTCAGCCTTAGCAAACCTAAATAGACTCTTCTACTTGCCTTCTTCTTGGACTGCAGCCCTACAACTCTTTTTCTTTTCTTTCTTTTTTTTTTTTTTTTTTTGAGATGGAGTCTCACCCTGTCACCCAGCCTGGAGTGCAGTGGTGTGATCTTGGCTCACTGCAAGCTCCGCCTCCTGGGTTCATGCCATTCTCCTGCCTCAGCCTCTGGAGTAGCTGGGACTACAGGCACCCACCACCACGCCCAGCTAATTTTTTCTTTTTGTATTTTTAGTAGCAACAGGGTTTCACCATGCTAGCCAGGATGGTCTCGATCTCCTGACCTCGTGATCCACCCACCTCAGCCTCCCAACGTGCTGGGATTACAGGTGTGAGCCACCGTTCCCAGCCAGCCCTACAACTCTTAATTCTGCCTCCTTTGTCCTTACCCATCTATCCTACCTCTCAAGGGCTAGGCAGTGTCTCAACTCTTGTGCCAAATATTTAACAGGGTTTCCAATATTCCAAAATGTTGGCTGCCAATGACATTGATTCCCACTAGATAAAGCAATGATAACACTTACCACCATAGTATGTCACCCAAAGTTGATATTTATTTCTTCTTCTAGTCCAATTTTTTTTTTTTTTTTTTTTTTTTGAGACGGAGTCTTGCTCTGCCGCCCAGGCTGGAGTGGAGTGCAGTGGCTCAATCTCGGCTCACTGAAAGCTCCACCTCCTGGGTTCACTCCATTCTCCAGCCTCAGCCTCCCAAGTAGCTGGGACTACAGGTGCCCACCACCACGCCCGGCTAATTTTTTGTATTTTTAGTAGAGATGGGGTTTCACCATGTTAGCCAGGATGGTCTCAACCTCCTGACCTCATGATCCGCCTGCCTCGGCCTCCCAAAGTGCTGGGATTACAGGCGTGAGCCACCACACCCGGCCCTTCTAGTCCTATTTTTAAAAATTCCCCTGAAGGCACTCATGTGGATCATTTTGTGAATGTTTAGACTTTGCTTTTATCCCTGACAATCCTCTTTCTGGCACCCAAAGTAGCTATCTATTGTCTGTATCTGCTCTTATATTTAGGCAAAAGGTATTTTGCCTTTCTGAAGTGACTACCTCTTCAAAGTGACTTTTTAAACTATAGAACGGTATCCCAAATGGTAGATGGTAGCTCTTTAGCTGACTTCCTTTGCTGAAAACATAGCCAACTCAAGAGCATGATAGCAGATGTAACCAAGAAGTGCAGTCATCGGATCAGAGACAACCACAGCACAAAGGGTCACCCTGTCCTTATGGATTGCTTCCTTTGCAGAGTGCACATAGTTAATGTCAAAAGAAGGTTGTTAACACTCCCTTTTGAAAAGCTATTTTCAGTAATTCAAAGGAAAGACAGCTTACAAATGCTGAGAGTGGAGATGCAATAAAGACCGCAGGGCCGGGTGAAAGCAGCACTATAGACGTTACAATAGGGATTTGAGCCTCTCCGAGAATGGACAGTACTTTTCTATAAAAGTGAAGTCTGCTCTTTCTTCTTTTTAAATTTGCTATAGACACTAAGGGTTGAAAGAATAGTAAAGATCTTTTCAACTCAAGCCTTGCTTTCCTAAGAATTCTGTGCTCTCCATCCTCATTCAGTTGACATCACAACAAAAGAAGCTCTCCACCTTGTTCCTGCCTCCACACATTTCATCTGGATAATACACTTCATTCAGCATCTCTCTCTCCCATTCAGTGATTCTGCCACCCACAACACACACCTTTCCATGAACCCCCAGACCTCAGTCCCAGGTCAGAATGACTTGATTGAGGAATAGTGTCAGCATGGTAACAATAAAAAAGAGCAATTGAATGAAAGTCAGGAGGCCTGGTTTCTACTCTTAGCTCTGCCACTAAATTGTCAGATGAATGCGGGTAAGTCATTTCAATTTAGAAAAGATAGAAGGCAAGTTAGATTATGTCTAAAATTCCCTCCCAAATAATCCTAGGAAGTAAATTATAATTATGTTTTTTTTCTAAAAAATCTAATCAATACTAAAGATAAAATAGAAAAAATTTGTGCTTCTGCTTGGGTTAAATACCAGAAAATCAAGTTCTTGCTTTCTCTCAATAGCCCTAATTTTATAATTGCTTATGTTTTATACAAGATGGAAGCCACAGATTATGCATATTGGCCTCCCTCTCCCTTTTCTGCCCAGGACTTTGGTTATCAGACCTGTTAGAAATCAGTCCTAATCCACCTCTGTAGTGTTGTCTCTTAATACATCCCTAAACCCTCTTCATGGTAGCCAACACTGAACTTCTCACCCTCCATGTAAACAGTAGCTTCTCTCTGGAGCATCCCCTCTTGTGGCTCATCTTGCCTCTTGATTCATCCCATCTATCTTTTACCACATATCCCATTGCACTATAGTGAATTCTTTATGTGCTTAAGCCTCCGTCTATAGACAATGACCTCTTAAATGACCATTGGACTATAAGAATGCATATCATGAAAAAGCAGTCTTCAGAGTTAAAAAGTGTGTGTGTGTGTGTGTGAGAGAGAGAGAGAGAGAGAGAGAGATCTGTGTTCAATTTCTGATTCTGATGAGAAGTTGCTGAGTGACCTTAAATAAGTTACTTAATGCTGGCTCTGAATTTCCTCATTTAAAACATAAAATTTGTAGATAATATCTACCAAAAGCAATTGGGACTACAGTCAAAGAAACAGAAGACCTAAAACAAATGCTTAAGGGAAAAAGGAGTTTTATTGGCTCTCCTTGCTAAAAATTCCAAAGGTTTATTGTTTTAGATATAACTTGTTGCAAGGCCTCAAATAGTGGCACTAAATTTCAATCTTTCTCCATCTTTGGCTTTTATTTGCTTTTTTGAATCCATCCTCAGGGTCTATATATTGTGGCATGATAAAGCTCTGAGCTACTCCTGATCTACATTTTTGTGGTTCAAATACAATAGAAAAGACAAGTGTTCTTTTCCTAATAGTTTTAACAAAAGTTATGAACCTGATTTTGATGGGCTCGAACTAAATCCTCATTTTTGAAATGGTCACTATACCTAGTGAACTAAATAAAATGCACTCATTAGCTAATCCCTAGATCACAAGCCCAGCCCTGGAGCTGGAATCGGCCCTGAACAAACACATGGACTAGAAAGAAAAAGGTGTAATTCTTCAAAATAAATTTAGGGTCATATTTCCAAAAAAAAGTGAATAAATGCTAGATGGACCAGAAATAACTACTGTGCACTGTATTGTCCTATCAGATTCTTAATAATTAAATGAGACATTATTCACAAATCATTTAGAGCTATGTTTGGCACATAAGAAGTTTCCAAGTGTAATCCATAGCGTGTAGCAGGTGCCAAGAAAATGTCCAGTGAGTAAAGTGAATAAGTAAAAACTGAACATGCTAGAGGAATTCTTAGAATGAGTAACTTCATAGATAATTTTGTTTTAATTTTACAGTGCATTTTTTGATTACTTTTCTTGTTGGCAGAGATAAGAGACTAGGTCACATCTATTGTTTGTACAGCTTTCGGAACATATTCTACTTAATCTAATACAATTATGCTGCTGTACAAATACAGCGAAAGCAATTATACCCTACACCCACCTTCGCTTTAGCAGTTAACTAATTCAACAAACGCATGTGGGGCTTCTCATAAGCTCTCAGTCCTCTGCTGGTACTAGAAATGCAAAGAAAAAGAAGGCAAGGTGCCATCCTCAAAGAAACAAATTTCTTTTTGTTTCATATCTAACGCTGTGGGATATAATAACAGAGCTAACAGATAAGGACCTTCTTAGAGAATAATAAACAGGTAAGTTTAAAACTAAACATCTTAATGAAATACAAATTTTCCAATTAAAAAAAAGAAAGAAAAATAAATGCTCATAATTGCCAAGAAGCTACTAAGCATCAGTGAAATTTTGACAGAGGACTTCAGGACCCCTATTTCAGAAAGAGTGATGGGCAAGGGTACCATCTGGCAATTAAGCTGGGAGCTGAAAAATGAGAAAGAGCAATATACTATGAAATCAGAGGAAGGTGCTGTTTAGAATTCAGACCAGGTCCCTTAGCTAGAATGTGAATCCCAGCTCCACTTTTGACTTGCTGTGTGACTTGGGGCCCAAGTTCTCTCTTTGGCTTCTTTTCTTCATGTATGAAATGGAAATAATGATAACTGTGTTTAAGAATCGATAGGACAATGACACTGCTTGCATTCAAGCCCTTAGCTTCTCTTGCATGAACTGGTAACATTCACTTAATCCCTCCAGCTCACCCACTATGCTAGTGCTGAAGTCATCTTTCTAAACTGCAAATATGATAGTTTTATTTCTTTTATAATAGCCCCCTTTACTTTTTGCAAAGATCCCAAATTATTTAATAGGGTGTGGTCATCCTTCCATGATCTGGCCCTTTCTTACCTCTGCAGTTTTAGTGTTCACCATGACCCCTCACCCAGCCCAATCTTAAACTCTTAGCTTCGTACGCATTAACTATGTAAAGTTTCTCTGACATGAAATGCTGTTTCCTACCTCTGTGCCTTTGCATGGTCAATGTTTCTCTGTTTGGAAATTTGGTCTCCTTGGTAAACACCAAGACTAATTTTATGATCTCTTCAAAGTTTGCTGGATTCTTCCAGTAGCCCCCAACCTAGAGCTGACTGCCACGTCCACAAGATTTCCCTCTGCCCCAGCCCATATTGATGATATTAATGTGTGTGTGTGTGTGTGTGTGTGTGTGTGTGTGTGTGTGTGTGTGAGACAATGAGAGCGATCTAATGAGGATACTGAAATAAGTAATACAGGATAAGAAGGAATAATTCCATGAGATAAATTCTTCAAAAATAATAAAGGAATGGTTTACAGAGCATGAATGGAGGCACTCATCTTTGGTAGGACTGGGGATTTTTCTTTCAAGCTGTATAGAAAGGCAGCCCAGAGAGTCTTTCTACTTACAAATGCATGTGGATTGACAAGCGGAGGGAAGACACAGAGGTTTCCATTCCATGGTTTCTTTTTCCTCCATGAAGTCTAGAACAAGATGACCAGCCAAGCATGAAGAGAGAGAAGGGCACGGTAGCAGAACTGCAGACAGAAGAGGTATGAGATACCAGACTGGGAGAGCAGAAAGTTGAGGTCATAATAATCCACTAGGATCCAGTGAACTACGAGATAAGGTCATCAACTAAGAGTGGGCGGTTTTTGTTGGAAATTTGAAAAAAGAGGAGGAATTATGGCACTAGTTCCTTTAGCATGTGAAACGGCAACTTGGCAAGGAAAGTAGAGTGTAATTGTCAGGCAGCATGGATTGCCCATTTGCAAATTGTGGTAATGAACGTACAGGGAAAGCAGTCGCTAGGTCATCATGGTGTGCATCCCCTCTGGGACCATGTCGCCGCTCAGCTGGGGAAGCAGGGAGGTGAATACTTGGTCTTAACCACAGTTGACCTTCTTCTGGATGATACAGTGGGCAAAGAGAACAGGGGAGTTGAGGATTTCGGAACTCTGCCAATGCTTTTTATCTAGCGTCGTGTTGCCATTTTTGTCCCAAGAAAGGCAGGATTACATTTTTTTTAACAGATCGAGTTGGTGTAGTGTATTCTTGGTTATCAAAATACTCGTATAGCTTTGGGATTTTGAATTGGTAAATATTCATGATGTGTGAAAAATCATGATACGTACTGTACGATCTCAGTCCCATAAAATTGGATGTTGTGCCTACACATGCACAGGGCCTAGAAGAACATGTCAAACTATAAACTGCTTGTGATTGTGAATGACTTTGTTCTTTGCTTCTTGTGTTTTTCAGTTTCCTATAATGCACATATTAGCTTTTTAAAAATAAAGATTATTTTAAAAGCCAAAAAAAAAAAAAAAGATACTACGTCTAACTGTGAATTTCAAGCTGCACCAGGAGACAGGAGTGAGCCTGAGGGAATTATTGACAGTGAGAAGGGGAAGGGTCAACAGGTTCAAGCTCTAGCGAGAGAACAAAAGTGCTGGAGTGGGAATGCAAAAGCATTTGAGCTGACCAGGAAGTGAAATGCTTAACATTGCTATTTTTAAAATAAGGCAACTATGAAAATGACATTTTATGAATGGTCTCTTCTACACATTGCTTATAGCATGTTAAACTATTTTGATGGAGATCTCCCAAAAACTGACATACGAGTCAGGAAATCAAATCACAAATGGCCGTGGATAGTTAGCAATACCTTTAGGAAGCTAATAAATGATCATTTTAATATCTGCTAAAAACTCAACATTCAACTATGAAAAACCTTGGATTCTGGATTCTTCCAAAGGTAAACCACATGACACTAACAAATAACAAAGTAATTGCAATTTCCTCAAAAGATACAACAAGCAAAATAGAGAAGGGAGAAAAAAAAACCTTCCTGATGTACACAGAAGTGTCTTCCTGGTTTCCTTCTATACCTTTGTTCTTTGTTTCAGACAGATTGCTTTTGGGTGGGTGGAAGCCCATTCTAGGAAAGATTTCCATGCAGTCTGCCTGGTTCCCTAGTTGTCACGGCAGAAGTAATGACACAAAATTTATGGATCATGGCCAGGCACGGTGGCTCATGCCTCTAATCCCAGCACTTTGGGAGGCCAAGGCTGGCAGATCACTTGAGGTCAGGAGTTCAAGACCAACCTGGCCAACATGGTGAAACCCCATCTCTACTAACAATACACAAATTAGCCAGGCGTGGTGGCAGGCACCTGTAATCCTAGCTACTAAGGAGGCTGAGACAGGAGACTCGCTTGAACCTGGGAGTGGAGGTTGCAGTCAGCCGAGATCATACCACTGCATTCCAGCCTGGGCGACAGAGTGAGACTCTGTCTCAAAAAAAGAATTAAAAAATAAAATAAAAACAAAATGTATGAATCACTTCTCACTTACTTCAATTTTATGTTTCTCTTTTCTATTCCTGGTGCAGATTTCCTGACATCGACTGTTGTTTGCCAGCATCATGAATTCATTTCCTCCCCCATTAACAGTAGAGGCAAAAATAATGTTTCTTTCTTTGTTAAGGTATAAAATCTACTCCAAATAGGTCATTGATGACTTTTTAAGTGGATTCACAGCCCACAGTGAGAAGCAGTCAAACTGGGCCTAGAGAAATGTGACTGCTTTCTTTCCCAAAGAATCCAGAATGTCTCTGATTCTAAGAATGGGAAATTGGAAGTTAAAAGCTGCCCATATTTCAGAAGACCATTGAAAAAGAAGTAGTCAAATAAAGAGGCGGGGTTAGGATGTTAGAGAAATGACATGACCATAAGCTTTAGATTTTACCCTTATGTCTCTACAGAAATGTGATTTAATTATTAGTTGCAGCAACTTGTTATGAATAATTTGGAGTTGGAGGGTGCAAACCTGAAATGTTTTGTCAGAGGGATTTGATATTCCAGGAGTTTTGTGATTTATTTTTCACTAAGTATTATCCCCAGATTCCATTATGCAGGAGATAATGATACTGAAGCAATATTTTTATAATAGACTATCTAGCTTTCTCTTAGCTGTGGGGATTAAAGTTTTCATATTTCTCATTTGATTCATTTTTTGAAACAAGTGTTTTATTGGAACAAGGAAGCATGATATTTCACTAGTTACTAATCAACATTAAAAAATGTAAGATGATATATGATTAACACTGAGATTGAGTAAAAATGCATGTATTGTCTAATAAATGAAAACCAGGAAATTAAATAAAGATACGGACATGAAAGACACTGCATTCCCCTGTTGTCAACTGATATAAATGGCTAGCCTGTCTAGCCCTAGCTCTTCTTCAAACTTGAATAGTGCTGACTGCATTTGAATCTTCTTACGAAGAGGAAAATCTTTATGGCATGCATGGGCCTAAGTGTTCTTTAAAGTTTGAGAACAATGCTGCTTAAAAAGACAATGCTTTTTGGACATTTGGGTTGGTTCCAAGTCTTTGCTATTGCACATTGTGCACATGTACCCTAAAACCTAAAGTATAATAATAATTTTTAAAAAAGACAATGCTTTTTAAGCAGTGTCAACCCTTGTTTCTTTCCCCAGTAAGAGAGAGTTCTATCTAGAAAGCATTTTTTTTCTTTTTAAGTTTCTCATCTCTCCCTAGACTCAGTCATGAAAACATATAAAAATTTCACACCACTGGAGCACAACCAATTTATGTAAAAATCCTATTTGTGTCATTCTATGATTAGAAAGATGTTTCACAGCAAGCTTTAATAACAAACTCTAATCTTCTACTCCGCCTTCAACCTATATATAATCAATTTCTCACAATATTAAATGCTGAAGTTTGATTTTTTTTAAAGAGACTTTAGATGCGTCCCCAGAATAGCACGTCTTGAAGTACATTTAAGTCAAAATAAATGTAGTTTCACCAGGTGTGTGAAGTGATTCTTTCACTCTAGTGACAAATGACTTATGGATGGTTAGTGCTGCCATCCATGCAGGCTTGGCTTTGATTTGTATACACTCATGAATTGTCTCCATGGAGAAAATGTACAGAGGTAGCATTTCACTTTTATGTGTTTCATCAAATAGCTTCCAAGTGACAGAGGGAAAGGTATGAAAGTTGTTAGGGAAAACATTCTCTATTACCAGGAGGTTGTTTCTTCAGAAGTCAGAGGCTTGTGTGTCCTGTGAAGGGAATACTTAATTAAACCTGTGCTGCAGAATTCCTTTCAGATAATCAGAGTCTTTATAAAGCCACCTTTGCCTCCTACAAACAAAATTGTCTACAGGTAGCTGCTTATAAGTTATTTTGACATAGAATTAAGGGAACTTTGATCCTAAAATGTATGTTTCTGTGTTTCAATATAAACTATGTAGTATCTGAGACATTCTCAACCAAAAAATACAACTTCACACTTGGGACTTGTGTGAGGTGGTTTGCGGGATCCAAAAAAATCTCACTTGGGTCTCTTATGGTGCCTGAAGGCTTTCTGCCATGGGTTTAGTCTCTTGCATTAAGGCTTTATATTTTCAGCCTTTATTAATATGCACTAAACCCTATGGGGTCACATGTTAAGTAATTGTTAATGATGATTCCTTTGAGAGATATTTATGTATCAATTATTTTTGTGTCTCAAGAGTTATCTGTGAGAGAATGGAAAATCACACTGAATGCCAGGTTTTGTTAGGGGACAAGCAAAGTGGCACATCTATAATATTCATACCTCAGGGACTCCAAGCAGCTGAAAGGAAATAGGAGGGTGTTGAGTGTCTTACAAAGGGGAATATTGGAAACAGAGACCACGGAGATAACTCTGAGACCTGTTTCACAGTCCTGGTTTGGTCCAAGGCAAGGAAAACATTGAAAAGTTACTTTGACCTGGGGACCTTAGTCTCCTTTCCTCTGAGATTCTTGGGTAAGTGCTTTGATTTGTGGTGTTGAAGAATTATAGGCAGATTGTGCCCTTTTTGTTTTAATACATTCACTCAATTTTATTGCCAAACAGTTGTTCTAAGCAAACACCAAAGTCAAGGTACACCATTGAGAATGTGGAGAAAACATTCAAAAAAGAATGGTCCCCCCTGAAAACGTCTTCTCACAATACTGAGAGTTGCTTCCATGCTTTGTTAGGGCATTGAAAGTCGGTGGATTTCAGCTTTGGCTGCAGTTCCTCATTTGTGGTGATTTAAAGGTCCCAATATCAGCTCGTTATGGAGTGTGTAGGTTTCCTTATTGGCCTCTTAGGAGTCACTAAGAGATACTCCTCGACTGTATACCTTGTTGCTGTAATTGAAGCTGTTTTGTTGCTATAATTCCTTCCTAATGTTGCAGTTTTAGTCAAGTATTCTTTCCCTCTGGAGGCATTAATTATTACCAGTTTTGAAAAGGCCTTTGCTTGGTGTGTACATTTTTGCTTCTGGTGCTAAATCATTTCACTGTTTCCTAATCTACATCTAGGAAAAAGGATGTTTCACCTTTTCTCTTTACTGTTCAGTGTACACTATAACCTCTTTAAGCACTATAATATAGAGTATCTTTGTCCACCAGTCAGAAAGTCAGCATTCTTCTTAGTTTCATGCATTTCACTAATTTGCAGTAACTGTCTCAGAATAGAGGATTTAAATTTAGTTTTATTTGCTATTATCTGTGAAATTATTGGTCACTGGAGTTTATGAGAGCAAATCCCCTTGCTAAGGATTTACCCATGGTGTACAGCACATCATTTTTAAACAGGTTATTATCCACTGACAAGGACTTCATTCAAATACAAAATTGAAAAGTAAGATATATACTCAAATGTAACAGAGTGCTCTGGGAAGTATTCTCTTGTTTGAAGTTAAGTAAGTTTTCCTTCATTTTGTACTGGTAACTATTTCAGATTTTAGACAATTAAATGAATACTTTTTGTCTTTGTACATTTGGGCTGCTATAACAAAATACTATGAACAGGGTGGCTTCTGAACAACAGAAACAAATTTATCACAGTTCTAGAGGTTAGGAAGTTGAAGATCAAGTCACCAGCAGTTTTAGTGTCTGGTGAGGGCCTGTTCCTCATAGAGGGCAACTTCTCACTATGTCTGTCCTTACATGGTGGAAGAGGCAAGATAGCTCTCTGGGGCCTCTTTATAAGGGCACTAACGCTTTTCATGAGGGCTCAGAAACCCTTACGACCTACCAAAGTTGATTACCTTTGGTAATCACCTACCAAAGGCCCCACCTCCTTGGTAGATAAAATACGTTGAAACCCTAACACAAATTGTAGGGAACACAAACATTTAGCCCTTAGCACTCTATTCTTATCAACTTTCATAATCTTTACACACACACACACACACACACACCTCTATTTCCAATCAAAGAGGAAAGACTACCTACTTATGGTTTTACAAAAATCTGTGTGCACCTGGGAAGATTTTTGAAATAAAATTAGTCACCCTTCAGCTAGTTGTCACTGAGTGCCCACACTGAAATATCCTGTTCTAGGCACTGGAGAAAGAGCATTAAGCAAGACAGACAAATTCAGAGTTCCCACAGAGCCTGAGTGCTAGAAATTGATCCAGACTTCACTTCTAATTTAAATAGACATTGTTCTTCTTCATCCAATTATTTACTAATGGGTCTTATATTCTACATCCAATAGGAATAAATTCTCCATAATTAGTGTGCTAATTTGTGTTTTAATCCTTGGAAACATATAATTTATCCTGAAGTCATCTGCTTCTGAAAGTAGTACAAGTCCATTTCATTATATAAAACTGAAATACACTGAAATTTTTATTATTTTACTGAACATAAATCAGGAAATAAATTCAATATACATTACCCGAGGACTGACATTTCAAGCCCTTAGCCATGTGTTTCAGTAAATGTATTTTCTTGTTCATTTACTGCTTCATTTTGAATCATTGCCTCTGCCCCAAATGGCTTTTGATATCTCTCCCTTCAGCCTGGATGAACCCATTTCTTTCCAAGAATGAGAGTTTCTACAAAATAATAGAAAACCTTGGCCTGACCTATACAAAACACTTGCTTATTATCATATTGTATAGAAATTCAGAGCAGAATTGATGGAAACAGCTTGGTATAGTCTTATTTTTATTATTTGAACTTATTTTGTTTTCTTACAATACAAATAAAAACATGTAATAGGAACTCCTCGTGTTTTTATGAACATTTTGCCACAAACTTTGACATTCTCAAATATTTTATTGATTCCAGTGTATTCATGTATACATGTATTTGATTTATACATTACTGTGTAATTTTTAAGGAGTTTTACATTGACAGCTTGATGCAAACAACTGTGTATCTCCAACCTTACAATAAAAATATAAAACAATGGCTTAACTACATAGAAATCCATGCTGAAAAGTCGTTTGGATAATATTGGTTAAAAAAAAAGTTAATTTCCAATGTTGGGTAATAATTATTAATACTTGCCAGAGTGACCCAAAGAATATCAGTGAGTTCTCCATTCTGCTGCAGATTTTCTCTCTGACATAAATGTCATCTGTGTGTGTTGTTCTCTCAGGAGGTCGAGTTGTGTCGTGTTAGCAGTCAAGAGAAGCTGGGCCTGACAGTCTGTTACCGAACAGATGATGAAGAAGACACCGGCATTTATGTCAGCGAGGTAAGAAACGCCATGGAGGGGAAATTCGAGGAGGGAGACTAGGAGGAACAGAGCTAAATAACTCACAGTGAGAAAACCCTTCCTTCAGAGGCTTGAATGTGAAGAATTGGAATTGGCCATGTTCCAAAACTTGTCACTTTCAATTAGGAAAGTAAATTATGCTGCCCAAGTAATGTAATTATTATCAGTTTGTTTAATGTGAATACTTTCACCCCAGAATCCCAGCAAGGAAAAGTGCAAAAGTGGTAACATTGTCCAAATTTGAATAAATTCCCATAAGAATGCAGCAAGTCCAGCAAAGTTTTTGATCCTCAAACATCTGTCCTTCCATTCTACTCTGTCTTTTATGAGTTCTATTAACAGTAGCACTAGCTAATTGTTTTAAATTACTACTCACAATAATCACATCTTTTACTCTGCTGATGGCATTGATACATTTGAATACCCAATGAGTGCATCTATTAGTTTGTTTTATTCAACCCCACAAGTGAGATTCTACACTTGATCTTAGCCAAAGGCCAAGAAGCAATGCACAAGTGAGAGTCTAACATGTGAGATACTGTTAGTGTTCATTCCTTTTAAAGACTGTGAAGCAAATTTTATTACAATAGATGATTTTTAAAAACTCACAAACAGCATTATTTTATGTGAAGTGGGAAGGAATGTTTTTAAAAATTAAGGCTGGACACAGTGGCTTATGCCTATAAACCCTGCACTTTGAGAAGCCGAGACAGGAAGATTGCTTGTGGCCAGGAGTTTGACCCTGTCTCTACAAAAAAAAAAAAAAATTAATTAGTCAGTCATGGTGGCATACGCCTGTAGTCCTAACTACTCAGGAGGCTTTGGCAATAGGATTGCTTGAGCACAGTAGTTCGATGTTACGGTGAGCTATGATTGTGCCACTGCACTCCAGTGCAGTGACACATGAGTGACAGAATGAGACCCTGTCTCTAAATATAAATAAATTACAATTAAATATGCTTATGATAAAAAATTACATACTTATATGTGCAAAAGTATGTGTGTATATGTTTATATATAAATGCAGAAGTTAGACAAACTAGATACTAATTGCTGCTCTAGGCTGTTCTGAGTTTTCTTGGCCATAATCATGAAGACATTACCTAATATACTGAGCTTCAGCTTTCTCAACTAGAAAATGAATACAACAGTGCTTATCTTATTGTTTTGATAGACCTGCTTAGAATGTGGAAGATATAATATAATTAATGCATTTAGTAAACAACACAACTCTATAAGTGTAAAATATTACTCTTTATCCCTCTGCCAAAAAATTTACTGACTGGCTTCTGCCATGGAAAAATCTCCAGGTAATATTCAACTTATGTACTTCTTTTAAATATGCAATTAGGATAATTCCTCTGGTTAGGGTGAGGAGGTATAAGGAAACACCTGTGGCATTATCTTTTGTAATACGTACAGAGGTAGGAAGGTAGAAGTTTAATATTAGTTTGATTACAGTTCTAAAGATGAGGCTTTAGATTATGAGTGGCTTTTAAATGGGATACAGTTTATGAATCACCCTTCACTTCCTTCTAGTAAGTCTCTATTTACTATTTAAATATGTCAGAATTGGAGCTGCACTTTTCAGGGAAGGGAAGGAAGCCACAGGATCTGAACATATGTACTTGGAAGGAATGTTTTCCTTTTACCTCTTACATGTAATTATAGTGTCACTTATTCTTGACTGATGATTTAAGGCTCAATTATTAGGTGGCACCCCTAATAAGAAAGTAATATCTAACATATGGATAGGATGGATCAACCTTATGCTACAATTGAAACAGTTTGCTTAAAAAAAAGCTTTGATGCAACAAGCCTAAATAAAGTTTGAAGCCATCACATGAAATCTGATAGATGAAATCACCCCCAGTGAACTGTAAGTCATCACTCAAGTTTAGCCCATTAAAATGCTGATAAGCTCCTAATACAGCCTTAAATATCTATACATTCTAAAATAGTTTATAGTTAATATACTTTACCCCACATGTAAAGTAGTACTGAGTAATTAAATACATTGATCAGATTTGTGTGTGTTTCTTGAGCAATATAGGTTGTAAATGTCTTTATATATAAATTAATGTGCCCATGAGACATAATTCTCTTTAATAAGTATGGACTTGGGCTGGGCGCGGAGGCTCAGGCCTGTAATCCCAGCACTTTGGGAGGCCGAGGCGGGCGGATCACAAGTTCAGGAGATTGAGACCATCCTGGCTACCACAGTGAAACCCCGTCTCTACTAAAAATACAAAAAAAAAAAAAAAAAAAAAAATAGCCAGGCGTGGTGGCGGGTGTCTGTAGTCACAGCTACTCGGAGAGGCTGAGGCAGGAGAATGGCGTGAACCCGGGAGGCGGAGCTTGCAGTGAGCCGAGATCGCGCCACTGCACTCCAGCCTGGGGGACAGAGCGGGACTCTGTCTCAGAAAAAAAAGAAAAAAAACGATGGACTTACACTATAGCTATCAGCTTTGCTAAGACAAAAAGTAAATTTCCTGGGTCCGGAGAGTCCTAGTATTACCATCATCTCATGTCAACTGGAGATCATGTGTGACAGTTGGGATACAGAAATGAGTGAATGAATGTGGAAAAAAAAAAGAATGAAGGGAAAAAGGAAAGAAGAAATAGAGGAAGAGGAAGGGTGGAAAACTGGTCTTCAGATTAAGTCCTCTAATTTTAGTCCTCACAATTTTATTCGTGTTCATTCTAAAATAGCTCATTTACATTTTTAGAATCAATGAGTTTTGATGGAGAGAAATATATGTACTATCATAAATCAACAGAGAATTTTGAAACAGCTTTTTCAAAATATATTTTAAAACCATATTTTTAAGTTCTTGAGGGGATCTTTCATACCCAGTTGAAGATGCATGTCCTCTTTGTTACAGGTTGACCCAAATAGCATTGCAGCCAAAGACGGCCGGATTCGAGAAGGGGATCGGATTTTGCAGGTGGTGTAGTAATTTCCTTTAGTTTCCCATGGTCTGTCCAAAGTTACTATTTTATGTTGTTTCTTGTAAACTGTTGAGAAGAGAATTTGTCTTTGCTTTTGGATATTAACATCTACAAAACCAAAAAAAAGTGCTATCATTTAAAACTAATTAAGGATGGTTCGATTTATTAAGAGTGATTAGCTAATAACTAGTGGTTTGGATACCATCCCTGGAGTCAAATTTGACTTCTCTTCCAGCTTCACCATTTGCTTAGCACATTGCATAACCTCCTCTCATCCTAAGCTTTATTTCCTCATCTTAAAAAAATGGTAATAATAACCTATTACTGTTGTGAAGGTGAAATGAGATTATGCATGCAATACGCTTAACACAGTGCATAAGTACTTAATAAATATTAATAGCTATTATTACTAGCAGCGGCAGTTATTGCTGCCTTTTCCAGAATAAATTAAGTGAACGTGGATCTAGATGTTCCTTTGCTATATGAAAGTCTAGAAGTTTGAAGAAGTGTCAACTACAGTCATGCGTCACTTAATATGTTTTGTGAAATGTCATTAGATGATTTCCCGGTTGTGCAAACATTGGAGAGCGTACATACACAGAACTAGATGGTACAGCCTACTACATACACACCTAGGCTA
Source organism: Nomascus leucogenys (assembly GCF_006542625.1). NCBI lineage: Eukaryota > Metazoa > Chordata > Mammalia > Primates > Hylobatidae > Nomascus > Nomascus leucogenys. The sequence goes on from NC_044391.1 coordinate 62,327,686, forward strand.
GCTGGCATAGCCTATTGCTCCTAGGTTACAAACCTGTACAGCATTTTACTGCATTAAATACTGTAGGTAATTGTGGCACAATGGTAAGTCTTTATGTATCTAAACAGAAAAGGTACAATAAAACACAGTATTATAATCTTATATGCCCACTGATGTATCTGCAGTCCACTGTTGACTGACAAGCTGTTGTGTAGTGCACTACTGTATTTACTAATGAGTTGCTGGGAGATGAAGGAGAATGTGTTTCATTCCCCACATGGAAATGTGAAAACATAGAAACTGATTACATTTCAGCTTTATGCGAGAGATAGTAAGCAGACTGTAAGAGGGATGTGAGGCTGGAAAGAGAGTTTTAGGCCAAATCAGGAAGAGCTGAAAGCCAGTTTCTATCCTACACCTGCTTTCACCTGTTCGCTCTCTCTTTTCTGAGTCCTCTCCCATAAAGAATGGCTGCAGGGGCCAGGCCCGGTGGCTCACGCCTGTAATCCCAGCACTTTGGAAGGCCGAGGCAGGCAGATCACCTGAGGTCAAGAGTTTGAGATCAGCCTGGCCAACATGGTGAAACCCCATCTCTACTAAAAAATACAAAAATTAGCCAGGTGTGGTGGCAGGCACCTGTAATCCCATCTATTTGGGAAGCTGAGGCAGGAGAATAGCTTGAACTCGGGAGATGGAGGTTGCAGTGAGCCGAGATGGCATCACTGTACTCCAGCCTGGATGACAGAGTGAGACACTCTCAAAAAAAAAAAAAAAAAAAAAATGTCTGCAGGGAGACACACAAACTCCCCAGCTCTTGTGAACAGATCAACCGCGAGATAAGACCAGAGGTCCTTTGGGATGGAATTTCACTGCTGATCACAACTGCGAAACAGAGAGGAGGACTTGAATGATAAATCCAGGGAGCGCTAAGCTGTTAAAACGTCACTGCCACTGTTCCAGAGCTCCGTTTCTCCTTGATGGATACAGACCCCTGGAGAGTGTTTTTTTGGATTCCAACCTTTTGGAATCTGAAAACCAGGGCCTCAAAAATAGATAAGATGTTGTCCCAGCATTTGGAGCACGCCGTCTCTGTTTAGGAAGACAGGAGCATACACAGATGATTACAGTACAGCGTGACACTGTCATGGTAACACTCTGCCTGCATTGCCTGGTCATATGTCCTGCCCAACTTTCTGCAGTTCTCTCCCTTGTTCAGGACAACACTCATGGAATCACACCACCTCCTCACCGCCTGTTCTTCCTCTAGCTAGATAGTGCAGAGCTCCTTTTTTTACCATGGACCTTCTGTTAAGGCTCCAAACAGGAAAGAACACAAAGTGTGAATTAAAGATCGTTTGGGGTCCCACTAGTTTTCAGAAAACCACAAGTATATAATTTCTCCTTCAGTGAGCTCCCTAAATAGTGATCTATAGTAAACAAAATGGAACTACATCTGTCATACATAGGGGAATGAAAAGTGGACCAGGAAGCCAAGACATAGTCTTGTTGACCACCACATTTCTGTCATCTTTAACACATGCACATGAATAAATCAATGAATGAAACCAGGGTATTCAGTGGAGAGAATGATAGGATAGATGAGTAACATCTGTTGAAAGGCTTTGCTTGTATAGCTTCATTAAGAAATTAAAGGGACCAGAAGACATTTATGCAGCCAAAAAACACATGAAAAAATGCTCATCATCACTGGCCATCAGAGAAATGCAAATCAAAACCACAGTGAGATACCATCTCACACCAGTTAGAATGGCCATCATTAAAAAGTCAGGAAACAACAGGTGCTGGAGAGGATGTGGAGAAATAGGAACACTTTTACACTGTTGGTGGGAACTGTAAACTAGTTCAACCATTGTGGAAGTCAGTGTGGCAATTCCTCAGGGATCTAGAACTAGAAATACCATTTGACCCAGCCATCCCATTACTGGGTATATACCCAAAGGACTATAAATCATGCTGCTATAAAGACACATGCACACGTATGTTTATTGCGGCACTATTCACAATAGCAAAGAGTTGGAACCAACCCAAATGTCCAACAACGATAGACTGGATTAAGAAAATGTGGCACATATGCACCATGGAATACTATGCAGCCATAAAAAATGATTAGTTCATGTCCTTTGTAGGGACATGGATGAAACTGGAAAACATCATTCTCAGTAAACTATGGCAAGGACAAAAAAACCAAACACCGCATGTTCTCACTCACAGGTGGGAATTGAACAATGAGAACTCATGGACACAGGAAGGGGAACATCACACTCCGGGGACTGTTGTGGGGTGGGGGGAGGGGGGAGGGACAGCATTAGGAGATATACCTAATGCTAAATGACGAGTTAATGGGCGCAGCAAAACAGCATGGCACATGGATACATATGTAACAAACCTGCACATTGTGCACATGTACCCTAAAACCTAAAGTATAATAATAAAAAATAAAAATAAATAAATTAATTTAAAAAAAAGAAATTAAAGGGACCATTTTCATGTATCATCCAGATAACGAAAGCTTCAAAAGTGTTTTACTATTTTTTAAATTTTGAAATAATTTTAAATGTATTGTTCACTTTGTTAACATCTCCGTAAAATATACTGAAAATAATGTAATCTTTTGATGCTCAGAGTCACGTTACACCCAGCATTCATTCCACAATGCTATAATAGAGTAAAATGCTCAGTGATTGGAAAGTCTGGAAGATCTGTGCCCCAACGTGAAATGACCTTATTTGGATACATTTGCAGATGCATTAGGTCTATATTGTGTCATTTTTCTTACTCCTCCCTTGCTGTTGCCAGCTGGCACTTCTTCCTCTTGCCATCTACTTCACATCCCATACCTCCTACTGTACCTGGCACCATTCCTAGTTCCCAGCTAACCACTCTTCCGTGGGCTAGATACACAAATACAGTTATTAAAATTTCATTCATTTGTTCTGTGGGTGTAGTTGTATAGAAATAAAGTGCATGTGTTTCCATACATGCATACTGTATGTTATGACACTTCCAAATCCTTAGGGATATTGTGGGCAGATAAGTGTTTAGAGAAAATATCTGCTAGATAATAAAGCATTTCTTAATGGTCTAGATTCACTAAGGAAACAATAACAGGATGTTAAAGTGCTGTTTTCTGCCTGATTACTTTATATTCTGTGACAAATATGTCACACTTAATACATGTCCCAGTAAAAAACCTGGAGTACAATTCTGTTTGCACACATAGGAAACGAAGAGTCTTAAGGGTGATTATGAAATTATATTAAGTAAAACTCTGACAAAATTGTACCCAGAGACAAATAGCTCCCTTATGGTTGATGAGGAGATTATGGGATACCCTGTAATGAGCAGTTAATGACTCCTTCGCCAGAGAGATGAGAATGGGAAAAACAGAGGATTTACTTCTTATCCTTAAAGTTTCTTGGATGCTTTTATTTAAATGAATCCCTTTAGAGCAATTGTGATTTTAATTTTCTGTTCATTTGACCTAAGTAAAGTATGTCAATGGCCCTGCCCTCATTGTGTAGCCAAACTTTTCTTAATGTAGCACATCATGGGCCTGCATGTGACCTCACTCAATGACATCTCACTCACACACACATACACACACACACACACGTGCTCTCACACAAAGGGGATTGTTATAGAGTAGAGATTGTGCAGAAGAGAAACCAGGAACCAACTTCTCGAGAATAGTTGTGGTTCTCCTGTGTTTTTAGTCTGCAAGGAAAGTTCTTCCTTTTCATTCCTGCACAGTTCTGTCTGCTGTGTCATTGCCAGGAACTTATATCAAATGTCTCCAGGAATTAATCTGGGGACATTCTCTCACAAAATTGCAGTGCTGAATATGGCATTTCTGAATCAGATAACAAGAGTAAAAGACCACATATGTGACCAGCTTTCCAAGGAGTTTCCAAGGAGAGAATGCTATATTCTCCTTTTCTCCTTGGGATGGTAAACCTGCAATATTCCATGTAAGCCTCCTAATCTCATGTTGGCCAAAAGCTCAATAACATTCCTAAGGATGACTTCCTGACAAAACTTTACAAGAACTCAAACAGTGAAACAACAGGACTTCTAATGCGCTCTCTCTTCATTTCTCTGTCCTACACATAAACTGGTTGATATGGTTTGGCTCTGTCCCCACCCAAATCTCATCTTGAATTGTAGTCCCCATAATCCCTATGTGTGGTGGGAGGGACACAGTGGTAGGTAATTGAATCATGGGGGCGGTTACTCCCATGCTGTTCTCGTGGTAGTGAATGAGTTCTTGCAAGATCTGACGGTTTTATGAGGGGCTTTTTTCCCTTTGCTCAGCACGCATTCTCTCTCCTGCCACCCTGTGAAGAGGTGCCTTCTTCCATGATTGTAAATTTCCTGAGGCCTCCCCAGCCATGCAGAACTGTGAACCAATTAATCCTCTTTTCTTTGTAAATTACTCAGTCTCAAGTATTTCTTTATAGCAGCATGAGAACAAACTAATATCCCGGTTCTCATATTCTTTTATTTTCTTCCCTTTGGATATTTCCTCCCTATTTCTATTTTTTCCACATCTATGTCTCTATACTTTGATCTCCTCCTTTGTCTCCATACTAAAATATAAACACGTTTGAAATAAATCTTTTCTTATTGCCTAAGATTCTTGAGTTTTCCTAAGAAATTCCACTGATGGTTGGATGTCAAGAATTTGAGTTGCCCACCTACCTCTGGTATGATAATAGAAAAAACCTAGATATTGGTATACGGAAGAGAAAAGCTATATTACATCTCATTTCTAAGCTTTTAGGGCTTTACACTCACACATACAAAACACACTCATACACATATACAGGAGGTTGGGTCTAAAGTGAGATTTTGACAGATCTATATCCATATAAGTACCACAGATCTCTTCTTAGCCAAGGCAATATCCATTTTGAAACTAACATTTACATATGGCCATGTACAGAAAATGAGACGGTTATGTTAACAAAACTTACCTGCTGTCTTTCTCTTGGTTCTCTTTCCCTCTGTTTTCCTAAAGTGGAAGTCCTCCATTAAGCTATGTGACGTGACTACTCATCTGTCTCCCTCCCTTATTGCTGGGTCCTCCACTTTCGTGTCTGCCTGGTATTTTCCTGGCACAGCAGCCTGCATTCCCACAAACAATCCTGTAACTGTAAACCATTATTTCAGGACCAAGAGCAACCGAAGGTTGAAAGCTCTATCTGATTCCGTTCCTCAATTCCTTTCATTCCTTGAGAGGTATCTTTGCTGAAACTCATGGCTACATTTCTTTCCCCAGTATCAGTTTGGGTGTCAAACTAATGTCCTGAGTACAATAGCATCTACCAACTGGTTGGCTAAAGTGTGGCACTTATTTTCTAAAAGAAACAATAAATTACATTTTAATGACAGATTTCTGTGTCAGCGATTTCATCCCAGGTACGATCCTGAAGGTAGAAGTGTTTCTGCAGGAAATGATCTGTTGCCCCAAAATAAGAACTAATTGTTGCCAGGACCAGAGACCATAGCTCTGGTCATAATGAGTTCTCAGGGGAGAGAGATGAATACCAACTGTAAAGAAACTAAAAGGCAAAAAGCCACACTGGTTCCTGATGGTCCTCTAAGAGTTAGAAATACATATGAGGTGTATATCTTTTAAAATAAAACCATGTTTACTACTACGCATTTAATTACTTTCCATAAATTTCACTCTATTTGGTTTATTTAGCACGAAAGAATCTTGTCTTTACTAAGGATTAAAATATAAATAATGATAGTAATAACAACAATAACAATAGCATCAACAGTAATATGTGCCAGCATTGAAGACATTCGATGTACCAGACACTATTTAAGATTTTTACCTGTATCGACTCATGTAATCCTTATAAAGACCCTCTGAGAAAGGCACTATTATTATACGCATTTTAAGATAGCAAACTTAATAGCAGCATTAGACTAACATGAATAAGTATTTAGATTAATGGTAAGTGCAATTTAGATGAACAATGCGGAAATTATATATATTTTATATATACATTATATATATTAAGTTCTATATATATTAAGACTATATATATATATAGTCAAGTGGAGATCAGGAAAAAAAGAAGTGAGAAGTACATTTCAAACAGAAAAGATGAAGATAAGCCGTGTAAGATCACCCAATTCAATTCTCTTAGGATCAGATGTGCCTGTAGTGGAGAGGAGATGAATAAACAGGTCCATGTTTGACAGACAAATAGATGCATTGCAAATATATTGCTAAGAATTACCATGAAACAGACATAAGCCCTCAAAGTACAAATAGAGTAAATACTGCAAAGTCATTATTTTAAAACTACACTTAATAGAGGGTAGGGGAGGTATAGTGGAATCCACCACTGCCAATTTATCTTTATTTGAGAAAAAAAGGCCTTGCAGTCAGTACACACTTACTTTTCCAGAGGTATTTATGACAAACCACAACATATCCTTCCCGGTCATTATTTCCCGTTGTGGAATCATAGCTTCTGTTTCCTATTTTTATTTGTGAATTGCAAAAACAAATAGGGAATGCATATGAAACTTATAACCACTGAATTTCCTTTCTGTGTATACAAGTGAGAAATGACAGTGATTGGAGTAAGAAAATACAACTTGTGCCCATATATATATTTTTTTACTATTATTGCCTGCTTTCCTTGCACTAAATACATATAAGAGTGTAGGAATAAGGATTATTTATTGTGGTTCAAAGTTGAAATTCCTGGGCTTGTTTTCAGATAATTACGTCTGTCCTCATGCATCAGCCAGAAACCCAGAGACCTACCAGGAGAAAAACCTCAATAGTCTACTCCATGCTTTTAAGCAGAAGTCCTTAGTGAAAGACATTAGATTAATTATTGAAAAAAGAATGGTCAGTGCTGACACATTTTCCATCTGCTTCGTTTATTCGAGTAATTAATACTATTTTAGACAGAATTACTTGATCTCTTTAATTGGAATTTCTTTCCCATTATTTGATTATGTATAATTATAAATCAAAAATCTTATTGTCTCTATGGAGTTGAGTAATCAGTAAAAGAAAATAATTATTAAATATCCAAAGGAAAAAGTTTTATTAATTAAGAGCTAAATATATTTGCACATGAAAATGTAGTTTAAAAAAGAAACTTTACAAATCTTATTTACTCTTTCTTTAGAACTTAGAGAAAATAAAAAGATATATTTCTAATGCCACTGGAATCTTTTCCGTGAAATCTAAAGTTTAGTCAAGCTTGGTTTCTTTCATTCATCATTATTTTAAAAATTCAATTTTACTCTGTGTTAATTTTTTTTAATTTTTAAGTTTAAGAGATGAGTCTGAAGATATTTCATTACTTTTATTGCTTTAGGAAATGGATAGATATGAGAAGGGAAATGGAGTATTGATGAGAATGTTGTTTTACTTTGATCAAACACTGAGATTTATCCTGACGATGATGTTTGGGCAACTGAGTCAGACCCACACACAAATATGAAATGATTAAATAAAAATGCAATCAGCAGTGGCCTGGGAGCGTTGCCTGGTGAGATATAATACTGCAGCTCTCTAATTGGCTCACAGCAAGCGTGCAGGATGACGGATTTCAGTTGTGGTATTGCCAGTCCTTCTTCCCCCAGCACTATTATCTCAGAGTGACACTTCCATTACTCTGAGCGAAGAAAGATGAACGTCACCTGTCAGGAGCTGGTTAATTGTGTTGCTAGATGTATGTTGCCAGGGCGCAGGTTGGACATTTATGAACATAACTGCTTCCTCTGGTGTCCGCCATCCTTCAGGGATCGATATGGCTCTTACAGTAAGCGCGTAATTGAGTGAAGGCACTTTGTGCTGAGGGGCTGAAGATGAGCCCATTGTGTGAGCTTCATTGTCCATACATTTACCATAAATGAGCTGATATTTGCCATTTATTGTGTGCAGCATTGTGGAAATGGAAACTAATGTGCCACTCTCATTTGTTTTCTAGATAAATGGGGAAGATGTCCAGAATCGAGAAGAAGCAGTGGCCTTGCTGTCTAATGATGAGTGTAAGAGAATCGTGCTGCTTGTTGCAAGGCCGGAGATTCAGGTCAGAACAGAGATCAAAAGTCTTGAGACTGAACTTTATATTCATTGAATTCACTGAATGTAAATTCGTGAATGAATTTATATTCATTATCTGCTATTCTCTATCAAATCATTATCATGGTTATCTCTCCCCACATAACCCACCAGATGGCCTGTGTGGGAGTGAATTTTAAAAATACATATGAAAGCAATTAAGGTATATAAAATACAATAAAGACTGATCTTTCCAAACTTATCGAAAATATTACACATTAAAGACTTCCTTATATTGCTCCATAGAATGGCAGCTAAATATCCCTTTTAAGGGGGGAAAAGCATACCAGACTGAATTGTGATTCTCTCCTTCAATTTGCCAGTTACTTAAATAAATACTCAAATGAAAAATGGCTGTGTGGATCCTTTTAATTCTGTGTGGATCCTTGCTTTAAGTTTCCATCTGAAAATACTTAAATGGCATACGAAGGTATCTGGGAAGAAGCTCCACGAGAGAAACACTAGCCTATCTAGTCATCAGCTTAAATCTTTTTAAAATAACTTTATCAATTAGAATGTCTTGTATAGCATGATCTGGTTCCATGTATAGTAAATGAATTGTTTCCAAGTTTAGTGTGACCAAAACAATTGTCCAGCCAAAAACAAACTGATAGCTTCTAAATGAATTTTTTAGATCTTTGTGGAAGAAGATGTCATGAAAGTAGAGTAAAAGCAATGGAAAAAAAGTACTACTGGGGCTTCCTTTTATATCCTTTTTATTTCCCACCACAAGGCAGAAGGGACAATACATTGTCACCAGTCTATCCATCTGTCAGTAGTTTGAGTAAAGTTAGTTATATTGCCACTTGTCTCCTCGGTTATTGATCTGATATTTTTCAGACTCAGTAACTACATACTATCTATAAATTACATTGAGTAAGTGTATTTCAGTGTCAGACTGAATCCTGACTTGAATATAGTGGTGATAAAAGATCACCCTTTCCGCATATATTTCCTTTATGCCCTTGCCCATTCTAAATGGTTCTCATAAAGTCTGCCATAGCCTGGGGCAGAGTAATGTTACACACCTGAGGTCTTAGGAGTGGGGAAACAAGCTCACAAAACCCCCATACCGCCCATGTGGGAGTGAATTTTTAAATACATATGCAATTATACCAATTATCTGGAAATTTCTCAACCCAGTTATATTGCTGCTCCCATTTTCTTCAAAAAAGAACATAATAAAGGGGCTAAATGCATATTAGTGAAATTTATGATACATTGAAGTTGCCATCTCTATTGTAGAGAAGATATTTTTATGTTATAATGTGGTTTCCCTGCCCTTTCCATGTAACTGCTAGAGAACCTCATTAATTTAGAACTAAAGCATTTCCTTAAACTATGCCACATAGTGGCCATAATGGGCTGCAGAAATAATAGAAATTAATAACATAGACCAGATCCTGTTAATCTTTGATTTAATACATATGCTGGGTAGAACCAGTGGAAAATTTGAATATCTGGCTACACTTCTGACCTTTTCCTCCGAAAGAGTCAATGCTGAAGGATGAATTTTCAAATGAGACTTCCCTTTCCACCTTTGATGAAAGATGGTTGTCTGACCCCATAGGATGCTGTCCTGCCTGTCAAAATTACGATCTGCATTAGCCCCTTGATCCTGAAGAAACCTTCATGCCACTGGAAGGAAGCTAATTGCCTATAGAAAAAAAGAAAAAAAAAACAGATTTCCAGAGAAATCAGGAAAAGGAATACACTTTAATACCATACTTTAAAAATGTAATTTAATCAGTACATGCTATAAAGTGGCAAAAAAACACTAAAAAATATCTTGTCTTTATATCACCCATATTTTTCCATTGAACTCAATTTATCTCATTATTGTATTTTTTTTTTGCATGTATATTTTATTCAGGGAGAATGTGGAAGCTTTTGTGTACTTTTTCTAGCTTTTTCTTTTAATGTTTAATGTTTCAAATACTCCCTAGATTCTTGGAAATGATCTACAGAGTTGCTGGGGGCAGTATTGTACATCTGTGCAATATTTTTAAATAACTCATTTTCCTCATTTCCTGTCAACTCTCTTTCATTTTCTGCCCATTTTCTTCCTGAGACCATTAAAGATATTGCTTTTCTGTCCTATTTCCCTCAGGACACTGGGGCAGAGAGGATTCTCATAAGAACTTGTAGCCACTACCTTTGAGACAGTGTAGGTTGTGCCTTTCTCTGAGATGCCACATGTGGCCCCCTTTGGTGCAGATAGATCCCCACTCTTAGTAGTGACAATCCCTCTTTTCCTGCAGCTCAGCTCGAGGGAGATGTCTGTCTCTGCCTTTACATTAGACTCAGACCGTAGTGAATGCACATCTAGGTAGAAAGGGGGAAATAGGAGAGAAGAAGGAAGTGAGCAAGAAGAATCTCCCTTTGCTAACTGTGCTGTGTGCACCTCCAGCCTAAAAGAAAGCCTTATCAAAATAGACATATAATGACTATGGCTGGCAACTCAGGAATCTACTGGATTACTCCATAAGAAAAGAGTTATGGGGAATCGTTAATTTTGACCATTTTCCCTTTATTTTCCCCGCTACTTCATTTAATCCTCAAAGGACTCTGTTGCGTCATTCACTGTATCAGTGTTAGAAAATACTTTATTTTGACCTGATTAAAGAAAAATTCCTTGATGTGTTTGTGAATGGTAAGCACTCCCCATTTTAAGTAATTTTTTATGAGTTCTGACATTTGTAGCTTTATGATACTTGAAAAAGATTAAAGAATGTAAAATTTGAACAATTATAAATCGGGCTGAATTTACATTTTTACTTGGCATAATTATCATAGCTCATCTGCATATCAAAGTCACAGGAATTTGATCAACTTATTCAGGCCACATTAAGATAAATGAGGATGAACAAATGTGCCAGCACTTTGGGCCCCAGTTAAGTTTGAGGTCATTTAAGTTCTACATGGCCTTTAATAGATATCATGAAATCTGTGATTTGCCTGCATATTAATAAAGATGATACATATAGGCTAATGCCTCTTTTGGTGCAGCTTAATGTCCTTTCCAGTTTGTTTTTAAGTTATAGAAGTTCAGTTATGTTTAAAAGCTTATTTTGCCAGTTCATTGGTGGTGAAAATATCTCAAACTATTATCCACGTTTGCTCCCTAGAATGCTATTTCTTTGTACAGGGTGATGCAGAGTTTTGACAATAATCCAGTTAATTTAATCAGCATAGACAGCTAATTTTTGTAATCCAGCTCCAAAAATCCACTTTGAGGCAAATTATCTGTACTAACTGTCAACATTGATCATATTAGATCATATTAGCCAGGTAACCACCGATTTTCCACTTCACTTTGTATTGAAAAGCCGAAGGGATTTGTTCAGTTTAATTTGCATTAAGAGTCCTACAAGAATACTTGTTTTCAACACCCATAAACAAAACCCTGTATGCCCCACACCACTCCACCACCCTTAAATGTCACTTCCACTGAGGTGTTTTTCCTATAAAATTGGGCCTGAAAATGAATTAAAATAGACATAGAGTAATACGGCTTTTCTTTCCTTTCCTTGAGAAGAATAACTTAGAATTTTCCTTTCTTCACAGACAGAATAAATGTTGTCTGTAGATTCTTTTGTGGCAAGCAGCCATCTTGTTAACATGGGAGCCCCCCTAAAAAGAAAAAAGCAGGATGAGGATAGCATGAGCGTATGGGGGGCACTTTGTGTGCAGTCTCGTTGGGGGCTGCTGTTAAAGAAAACAGCCCAATTGTCTCATAGCCCAATTAGTAGCATGGCAGTCCTTTTAACACGGGACTGTTGGAGGTAATGAGCATGACAGCTGTGGATTATGCAGGATGCTTTTCATACATTTTGAAAGAAGGTAATATTCTGTGCTGTGAGATTTACTTGGTTATGAGAGAAAATCTGTAGCCCTGTTTCAGGAAAGGATAAAAGGCATGAGTCCAATTTTTTTTTATCACCTTTTCTTCTTTCTGAGAGGCGAACTGTGGGAGGGTGGCATTCCGAAGAGAATCATTATGATAAAAGGAACTCGTCGGGCACCGGCCATTTAAGTTTACTCTATTTTAGCATGAGTTCTCACTAACATAATATAATGTACTAATGTATTCTTTTGCAGCTGGATGAAGGCTGGCTGGAAGATGAAAGGAATGAATTCTTAGAGGAGTTAAACTTGGAGATGTTGGAAGAAGAGCATAATGAAGCAATGCAGCCCACTGCCAATGAGGTGGAGCAGGTAGGGCCAACAATTTGAACTACATCATTTGAGATATTGCTTGTTCTTTTTTTAATGTGTAACCATAAATGGAGATGAAAACAAAATCAAAGGGTTTAATCAAACATCTCTATCATGGTAATTTTTTAGAGAAAATGATCATCTCAAATGAAGCAGAGGTAATAAATAAAATGTTTTTCCATTAAGAATATTTCCAGTTTGGGAAGCTTGGGGACCATTGTTAATACAGTACAGTAGTATTCAAATGTTGACCCAGACACTACTTCAAACTAATTGCAGAAATTTAAGAGTAAAAAATGTGTGGTGTTTATCAATATGCCAGCTGAAAACAAACTGAGGTAGCCTCCCCAACAAGTAATTTTTTTTTACTCTAAAATATTAATGTTATCTATTTGAATACTTAGGCTATCACTATAGGATAAAGATGACATGATGTAAGCCATCAGTTTTATTTGCGTACTGGATGGCGTGATTACACCTGTATATTCTGAATAATCGTAGAGATTATCCTTGGTCTTATGGCTGCCGTTGACACATTTCCCATAGCATAACTTGTGCAACATTTCTCATAGCATAGTTTGAGATTATTAACATCATTTTGCCTTGAAGTCACATATTCTTTCAACTAAAAACTTTGAACTCCTAATATGCTCCAAGCACCCCACTTGAAACTGAGAATAAAAAGAAAAATGAGCAGAACTGCTGTCCTTATGGATTCATAACTAGTTAAAGATCACAGTGTGATTAGTATATTATTTTTATTGTCATTTTCCCATTTTACAAAAGTTCAGTGTATTCTAGATTTTCTATGTTACACTCATGCCATTTATCTGCCTGATATAATTTTGTTTTCAATTTACTGATTTGTTTAATTGTCTTCCTATTCTCAACATTATTATATGGGCCGGGCGCAGTGGCTCACGCTTGTAATCCCAGCACTTTGGGAGGCCGAGGGGGGTGGATCACGAGGTCAGGAGATCGAGACCACGGTGAAACCCCATCTCTACTAAAAATACAAAAAAATTAGCCGGGCGTGGTGGCAGGCGCCTGTAGTCCCAGCTACTCGGAGAGGCTGAGGCAGGAGAATGGCGTGAACCCGGGAGGCAGAGCTTGCAGTGAGCTGAGATCGCACCACTGCACTCCAGGCTGGGTGACAGAGTGAGACTCCATTTCAAAAAAAAAAAAAAAAAAAATTATTATATGTACTTTATTATTTTATATATATATATATATATATATATATAGACGGAATCTTGCTCTGTCGCTCAGGCTGGAGTGCAGTGGCACAATCTCTGCTCACTGCAAGCTCCGCCTCCCGAGTTCAATTGATTCTCCTGCCTCAGCCTCCTGAGTAGCTGGGATTACAGATGCCCACCACCACGCCCAGCTAATTTTTGTATTTTTAATAGAGACAGGGTTTCACCATGTTGGTCAGACTGGTCTCAAACTCTGACCTCGTGATCCACCTGCCTCGGCCTCCCAAAGTGCTGGGATTACAGGCATGAGCCACCGTGCTCAGTCTATTATTATTATTATTATTTTAAGATAGAGTCTCACTCTGTCGCCCAGGCTGGAGTGCAGTGACACAATCTCAGCTCACTGCAACCTCTGCCTCCTGGGCTCAAGCGATTCTCTTGCCTCAGCCTCCTGAGTAGCTGGGACTACAAGTGCACGCCATCATGCTCAGCTAATTTTTGTATTTTTAGTACAGATGAGGTTTCACCATATTCATCAGGCTGGTCTCAAACTCCTGACCTCAAGTGCTCCACCAGCCTCAGCTTCTTAAAGTGCTGGGATTACAGGGGCCCACCACCACACCCAGCTAATTTTTGTATTTTTAGTAGAGATGGGGTTTCACCATGTTGACCAGGCTGGTCTTGAACTCCTGACCTCAAGTGCTCCGCCAGCCTCGCCCTCCTAAAGTGTTGGGATTACAGCCATGAGCCACTGCACCTGGCCTCAAGGTTAATTCTTAAGACATCTTAAAAGATGATAATTTTTTTGAAAATCTTGACAGGCTTAGAAACATGCAGCACAAACATTCTATCACTTTACCATGTTGAATAATGAAATATTCAGCTTGCTAACCTCCCCTAACAGAAATGTGTATGTGTGTGCACATGTCCACATATTAAATAAATAATTAGATTGCACACTATAGCATCAACATAGTCATATGTGATATACTCATGTGCCCATTATGTGGAGTTTGACCACGCCACAAACAGAATTTCATGCTCACAAGTAATATTGCTACTGTGGTGACTGTCTTTCCATATAGGTAGGGCAGATTAAAATTTTCATGTATAACTTCAACACTGGCCAAAAATAAAGATATTTTTGGTGGCAGCTGCTGGTTACAAGCAAGAAAGTCCTTGCTCCAGGCTTTTTTTTTCTAGATACAAAATGTGACCTGATACTGAATTGACAGGAGGATGTTGGAATAAAGAAAGCAGGGAGAAATCCTGTCCAGGTAAAGTGATACGGTGTCAAACGCTGCCTACTTATCAGAGGTAATACAAATGTTAGGCCTTGTGAGGTAACACTAGATGTCCCTGAGGTTAGATCCTCATTGTGTGGAAATTTTTCTTCACCATGAGACTAAAAAATGATGAGAAGTACAGAAACCTTTAAAAGTCCTTTGCCCTTACAAACAATAATACTATATTAGAAATGTCTAGGTAGAAACATTGCCTGTCACTATAATAATTCCATAGGGAAATGATAAATGATAGAGTAGCATTGCATTAGAAACTGGGAATTCTAGGTTTGAGACTAGAAAACTCTTTTATTTGCACAGTTGTTCATAGACCAATAACAAGAGAAAGGGGATATTCAATTGAAAAAATAAAATACATACCCATATGTGAACCTACTTTATGGAAAGTTTCATTTTACATCGTATGCTTGGTCTTATGAATGCTGTTACATTGTGCAACATCTCCCATAGCATAATTTGTCATTATTATTTCATCTGCATGTAAGATAAGAAAAAAATTACTAGTCTTCTTGTACTTTTCAGCTCATGACAAGATATTAGAAAAATATAATTATAAATAACACGATATATAAATTCAAATGCCCAGTATCGATAACATCCTTTGAGAGTTATATGGTGTAGTATACAGACATTGCCATATTAAATACTATTGTCACCTTATAAGTCACAGCCTAGGGATGCAGCAAGCTTTCCATTGTTAGTTACAGTTACTTATTACAATTTTTTTAATCAATAAGACATTTAAGATAAATCTCAGTATGTTTTCAACAAATGAAGGAACATGTTCCAGGGAAAGATTGAGAGTCATAGAATAAGCTGATACATGGTTATGTTCTCTCCTCTTCATATTATGTTACTTTTTTTTCTGCCATTACTTTTGTGGAACAAAATAACAATTATCTAGAGAGACCTTTTTAGACTTCTTTTAGAATACCTTTTATCACCCGTTCCATCCTTCTTTAGCACTAGCTGTTGGCTTGATTATATTTAATTATGTAATTACATCTGCTAGAGGGATGGAGCTATATCTATATCTATCTATCTATCTATCTATATATATATATATATAGTGAATAAACTTAGACGTGAGGCAGATTTAACCTAGAAACTGCCTTATAGATTATCATATGATGACTGATAGAGGTGAAAGTAACTTTACCATATTCACAGAGAAAGAACTACACATGCATCTTATTAGGACAGTTACAGTTAATTGTTTTACAGGAAAGCCAAAAATTACCAGAGTCTATCTCTCTCTCTCTCTCTCTCTCTCACACACACACACACACACATGCACTACATAAACATACATGCATACCTATATACATATATGTGACATAAGTGTCAAAAATTTTTTGATGTTATGCCCATGTCTGGCAGTCAGTGCTGTTCAAATTTTCACGGGACTGAATTTTTATTCTCAATAGACTAAAATTTACCTTTGAAAAAAATCCCTGGTTAAGAGTAGAAAAATCTTATACAACCCAAATGAGTCCTAAAACATTGTTGTTGCTTTTGAGAAACATGATTTGGAGTGCACTGAGGTCAGAGCACACGTGTTCAGGAATATGGCATCCTGGACATATAAGAAATTCTGGTACTGGAAGATGAAGCTTTGCCTCATCTGTCATTAATAACCTGAATCTGCCACTAATAACCTGAATCCTTTTGGAATTGAGCATCCTCACCTATAGATAGCAATGTCCTAGGCTCCAGTACATAATGTTAACTTAGTCCTAAAACTCTGTGATGTTTGGCTTACCCATTGTCAGCATATTACTAAGCCAGTGAAGTTTCCTCTGTACTTACGGGGAAAAACATAAGGTGACTGTGGCTTCTGAACGTCAGGTCTCCATATTGCTGAAGACCGTTTAGACATTCTGTCTTATTCTTTTGCGTATGTCTCATGTCTCATTCCTTTGCACCTCAGAAATTCATACAGTCACTTTGTTTATACACCTTCACCCCTGAGCTTCCCAAGTAAGATAAAACCTGAAGAATCACTTATTTGAATGCATCTTGTCTTACTCATATCCAAGTGAATATCATAGCCATACTCAAGCAGCTTTTGTTTTCTTCATTTCATTGTATGAAAAGCTGCCATGAGCTAATTTCCTTTATTTCTAAAATTGTGATGGACCCTAAATTAGAGCAACTGTCTAGGAGATGCAACTTTGCCAGGAAACATTGGTTTTCAAACAAGATTTTTAATAACCAATGTCTTCCAAAATGATTAATTTTCTTTGTTCTTTCAACAACATTTTCTTAGCCAAAAAAGCAAGAAGAAGAAGAAGGCACAACAGATACTGCAACATCCTCATCCAACAACCATGAGAAGGACAGTGGAGTAGGACGTACAGATGAAAGCTTGCGAAATGATGAGAGCTCAGAGCAGGAGAATGCAGCCGAGGACCCCAATGGCACATCTTTGAAAAGCAAGA
This sequence comes from Nomascus leucogenys, assembly GCF_006542625.1. Taxonomy (NCBI): domain Eukaryota; kingdom Metazoa; phylum Chordata; class Mammalia; order Primates; family Hylobatidae; genus Nomascus; species Nomascus leucogenys. The sequence continues at coordinate 62,344,949 of NC_044391.1, forward strand.
GAGACCTGGGGCAGAGCCAAGACACTCTAGGAAGTGTTGAACTTCAGTACAATGAGAGCCTCGTGTCTGGTGAATACATTGACTCAGACTGCATTGGCAACCAAGATGAGGACTGTGAAAGATTCAGGCAGCTCTTGGAGCTCAAATGCAAGATTCGAAATCATGGAGAGTATGACCTGTATTACTCAAGCAGCACAATTGAATGCAATCAAGGGGAGCAAGAGGGAGTGGAGCATGAGCTACAGTTGCTTAATGAAGAGCTGAGAAACATTGAGCTTGAGTGTCAGAATATCATGCAGGCTCACAGGCTCCAGAAAGTGACAGACCAGTATGGAGACATCTGGACATTGCATGATGGAGGATTCCGGAATTATAACACCAGCATAGATATGCAAAGGGGAAAGCTCGAAGACATCATGGAGCATCCAGAAAAGTCTGACAAGGACAGTTCTAGTGCTTACAACACAGCTGAGAGCTGCAGAAGTACTCCGCTCACTGTAGACCGTTCCCCTGACAGTTCCCTTCCAAGGATGATCAACCTCACCAACAAGAAAAACCTGAGAAGCACAATGGCAGCCACCCAGTCCTCTTCCAGTCAGAGCAGTAAAGAGTCGACCTCCACCAAAGCCAAAACCACTGAGCAAGGTTGTAGCGCTGAAAGCAAGGAGAAGACTTTAGAAGGCAGCAAGCTTCCTGATCAAGAGAAGGCAGTCAGCGAACACATCCCTTACCTCTCTCCTTACCACAGCTCCTCATATAGATATGCCAACATCCCAGCACACGCCCGGCATTATCAAAGCTACATGCAGTTAATTCAACAGAAATCTGCAGTCGAGTATGCTCAGAGTCAGCTCAGCTTGGTGAGCATGTGCAAGGAGTCTCAGAAGTGTTCAGAGCCCAAGATGGAATGGAAGGTGAAAATTAGGAGCGACGGGACACGGTACATCACAAAGAGACCCGTGCGAGACCGCATCCTGAAGGAACGTGCCTTAAAGATCAAGGAAGAGCGGAGTGGCATGACCACAGACGATGACACCATGAGCGAGATGAAAATGGGGCGCTACTGGAGCAAAGAGGAGAGAAAGCAGCACCTGGTTAGGGCCAAAGAGCAGCGCCGTCGCCGTGAGTTCATGATGCGAAGCAGGTTAGAGTGTCTCAAGGAGAGCCCTCAGAGCGGCGGTGAGGGCAAGAAGGAGATCAATATCATTGAACTGAGTCACAAAAAGATGATGAAAAAGAGAAACAAGAAAATTTTGGACAACTGGATGACAATCCAAGAATTGATGACCCATGGGGCCAAGTCTCCAGATGGCACGAGAGTCCATAATGCCTTCTTGTCGGTGACCACTGTATGACCGAATGAATGGAATGCATGCGACTGATTTTAAGAGGATGCTACCAGTTTCGGTAGAGTATGATTGCCTCGTTCAATGTGGCGTTTTTTATATATATTTTGTGACTCTTTATAGTTTAAATTTTTTGTAAGCAAAAAATACCTGGTAATTTTTCGTTTGTTTTTCATATACTGGTACCTTCTTTTTGGCTGAGATCTTTCTTTTACTTGTGATATATTCATATTACTCGTTTATAAAAAAAAATCAAAAACAAAAGGAAAGAAAACAAAGAAACTTGCACAAAAATACTGAGGAGCCAATTAATTTCCTACTTCAATGTATCAAATGTAAGTGAAAATCTGGATTTATTTCTCTAGTTTACTTATTTTCTACTTTAATAATAACTCAATGCCAAAACATTTCTATGTTTGTTTCTTGGCATAATACATTTGAAATCAAACCTGTTCATAGTAAATCATGTGCCACATCTTGTCTTACACATAAAAGCCACTGCTTTTAACATCCCATTGTACATTTAACACATAAATGGTGTTAACATCCCATTGTACATTTAACACATAAATGACCATTGTCTTTGTCTCAGTAAAGTGTAGGTGGACAATCTTCCTGTGATATGTAGTGACATTGGTCATGTAGCTAGATAATTATGGTAATTGTGACAATTAAAGAGAAATAAATTATTGATTATCCTTCAGAAAAGTTATCAAGGAGTGTTTTATTTTCCTTGTCCACTGTGGTTGACAGTTATAAAGTAGTTATATGTGTATACTATTTAGAAGACGCCTAATTGTGGATTATAAAATGTGCACATTTTCTATCACTTGTTTCCAATAAAGTTGTATTGAAACATTCCCTATAGATCACTGTGTCACATATGCCTACCAGGATTAAATTCGATAATATATGCACAGCATCTAACAGATGCTAACTCAACATTCAATAGCCATTAGTTCATGTTCCACTTGCCTGCCACCCACTTTTAAGGTAAAACCAAGAAAAATTTAGAGAATGCCATGGAGAGAGAATATCAGTGAAGTGTCTGAGATTGTTTATAATGCTGCAATGTATGTTAGTCTGCTCTGGCTATCATAACATAATGCCATACTTAAACAACAGGAATTTATTTCTCATAGGTTTTTTTTTTTTTTTTTTTTTTGAGATACGGGTCTCACTTTGTTGCCAGGCTAGTCTTGAACTCCTGGTTTCAAGCGATCCTCCCACTGAGGCCTTCCAAAGTGCTGAGACTACAGGTGTGAACCACTGTGCTGGGCATCAATTTCTCATAGTTCTGAAGACTGAAGGAGTCAAGGTCAAACACACTAGGGGTGAGGGTTTCAACATATGAATTTTGGAGGAACACAATTCAGTCCATAGTGCTATGTGTATTTAGTTGATAAATAAATTTGAATAATTTATAAATAATTTTAGGGAACCATATTTGCAAAAACCTCAGCGTAGTCAAATATAAATGCTTCATATATCAGTTTATTAAAAGGTAAGATTATTAGATGACTAGATACATTTTTTAAATCTAACTTTTCACCATATAAACATATGAACTATTTGCGTATCCATCATCATACCTCCAAAGTGAAAGGCCAGATCAAACTATGTACATGCAAACACGAGTTTGATCAAATTTTCATTCAACTCAGCAGATTGTTTTAACATAATGGATACACAACATCTGCTTATTTCTGAAGCTACTTTCCCATTTAAAAACCTACAGTGGCTTCCTCGGAGCTCTAGAATCAGACTCCTATGGCCCTCCATTAACTTGTGGGCCTTGCCTATTGCTCTTTCTCTTTAGATCTTCTCTGAGTTACTCCTGACTTCTTAGCAGCCTAATCATTTCCACTCAGGTTATCCTGTGCTATCATCCTGTCTGGGGTTTCTGTGACAAATCCTACACCTCCCTTGGCATGGGATCACATACATTTCCTTTTTGGAGCCTCTTTTAATGACATCAGACTTTCTCAGCTATTTGGCATATACTATCATGCCTACTGCTTCACCTTGGAAATTGTATTCTTTTGTTATTGAATCACATACATGCACAGAACTTATTGTCTCCCTGCATAGATTTGAAGTTCCTAGAGGAAAGCCCTCATGACCCCCCTCTGTCTTTGTAAGCTGGTGGGATGCCATTTGAATAATAATGAATTTTAGTTGAACTAAATTATTTTATGCATTTATCTCTCTCCTCCACATATTGGTCCTTTTGTTACTGTTTTCCTTGCTCTTCTACCCTTTCAAGTTCTTGTCTTTTGAAGGGCTATCACACAGACGAAAAGAAACTAATCTTATTTATATATAATGAAAAGCTGGACTCAAAAACTTTAAGATAGTGATAGTAATAGCAACCTAAGGCAACTGATAATTTCATCACTTCTAATATGAGCTATTGTCAATCCAGTGAATAAGACTGCTCCCAGAGCACCTAGAGAGTTAACTTTGCGCACCTAGAGTTAACTTTGGAATCAGATAAGAATGCCTGTCTATCTTAAGTGCTCAGTTCTTTCCAGATCTAATGCCTGTCGTTATTGTTTCTCCTCTTGACACAACTAGGTCGAAATATTCATTGCCTTTGAATTACTCCAATAGATAATCTTCATTTGGAACCAACATGTAGATTTTTCCAGAAGAAACATGTACACATCTCACAGTATGCAGTTTCCAAAATTACCAGTTTAATTTTATTTTTATTAAGGCCCAATGTGCTTGCCAATTGTTTAAAAATGTGATGTTTGTGTCTTTCATGTCTGTGTTTATATAGTTCTACAAGTTGAGAAATGTCTCTTTTTCAAAAATCAGTTAAAATATAAAAAGTGTCATGCTTTATCTTTTTACATCACATATCTTTGTGCTAAACTTTTTTCAAGTAAATGAATAATAAATCTGTTGCTCAGCAAAGAAAAATAATTGGTTATATGCGGGATATTTTATTTCAGTTCAGAAGAAATACGTGAATGTAAAGAGGAGAAATATTTTAGTTGGGCTTATGAAATTTCATATTTATTATTGCTTTTTATACTCAAGATGTGACAGAAATTGGTGTTAGGATCTGATGAAGGAAAATGACAACGGATTAATCAAAGAATCTAAAATGGAGCCAGGAGGCCATTTTAGCTTGGACCTCAGGCAGGCCTTAGATGGAGGTCACAACTTCCTGGCTGAACAATGGCCAAAGCATCTGCTGACTGCTTCCTGCTGAGCTCTGGAAGGTCCCTTACCACAGGCAGCCTTTTTAACTGTTAAAACCAGTCCCTTTAGATACCATCACACCAATTGTAGCAGTTGAAAAACAACTTTTGTAATCTCCCCTTCTCCTGATTCATCCTTTTTTCTTTAAAAGCTCCAGCATCTCTTTTGTTCTCCAGGGCACTTTGCAAAGTGACTTGGAAGCATTTCCTGTGCTGCAGTGGCTCAAATTTGGCTCAAATAAATGCTTTGTTGTTTAAGACATACCTCAGTTTTTTCTAGGTCCACAGATCCATATGTGAAGGACATAAGGGGACAGAAAGCAATGTATGTTCAATGGGTATTTCTTCATTGTGTGCCATGAAGAAGCCTATCGTTGGCATCATATTTTGTGCAGACCGTCCCTTTATGAACACATACTGTGGGTGAGGGAAAGCCTCCTCTCACATAGCCTTTCCACCTACATATTGAATTAATCCGTGTCTTGTTGCTGTGTCTCAATCTGCCACCTAAACTCATCTGTCTATCCCTCCAGTGAGCATCTCCTCTAAGCTTCAAATTCCTTATTTTGTCATGGCATCACGGTTCCCCTAGTCCCTCATGCTTGTCACCTGAGCCTTGTTGGATTTCTCATTTAGCTGGTCAGTTATAATGAAAAGAGCATTGTTAATTTCTCTTCAAAGTGTGTCAGATTGTTTCTAATAGGCTTCAATCACCCATAGGCTAGACTGTCACTGTCTTATGCCTAATTACTTCAGCAGGTCCTTAACTGTTCTCCCTGTACCCCTTTCCAGTCTACCTATATATAGCCACAACACTTGCCCTCCTAAACATCACCTTCCTCATTGTGCTCAGGTAACCTTCAGAGGTCTTTTCCTAAATATCAGACAAAAGCTGAGAACCTGAGATGGTCATTTTAGGATTTCCATCATTTAAACTCAATCTGTTTTTCCATCTGACCTCACACTTCTCTTCAAGAGGACTTCCAACTCAGACCTTGAGAAACCTGCCTTGAGTAGATGAGTAATTTGGTGCTCCTTCAAACTAACATTTTTGTATTCATTTTTTAGAGACAGGGTCTTGCTCTGTTGCAGTGGTGCAATCATAGCTCACTGCAACCTCAGACTCAGGCTTACATGATCTTCCTGACTCAACACCCTGAGTAGTTGGGAATACAGGCATGTGCCACCATACCTGACTAAATTATTTTTATTTTTTGTAGAAATATTGCTCTCACTGTGTTGCCCAGGCTGGTCTTGAACCAATTTGATTGGCCTCAAACAGTCCTCCCATCTGGGCCTCCCAAAGTGCTGATATTACAGGCATGAGCCACCATGCCCAGCCAGTATTCTTTAAATTTTCATTCAAAGTTAATTAAATTTTCTATTCTATTAATTTATTTTCTGTCATTAATTTCGGCTACATTCTTATTTCTATTAACATATTGTTAATGTTATATACATATTATCAAATAATTTCTATTAATTTTCTAAGTTGAACACTGCAACAGGCTCATTAATTAATTCACTTTTTCTGGAAAAAAAAGTAAAAAAAAAAAATTTTCGCAGCAAATTATTTGCCTCTTATCTGAAGTTTTCATCTTCTCTTTAATATTATTTTATTATTTTCTGAAATGTATGTCTTTGGAAGTAGTCCAAAGTCTTTGAATATCCTCTAAAGGACATAAAATTTAGATAGAACAAATCATTCATTCTTGTAACTATGCAAGCCATGGTTTCAAAATTTCAGTGAACAGTAACTACAGAAAGTTGCTGAAAAAGTAACTGACCAAGATAGGTCACCTATTGAGGAGTGTTTCAGGGTTTTTTAGTAAAATCCAAAGAGAAACCAGAGTGTTGCTTCGAGGGGTTTTTGTTGATGTTTTTTGTCTTTGGTATTTTGTTTATTGTTTTGCTGTTTCCACTCAAGTTGTGCTGCTCTTTTTAGCCAGAAGAGGACCAGTTTACACTTTAAGTTTTGCAAAGTCTTGTTATAGAATTGAGTAAATGATACCATAATGCTGATTATTTGGGGGACATTTTTGTGCTACTTCTAGGTCCCAGTGTGCCTCTGCTCTGGACCCCCTGCAGTTTTTCGAACATGACATTCTCATTTCTGGCGCCACTCTTTGCTCTTGGTGTTTTGCATGCTAAAGAAACCCTTCTGTCTCTGTGTCCATCCTTCCCTTGATGTTCATTTCTTGCCTTCTCATCCCTCCAGGAGATTTTCCCTAAGTCTTGCTACCAGCCACTCCTTTCTGAACACTTATACATGGTATTTTCTTTTCACTCACTTGGCTTTCCACCCAGTAGTGCCTAATATATTTTTTCTATAGTGTCTAGCACGAGTAGAGCATGTTGCACAGTAGTACCACTGCTACATTTGTCCTTCTGGCATTTCTTCCATTTTACCAAACAAGCAGCTGCTCAGGATTTGGGGAGTCATGCATTTTTCACATACCCCAGCCAACAGTGTTGTCTTCCAACAAACATTGCTCCTGGGTTCAGGGGATATCTATAAACTAGGGTCCTGCTTGTTATTCAGTATCATACTACATGCTTTTAACTTATTAATATCCACTACTTAATTATCCCTTTCCAGCTCTGTCACTAAGCTTGCACTCTTAGGCATGTGACTTAAGTGATGCTCAGTACAGTGGAGATAATCATAGCCTTTTTCATAGGTTGAGAATTAAATGGGTTAATATATGTAAAGAAGCTAGATAAGTATTGGCACAGAGTGGGCACTCAATATGTGTTAGCTATTGTTTTTATGTACAGATGAGCAAAATATGTCTAATATAATTTTTGTAATCTGCCACGAATTCCGCAGCTACTAAGCGATGGATTCTGGATTCAGGTTCACGATGGTGTGCCTCAAAATTTTTCTTCTTTCCACAACTCGCTGCCTGCACATGAATTAAGAATGAACATCAGCAGCTTGTCTGCTTGTCATCAGCTCTGCTTCAAACAGAAGTCCAGGCACACAGAAATCCAGGCACTAATCCCATTTTCCTTGTGTCATCAAACATGTGCTGACCATCTTCATTTGCTCCTACTTTATCAGTCATCCTATTTTTTGAATTGTATGTTGCTTATGGTGGGGAATGATGATGCTAGATTTTGTTATTGATCAGTCATTGAGCCTATGATAGTTTTTCTAGACCTAACCAGTTCATAATGGCATTCTGCTTCCATTTATTATGGCTCCATTCTATTGTACTGCCTGTCATGCCCATGTGCAGAAATGTGACATTGTAAAGAACCTCTGGGATGTACATTTTCAGGATTCTCTGGGATCCTCAAAGCCTCCCCCCATCAAATGGGGGGGAAGGGAGAGTCAATGCTGGATATTCAATCCTCAATCATATCTAAACAAGAAGTTTAATAAAATGAGACATTTACTCAACTTCACCTTTCTGATGATGATGAGAATAGATTGAATAGGATGCAACTTCTCAACATATCCTGGAATATTTGCGAGGTGCTCTGGGAAGCGAGGTCTACTCAAATGTGTCAAGAAACTATCCCTAGCCTGGTGTTCTCATTATGGTAGGGTCAGTGAGTAGAGCAGCTCTGTGTCCACTTAACTTAGTCTGACTTCGTTTTTGAAACAGAACACTAATCAGGAAATCAATAAGTATTGAAATGTGCTGTGTGAAATACACAAAGAAATAGAAACAGTAGAAAATAGTTAAGACAAGGAAATGTGAAAGTCTGTGATGTTTAAAGTGTTAGATGCTTTACATGGGTCATTAATAAACTTGTTATCTTGGGGAGATGAATGATGGGCACATGAAAAGAAATCTAACTGTATAAAGCAGAATGTATAAAGTGCAGCGTGACAGAGCCCCTGAGGAGCTCAGGAGGGTTGAGAGGAGTGAAGGCTTGGCATGGGCTCTCATCTCTGGGAAGCCTTCCTTGGCCTCACAGCCTTCAGTAATGACCCACTGAACTGACAAGTTCCTATCAATTCTACAATCTATATAATCAGTTCTACAATTTGTTGCACAAAGTCTGACTGAAATTTAAGTTAGGAGGAGACTGGGAGAGGTAGGCAGAAGCCAGGTCATGAAGGATGTCATACGCAAAAAAACAGGGGAATGAATGTGATCAAATTTATGTTGGACACAGATCAGTCTATCAGCAATTTAGACCTTGTTTTGGGTGGGAAAACATTTAGAAGGACAACAACCTGTTAGGAGGAGGCAGTTTTGGTGATCCAGAAGGGAACAGTGAAGGGCTTGAACAAGGGACTGATGGGTGCAGAAGGGGAACAGATTTGACAGGTATTAAGGACTAAGGTTGAAAATTGAGTACATAAAATTACAAGATGACCAGTTAAATTTGAATCTCAGAACAACTGAATGTTTCTAATGTAAATGTATATTGGGGACATATTTAATATTAGTTAATTTTTATTTGGAGTTGGCATTATGTATTTTATCTAGCAACTTTATTAAGGAAGTAGAATAGTCAGGTCCTGGGGACTGACTGGATATAGAATGGGAGATAGCAGATGGAGGAAGGTATTGAGGATGATTTCAAGGCTATTGGTTGGGGATCTGAGTGAATGACGGTATCACAAGCAGAATGGGCTTAGCAAGAGAAGGTGAACTATTCAGTCTTAGGCATGTTGTTTTAAAGGTGCCAATAGGACAATCCAGGTAGAGATGTCTAATGAGCAATTAAAAGATACAGAGATCAGAATAGGAGACAGGGCTTGGAGGAATACTTGTAGAGGGCACCAATAGTACCATCCACTTGTGTTCTCTTTCAACTAGGCTCCTCCATGGCTATAAAGGCCAGGCCACCAGGAGAGAAGCAGTGAATAGGAAGCTGCTGAGTGTCAAGGAGGTAAAGCGTGCATCAAACTGTCATAGTCCTTCATCGTCCTGGGCCCCACCCTGCTTCTATGAGGCATCTGGTTTTCAAAGTCAGCTCTCTGCTTTGTTAAGAGGAGAAGGCAAGAGCATCGCTGTCAAATGTCCTCCCAGTTCTTCTGAAGCCATTGTCAAGTCTAGAGGATGAGTTTTAGAAACATTCTCAGTAGCATCTGGGGACTCACTCAATAATCAAATACACAAATATTTCCTCTGTAAAACATATGAATATTTAAAGTATAAATAGCCCCATGTAAGTTTGGGCCATGTTTTGCAATCCAATTATTTATGGAAAAAAATTGCTTTCAGAGATTTATGAATTTTAGAATCTCAGCTGAGTGATTATGATCCTTATTTATATCAATGGTAGAAAAACCAAACAACCTTTTTTTACTCAATATCATCCCACATTTTTCCATAAATAATCTCCTCTTTCATTTTTCCTTCTTTTTAAAGGAAATAGTATTCCATTGTATTGATGTACCATAAAGGTATTAATCTATCACCAATTTAGGTATATTCTGATTGTCTCTACCATTTAGCTATTGCTTTTACAGTGTCTATCATCCAAATAATGTACATTGTACCCATTAATTTCTCATCCCTCCCTATCCGCACCCTACCGAGTTTTCATCATCTGTCATTCTACACCCCATGTCCATGGGTACACATTGTTTAGCGCCCACTTATAAGTGAGGACATGTGGTATTTGTCTTTCTGTGTCTGAGTTGTTTCACTTAAGATAATGGCCTCCAGATTCAAGGCTTCAATGAATAACTTTACAGGTATGTCCTTTCACCTATGAGTACATCTCAGATAAGTTTCCAGAGGTAGAATTGCAGGGTCCAAGCACATGCACATTTGTGATTGTGATGATTGCTATCATAAATATGACTCTCCACAGAGGTGGCATGATTTCAACTCCCACCAACAGAGAATGGAAAGACCTTTTTCTCCTACTTTCTTCCTGGGCCATTTTCAGCTCGTTTGCTCTCTGCTGCATCTTTCTTCCTCTGCTAGGCTTATTCCTCTGATCTGTGTCCCAATCTCTCATAACAGCTGAACTCACTCAATAGGTGTCAATGAAAAGAGAATGGGGAACAGGAGGAAGGGAAAGCCATGGCATTTGTACCTGTAGCTAGGTTTCATCAGATCTGTGGCTTAAACACTTGGGAGTCCTAACAGAGAAAAATTCATTTGAAAATTATGAATTCAAAATTAGGAACAAAAGTAAATAGTTATTTAGCCAACACCCACCTGTACATTTTGACCAGCTTACAAATATCTACTGAGAAAACTTTTAAATTACTATTTTTATTAATTATCTACCAAGCATACATTTTTAATATCTATTCCTCCTGGGTTTTTGACTGCCTACTCTTTGATCATCTCTTTATATGACAATTATTTTGTGATCTTTGTATAAAGAGAATGTGAAAATATAATTCAGTCCTTCCTTTATCATTGTTCGTAAAAACATATTTGATTACTGACAGTTTAAAATATTTCATCTTCTCAACTCATTATTCATAATGTCAAGTAAATTTGTAGGATTGTATAAATTTGGGGAGAGCCTCTTTCGAGTTTCTTCTTTACATGAGCTGAAAAACTGAAAAAAACCTACCCCAGATTAGTTTCTAACTTTGTACATTTTAAACCTTGTTTCTCCTCCACCACTTATAACTATCATTGCCAGCTCTAACTCTTCTCTTCTGTATAATGTCTTCAGATAAGTTAAAGAGGGGGATTCCTAAAAACTATTTATATGAATATTCCAGGAAAGCTAGAAATAAACTAATTCTACACATAAGTAACTATAAAAGACATAATATTACCCAATAAATCAAAAATAAATCTATACTCAACTCATCTTCTGTTTAATTTGTGCCTCAAAATGTCCACGGCCACCCCCATCAACAGCTGGCATGGGGAAAAATGAAAAAGGAAGCCAACTAGAAACAGGCAGCCGTCTTAACTGATTATAGTTGCAATGTCTTAATTTAACACATTTTATAAAATCATATGAACACGTGAACACACTGACTGGCCCCTCCCAGGACCTTAATGAATGACAGGCAGTGAGCTCGACCTTCACTGGATCCACTGTCAGTCTGCCTCCTGCTCCCCTCTCCTTGTCTGGGCAGCATCTCCTGCAGAAGCTGCATCTCCCTCAGGCTGCAGCTCCCACCAGACAGGTAGACCATCCTCCCAGATTCCACCAGGTAATTGTGGCCCCCGAATGCCTGTAACACTGCCTAAGGATGGAAATGGCTTCCCACTATTTCTAACTTCTGTGTTATCTCATTCTCAGATTCTTCATTATTCTTGATGGATTTCCTGCATTACACTTTCTATTTTATTTAAATCATTTTTTTGTTCTTCTGCTAAGACTCTAACCAATACTTTTGTTGGTACTAGAAGTGGTCCCAGTAAACAGACTCCCAAATAAGATTCTAGAATGAAATTATTGTCTTGTTGGTGTGTGAACACATCATGACCTCCTTGAAGATAGAAAATGAGACCTTAGTAATGCGGGCATGTAGTGCATCACCTGTGGTTGCTTGGGGCTAAATATCTGTTAAAATAAAAATTTTAGGCAACCAAATAGTTTCTAACTTGCTACACTTGTCCAGTAAGGAAGTAATGATGATTACCAAGAATATGGAGTGTAACACCTATTTTTGATGGCACTGTAAAGTTTATAAGGGAAAATATTTTAGGAAAAAGTCTTGTGTTTTTAGAGACCCATCTATGAGCATCAGAAATAAACACTGGCAATCTGAGAGTGTGTCTATGCTGGACAAGCTAAGCTTCAAAATGCCTAAAGTATGCTTACTTCTCTTCTAAGCACAGTAGTTTTTTTCATAGGTCACCACACGCTATCATCAACCGTAGTTGATTGGACCAAAGGGTGAGCATCTAACTCAAGGTTATCTGAACTTCAGGCCAGCCATCTTCTTAAGAAGTGGCTTAGAATTAAAGCATTGCCCAAACAAATAATGACATGCAGAAGCAATCAAATTTACTAGATATTGCACAACATGGTAACTATAGTTAAGAACAATGTGCTGTATTTGGGAAAATTGCTAAAAGTAGATTTTAAGTGTTCTTACCACACACGAAAGGTAAGTATGTGCAGTAATGCATATGTTAATCAGCTTAATTTAGTAATTCCACAGTGTATACATACTTCAAAATAACCTATTGTATATAATAAACATGTAATTTTTTTTTAATTTTATTATTATTATACTTTAGGTTTTAGGGTACATGTGCACAATGTGCAGGTTTGTTACATATGTATCCATGTGCCATGTTGGTGTGCTGCACTCATTAACTTGTCATTTAGCGTTAGGTATATCTCCTAATGCTATCCCTCCCCGCTCCCCCCACCCCAAAACAGTCCCCGGAGTGTGATGTTCCCCTTCCTGTGTCCATGTGTTCTCATTGTTCAATTCCCACCTATGAGCGAGAACATGCGGTGTTTGGTTTTGTGTCCTTGCGATAGTTTGCTAAGAATGATGGTTTCCAGTTTCATCCATGTCCCTACAAAGGACATGAACTCATCATTTTTTATGGCTGCATAGTATTCCATAATAAACATATATAATTTTTATTTGTCAATTTAACATTAAAAATGCTAAAAACATAATAAAAAAAATCTGCTAGCAATTTTTTTTTGTAGCTTTTGATGTACAAGTGGCTTTTGGTTACTTGGATGAATTATATAGTGGTGAATTTTGAGATTTGCGTGCAACGATCACCCAAGCAGTATACACTGTACCCAATATGTAGTCTTTTATCCCTCACCTCCACCCACTCCCCCACTGCCCAAGTCCCCAAAGATATTACTCTGTGTATCTCTGCATCCTTATTCTGCTAGGAATTTGAACTGGAGCTTTGGGGAGATCACCCGTTAGTTATTAGCTGAGGCTTAAACCAAAGATACTCAGAAAAAGAGAGTCTCCATAATAATGAAGAATTAGAGTTGGGATTCATACATTCTCAAAACAGTAAAACTAGTCACTAGTTCATGAGTGACTGTCTACTTTCTCTTTCCATAAAACTTGATCATTGCAAGTTCTTGCTTTTTTGGTAATGACTCATAATGAAATTTCTTCTGATTTCACATGTGGAGTAGCTGAGTGTTGGATACCTCATCTTCATTTGCATGGGCCACCATTCTTGGGTAACTCGGGGAAGTCTCCATTCACTACAACCAGAAGAATCCACCTAAACAATGTCCTATTAAATCTTTTTCTATGTACTTTTATTATTTTTACTACAAAATCAAATCATATGACACAAATGATAACCCAATTGTTTGATTTAACAACACATTTTAAATATCTTTCTATAACAATAAATGTGTATATGCAGCAACATTTTCAGTGTTTAGAATATCCACTATATGAATCCATGCCTTATTTAACAACTTCCTTTTTTCCCTTTTCTCTTGTTGTTTGCTGTTGGTATAATAAATAATGATGAAATAAAGTCACTTGTGTACGTATCTATGTATATTAATCTGGGTACTCCCTTTGGATAAATAACCAGGAGTAAGCCAGCTGGATCGATGAATATGATCATTTATAAAACTTTTGAATTTTATTGCTAAAATATCCTCCAGAAAGTTACTAACAATTGCATTCCCAATAGCATCATACAAGAATGGCCATTTCTATGAAAACAACAAATATGTGCCTTTTTAAAGCCTAAAACCTCACTGTCCTTGAGGAGTGTCCTCAGTTGCAGTATAAACATCAAGGGTGCCCTATTATTGAGAGAGCAATTTGGAAGCAAATGGAACTGTTGACCATGAACAGTTGACAAATTTTGCAATAATTTGGTGGATGAAACTTGCTGGAGACCCTGCTTTCTAGTCACTTTCTAGGAAAAAAAAAAAAGACAGTAGACACTTCCGAGAGTAACCAGAATTTTGTGGGTTTTGCTTTCCTACACAGTTTGAAAGTTCTAGCAAATATTTACTTTCTTTCCAAGGTATATTTCTAAGCGGACTAAGAAAACAAAATGAGAAACTGTTAATATATGGATATTTCAATAGTGTGAGGATGCATACACCATATATATGAAAACATACGTATATATTTGTATAAATAGGATATGTGTGTATGTATAGTATATATGGTAAATTTAAGAGGCAGTATGATAAGGGAAGAATGCTGAACTTGTAATAAAAAAACTACACCCAGCTATTTACTAACTCTGTAAACTTTCAAATATTACTTTATCTTTAGGGATTAGTAAAATAAAGTAGTCAAGCAACAGGACACTTTCTAGCTTTTAATAAGAAATGAATCAGACAATGCATTTTAGAAGGTGATTAGAGCTGGGAATTTCTCAAGAGGACACAAAAAGTTTCAATTATTTAATCTGTGATATTTGAAAATTATGTCTTAAGAAATTGTCACTTCTCGGTGAGCTGACACAAGCCATATGTGATGGCTGACAAGGAGCAAGAACACTGGGTTCAACTCTGTGGTCCCACAGTATTGGCCTTACCCAGTCATGGCCGAAAACTCTTCCTAGTGAGAATCTTGCTGGGAAGACTGCATGAATTCTCAAATCTCCTGTTTGAATTTAGTCCTGAAAATGTTAAAAAGTATGTAAAGAAAGACCCATTCATTTTCCTAAATGAGGAGTCATATGATGGGAATTAAATTTTTATGCTAAAAGACGAAAAGGTTGACACCATATTTATGACGACTGGACCTTCTTTGGCAGAAACTGTGGAAAAAAATGAAGTAGGAAGTTGAGCAGTCAACAAGCTCATGAAATTCACTAGAGATCAAAACAGTCCTTTTTGGCACTTTAAAGGCTTTCCGCTTATTTTCTGAGGTTATTTAACCCTGCTGCCAATCTCAACTGTGCATAAATATTTTTGTGCCTTTGAAATCACCAGCTTAATGGCATATATATGCTATACCGCGAGAAATATGAAGTGTATAAATATTCATATCAGTCAAGATGCTGTCACACCTTAGACAGGATGGGATCTCCAAAATTAAAATATAAAAAGGATATTCAGTTTTCCCTCCCCTTTTGCTTTGGCTTCGTGTTTCAATGAATGGTGAAGATAAAGAAGTGGACCCTGAAATTTATATCAAGGTTCAGGTGTAAGAAATTAAAACTAAAGACCAGTTCAACCCTGGCAGTTTAATTTACTTCTCTTAAGATCTTTAATACCAAACTTATCAGTTCTCTCTGTTAGGCATTAACTTGTTAAATGAGTCTTAATTATACATAAGCAGATGGAGATTTGAATTAAAATTACCTTACACTCGAGTGGCTTTAGTTCATTATAACATATCTTCCTCTTAATCATTTAGGCAGTCTCATCATCTTTCATATAGAAAGTTATTAAAATATTCCAATTTCCATATTTCTTCAGATACAGCCACTATTAAGTGGCAAGTAATGCACATTAGTAGGTGACTTATACCATCCAAGAGCTGGTGAATTATTCAAGTCAGGAATAATTTTTGCACTTTTCTGTCATCTGTAGCATTTTCTTTTAAATACTTTATATTTACTTGATAAGTGGAACATCACCTCATTTAAATTTAAGTACCAATTTTAATTCCATTTCATTTCCAAAGGGATAGAAACAGAGTATCATCAACTTTATTCTGTACTTCGGTTGATCAGAGTCCAGAAAGTAGAGGTGTAGACTCCTATTCCTTGAAGGCATTCAGTAATGAAAGCTAAGTACTTCTTAATCACATCAGCCTTCAAAAAGACTGCCGCAACACTTAAAATGAACTATAATTTTGCTAAATATTGAGACATAGTAGCAATTTTACTTTTGGCAACTAATATTTCTTGACCTAACAACTCAATCCAGGGTTTATTCTTCTCCAAAGTTGCTAAGAAAACCCAGCAAGGGTACACCTGGATATTGTTCTAAGGCCAATAACTCCAGGGGACAACAAGGTTAACTTAGGCCAAGTAGTAGCATTTTAGTATTCCTGAAAGTGAGAAATTTACAGCTATCCCTATAAGAACCCTCCTGAGAAAATTTCAAAGCCTGACACTGCCATGCCTTCCTTTAGAAGCAGAAGCCCCCTTGGGCTGTTATTTTACCCAAATAGTCAATCAGTATCCAATAATGTTCTGTTCCAGAGGTGTCACTGGATTTACAGGCAGCAATGAGAGTGGCAGCAGAATCAAACTAGACAGCTGACAAGAGCGGAGAGTCCTGAGTCTTGGCTGAGTCATCAAGACAAAAGTTCAGTCAGTCTTGCCAAGCATTGTCATATTTTATTTATAAAATGAAGCAGAATATCATCCTTTATGTTTGACAAAACCCAATATTCAGCACAACTCTTTCTGCACTGTTTAGCCTGTGTGAGTGAAGACATGAGTCCCAAACCCACATGTAATTTGAAAAGTGCAGTAAATTGGGCCTGAGTTAACTCAGTGAGTTGTAGTAGCTGCAAATGGGATCTTGGAAATAGTGCATGAAAGAAGAATGGTTCTAAGAAATTACTTCTTTTAATGCAAGGAAACTTTTCTCCTACCAGTAGGTGAAAGTTATGTTAATTTTTAATTACACAGTATATTAGCATTTTGATATTGTAGCCTGCTAATGCATGTTTTTATAGAAATGTAAAGTAAAAAGTATAATCACATCCACACCTTGAAAGCAAACATTGAGAATGTAAGATGTGACAGAAACATTACGACCATTCTGCTTTGTTGTTTTCTTGAATTTATAAATGCGTTTGTGTGTATATACCTTCTGCCAATCCTTGTGGAAATAGAGATACGCATTTATTTCCTTTTTTTATTTGTTTATTTCACCTACTGCCACATCCTAGTGAGTTACTTGAGAAAAGAATATATAAATATAATGTGCCCTCAAAAGCAATTTAAATTGATTAATAATATTTGGAGGCTTTGAAAATTGTCCAACCAGCCTCCCGGTCATGGCTGGTAGAATTAAACATGGTCTCTTCTCTGCTGAAAGCACATACACTGTTTAAAATCCTCCAGCCAGCACATGCTCTGGACTCCAACTAATTAAGTTTTCTGCTTGCTGCCATTGAAAGCGTCAGTCAGGTGCAATTAAAACTGAGCCAATGACAGCAGTGGCATTTGTCAGAATCATCCAGTGGTTCAAATACCAGTTCTGACAGAAATGTCAAACTGATAGCACTCCCATCTTCCCAGTGCATGTTAGGGAAAAGCAGGGAGGACTTTTATTGTAAATGCTTGGCTGATAACCTTTTTGAATCCCAGAACACCAAATGCCTCACATGAAATTTCATTATTCTAGAAAAGAATTCGGCTCATAGATGCTTCCTTCCCATGAAGTAAAGCTCAACCTAGCTCAATGGTTTTTACTTCTGTTAGGTCTTTCAGGGAATTTTGAAATAAACAAAGAAAATAACAGATAATCAGGTGGAAAGAAATATTCTAGTTATAGAGGCATGAAACTCTTAAATAAAAATGTTCTCAGAGTTAAAACTGTTGTTATCAATCAAATTTCTGGATACATTGGTAGATTTGAGCTTTGTCTTCTGTTTTAGTGACAAATACAGTCAAAAACAAGTAAAGACAACATTGCGAAGGAAGAGACGCCACAAACTCTGGACTCAGATTCTAACCCTCTCTAATTTGATGATTTATTACCTAGCATAGCTCCTGACTGGACTAAGTATATTACTCAGCATATGTTTGATAAGTTAAAGAGCAAATGAATGAGTGAATATCACATTACTTTCATTTCTAATTCATGAAATGAAAGTAGTCATAGAATTTTAGAGTGAAAGATAACTTTGTAATTACGTATTTTAGGGATGAGAAAGATGAAAAATGGAAAGAAGTTATTTGTACCCCTTCTCTTTCTATAAGCATGCACGATAGTGAAGATTGGATAAAGTAACAAATACAGAACACTTTCATCAATCTTATGGCCTAGAAAATAAATTAACATGTTCATGGGCCAAATGATAGCAGATATGAAGTGGTTAGGGTCAAATATGCTTGAGCTATTGCATCTTAAAGATTTAATGTCTACACAAGAAATGTTGTGACTGTATCATTCTGTCTACCTTTTAACATATTTTCCATTTATATCCCCAAATACAATGTTGTATCCCATGGAAAACATTTTTAAATGCGTACCTTTGCACGTGCACGTAAAATATTCCCTACAGAGGTGGGAAACAGAGAACAGAGCAAGCTGGAAGGGCACAGAGCTATGACTCAGATAAAAAGTCAAACTGATACCAACAAACCTGGCACTTGGGAGATGCTCAGTAAATACTTGTTGACTAATGAGGAAGAAAAATAAAAACAGTAAACAGGAATTGATTTATAACAAGGCTCAGTAAACCCTTTAGTGTAGAAAGTGAGATCCTAGGTTATAAATGGAAAGAGACAAGTGATGACTAAACTACTCTTCATAGTATAAAAACAGAAAATGTGGAACAGAGAGAGGTTCTGAGTAAAAGGGAGTAGGAAGGGAGAAAACGGTCAGAATTATGTGGTAGAAAACAGGGGCCTCTGGCAGAAGGGAGCCAGTGAGAAGATTCTTAGTGACAAACAGGTTGGATTACTTTTGAGAACAAGGATTTCTAATAAATAATTTTTCGGACTTTTTGCATTTCTATGCCTGAAACTCCTCAGTCAACCCAAATATCAGTATGTTCTACTGTACACACCAATAGGAGACATAAAACAAGGGGCCGCATCTGGTTTTGAATAGAACAGAGGAATACTCTCAGGAGGTGAAACATGAATAAGATCGAGAGTTCAGTAGAGGAAGAAGCCCAGACCCAGACCCAGAAATGTGCACGAAAACATAAACCTCTGGGAACTTATGGAAACACTAGGGCAAGAATGGATTTCTTAAAAATACAGAAGAGTATTGAGTCAATTGTGCATAAAAAAGAGCCGGGTGATTTCATCTAATACTTGATTTTTTTGTTCTCCACAGTTTAATTAATGAATTGAGCAATCATGTAATTCTTTTATGTATTTTTCACATGGTCTTTCATTTAATAGCCCCACACCCAGAATTATTGTATATCCATGCTTTTCAAAATATTTTGCAAAAAAAAGTCTTTTGGGATATTGAATATGTTTTTACAAAAACAGTTGAGGAAAGGAAATTCTAATTTCTTTTTCAAATTAGTTTGCAGATACTAAGACAACCAAAATAACATAGGCTGACTTTCCCCAATCCAAAAATCAAAAAATCAAAATGCTCCAAAATATAAAACTTTTTGAGTGCTAATATGATGCTCAAAGGAAATACTCATTGGAGACTTTTGAATTTTCAGATGTGAGATGCTCAACTGGTATAATGCAAATACCCAACATCTGAAAAAACCCAAAATCTGAAAAAAATCCAAAATCTGAAACACTTTTGGTCGCAAGCGTTTTGGATAAGAAATACTCAACCTGTATGTACCAGAGTCTTCACAGCAGTGTCCCTATAAAAGCCTTAAGTATACTAATTACCAAAAGAAGAGTTATGTCTAACAGTGTTTCCTAAACATATTGGAGCCTGGAACATCTTTAAAAAACTCAACAGTCTTCTTTGAAAAACACTGGTTAGTGTTAACTGGATCAGCCCATGAGAAAGTAGTTAGCCCACTTGGGGTCATGAATGCCTCTGAGAACACCTTGAAATCTTTAGATCCCCGAAAGGCACTCCATTCATACACAAAGAAATACATATACAACTTTGAAGTAGGAGTAGGGAGTAGGAAACCTTGAAATTCAAAAGATTTTTAATAGTCAGGATATTCATTATATGTGTATGAGTATCCAATCTGCCACGGATTAACATTTGGATTGTTCTTAGGTTTTATTTATTAAGAATAATACTATTAAAAACATACTTGTACACATCTTTTGGTGCAGAAATGTATACATTTCTGTTGCAAAAACTAGGAGAGAATTACTGGTTTATAGAGTGTGCATATGTTCAACTTTACTAGATACTGCCAAATACTTTTTCAAAGTTGTTGAACACATTCATATTCCCACCAACAGTGACCAGTGTTTCATTATATTCTCCTTGTCAATATCCTGACAACACTTCAATCTCATTTGGTAATGCTAATTTTTGTGATTTTAGCCATTCTGGTAGGTGTACAGAAGTGTATCATGATGGATTTAAGTTTTTATTTTCTTAATGAATGGTAAAATTGAGTACTTTTCATATGGTAGATCTTCTTTAATGAGGAGCTTGTTCATTAGTTTTTCCTATGTTTCTGTTGAGCTGCCTGTAATTGTTTTATTAATCTGTAGAAGTTTTTATATACAGTGATAGGAAACTTTGTTGATATATGTGATTGCACATAGCTTTTAGTTATGGATTACCTTTATTCTCTTTCAACAGTGTCTTCTGATGAATAGGCCACATTTATATAGGCTCTATAAGTAAAATAGGTTCTGTTTATATGTAATCTAATTTATCAATATTTTTCTTCATGGTTTGTATTTATCAGTACTGTTTAAGAAATTTTTTCATTTCCTATGGTCATGAAGATATTAATCTATGTCATATTCCAGAACTTTATATTTTTACTTTTCACATTGAGATCTACAATCTGGCATTAATTGTTCTGTATAGTGTGAGCTAGGGACCAACTTTAATATTTTTCTATAACGATATTAAACTGAATGATAATATTTATTGAAAAGTATAAACTTTCTCACTTTGAAATCTCACACTTTTTTTTTTTTTTATTATACTTTAGGGTTTTAGGGTACATGTGCACAATGTGCAGGTTTGTTACATATGTATCCATGTGCCATGTTGATTTCCTGCACCCATTAACTCGTCATTTAGCATTAGGTGTATCTCCTAATGCTGTCCCTCCCCCCTCCCCCCACCCCACAACAGTCCCCGGAGTGTGATGTTCCCCTTCCTGTGTCCATGAGTTCTCATTGTTCAATTCCCACCTATGAGTGAGAACATGCGGTGTTTGGTTTTTTGTCCTTGCGATAGTTTACTGAGAATGATGTTTTCCAGTTTCATCCATGTCCCTACAAAGGACACGAACTCATCATTTTTTATGGCTGCATAGTATTCCATGGTGTATATGTGCCACATTTTCTTAATCCAGTCTATTGTTGTTGGACATTTGGGTTGGTTCCAACTCTTTGCTATTGTGAATAGTGCCGCAATAAACATACGTGTGCATGTGTCTTTATAGCAGCATGGTTTATAGTCCTTTGGGTATATACCCAGTAATGGGATGGCTGGGTCAAATGGTATTTCTAGTTCGAGATCCCTGAGGAATCGCCACACTGACTTCCACAATGGTTGAACTAGTTTACAGTCCCACCAACAGTGTAAAAGTGTTCCTATTTCTCCACATCCTCTCCAGCACCTCTTGTTTCCTGATTTTTTAATGATGGCCATTCTAACTGGTGTGAGATGGTATCTCACTGTGGTTTTGATTTGCATTTCTCTGATGGCCAGTGATGATGAGCATTTCTTCATGTGTTTTCTGGCTGCATAAATGTCTTCTTTTGAGAAGTGTCTGTTCATGTCCTCTGCCCACTTTTTGATGGGGTTGTTTGTTTTTTTCTTGTAAATTTGTTTGAGTTCATTATAGATTCTGGATATTAGCCCTTTGTCAGATATGGGTCAGTTTCAGGACTTTTGTTTCATTGGTCTACTTGTTCATTCTTGTGCCAAGATCATATTATCTTGATAATGTAGCTTTGTGGGTTTTGATATCTAATATATCTAGTAATGTAACATTGCTTTCATTCTTCAGGGTACCTATGGCTTAATTTGCCCATTTTCATTTTCATAACGATGTTATAATCAGCTGAACTTCCACCGAAAGAAAAAAATCAACCAGGATTTAATTAGTGTAATGTAATGTAATAATCCTTATATAATGTAATAATTATATCATTATATAATCATTTACTATAATAATCCTTAATATAATAGGACCTCTTTATAATATCAAGCTTTCCAATTCATAAACATGATATATGTAGGTATTTTCAAAAGCTTTTACTGGATTTATTCTGAAATATTTCTTATTTTCAGTGCCTTTTTATAAGGTATCATTCTTTAAATTTTGCTTTTGAATGGCATTTTGGTGGTAATGGCAAAACTAACGTATTTTTGTATATTGACCTTATATCCAGTGACCTTGCTAAATTTATTTATTAAGTATAATAGTTTAATCACAGATTCTTGTGGATTTTTTTATGTACATAATCATGATGCTTGCAAATAATGCTAGTTTAATTTCTTACTTTCTATTTCCTACCTCTTTTATTATTTTCCTGCTTTTTGCACCAGATAAAACCACTGGTACAATGTTGAACAGAAATAAAAGTCATCTCATTTTGTTCCCAGCCTAAAGGAAAAGCTTTTAATTACTCGCTAAGCAATATGTCTGTTATTGGTTTGTTTTTGTAGGTAACGTTTATCAGATTAGAAGACTTCATTTCCTTTTGTATTTTACTAAGATTTTGAAATTATAAATCAGCATTTTATTTCATCAAATGTTTTTCTGCATATATGGAAATGATCACATCATCTTTCTCATTTTTCTGTTAGCATATTACATTAAGTGACTTTCAAATGTCAAATGAACCTTGCATTCCTGAAATAATATCAGCTTGGTCTTGGGTATTATCACATTTATGTATTTCTGGTTTTGGTTTTGTAATATCTCACTAGAAATTTTACATCTATATTTATTTTAAAAGATTGCTCTGTAATTGTCACTTCTTATAATGTTCTTGACAGGATTTGGTATGAAAGTTAACTGCTTTCATAAAATGAGTTGAGAAATGTCACCACTTTTTTTATTCTCTGGAATATTTTTGTCTAAAACTAACACTATTTAGTTCTCAAATGTCTCATAGAATTCAATCGTGAATACATTTGGCTTTGGAGTTTTCCTTGTAGGAAGACTTTTATTTATGAATTTAATTACTTTGATGAATTTAATGTTACTTTTTCTCGAGTATGTGTTAACTGATTTTCTAGGAATTTGTCTACTTCATTTAAATTTTCAAGTGCATTGGTTAAAATGACTTCATTACATCTTATTATCTTTTTAATGTTCATGAGATCTATAGCAATATCCCCTTTCGTGTTTCTGATATTGACAATTGGGCTTTCTTTAATTTTTTTTCTTTATCAGTCTTGACATAGATTTATCAATTTTATCATTCTTTTCAAGAAACCAAGCATTTATTCTGTGCTGCTATAACAGAATACCACAGACTGGATAATTAATAATAAACAGAAATTTATTGATTCACAGTTCTGGAGGCTGAGAAGTCCAATATCAAGGTGCAGGCATTTGGCAATGGCCTTCTTGCTGTGTCATCACATAGCAGAGAAGAGGAGAAAAAGTCTATGCCTGAAAGCCCCTGTGTGAAGACTTCATGGCCTAACCATCTCCTAAAGTTTCCACTTTTTAATACTGTTACAGTGACAATTAAATTTCAACATGAGCTTTGCAGGAGGCAAACATTCAAATCATGGCATTCCACCCTTGGCCCAAAAACTCATGTCCTTCTCACATACAAAAATACAGTCATTCCATCCCAAGGTCCAAAAATCTTAAGTCGTTCAAGCACCAACTCTTAAGTCCAAAGTCCAGAGTGTCATCTAAATCAGATATGCATGAGACTCAGGCTACAACTCATCTTGAGGCAAATTCCTCTGCAGCTGTCAGCCTGTAAAATCAAATAAGTTACCTACTTCCAAAGCACAATAGTGGAACAAGCCTACGATGGACATTCACATTCCAAAACAGACAGGTAGGCAAAGAAAAGGTTGGGGGAGAGTAACTGATCCCAAGCAAGTTTCAAACCCAACAGGGTACACAATATTAAATCTTAAGGCTCCAGAATTATCTTCCTTAACTCCATGTCCCAACTTGTGGACACACTAAAGCAGGGGTAGAGCCCCAAAGGCCTCGAATAGCTTCCCCCACCCATGGATCTGCCAAACTCAGCCCACAGAGCAGCCCTCACGGGTTGTAGTCTAATGCCTCATCATCTTTTAAAGGCCCCACCTCTTACTACTGTTACAATGGCAATTAAACATCAACATGAGTTTTGAAGATGGCAAACATTTACACCATAGCACTAAGTTTGACATTATTGATAACCTCTAATATACATTGATTCCCTTTTTCCCTTTTCCCTCTTCTTCTTTTGTTATATAACAACCATTTTATTATGATCACAGATTATCTGGGTCAGGAATTCAGAGAGGGCACAATGGGGATGGCATCTCTTTGCTGCACAACGTATGGAGTTCCACTGGGAAGACTCAAAAGATGGAAGGATGAAATAATTTGAAGGCTGCTGCACTCAGAAGTATAGAAATTAATGCATGCTGTCATTGCGACCCCTACTACAGCTGTCAGTTGTAACACCTACACATGGCCTCTTTAAATAGCTAGTTTGGACTTCCTTACAATGAGGCAGATGGATATCAAGAGCAAGTGTCTCATAAGAACTACATAGAAACTGTATTACCTTAAAAAAACAGCTTTGTGGAGACATAATTCACATACCAAACAGTGATCCATTTAAAGTATACAATTTAATGACTTGCAGTGTAGTCACAGAGTTGTGCAACAATCACCACGATTAATTTTTGAACATTTTTATCTCTGCAGATAAAATAATTCCCAATTTTCCCCTAATGCTTCCAGCCCTAGGCAACAACTTATCTTTCTGTATGAATTTGCCTATTCTAGACCTTTCATAAAAACAAAATCATATGCTATCTGGTCTTTTAAGTGTGATTTCTTTCACTTAGAATAACTTCCTTTAAGCTCTGCTCATGTGATATGTATCAGTACTTAATTTCCTTTTATGGCCATGATATTAATGATATTCCATTGCGATTTTATTTGTTCATTGATTAGTTGATGGACATTTGAGTTGTTTCCAATTTGGGGCTATTTTGAATCATGTTAGTATGCATATGGCAACTTTGTGTGTAACCTTTTGAGGAACTGCATATCATTTTCTAAAGTGCTTACACCATTTTATTTCTGAACTCTCAATTTTACTCCATTGGTTGCTTTATTTATCTTTATGTCAATATCACGCTCTTGATTATTATAGCTTTGTTTCCGTTTGGAAATCAGTAAATGTGAGTATTCCAACTTTGCTCCCAGTGTACTGTTTAATTTCCACATATTTGTGAGTTTCCCAAATTTCTTTCTGTTACTGATTTCTAATTACACTCCATTATGACTGGAGGACATATACTGTATGATTTAAATTCTTTTAAGTTTATTGACATTTGCTTTACATCCTAGCATGTGCTCTATCCTGGAGAATAGTCTGTGTGCACTTGAGAAGAATGTGTATTCGGTTGTTGGGTGGAGTGTCCTATAGATGTCTGTATAGATCTAGTTGGTTTATACTGCTTTTCAAGCCCTTTATTTTCCTCTTGTTTTCTATTTTACTAATTTTTGCTACTTTCTATGACTATTTCTGTCCTACTTTTCTTTGTGTTTAATTTGCTTTTCTTCTTGAAATTTCCTAACATGCATGTTTTAAAAAGTGTTTCTCAAGTTATTTTTATTATTGCCCCCTAAGAAACTCTTTAGACATGCTTTTCTTAATTGGCTTCCTTTTCAAATTTAAATACTAAGGATATATTTCATATATATGTACTGTACATCTGCCTGTGCTTCATGTGTGAAAAGAATAAGATTTTTTTCACTAATTTTTGTCCCCCGGATGAAATTACACCAGTTGAAAATCCATGTCTTAGGTTTTACCCATCTTCTTTTACAATATATGTATTTAAGACAATAAACTTTCTTCTTTTTTTTTTTTTTTTTTTTTTTCTGAAACAGAGTCTCGCTCTGTTGCCCAGGCCAGAGGTCAGTGGTGTGATCTCAGCTCACTGCCACCTCTGCCTCCCGGGTTCAAGTGACTCTCCTGCCTCAGCCTCCTGAGTAGTTGGGGCTACAGGCTCCCACCACCACGCCCAGCTAATCTTTGTATTTTTTAGTAAAGACAGGGTTTCACCATGTTGGCCAAACTGGCCTCGAACTCCTGTCCTCAGGTGATCTACCCACTTCAGCCTCCCAAAGTGCTGGAATTACAGGCATAATCAACTTTCTTCTAAAACACAGCTTTAGCTAGCTGCATTTCACTATTCTTAAAACACCTATTTTCACCATTATTTAGTCAAAATATTTTCTAATTTCTACTGTAATTTCTTCTTTATCAAATATAAAGGGATTTTCTATCTTTGTTCTTCTTGTTGATTTTTAATCTAATTCCACTGTTTCCAAAAAACATACTCTTTATTATTTTCATCCTTTAAATTTTTTTGAAACTTACTTTGTGGCCCAGCATGTGGTTTTTAATATTTGCCCCTGTTCATTGAACACATGTTGTTGGGTATAATTTATAATTTTTCTATGTACATCAATTAGCTCAAATTTGTTAAATATGTGTTCAAATTTATTATATACTCATCAACCATTTGTGGTCTTGTCCTATCAATTATTGAAAGAAGTGTGTTAAATTTTCCCTCTATGATTGTTATTTTCTTATGACACACACTAGGTTAATATCTTTAATATATACCAAGCTCATACAAATTTATCAGACTCCAGAAGATAGAGCAAAGGATGTGGACAATCCACAAAAGAGGAAATACAGTCGCTTCACATGAAAGACGCTCAACCGTGCTAGAAATCAGTTAAATGCCAATGCTATTTTTTCATTATCAAATTAGCAAATATTTAGCCAGATGATAATTCCAAATACTGGCAAGATGGCCATGTTTATCCTTGCTGGTGGCGGTGTAAGTGGATACAAATGCTTCTGGAAACCATTTTGTGAATATGTAGTAAAAGCCTCAAAGGTTTTAATCTTCTTTAATTCAAGAATCCCACCTCTGGGAGTCTATCCTAAGAAAATAACTTGACATTGGGAAACAGCCTTGTGCACAAAGATATTCATCAATTTATAACTAAAAACTTAGTAGCAGCATTAGTGATCAGCAACTGGCGCAACAGTCCATCTAGTCAATGGAAGAGTACACAGTCACTCCAAAATAAAATTAGTAATAACGTGGGGAGAGGCCCACGATATGCTCAGTGAAAACAGCTGCACAAAACCGTATCATTACAGAAGACAGCAGCATAACTATTTTAAAACATAATGCAAAGAAACTATAGTTGGGGGAAAAAGCCTGAAAGACATCAAAATGTGATATTTTACTTCCTTCTTTCCTCTACTTTCAAAAATGTATCTAACATGTGGTTTACATGGATAATGAGAAGACCTGGTAGGTCTGGTGCTTGTGTATGGAAGATTATTATTTTTTCTACTTTTACTTCCATCAATTTTGGTTTCACATATCTTGAAGCTAAATTATCGGATCCATACTAACATAGAATTGTTCTGTGTTTTGGGTGGAATGACACCTTTATGTTCTTCTTATCTACAGTATTTCTAACTTAAATGTTTACTTTGCTATATATTATTATAATAATACAAGCCTTTTTTAGTTACTGGATAAAAGGTATATCTTTTTCCATCCCTTTACTTTCAGTGTTTACATAAACTGAATGTAGCTAGATTTTGTTGCTCTGTATAGCCTGTTTTATTCAGTTTTAGCTTTGATTTTTAATTGAAGTATTACTGATCTATGTGGTTTTAAGTATACAATTTTAATACTTGTTTTATGTTTGTTGCATTTGTTCTATGTCCCATTTTCACTCCTTCTTGCTTTCATTGGAATAATTTATTATTGTTGTTGTTTTCTTCTCATGTCGTATGATTATATTTACTATTTTATTCCATATTGTCTTAAAAAGTACAATATATACCACTAACTTATTAACTCTACTATAATTTACCACTTGCCAAACAATGAAAGGAACTTAGTACTTTTTAACTTCATTTACTCTCTCCCATCTTTGACGTATTGTTACAGATATCTTAAATGGCCTAAGATATTATTTTATTGTTTTAATCATTACTCATTTAGATTTATCCACGTATTTACCCTCTTCATTATTCTTCATTCTTTCTTACATCTCTCTGTTCCATTCTAAGTTAATTTTCCATCTCCTTTTGTGTTTTCTTTAGTTCAGGTATGCTGATAAAGAATTCTCTCATTATTATTATTTTAATACATCTTTATTTTGGCTTCATTTTGTAACAGCTTAAAATATACTGGATAAAAAAAGCTGAACATGTTCAGTTTATAGGGTGCAATTTGATAAGTTTTGACTTACGTAATACATGTGTGAAACTATACTGTAATCAAGAGAGTGACGCTGGGCGCGGTGGCTCACGCTTGTAATCCCAGCACTTTGGGAGGCCGAGGCGGGTGGATCACGAGGTCAGGAGATCGAGACCACGATGAAACCCTGTCTCTACTAAAAATACAAAAAAAAATTAGCCGGGCGTGGTGGCGGGCGCCTGTAGTCCCAGCTACTCGGAGAGGCTGAGGCAGGAGAATGGCGTGAACCCGGGAGGAGGAGCTTGCAGTGAGCCAAGATTGCGCCACTGCACTTCAGCCTGGGCGACAGAGCAAGACTCCGTCTCAAAAAAAAAAAAAAAAAAAAAAAAAGAGAGTGACTATATCCACCAACCTCAAAAGTTTTCTTGAGCCTCATGGTAATCTCTCCCTCCTGAACCTCCCAAGCAATAATTAATCTATTAATCTATTCTCTGTCATAATAGTTTACATTTTCTAAAATTTTATGTGCATGGAATTATATAGTATGCAATATTGTTTTTGTTTTGGTCTGGCCTCTCAATCAATATAATTACTTTAAGACCACCCATTTTGTCATAGTTTACTGTATGGATATATTACAAAGTGCCCACTTACCTTTTGACAGACACTTGAGTTGTTTACAGTTTAGAGCTAATACAAATAAAACTGCTTTGAACATTTGTGTTTACATCTTTATATGGGCACATGCTTTCACTTTTCTTATGTAAATAGCTGGAAATAGAATGGTTGATTCCTATGGGAGGTATACTTTAACTATTTAAAAAACTGTCCAACATTTCCACAGTGGTTACATAATTTTACCTTTCCACCAGCAGTGTATGAGAGTTCCAATCCCTCCATGTCTTTGCCAACACGGTATGGTCAGCTGGTTTAGTTTTAGCCATTCTAGTAGGTTTGTAGAAATATATAATTGTGGTTTTAATGATTACTTCCCCAATAATTAATTGTATTGAGTACATTTTTATGCAGTGATCCCCAACCTTCTGGCAGCAGGAATCAATTTCGTGGAAGGCAGTTTTTCCGTGGATTCATGGGGGGGGTTGCAGGGAGTGCAGAGTAGGAAGGAGATGGTTTCAGGATGATTTAAGCCCATTATGTTTATTGTGCACTTATTTCTATTATTATTATATTGTAATATATAATGAAACAATTATTCAACTCACCAAAATGTAGATTCAGTGGGAGCCCTGAGCTTGTTTTCCTGCAACTAGACAGTCCCGTCTGGGAGTGATGGGAGACACTGACAGATCATCAGGCATTAGATTCTCATAAGAAGTGCACAACCCACATCTCTCACATGTGCAGTTCACAATAGGATTCACTCCTGTGAGAATCTAATGCTGCTGCTGATCTGACAGGAGGCGGAGCTCAGGTGGTAATGCAGTGATGGAGAGTGGCTGTAAATACAGATGAGGCTTCACTCACTTGCCCACCACTCACCTCCTGTTGTGTGGCCTGAGTCCTAACAGGCCATGGACCAGCCTTGCTGGGGAACTCTGTTTTTATGTTCTTATTTGTAGTTCATTTATGTCCTTTGGTGAAGAATCTGTTCAAATATTTTGCCCATTCTTTACTGGATAGTTTGTTTTCTTCTCATTAAGTTTTGAGGATCTCCTCTCTCTGCACTGTGGGCTGGAAAGTCTCTCAAGGCATTAAGCTGGGGTAATTGCAATGCTTACCATATCTGCTTCAAATCTCTCAGACATCATTTTGATTGCCTTCATGGCCAATGCCTTCAAAACTTTTGATTACTTTATTTTTTCCTATTTTGTGTTTGCTTTAGGTAGGAGGGTAAATCCGGTTCCTATTACTCCATATTGTCTGGAAGCAGAAGTTCATATCTGCTCTGCCCTTTTTTAATGCTGCTTTTGCTGAACATAGAAATCTTTGGCACCTTGAAGATAATACGCAATGTGGTCTGTCTTGCATCATTTCTTTTGATGAGTCATCTCTCAGCCTTATTGTTGCTCCTTTAAAGGTAGTATAATATTTTCTGACTTCCTTAAACATTTTTAACATTTTTCTCTTAGTGTTTGGTATTCAGCAGTATTATTATCATGTATCTCTATGTGGTCTCTCTGTATTTATTCTGTGTTGGGATCACATCACCTCTTGAACCTGTTGCTTCATGTCTTTCACTCATTTGGAAATTTTTCTGACATTATTCCTTCAAATACTAAATATTTCTTCTCTCTCTCTCTCTCTCTCTGCCTCATTCTCTCTCCCCTCCCTCCCTTTCTTCTGTAATTCCAATTACACATATGTCAAGACTTCTTGGCATTCCATATGCCTCTAATGCTCTTCCCTGACCTTTCTAATCTATTGTCTTTCTGTGCTTTAGTCAGGATATTTTCTTTTGATCTGTATTTCAGTTCAACAGTACTTTCTCCAACTAAATCTAGTCTGTAGTTAAATATACCCACAAATCTCTTAATTTTAGGTATTTGTCAGTTCTAGAATTTCCATTTGAGTCTGAGGAGTGTATTTCTGCTCTCTTCTGAAATTCTATATCTTACCATGTAATTTCAGGGATGTATATTAATCACACTCATTTTAGGTCTAACTATACAGGGATATGTTTTCAGAAATGTGCCATTAGGTGATTTCGTCACATAAACCTCATGGAGTGTACTTATACAAACCTAGATGGTATAACCTACTACACACCCAGACTACACAGCATAGCTTATTTCTCCTAAGCTACAAACCTATATAGCATGTGACTGCACTGATTATTATAGGCAATTATAACACAGTGGTAAGTATTTTTGTATCTAAACATAGAAAAGGTACAGTAAAAATGCAACATAAAATATGTAAAAAATAGTATACCTGTATAAGGCATTTACCATGAATGGAGCTTGCAGGACTGAAAATTACTCTAGATGAGTCAAGGAGTCAGTGGTCAGTGAAGGTGAAGGCCCAGAACACTACTGTATACTACCGTAGATTTTATAAACACTGTCTACTTAGGATACACTAAATTTATTTTAAAAATTGCACTATGATGCTACATTATGATGGCTACAACATCACTAGGTAATAGAAATTTTTCAGCTCCATTTTAATCCTATGGGATCAACATCATATATGCTGTCCATTGTTGACTGAAACATTGTTAGGTGGTGCATGAATGTACTCCAATAGTTGCATTAACTGTGGACTGGTTTCCATTTTATTCCTCTTGGTTCTGGGTCAATTTTTATCTTCTCTACTTGTTATTTTTTATTCTGAGTACTAGACTTTTTTATGAGAAAATATTGAAAGAACTTGAGGCTCTGGATGATGTTATAATCCTCCAGAGAACATTTACTTTTGCGTCTTGAAGAAAGTTTGGGGGAAGATCACAATTCAATCATGAATTGAGTTGATTCAAAGCTGGGTAGCTTATCCCTATTTTCCTCCCATTCTATACATTCTCATCAGAAATATTTATTAATTTTTTGAATTGATTCCATGAATTCTAAAAATCTCATAAAGTGGTTCAGATGCTGGGCAGTTAAAAAGAATGACAAGTGTCCACCTAGTTTGCGACCTAAAAAATGTAAAGTCCAGGACAGTATCAGTTCTATCAAATTTCATGCACATGTCTATTTAAATTTCTAGAAAACTAATTTGATCTGTTCAGAAATAGCTGAACAATGACAGTCTTAATAACCTGGCACATTTATCAAATGCATGATTCTAGATTTTATGCCATAGGTGTGATGAATGAGCTCCTTGTCATTTTCTTCTAATTGTGGCCTTCAGGTGATACAGTTGAAACAAATAAAACATACATTTTTTTCTGAACAAAACGTGAAAGACTATCAATAAAACCTGGAGCATGAACTCACTTTTGGAGCCAATGAAAGCTACAGACTCCCTCCAAAATGGAATTGTAGAGAACCCATTTATATGCAAAATTTTGTGTACAGTTTTAGCTTGCTTGGATCCCAACTGAAGCTCATGAGTAAATCCATTGCTAAGAATTACTTCTCTAGAACAAAAAACATTTTTTTGTTTTTTAAGCAAAAAGCAAACTGTATAACATTGACGTTTCAAAAAATGCTTTCTCATTCAACACTTTTCAATCATGTAGGTCATAGAAACCATATTGCATATGTTTGCCTTTTTTTTTCTTTATCAGAGAAGTGAGTCACTAATAAGAAAGGGAAAAACTTATTTAACCTTTAAATCACAAAATATACTAAGAGCAAACACTAAATCTGTGAACACACAGAAGAAGAGGTGCCTCTCTCCAGCAAGTAGATTTCAGAGAAGAACTGGAGACCAGCAGCCCATGCCATAAGCCACAGTGACAAACAATGAACATATATATGGCTGTGTCACGCTCATAGTCAGATTTGTTAGGTCCACACAGTAATTAAAACATTTATATTAGTTGTCAACACTTAGAAATTACTTTTTTTCCTTTTTTTTTTTTTTTTTTTTTTTGAGACAGAGTCTCTCTCTGTCACCCTGGCTAGAGTGCAGTGGCACAATCTTTGCTCACTACGACCTCCACCTCCTGGGTTCAAACGATTCTCGTGCCTCAGCTTCCCAAGTAGCTGGGATTACAAGCATGTGCCAACATGCTCGGCTAATTTTCTTTTTTCTTTTTTTTGTGGGGGGAGGGTATTTTTAGTAGAGACTGGGTTTCATCATGTTGGCTAGGCTGGTCTCAAACTCCTGGCCTCAAGCGATCCACCTGCCTTGGCCTCCCAAAGTGCTGGGATTAGAGGCGTAAGCCACTGCCTGGCCAGGAGATTTCATATTATTTTTTTCTGTCCCCTCTTTAAAAGTCAAGAGATACAGACACAGTTGGCCCATATCTCTATGTTGCAATAATCAACCTGGGATGAGTAGCCACTACCTGTTTTCCCAGTTCATTACAATCCTCAGAAGCACCTACTTCTCTGTTTCACTGATTTCTAGTGCATGGTTGACTTTTGTAGGCATTAGAGCTTGTGATTCATGGTGGTCAGCCTTCAAATAAATGAATGTTGACCCAGTGTCATGGAACGCTCCCTGCTGAGTGAGCCTGTTTTCCCCATTTCCTTCTATCTTAGAAAATTACACCTGGCTTCTCAAGGGGAGATTCCAAACTCATCATCCCATTCTCTCTGAATGCATCTCCACTCAATTTTTTCCAGATAACTTCCAGCTGACCTCTTCCCACACTCTTCTAAGGAACAAAGTTTCTTGAAAGGATGAAGGAGAAAGGACTGTGCCTGGAATGCTAACCTCACAGTTAACAACCTTTGTGGCATTCCCATTTCCCCACACCACTTTTTATTCTCTGGTTTTCTTTTTGGGTTTTTTGTTTTGTTTTGCCTTTTAAATTTTGACCTTCATTAGAAAGGTCATTGAGATACTTAGTGCTGCAAGCTATATCTGAAAAGACTATATTTCTTAGTGAAAATGTCTTAGAGATCATGGTTAGTATTTGTGGCAGAGCTAGGTCAAAATTAACATATTACAACAGCTTGTGTCAGTCTGGGTTACGAACTTTCCATAAGAAAGGGTAGGCCGAAAGGTCACACTCATTAGCTCATACCTCAGAGAAATGCAGAATCCTAAAAGACAATTTCTTCTCTTTATAAATAAACGAGACTGATTTCCTCTTGCTCCAGCCACCACCCCTTCTTACCCATACGCATGACTTGCAAGCACACCTACTCACCCACACTTCACAGCTCTAATTTCTCTGTCATCCGTTTCTGTAAATTTGGTTTCCTTGAGTCAGTTCCCAGGTTGCTTATATACGTATTACATCATCCTACTTTTTCAGTTGTCTAATTACTCTTGTGAAAATGCATATTTAAATCCTTAATGAGCCACTAGCCCAGACCCCAACAATGACTGCAATTAATAACACAGTTCTTGCTCGCAATTCATCTTGTGTGACCTGTGCCAGTGGTATGATTTGTTAGTCATGAAACTTCTTTAACCTACCTCCATTACGCAAATACAACAGGAAACACGCTCTTCTGTTTCAGTTGCTGAAGTGCAGGCTGTGATCCTGTGTTGTACACTCCAGCTCACAGCCCACGGGAGGGACGCCAGAGTGTGGTAGGCACCAGTTGCTGCAGAGAGAGATGTTCAATGGACTCTGCACTCAGTTGGAATGACAAGCCTGACGTGGCCATGTATTCAGCATGACGTCAAAATGACAGGTTATGTTCTGTTACGTGTCCTCTGGTATTGGCTGTATTGATCCTGAGGTTGGTGAATGAAAGATGCCCTCACTTTACCGCGAATGCCGATTGCACTAACCTTGCACTAATCCTTCTAAGTGAGAGTTCAGATTCTCTGAGAGCCAAGCTGTATCCTCAGAGAAAAAAAGATAAGGAGAATTTAACGCACTTGGCCAAGGGCCTGGGATTTTCCTCTTCTCTGCTGATCCCAACATCACCAACATAGAACATGTCAGCACCTTCAGTTATAAGACAGACAGCTCTGAAAGGTGCAGAAACTAAAGAGCATTTCTAACTATAGGAGGCTCAGAGTATTTCAGAGCTTCATGTCACCAGAAACACTATTTGCTCAGGCTACCCCAAGGAGAGCGACTTGATTTTGCAAGAGGCTATCTTTTTCAGTGGGTCCTGTCCTTTCTATACCCTTTGTCACAAACCACCATCAATTCCTATATTACAATTCCTGTGTCTCTAAATCAGTTTCTCTCTCTCTTTCTCCCTCCCTCCTTCTCCTTCTGCCTCCTTCTTTACAAAGCATGCTGTCTTTCAATTAACATAGTGATGACCTATTGTCACCCGTGACCATGCTAATCCTGAGCTGGTGTGAAATTACTTTATAATAAACACTATGGAGTTGTGACTTTCAATTAATTTTTCACATGCTGTGCTAAATCAGATTAACGCTCCCCACCACCACCACCCTTTGACCACAGACGTAATTCCTTCTTTATAATGAAATGGAGGATTAATTTATATGAAGCATATCTGTACACATTTGCAAATCAATGTAAGGATAGACTTTGTGCCATATTTGCATTGTGCACTGTCTCAGGTTTAATACAGACTCTCTGAGATGATTAGTTTTTTGTGTTCACTGGGGTGGGGAAAGATATTTCCAGTTGCTGTTGTTTCTCTGTTAAATTCTAACTAAATGCCTCCACAAAGAATAAGCAAAGAAACGCTCGCATATGCCACAATGCTGAGAGAGTGGTGACTTCTTTCGTAAATCTCACAATGCCGCATTAGGAGAAGCTGAAGGAAAATGTAAACACTCTGAAATGGAAACAGTGAGCATTAACTGCTAAATTGATTGTTGCTCTCCCTGGATGTGCACACTCACATTCATCCTGAATGAATGGAGGCGAGGGGGTAGAATAGTTTGTTAAATGACCATTAAATGGAAGGAATTTGATGACAATTTCAAGTGAATGATGGCTCATGCCTTTTTAAAACTCATGTAGGCCCTGCACTAAATTATCTTTTTGGTGAAATAATTATTTTCATCTTTGAAACTCATTATTAGAATGGAGTGATGGAAGATGGATGTAGGTACACACTAAATGAATAAATTTGTGTTTAAAAAAGTTAATCATATGACTCAGATGCTAGGCTGTGTATTTTTTCTGTCAGTCTCCAGTGTATTTCATTCAGCTTCTTTTATTACTACAAAATATTGATAGAAAAATTTCTCCAACACATAATTCCTTTATGACACGAAATAAGAGAAAGTGGCCAGGAGAACTAAAGGTATGGCACATATAAAAGATAAATATGTACTCATCAAGTCCTTAAAAGCAATCTTTTAATAACAATAGAAGAAATAAAATCTTGCTCAGTGTTGCAATAATGAAAACGTTGTACCATGAGTTATTTTAAGGCACAGTAAGCAAATTACGCATGGTGAACACTGGAAATTTATTGATTCATTCATTTCACAGATATTTATTTAATGCCTGGTGTATTCTAACCACTACTCTAAGTACAACTGGTAAAACAGCCCAGACAGGTAGACTCTTCCTCCCACATGGAGATTCCCATCTAGGGAGATTCCCATCTAGGGGTAAAGGGAGTTCATCACCATCCTCATTTAAGAATTTCTTACTAGAGACCACCACTGTACCAAATGCCTTCTATGTATAATCATATATTTCAATCCTCCTGTTTAATACCTTCCTGCTAGGTTATTATCACACACATTTAAACATGAATAACCAAAGCTTAGAATAAGCTAAGTAATTTGTCCAAGGTCCCACTGATATAAAGTGGCAGAGCTAGAATTCAAAATTTAGCTTTCAGGACAAAAAATCCTGTGCTCTTATTCAGTATGCTGTACTGCTGATGTTGTTCATTCTCTCAAAAGCATGCACATCAAAGGGAAATAAGTCAGAAACAAGGTCAAATAACATAGTCTCACTTTAAGTGGGAGCTAAATAATGCTTACTCAGGGATATAGACAGTGGAATAATAGACATTGGAGACTCCAAAAGGTGGGAGGATGGTGGGGGTGAGGGATGAAAAATTACCTATTGGGTGCAATGTACACTATTCAGGTGATGGTAAGACTAAAAACATAAACTTTATCACCACGCAATATATCCATGTAAAAAAACTGCACTTTACACCCACTAAAAAGCATACATCATCATCTTCTATGTGGGAAAATTTTATTTTTTACACAATGGTGGGCAAAATAGAAGCAGAAGGCACAATCCATGACCTAAGGAGATTTCTGGTCTATTGGGAGAAATTAATGCATTTGTAAAACAACTATTATTTAAATTCCTTTTGTGCAAATAAGTTTATAGGCCATAGACATGCCATGTGCATGTCATGGGGGAAGGGGACAGAATTATTTTCTGACATTAATCTCTGTTGAATAATATATTCCACATCTATGACTTTATGTATTATAAAGTGCATTATTAATTTAACAGAAGATTTTAAAGAAATATTGAAATAATAACACATTAAATGTGTCCGTTATATGCTATACAATGTGTCCTAATGTCAGTTTCATGGAATTGTGAAAAGGTTAAATTTTTACAGTCTTACATACAATAGTGCAAGAACAATTTGTTCCTTAAAGTTTTAAAAGACTTCACTTTGAAACTATATGGACACTAAGGCACAATTTAAAAGAGAATCTTCTGGATCACTGATAATTTCTGTCATGGTATTATTAATTTTTGTTATTTATATTTTCCTAGATATTCATCCAATTCATCTAAGTTTTGAAATATTATCATAAATGCAATAAAAAACTTTATAAATTTATTTAATCCTGATATCTGCAGTTATTTCTAATTTAAAATGCCTATTTTTTCCATTTTTATTTTCTCTCTTTTCACTTGATTGGACTCCCTTTATCTCCCTGCTTATTTTTTCTATTTTTCTTCTTTATGGTTTCCTAAAGAATCATTTTATTCAAATAGCCAATACTTATATTTGTTTCTCGATGCTATTTATTAATTCATTTATTTTTGCTTTTATGCTCATTAATTCTTCTAACTGCTTTGCATAGGTATATTTTTCTTTCTTTTATAATTTCTTTTGTAATTTCTTTATAATTTCTTGAGTTGAATAATAATGTGTAATTTGTCCTTTCTAAAACACTGTGAATTTTCCTTCAATACAGCTTGCTTGAGGTCATCATTATTTTCCCAAATATTCCATATTTAAGAAATTTTGAGTTTTTCCTATACCTAAGAATTTTTTAGAATGTTTTCCAAATAATTCAGCATTTCTCTCTTTATACTTTCAGTGTCAATTTCCAATTTTAATATAATGCACTTCAGAATGTTGTCTAATAACTGGTCAAGGAGATACTTGCAATAAAACGCATTTGCTGTTTGTGTAGTATAAAATTTGATTATCTATTAAAACAAGATTAGTTATTTTGTCAGGCTACTTCCATTGCCATAAAGGAATACCTGAGAGTGGGCAATTTATAAAGAGAAGAGGTTTAATTGGCTCACAGTCCGCAGGCTGTACAAGCATCCGCTCAGCTTCTAGAGAGGACCTTAGGAAGCTTACAATCATAGCAGAAAGCAATGAGGGGCCAGCATGTCACAGGGCAAGAGTGGGAGCGAGAGAGAGTGGGGAGACACCACACTCCTTTAAACAACTAGATTTCACATGAACTCACTGAATGTGAACTCACTCATCACCAAGACGATGGCACTAAGCCATTCATAAGGGATCTGCCCCCATAATCCCACAGGCCCCACTTCCAACACTGGAGGTCACATTTCAACATGAGATTTGGAGGGGACTCACATCCAAACCATATCAGTTGTCATGCAGATTATCCATGCCCTAGTTATTCCTTGAACGTTTTATCTGAAAGTAACTGAGAAAATTGTGTAAGATCTTCTAATGTCATTATAGTTCTGTTAATTATTTTTGTTGTAGTAGTTTCTGCTTTTTTTTTTTTATTAGACTTTAGGTTTTAGGGTACATGTGCACAATGTGCAGGTTTGTTACATATGTATCCATGTGCCATGTTGATTTCCTGCACCTATCAACTCGTCATTTAGCATTAGGTATATCTCCTCATGCTGTCCCTCCCCCCTCCCCCCACCCCACAACAGTCCCTGGAATGTGATGTTCCCCTTCCTGTGTCCATGAGTTCTCATTGTTCAATTCCCACCTATGAGTGAGAACATGCGGTGTTTGGTTTTTTGTCCTTGCGATAGTTTACTGAGAATGATGTTTTCCAGTTTCATCCATGTCCCTACAAAGGACACGAACTCATCATTTTTTATGGCTGCATAGTATTCCATGGTGTATATGTGCCACATTTTCTTAATCCAGTCTATCGTTGTTGGACAGTTGGGTTGGTTCCAACTCTTTGCTATTGTGAATAGTGCTGCAATAAACATACAATTTCAATGATATTATTCAGGTTTTAAATGTTTGTGATAGTATGTCTTCGGCAGTAAAACTGACTCTTTGGTCTTATTTACTGTTAACATAATGGAATATTGAATGTGACACTGTTTGTAACAGAAATAAATTTGAGACAACCTGAAGGTCCATCAATAACGGACTAGTTAAATTATATATGTTTGTATATGTATATATATATATATATATATATATATCCATTAATTCAACCATGTATTTATATTCATTGAAAATAATGAAAAAACCCTATATGTACTTACACATAATAATCTCAAAAAACTTTTTCTACACGAATAAGCAAGGTGCAGAATAATGTGTAGATTCTGTTATCATACATTATCAGGTCCACAGAAGGCAGCTTGCCACAGTACTAAGAACCCAGGTTCTGAAGTGAGTGTGATTGAACCAAATTTGGTTCCAATTTCCAGTAACTGTGCCCTAGGACAAGTTATTTAATGTCTCTATATCCTCGCTTGTGAAATGGGAGTAAGAATTAAGTATCCATCTGGAGTTTGGGGAAGTATTAAATTAACTAGTACAAGAAAAGTATCTAAAACACTGCTTTGCACCAGTGGTCAATATATGTTAGTTGATTAACATTTAAAGCAAAAAAAAAGACGAAGAAAAGGAAAAAATTCATATGCAAATGAGTAGATAGATAGATATGGTTTGGCTCTGTGTCCCCACCCAAATCTCTTGTCAAATTGTAATTCCCAGTGTTGGAGGAGGTGACTGGTGGCAGGGTGCTTAGATCATGGGGGTGGATTTTCCCCTTACTGTTCTCATGATGGTGAGTGAGTTCTCACAAGCTCTGGTTGTTTAAAAGTGTGTAGCACTTCCCCCTTCACTCTGTCTCTTCCTCCTGCTCTGCCATGGGAAGAAGATACGCTTGCTTGCTTCCCCTTCACCCTCCACCATGATTGTAAGTTTCCTGAGGCCTCCCCAACTATGCTTCCTGTACAGTCTGTGGAACTGTGAGTCAAATAAACCTCTTTTCTTCATAAATTACCCAGTTTCAAATAGATCTTTATAGCAGTGTGATAATGGACTAACACAAAGAATTGGTACTAGGAAAGTGGGGCATTGCGATAAAGATACCTGAAAATATTGGGAGCAGCCTTGGAACTGGGCAATGAGCAGAGGTTGGAACAGTTTGGAGGGCTCAGAAGCAGACAGGAAGATGAGGGACGGTTTGGAACTTCCTAGAGACTTGTTGAACAGTTTTGACCAAGGTGCTGATAGTGATATGTACAGAAAAGTCCAGGCTGAGATAGTCTCAAATGGAAATGAGTAAATCAAAGGCTTCAGGTGGCAACACATGTGTGTGTGCATGTTACTTAAATGCACACATGTATGTGTCTATCCCTAATACTTAAATGCATACATGCATATAAATATATTGATATGTGCTTCCATTTAAGGATAAGTCATTTAACTCACCCAACAGTCCACTAGACTCAATTTTTTGATATCTGAAACCCCATACTTTTCAGCAACTGGCATGATGGCCAGTACACAGTAGGTACTCAAGAAATATTTCTTGAATGAATGAATGGACACTGTAGAATAGGTGTTAAAACCCTGATGCTCAAGATGTGGCTCTCCCAGTATCAAGGAGTTAGTAAAATATATTTCTGACTGGATTTTCTTCTTCATTTCCTTTTTATTCAAAGTCCTCCTTGGACCAGAAGTATCAATATCACTTGGAAGTCTATTAGAGATGCAGAATCTCTGGCCCTACCCCACATAGACTGATTCTGAATCTTCATTTTAACCAGCTCACCAGATGAATTGTGTGTAGCTGAAAGTTGGAGAAGCACTGTGCTATTGTGCCTTATGTCTTAGAAAAATAAGAAGGTGAGCTAGAGCGTTCTGGAGGTTTGTGAAGGAGAAATGAAGAATTAATGTGGAGACATGAGTGGGAAGCACTTTGGGAAAGGCTGTGAATACAAGGCTGAGGAATTCATCTTAAAAACCAGGGTTTCCAAAGGAGGAATCTTTGGACTCCAAGGCGGACAATGGGCAAGCAATCCACTGGGCTATGAGGAAAAAATTTTCGAACTCATTAATATGTCATTTTTATCAAAAAACAAGAAAGAGAATTGACTTTACTAATAGTTGTTCTATTTAATGTTCAGCCACACCCATTCCTGCACCACTCATTAGGTTACAATTCAGAGAGGCAGCATGT
The DNA here is from genome assembly GCF_006542625.1 of Nomascus leucogenys. Lineage (NCBI taxonomy): Eukaryota > Metazoa > Chordata > Mammalia > Primates > Hylobatidae > Nomascus > Nomascus leucogenys. The sequence goes on from NC_044391.1 coordinate 62,386,707, forward strand.
GAAACACAATTCCAGCAGCCCACAGTGGCATCCCTCCCTCTCCCCAACTCCTCCCCACACCTTGTGCACACTCCTGGGTATCAAACTATAGGGAGACTTACTTAAGAAAACCCTTGTCTTAATCATGTTGTTTTAATTAAAATAGCCTTCACAAAATGAACAAGTGGCCTTAAATTATTCCTGAGCAAGAGCATGCTCATGTACATATACGTGTGTACACATGCGCTCTCACACACATTGGATATAGGGTTAAAAACGCAAGCACATGTGAACAAGAAAATGGCAGAGATAACTCTTCTCTTACATCTGATAAAAGATGTTAGCCGCATTACAAGGGAGAAACAATGACAGTCTCACCAAATCTGACAAGAAGGCAGCCAACAAGTGAAAAATGTAATGCTTTTCAAAAGAGGCTTATGTTATGAAGTCGGCATGTCAAAAATGGATGTCTGGAAATATTTCCATGGATTGTGTTTTTGTTGACAATAATAATGTAAGTATATATTCTATAAAAAATGCTTGCATATCTGCATATTTAAAACTGTTGGAGAAAAATGTATAACCTAAAAAAATCTTCTAAATAGAATTACATTGAGTTTACACAAATGTAAAAATGCAACACCTTCTGTTTAGTTTGCAAAAACAACTGACTGACATAAGGGAAGATGCAAATGTATGAGCTGGCTTTCAGCAAAAACCTTGGCTTCACTGTCGGTTGGGATTGAATAATGAGTATTGTGATTTAGTAAGTGTAACCCATCTTGAACTTCGTCAGTTTAGATGTCAATATCTTTGTGAGGTATCTTTCTCAAATGTGACACTAAGTACTCAAATAAGCTGAATTTAGAAATCACCATGACTCATAAATAAACCAAAAATTTTAAAAATAAAATCTATCCAACCATGTTGTTCTCACCAAATATATTGCAAGGGCTAATAAGTTTTATACCATTAATAAATGTTAACTTAATGTATTTAAATATTTACTTTCTCTACATCAGTGTGTCCTCATATTTGTTTTTGTGTATAATTTATAATGCTTGGTGTTATAACTTACAATATGTCACCTTATTTTATCAAATATAAGTTGTAATCAATTGAAATAGGTAATATAATTGTATGTTCCACAAAGAAAGATAAGAATACTATAATTATAATGCCACTAATTGTTTAAAGGCATCAGGTTTCACAGATGTTAAAAACTGGTGGAGGGGTAGTACAACTAGAATAATTAAGTTTGGCTGCTAATAAAACAAAAATAGCAGTGGCCTTAGCAACATCAGAGTCTTTCTCTTTCCTATAAAACTCTGGAGATATGCAGTTCGGGCCTGGTAGGGGGATTCTACTTTGCAAAGATGTCAGTGAACCAAGTTTTTCCATCTCTCTGCTCTGCCATCTCTACAGTGTGGTACAAAGTGAAATCTAAAAACATGAGAAGTGAAAGATAAATGCCAGTTCTTTCTTAAGGAAGGAAGGAAGGTTGCAGAATTTCCCTTACACTTCCATTTATATCCCATTGGCCAGAATCTTACTGTACAACCAGGCACAAGTGCAAAGGAGGCAGAGGAGTGTAGTATTTCTCTAGGTGGTCATGGTGCCAACCACACTAGCTTAGGATAGGAAAATATCAGGTATTGGAAGATGTCCATATGTCTACCTGTGATACATAATAACTAGCACAGGAATGCATGTTATGGTTTGGCTGTGTCCTCACCCAAATCTTATCTAGAATTGTAACTCCCACAATTCCCATGTCTTGTGGGAGGAACCTGGTGGGAGTTGAATCATGGGGGTGGGTCTTCCCATGCTGTTCCTGTGATAGTGAATAAGTCTCACGAGATCTGATGGTTTTAAAAATGGGAGTTTCCCTGCACAAGCGCTCTTTGTCTGCTGCCATCCATGTAAGATGTGACTTGTTTGTCCTTGCCTTCCACCATGACTATGAGGCTTCCCCAGCCACTTGGAACTGTAAGTCTATTAAACCTCTTTCTTTTGTAAATTGTCCACTCTTGGGTAGGTCTTGATCGCAGCATGAAAATGGACTAATACAGTAAATTGGTACCAGTAAAGGGGGGGCGTTGCTGAAAATACACCCAAAAATGCGGAAGGGACTTTGGAACTGGGTAACAGGCAGAGACTGGAACAATTTAGAGGACTCAGAAGAAGACAGGAAAATGTGGGAAAGTTTGGAACTTCCTAGAGACTTGTTGAATTAAAGCCTGATAGTGATATGGACAATAAGGTCCAGGCTAAGGTGGTCTCAAATGGGGATGAGGAACTTGTTGGGAGCTGGAGCAAAGGTAACTCTTGTTATGTTTTAGCAAAGAAACATTTTGACCCTGCCCCAGAGATGTATGGAGCTTTGAACTTTAGAGAGATGATTTAGGGTATCTAGCAGAAGAAATTTCTAAGTGACAAAGCACTCAGGATGTGACTTGAGTGCTGTTAAAGGCATTCAGTTTTAAAAGAGAAACAGTACATAAAACTTTGGAAAATTTGCAGCCTGACAATGTGATAGAAAACAAAATCCCATTTTCTGAGGAGAAATTCAAGCCAGCTGCAGAAATTTGCATAAGTAATGAGGAGCTGAATGTTAATCACCAAGACAATGGGGAAAATGTCTCCAGGGCTTGTTAGAGACCTTTGTGGCAGCCCCTCGCACCACAGGCCCTGAGGTTTAGGAAGAAAATATGGTTTTATGGGCCGGGCCCAGGGTCCCTCTGCTGCGTGCAGAGGGACCTGGTGCCCTGCATCCCATCTGCTCCAGTCATGATTAAAGGGGGCCAACTGTATGCTCAAGCTGTTGCTTCAGAGGGTGGAAGCCCCAAGCCTGGGCAGCTTTCACGTGGTGTTGAGCCTGAGGGTGCACAGAAGTCAAGAATTGAGGTTTGGGAACCTCCGCCTAGATTTCAGAGGATGTATGGAAATGCCCGGATGCCCAGGCAGAATTTTGCTACATGGGCAGGGCCCTCATGGAGAACCTCTGCTAGGGCAGTGCATAAGGGAAATGTGCATTTGAGCCCCCACCCAGAGTCCCTACGGGGGCACCACCTAGTGGAGCTGCGAGAAGAGGGCCACTGTCCTCCAGACCCCAAAATTGCAGATGTGCCAACAGCATGCACCGTGCACCTGGAAAAGCTGCAGACACTCAACACCAGCCTGTGAAAGCAGCCAGGAGAGGGGCTATACCCTGCAAAGCCAAAGGGGCAGAGCTGCCAAGGCCATGGGAGCCCACCTCTTGCATCAGCGTGACCTGGATGTGAGACATGGAGATCATTTTGGAGCTTTAAGATTTGACTGCCCTGCTGGATTTCAGACTTGCATGGAGCCTGTAACCCCTTTGTTTTGGCCAATGTCTCCCATTTGAAATGGCTGTATTTACCCAATGCGTGTACCCCCATTGTATCTAGTAATTAACTTGCTTTTGATTTTACAGGCTTATAGGCAGAAGGGACTTGCCTTGTCTCAGATGAGACTTTGGACTGTGGCCTTTTGGGTTAATGCTGAAATGAGTTAAGAATCTGGGGGACTGTTGGGAAGGCATGATCAGTTTTGAAATGCAAAAATGACATGAGATTTTGAAGGGGCCAGGAATAAAACGATATGGTTTTGTTGTATCCCCACCCAAATAATATCTTGAATTGTAACTCCCACAATTCCCATGTGACATGGGAGGAAGCTGGTGGGGAGTAATTGAATCATGGGAGTGGGTCTTTCTCGTGCTGTTCTCATGATAGTGAATAAGTGTCACAAGATCTGATGGTTTTAAAAATGGGAGTTTCCCTGCACATGCTCTCTTTGCCTGCCACCAACCATGTAAGACGTGACTTGCTTCTCCTTGCCTTCCATGACGACTGTGAGACCTCCCCAGCCATGTTGAACTGTAAGTCCACTAAACCTCTTTTTCTTCCCAGTCTCGGGTATGTCTTTATTAGTAGCATGAAAACAGGCTAATATGGCACGTATATAGTTTACACATAAATATATACAGAGAAGGTGCATGCATATAATTTATTTTGTGGATGCAGGTTTGGAGATAGCTACTGTAGAAAATCATTCTTAAGACCAATGGGTATCTTACTTTGGGTTCCCTGGAAGCAGGGCCTGAGATGGGAATTTTTGTTCAAGTGACTTACTGAGAGAGATTGCTCTCAGAAGAAGGGATGTGAGAAGCAGGATGGAGCATGGAGAAAAAGCCAAGCAAAAATATGGGGTCAAATGGAGTCTAGCAAGAGTCTGATCCCTCAGAAACCACTGGAAACAGATTCCACCAGAATTGTCCCCATCTTGAGAAAAGGGGAAGGTGTTTTGTGTACCTGATGGATCTGTTATTGGGCAAAGAATAAGGGGCAGTAATCTCTGAGGCCTGCCAGCTCCTATTTGGCCCAAAGGGCTTCTCCAGAGAGAGACAGTATGAACTGTTTGCAGCAGACATTCACAACAGCTGGGGGATGCCCACTGGTTTCACTGACCCCCATCAACTGATGATCTTCCTTTAATCAAATACACAATACTGTGTATTGCCTTCCTCCTTCATTTGCTTTGTTTATTAATTTCATCATTCACTCATTAAATCATTAAGAATCTGCTATGAGCTAGGTGCTAAAAATATAAGAATTGTCTAAGCTGGCTAAGCATTATGCACAGCCTCCTCCTACACAGGGACAAATCTGCAGGTGCTCTATCAAATGGTCCTGTTGTTGAGTGTCAGTCCTCTGGGGAACCTTTTGCACCTCTGTTACCTGCTCACTTTATCTCACTTGAAATTCTTGGTCCCAAACTACGGTTTTCCCCTCTCTACCAACAATCAAGGAAAGGTGAGCAGTACCACATGCTGGCTGGATGTTGTGCCTGTGCCTCAAAGCCTAACGAATCTGTGTTTGAATCATGGATTTGTGATTCAGATTCATCTGCAAAGTGGGATTAATAAAATATTAGGTTATTTGTTTGTGTGGAGAATTAAATTAAATTATATATATATATCATTTATAAAATATATTATATATGTATGTTATATATGTATAGTATATATTTTTGAGACTGGCTTTCACTCTTGCTGCCCAGGCTGAAGTGCAGTGGCATGATTATGGCTCACTGCAGCCTCAAACTCTTGGGCTCAAGTGATCCTCTGGCCTCAGCCTCCTGAGTAGCTGGGATTACAAGTGCATGTAACCACACTCTGCCTTTTTTTTTTCTTGAGCTCTTAGCCTCAAATGATCCTCTTCCTTTGGCCTCCCAAAGTGCTGGGATTAGAGGCATGAGCTGCTACACCCAGCTGATATTAAAAGATTGTTCAAATCCATCTACTTTTCCATCACCAGTGCCACTGCAGGAGTCAAACTACAAATCCTTGCCTTAACTACTACAGTAGTTCTTAATTCCTTCCTTTAATGCATTTTTTTGCACATAACATGAGTTAAGGCACTGCCTGCTTACAGGCTTTTAATGGCCTCCCATTGCACTGAAGACAAAAGCACACACTGTTGCTTGGTCTGCAGGCTCCACGTGATCTGTCCTGTGTCTCCATCTGTCTCTTTCCTACCCTCATTATGCTTCTGCTACACTGGCTCCTTCCTCATTCTCTTTGAATACACCAATATCTTTTCTGCTTTGGGGTTTCCACACATTCACCCCTCTTCCTTTTCTCTATGGAACCTCCCATGCCTCACCTACTGTGGATTAATTTCTTCCCAACCTTCGGGTACCAGTTTAAATATTACTCTTCAACAATGCCTTCCTTGACTCAAAATCCAAGTCAGGTCCTGCTCGTTATTACCTCTCATGTGCTTTCTCTTCCTGGCCCTCATCACAATTCATCATTATCCTTATGCATGTGTGTTAGCTTAACATCTGTAACCCTCGCTCCCCCTAGAAGGCAAAGACTGTAAATGTTTCTTTGCTTCATTCTCATATTCAGTGTCCACCACTATGCCTGGCAGGAAGTGCCTGCACAATAGACAGTTGCTGGATAGCTACACAGCTGACAATTAATTTTTGGACTCTTGCTCTTAGCCAGACATCATTCTAAGGTTTACATTCTCATTTAATGCTCAAATTCCACTAGGTAATTATTAGTGTTAGCCTTATTTTATGGATGAGGAAACCAAGGAAAAAACATTAAGTTTCAACCCAAGCTGACAGCTCATTCATTACATGTTCATCCAGGCCAGGCATGATGGCTCACACCTGTAATCCCAGCACTTTGGGAGGCCGAGGCAGGTGGATCACCAGAGGTCAGTTCGTGACCAGCCTGGCCAATATGGTGAAAACCGTCCTACTAAAAATACGACAAGTAGCCAGGAATGGTGGTGGGCACCTGTAATCGCAGCTACTCGGGAAGCTGAGGCAGGAGAATCACTTGAACCTGGGAGGCGGAGGTTGCGGTGAGCCAAGATCATGCCATTGCACTCCAACCTGGGCAACAAGAGCAAAACTCCATCTCAAAAAAAAAAAAAAGTTCATCCATATTTTTGTAACACCTACTCTTTCAGGCACTTAGGTTGTATCAATGAACAAAACAGATGAAAACCCCTATCCTCACGAATCTTACTCTCTTGCACATAGTAAAGGATCAAGCTTGAATTTGGACCCAGCAGTGTGACTCTGGAGCATAAGGCTTTATTTCTACTCCACACCCTGACCCTCAAACAGAATGAACGTTGTGGAGAGACTATAACAGACATTTCATTTTGAAAACTACACCTACCTAACTTCAGGTTATTCATTCATACCACTTTTGATTTGTTTGGTATTAAGTTTCTCCTGAGTTCTCAAGGAAAAATGAAATGCAAAACAAATCATAATCTCCCTTAGAACTTTATTCCTCTTTATATACCCAGCACCTGGCATCTGCTAAGCACACAATGACAACAAAATACACATTTATTTTGAACGAATGAATGAGGTCCAATTAATTGTTCTCTCCTATGTGCATTACCACTTGGCTGTTAGTGTGCAAAGCTTCTCTTATTATTTGCTTTGATTTTTTTTAGGCAATAGACTCAGGACTTAACTTCCTAAGACTACGTCTTATCAAGCACATGAATATTTAGGGTGAAAATTGGTGAAGTTTGCACCCCTGCAGGGAAGGCAAGAGCCTTGTAGAGGGGCTCAGGGGGGAGACAGAGGCATTAATCTGCAGCTGTATTTGACAACAGGAAGGAGGCACTGGCAGTGGGGAGTGGAAAGAATTGGAAAACAAGAAAGAAAGACAGAAAGAAAAGAGGGAGATGGATACAGAAAATAAAGGCACTAGTGAGACTGAACACTTTTAATACTATGCAGTAATTTTTTATAAAAGAAAAAATTGATTTAGAATATATTCTTCCTTTCCTTTCTCTTGATCACTAATAGACATAATTATTTACATGTAATTTCTTGCTGGTTCAATGTTTAATTTCTACACCTAATGAAGTATTACCATTTGAATAAATATTTAATACTTACAAATACTCAAAAAGCATAAGCCATTCACTTGCTTAATACAATATTTTTTCATCATATGAAGAAAGCTATCATTTAAAAGGACTTCACATCTTGACCATATTCTCATCATATGCAATATGCCTGGTTATTGCTGTATTGTAGAAAAATGTCCTGGAAAAGCTCTCAAGTAGTTTAAAAGGTAGAAAAGAAAGAAGGTGAAAGGAAGTGATCTTACATCCTCGGAATTCCTTCTAGCCACATAATTTCATCACCCTCACACCCAGAGGTTTAACCTGAATGATAGAGTTATATAAAATATAAAAAGTAATAAGAAACCAGCACTTTCACTCTTTCCTGATATTTCGTTCATTGTGCTACATGTGAAATGAGCTAATCTGTTATCAACTCCTAGAAAAATGGAAGCGAACTGTGCACTGATAAAACATAATTCCTTCTATTATGAATTTTGCCACCTGATCTTGAACATTAATTTAATTGGCATATAGCATGCATGCTGTAAATACATATTGGTGACTGTTGATTGAAAGCAAGGTTCTGGAATGCTGTTGTTATCTGCAAAATTCTAAAGCAGAGTTTTGGAGCACTGTCCTAGTGAATCCTTCACCCTTGGTCACACATTCAGGTAATACCCACTTCTGCCCTTAGACACTAAAAACAATTATAGCACCAAGATGTATGATTAAGGCTGCAAATCTCAGAAAACAAAAATGGGTTCACTTTTTCCTGCACACACTTCCCCATTCGTCAGTGAACATCAGAGAACCAGGGAGATAATCAAATATAGGAGAATCTCACATCACAATAATTGCAAATATTTAGCAGCCACCAGAACCCACAAAGGCCATTCTTCTTAAATACAACCTTGAATTCAACCCTTTCTTGAAAACAAAAAACGTACCCAATAAAAAGAAGCAGGGTAGTTCTGGCTTTTCCATATTACCATACTTCCTAAGAAGCCACAACAGAATTACCTAGCTTTGATAAGATGGCAATAAATGCATGTAACAACCTTCCACAAGGGGAGGTCAAGCCCTTTTTCCTGAACAAGAGGCCTTCAAAACTAGGAATAAAGCTGTAGCCTTAAATATTTCAAAATAAAACCTGTAACCTTCACAGGGATTTCTATTCCAGCTGTGTTCACATTCATTATAATGACTCTGGAGAACAGAACTGACTCATTTTAGATGATGACTACATAACTATTCATTTATACTTAATGAGTTTATTCCACCAGGTATATGATGATCTCTAAACAGGGTCATCGAATCACACATGTCAATGGACTTGAGTACTAAACTGATTCCACCTAGCAAAGGTAATGATAAACTAGGAGGAAAAAGAGCTATGTCTAATTAATGAAAATGCCCTTTGTATTTTCTAATGGTTGAAACATGAACTTGAGAAAGGCTTTCCCTGCAATAATTTACAGACAAGCAGTCTTTAATGAGAAAACAATTCAAATTTATGTGCAATTGAACTACAATTATTTGATTAAGATTATTAAATTCTTGTTGATTCTACAGTCTGGATGAAGTGTGTCATTTTTTATAAGTTTCGTATGTTGCAGTTTTACGGTTTTCAACCTCAGGATTCAATTGATCCTGAAAATGTCCTTAGGAACCTCCTTTTGAGCCTGATGAATAAAACCTAGGTGGCTGGGATTCATTTCACTTGTCTCTTTTCATAATGATAATTTTATTTTTATGTTCAAGAAGCACTTGAATAAATCTAGTAGAAGAATTCATGGGATTCTCTGCTGATTTGTGTGTAATTGAAATGATGGGAATCACTTGACTGAAGAAAGCTCCCTTCAATGAAATGAAATCCATATCTATATATTTAGGTTTAACTAGGTAGTACTGACAACTCAAAGTATTCTCACAAAACACGAAAGACTTATATTAAAAAGAGCTGGGCTCAGTGGCTCACACCTGTAATCCCAGAACTTTGGGAGGCCGAGGAGGGTGGATCACCTGAGGTCAGGAGTTTGAGACCAACCTGGCCAACATGGCGAAACCCTGTCTCTACTAAAAATACAAAAATTAGCCAGGTGTGGTAGTACTTGCCTGTAATTCCAGCTACTAGGGAAGCTGAGGCAGGAGAATTGTTTGACCCAGGGAGCAGAGGTTGCAGTGAGCTGAGATTGCATCACTGCCCTCTGCCCTGGGTGACAGAGCAAAACTGTCTAAAACAAAACCAACAACAACAACAACAACAAAACATACTTACATTAAAAAGGAAAACGAGAGAGAGAGATAGAAAGAAATATCCTAAATCAATAATCTAAACTTACACATCAAGAAACGAGGGGAAAAAAGGAGCAAATTAAACCCAAAGCCAGCAGAAGAAAGGAAATAATAAAGGGAGAAGCTAAAAGTAATAAAAACTAAATACAGAAAAACAATAGAGAAATAAAACTAAAAGGTAGTTCTTTGTAAAGGTCAATAAAATTTATAAATTTCTATCTGGAGCGGCAAAGACAAAAAGAGAAAATACAAAAGTTACCAGTATTGGGAATTAAAGAGAATATATATTTATAGATATAATTACTACAATATTAAAAGGATAATTTAAAAATATGAATAATTTTATGCCCATAAGTTCAACAATCTAGATAAAATCGACAAACTCTTTGAAAGACACAAGCCATTAAAACTCACTCAAGAAGAATTAGACAAGTTGAATAGTCCTAAATCTATTAAATAAATTGTGTTTGTAGTTAAAAAACCCTCCAACAAAGAAAACTCCAGGCCCAGATGATTTCACTGGAAAACTCTATCAAATATGTAAAGAGAAATTAATACAAACTTGACACAATCTTTCCCAGAAAATAGAAGAAAATACTTCTCACTCATCTTGTGAGGCCAGGATTACCTTGATAATAAAACCACACAAAGATATACAAGAAAAGAAAACTACAGACTAATATCCCTCAGAAAAATAGGTGTAAAAATCTTTTTAAAGAATGTCTAAAAACTGAGTTCACAACATGTAAAAATACAACATTTTATGACAATGTGGGTTTATTTTTAGAATGCAAGGCTGGTTCAACATTCAAAAGTCAATGTAATTTAGGATATTAACATTAAAGAAGAAAAGCTAAATGATTATCTCAATATATGCAATAAAAACATTTGACAAAAAATGCAGCATTCATTTATGATTTTTGAAAAAAGAAAAGAACTCTTAGCAAACTCAAAATAGCAGAAAGCTTCCTCATCCTGATAAACAGTAGCTACATAAAATCTACATCTGACATTATACTAAATGGTGAAAACCAAAATGCCTTCTCTCTAAGATTGGGACAAAGTAAGGATGTTTATTCTTATAATTTCTATTCAATACCATACTAGAAGTTCTAGCCAGTACAATAAGACAAGAAAAATAAATTAAAATATGTAATGAAAAGAAAAAAAAACTCTCTCAATTGCAAATGGCATGATTGTCTATGTATAAAATTAGAAAAAATCTATAGTCTCCTAGAATTAATAAGTGAGTTTAGCAAGGTTATAGAACACATGCCCAATATAAAAAAAGTCAAGTGTATTTCTATATGCTACTGTATAGCAATAAACAGTTGGAAATCAAAATTATGAAAGAGTACCCTTTAACATAGAACCAAAAAATGAAATTCATAGATATAAATCTAACAAAAATATATTCAGATTGTCTGGTGAAAACTATAAAACATCCATGAAATAAATAAATGGAAACATGTACTGTGTTCATTTATGAATTGGAAGAGTCAGTATTGTTAAAATGGCAATTCTCTCATAATTGTCCTATAAATTCAATGTAATCTCATTCAAACCCCCAGAAGATTTTGTTGTAGTTATATTGACAAGTTATTTCTAAAATTTTTCTTAAAATGCAAAGAACCCAAAATGGGCAAAACAACTTTGAAAGTAGGAGGACTCACAATACCTAATTTCAAACTGGAAACCATCATTCTCAGTAAACTATTGCAAGGACAAAAAAACCAAACACCGCATGTTCTCACTCATAGGTGGGAATTGAACAATAAGAACACATGGACACAGGAAGGGGAACATCACACTCCGGGGACTGTTGTGGGGTAGGGGGATGGGGGAGGGACAACATTAGGAGATATACCTAATGCTAAATGATGAGTTAATGGGTGCAGCACACCAACATGGCACATGGATACATATGTAACAGACCTGCACATTGTGCACATGTACCCTAAAACAAAGTATAATAATAATAAAAAAAAGAAATTATTCACCTAAAAAAAAAGACTTATTATAAAGCTATAGTAATCACAACAGCATGGTATTGATGAAAAGATATAGACATAGATCAACAGAAAATAAGAGTTCAGAAATATATCCACACAGATATGGTCGTTGATTTTTGACAAATATGCAAAAGCATATTCTCTTATCAATGGATAAGAGAATAATCTTGTAAACAAGTGATGCTAGAACATATGCAAAAAAGAAATCTCAACCTACACTTCACATCTCATAAAAAAATTAATTTCAAACGGATCATAGACCTAAATGTGAAATGCAAAACTTCGGACCTTTTAAAAAGAAAATTTAGGTACAAATCTTTACTATCATGAGTTGAGCTAAGAGTTTTTAAATATAACTTGAAATCATGATCCATAAAATACAAAAATTGATAAATCAGTCATCATAAAACTTAAAACTTGGCTTCTCTCAGTTCACTTGGACAGCTATAACAAAATACTGTAAACTGGGCAGATTTTAAACAATAGAAATTTATTTCTCACAGTTCCGGGGTCTGTGTTCACATGGCAAAAGGGTTAAGGAAGCTCTCTGGGGCCTCTTTTACAAGATTACTAATCCCATTCATGAGGAATTAGTGACTCAATCACCTCCCAAAGGAGCCACGTCTTAACACCATGACATTGGTGACTAGGTTTCAACATGAATTTAGTGGGTCCATAGCAGGCTCTGAGTAAGATACTATTATGGGAATAAAAAGACAAGCTTTGGACTGAGAGAAAATTTTGCAATTCGCAAATCTGACAAAGGATTTATTAGCCAAATGTGTAAAGAACTCTCAAAACTCAACAATAAGAAAGTAAACAATCCAATTTTTAAAGATGGAAATTTTTGAGCAGGTTGGTCACCAAACAAGATAGAGGGATGACAATTAAGCACATGAAAAGATGATCAACATAACACGAAAAGATGATCAACATAATTGATCATTAGAAAAAAGCAAATTAAAATCACAATAAAATAGATACTACTACACAACTATTTGAATGTTTAACAGAAACAGAACAGACAATTCCAAATACTGACAAGAATGCAAAGCAATTGGAACACTCATAGATTGCTGGTGGAAATGTAAGATGGTATGGTCACTATGCAATTTGATGGTATCTTGTAAAATTAAACATTCACTACCATACGGCCCAGAAATTCCACTCCTAGGTATTTATACCAGAGAGAAGACAACTATGTTCACACAAAAACCTGTATGCAAATGTTTATAACAGCTTTATTTACAATCATTTAAAACTGAAAACAACTCAGAAATCTTTCAACTGGTGAATGGATAAACAAACCATTCAGCAATAATAAGGAATGAAATAATGTTACACACAATAATGTGGATAAATCTCAAACGCCATATGCACAATGGAAGAAGCCAAACTCCCAAGGCAACCTATTGCAGGTTTCCATTTTGAAAACGCAAAACAATATGGACTGGCAACCACTCAGTTTTCGCCAGAGGTTAGGAGTGAGGACAGATGTTGACTGCAGAGGGGCAGCATGAGAAAATGTTGGGCGGTGAGATTGTGATAATGACTACATGACTATGCAATGTCAAAACACATAGAACAGTACACCAAAAAGAGTAAACTTTACTGTGTGTAAATTACAAATAAAATAAATCCACGGAGATTTAGATTGGCTGAATTTCACCTTTACCTTATACTTCCGTTTGCATTATTAATCAGTCCATCGCCGTCAGTGGTACTGTGTTGCCTCCAATCTTTATCATTATCTCCCTACCTTTGACTTTTTTTTTTTTATATTCTCCTCAACACCACGTTATTTCCACTGGGTCACCACTTTCTGCTAGTTCTTACTACAGCATTTCTTTCATCTTTGCCCTCTTTTTCTCATTAGTTTAACCACTCTCTTCCCTTTCCGCCAATCTATAACTGCATCTCACTAATTTGCTTGCCTAAAGGAATTGTTTTTTGTCTTTTTGTAACATCGTCTTTAAAAATTTTCTTTTCTCAGCCGGGAGTGGTGGCTCAGGCCTGAAATCCCAGTACTTTGGGAGACTGAGGCGGGCGGATCACGAGGTCAGGAGATTGAGACCATCCTGGCTAACACGGTGAAACCCCATCTCTACTAAAAAAAAAAAAAATACAAAAAAATTGGCCGGGCGTGATGGTGGGCGCCTGTAGTCCCAGCTACTCAGGAGGCTGAGGCAGGAGAATGGCGTGAACCAGAAGGCGGAGCTTGCAGAGCTTGCGGTGAGCCGAGACCGTGCCACTGCACTCCAGCCTGGGTGACAGAGCAAGACGCCCTCTCAGAAAAAAAAAAAAAATTCTCTAATGGGAAATCTTCAGTGGTTTTTCATTTTCTAACATATATCTTCAATCCTACAAAATTAAAAGACCATTCTACCCACCCTTTTCTGTATTCATGCCTTAAAAATATTTCTTCATTCCAGATAAACCAATAATACTAATTTTAAAATACCTGTTTATTGAGTGTTTGTTATATTCTAGGCATAGTGCTAAGTTATCTCTTATTATGTCTATCTAATCCTGACAGCAATCCTCTGAGGTAGACTTATCCCCACTTTACAAATGAGAAAACTGAGGTCCAAAGAAGTAACGAAGTTTCATAACATAAAACATCAAGTAAAGGACTAAACTGGAATCCAATTCCAGTCTCTCTGACTCCAGATCCTGTACTCTTAACCTCTAAATCCTTTAAAGTCCTTCAAATTTACTTCATTTGATCCTCAACAACATCCCTTCACAAATCATTTATTCTCCTTAAAGATTATCATCTTCCCAGCAAATCCTTGCCAAATTCTTCAAGAAGCCTTCCCTGACTACCTCGCCCCACCATTTAATTATCCTCAGCAGATGTTTTCTTGTCACAAATCATATATTGCTCCACAATTATTCTCCAAGATGTTTTAGATGAATATTCTTTATCTTCCCCCACCCCACAGTCTTATTCATTCATTCACAAGCTAAGAGAACACATTTAATGAGCACCTATTATATGCCCAGCAATTAGCAAGATGGGTCACTACTTTAAGGAGCTCACAGCAAATTCCCTGAGAGCAGAAATTATGTCTTTTCTCTTTTCTTGCTTTTACCCCTTTCCCAGTCATCCCAAGCATCTATTATGCTGCATTCTATAAGCTTTCAGGATGGACGAGTGAACGCGCTGGTTTGCCATAGTCACAAATACACAACATCTGAGAGTCAGGAAGCACTACCACAGCCCTGTGAAATTTTATATTGAAAAACTGCTAATGATGCCATCAGGCCCAGTGTCCTTCAGGAAAGAAAATAGTGCTTGAGGCAAACATGTGGAAGCTGCAAACCATTTGTAATCAGAAAGTGAAGTATGCAACAAGGGAAACGTGCCAAGCTCAAAGACTCGGTGGCTTTAATGAAGGGCTGGTATTACCGGTGGAAATCTAACTTGCCTACCAGCTGGGTGATCTCATCTTCACAATGAGCTTCGCTGGCTGATAACCACAGGGTCCTGAGAAATTAAGCAGACCCACAAATTACCTACATAACATTCTGGCTAGATATTCGAAAGTTGAATTAATTGCCTGAAAATAAATGAACGGGTAGGGCCAAGAATTGCCTCATTAGTATTCAGCAACAGTGCTGTCTTTTGAAGAAAAGGAGAAAAGGTGGGGGAGGAAGGCAAAACAATGGGAAATAGGGAAGGGAGGGAAATGGAGAATAATGAGAGAAATCGTTATTTTACAAGTGTGTCATGGGTTCCCTGTTTATCTGACTAGTTACAAATTTCCTGGTCTGGCCCAATTCACCATGCCTAGGTGGACTACACCTGTGCTTTCTGATATAGCTGACACACTCAGGAGCCCAGCAATTGATACATGTACAAAATACAAACTGATTAACTATGTGGACACTTTCCCTTTATTTCCCAAATGAGAGTCAGCAGCATTCACGTGTTTTTCTTTGGCAAGAAAGGGGAAACTGGAGAGAACCAGTGCCCAACAGGTGCACCACTCAGACACATTCATCAATGGCTTTATTCCAGCAAGCACTACAGCTAAAGCCTGCATCCTCCAGGCATGATTACACTTTTTCACACAGCACATTTAATTTCTTCGGTTAATAATTCTGTTCAATCTTAAAAACCACCATTGCAAAGCCATGCCATGTGATGCTTATGTGCAGAGACAGTTTCTCCAAAGCTTGCAACTAGAGGATGCTACTTCTCAGCAGCCCCTTGAAAAAATCCATGCAAGGATCATGACATGAAGGGGATGTTGAGGACACATGGCCAGACAGTGTGTTATGGGCTGAATGCTTATATTCCTCCCCAAATTCATGTGCTGAAATCCTAACCTTGAATAAGCTGGTATTAGGAGGTGGAGGCTTTCGGAGGTGATTAGGTCATGAGGGTGGGGCCCTCATGATTAGTGCCCCTATAAGAAGATACAGGGCAAGAACTTGTTCCTTCACTCTGCTCTCTACCACATGAGAATACAATGAGAGGAGCCATCTGCAAACCACGGGTGGGCCCTCACCAAAAGCAGATCTGCCAACACCTTGATTCTGGACTTCCAGCCTCCAGACTGTGAGAAACAAACGTTTGTTACTTAAGCCACCTAATCTACATTATTCTGTTACAGTAGCCCAAACTGACTAAGACACAGTGCCAGATACTGAGAATGGCAAGCAGCTCCCAGAAAGAGTCACCAATAATTTATCATTTATCTCTTTCTGAAAACCTGTGGAACCTTCTGTTTGATCTTTTATTCCAATTGCTTCCTAAAGTCAGTTTTTGTTCTTCTCAAGGTTGCTGACATCCTTTCAACTTTCCAAAGCCTTTCTGCACTGATTTCATCTAAAACCTCTAAGATGTACCCCAAAGCCTAAAGGTAAACTGGGTACAAATTAGCTTAATTCATTTGTGGCCTGCTTACTTTTGTTGTGCTCTGACAGGGGTGGTCAGGGACAGTATCTCTTTTAGTGCTTTGAGTAACTTCCAACTAAAAGGTTTTTCTTCATTCTGAGTACTGAGAATATGCCTGTCCAGGAGACTTAGACCTGCACAATTGAATTCTTTGCATTTCAAGAAAGAGTTCATCTAATTATTCTCACTGCAGCTTTTTGTTACAGAATTAGACCTTATAACACCATAAGATTATGAAAACAATTCCCATTATTTTAATGTTTCCTTTAGGTTCCTTTGTCTTTCAAATATCAAGCTGGCTCTTATTTCACTCATACTATTTTTATATCCCCAAAATATAGCCATATGCTGGTAGTAATCTTAAAAAGCAAAATGTTCTCTGTGACCCATGATTTATCTTGGGTAAGAATATCTGCTTTACTTACTTGATAACCAGTAACATAAAAGCGAATATGTGTTTTTAATCATACACAGAGAAAACATTTTCAACCTCACTTCAAGAAACAAAAATTTTAAAGTAAGAAATAAATTATGACCAAATATACATTGAGAATCTATTTTGGGCACTGGTCTTTGCACTCTGGAGTATGTAATTACATAAAAGAACTGGAAAGCCAACTTGTGTCATAGATGTTTTCCTCTTTTGCATATCCAAAGAAGTTGGGCACAAATGATTATGCCAGTGATTCAGAAGCTGCCATGTGTTGTATTTTTTTCCCAAGTAGCAATCTGTTCTGACTCTATGTATATTTCACTTGTCTTAGGTTCAACTTAAAAATTCTCATTTTAGGAAAAGTGTGTCAGCCCCAGGAGATGTACTTATGCTTTCATGCTTGCCCTTGTTTTATTTTATTTATTTTTTTTACTTTTTATTTTGGACTTGCTGAACTCCTGTATAAGTTAGAATGCTTTGGGCTGTAAATATAAGAAAATCCATCCCACATCAGCTTACACAGGTGTTTTGTGTTGACCTGTGTCCCCTCCCAAATTCACATGTGGAAGTCCTAATCTAGTACCTCAAAATGTGGCTGTATTTAAAGATAGGGCTCTCACAGGGGCGAGAAAGTGAGGCCATTAGGATGGGCCCTAATTCAATATGACTGGTGTCCTTAATAAAAGGGAAAGTTGGAGACAGACTCACCCACAGACAGAATACCCTGTGAGGATGAAGGCAAAGATCAGAGTGATGCTCCTATAAGCCAAGGAATGCCAGAGATCACCAGCAAACCACCAGAAGCTAGAAGAGAGGCATTGAAGAGATTCTTTTTCACGGGCCTCAGGAGGAACCAACTCTGTTGACCCCTCTGTCTCAGACTTTCAGCCTCTAGAACTGTGAGATAATACATTTGTGTTGTGTAAGCCGCTCAGTTTTTGGTACTTTGTTACAGGAGTCCTAGCAAATGAATATACATGGGAAGATAATAATGTCCACTACCATGCTATAAATTTCCCTATCTGATAAGTGGTCTCAAAGGCCACCAGAAACACTTCTCTTGAACCCATTAATATATGTGAATGACTTCATGGTTACCATAGCCTAGCGAAACCATGATAGCAAAGAATGCATGTCAGCCAGAAAGGATGCAGCATAGGAAAGAGCAACACATAGGCAGATGAAGAACATACCTTCAGAATAAAATAAAGAGGTCTGAGAAGACTCCCTGCCCAGTGGATGCCTCCAGTTGCCTTCTCGATAACCCCTGGGCTCTGTCAGCTTTCTTCACTGTCTTTATCCACACCTTCTAGAACCACCAATCAGAGATTCTTGTAGATATAAAACACTCTTTTATCACAAAAATCCTAGGAGGGTTTCTATCCATTACTACTCACACTGTTGGCATGGAAAAAGAAGAATTTGAGGTTTAAGAGTGAGAAAGAGTTAAAGTCAATAAAAAAACAAAATATTATTTCTATATTGCAGACTCGAGTTAAGGAAAAAAAAAAACTACCAAGCCCTTAATGCTGTAGTCCTTGAGATTTATTTATTCCATCACTCATTCAACATGTTATGGCATTCCTCTAGCCAAAAACATAACAGTAAACAAAACAAATATGGTGTCTGTCCTCACTGAGCTTAGATTTTGGTGGAGGAGAAGAGTACAGAAAATAAATAGAAAATTTTAATGTAGCAAGTGCTAGAATAGAGGACATTTAGGATTCTACGGGTACAAATAAGATGTGTATCATCTACAGTCTGGTTTAGAGTGAGTCAGGGGAAGTTTCCTAGAAAAAGATTTGTCTAAGCTCAAACTTAACAAATAAGCAGGAAATATTTATGTCAAAAGAAGTGTATGGAGGAGGACAGAGGAGGTCATGGCTACTGGTATAAGCCATCTTAATGGAAGTCCTAGCTAGAGCAATCAGTCAAGAAAAAGAAATAAAAGGCATCTAAATAGGAAAAGAAGAAGTCATACATTTCTTCATGGACAGCATGATTCTATACCTAGAAAACCCTAATGCCTTCATCAAAAGGCTCCCAGAAATTATAAATGACTTCAGTAAAGTATCAGCATACAAAATCGATGAACAAAAACCGGTAGCATTTCTATACAGCAGAATATTTGGGTTGACACAGATTAACCCAAAACACCTGTGTAAGCTGATGTGGGATGGATTATCTTATATTTACAGCCCAAAGCATTTTAACAAATAAAGGAGTTCAGCAAGTCCAAAATAAAAATTAAACAAAAAAAAAGGGCAAGCATGAAAGCATATTCAAGGCAAATCAAGAATGCAATTCCATTTGCAATTGCCACACAGAAAATCAAATACCTAGGAATACATTTAACAGAAGAGGTGAATAATTATTACAAGGAAAACTAAAAATACTGCCAAAAGAAATCATAGATGACACAAACAAATGGAAAAATATTCCATGCTTGCAGATTGCAAGAATCAATATTGTTAAAATGGTCATGCTGCCCAAAGCAATCTACAGATTCAACACTATTCCTATCTAACTACTAATATCATTTTTCATAGAATTAGAAAAAACTATTATAAAATTCTAAATGGAATTTAAAAAGAGCCTCAATAGTCAAAGCAATCCTAAGCAAAAATAACAAAGCTGGAGGTATCATATTACTTGACTTCAAACTATACTATAAGGCTACAGTAACCAAAACAGCATGGTGCTGGTACAAAAACAGACACATAGACCAATGGAACAGAATAGAGAACCCAGAAATAAAGCCACCCACACACAGCTATCTGATCTTCAGCAAAGTCGACAAAAATAAGCAACGGAAAGGGGACTACCTGTTCAATAAACGGTGCTGAGATAGCTGGCTAGTCATATACAAAAGAATAAAACTGGACCCCTACCTTTCACCACACACAAAAATTAACTCAAGCTGGATTAAAGGTTTAAATGTAAGACCTCAAACAATAAAAATTCTAGAAGAAACCCTAGGAAACACCATTCTGGACATCAGCCTTGGAAAATAATTTATGCCTAAGTCCTCAAAAGCAATTGCAACAAAAACAAAACTTGACAAGTAGGACTTAATTCAACAAAAGAGCTTCTGCACAGAAAGGAAACTATCAGCAGAGTAAACTGACAAACTACAGAATGGGAGAAAATATTCACAAACTATGCATCTGACAAAGGGCTACTATCCAGGATCTATAAGAAACTTAAATAATTCAACATATAAAAAACAAATAACTCCTTTAAAAAGTGGGCAAAGGACATGAACAGACACTTCTCAAAAAAAATGACATACTCACAGCCAACAGGCATACAAAAAAATGCTCAACATCACAGATCATCTAAGAAATGCAAATCAAAACCACAATGAGATACTGTCTCACATCAGTAACAATGGCTATTATTAAAAAGTCAAAAAAAACAACAGATGCTAAGTGAGGCTGTGGAGAAAATGAAATATTTATGCACTATTGGTGGGAATGTAAATTAGTTCAGCCACTTTGAAAAGTAGTTTGGAGATTTCTCAAAGAATGTAAAACAGAACCACCATTTGACCCATCGATTCCATTACTGGGTAGAGTATATATCCAAAAGAAAATAAATTGTTCTGCCAAAAGACACATGCACTTGCACGTTCATTGCAGCACTAATCACAATAGCAAAAACACGCAATCAACCTAGGTTCCTATTAGCATGGATTAGATAAAGAAAATATGGTACATATATACTATGGAATACTATGCAGCCATTAAAAATAACCTGAAATTATCTCCTTTGCAGCAACATGGATGAAGCTGGAGGCCATTATCCTGAACAAACTAACGCAGGAACAGAAAACCAAATACCGCATGTGCTCACTTATAAGTGGGAGCCAAACACTGGGTCCTCATGGATACAAACATGTGAACAATAGACACTGGAGCCTACTAGAGAGGGGAGGAAGGAAGGAGGACAAGAGTTGAAAAAATTAACTATTGGTACTATGCTTGCTACCTGGGTGATGGGAACATTCGTACCCCAAACCGCAGCATCACTCAATATGCTCATGTGACAAACCCTCACATGTACTCCATAAATCCAAAATAAAAGTTGGGGAAAAAAGAGAAAGGCATCTGAATAATTACATGTTTGATCCTGGAGAAAATGGGGAAGCATAAGAAATAAAACCATAAGATATGTAGTTGAAAAAGTTTACTCTAAATTACCCAAAACTTCACCCATCTAAAATAATCAAGTTACCAGTCATTTTTAGACAAACCAACAAGACCATAGTAATGTGAGAAAGTATTGAAAAGACATTTTCATGAATGAAAATACTGTGACACAACCTCTGGGCAAAATAATATAACCTTGTCAGTGATCATCATTTAAAAAAATATAACTGTTTAAAATACGATTTTAGAAGTAGAGAGCACCACATGTAGAAGGTCTAGGTACTAAACTAGCAGATGTTTTCTAAGTTTACCAAGGTAGTCAGTTACATTGGTGGCCCACAATTAACCACACTTTCCAAGTTCACAGCCTTGAATAGCTTCCTCCCCTTGAATCTGGGAGGAACTGAGGCTTGCTTTAACCAAAAGAACACAGCAGACATGAGGCTCAAATTCTGAGCCTAAGCCTTAAGAGGGCCTGACACAGGTAGCCTCTGCTTTTGCAGTCTTAGGAGTCTTGAGCCACTTCAAAAGATGTCCAGCTGCTCCGCTTAAGAGATCGTGTGCATGGACCACGTGGAGGGGCCATGTGGAGCAGAGGCCCTGAAATTACAGGAAGACAGAGTCCCAGCTGCTCTCCTGTCCTAGCTAAGCCTCACCCCAGATGGCTCACAACTGAATGCAGCCACAGGAATTAACACTGAAGGACTAGCTGAAGAACTACTCACCTGTATCACCCAGTATGGATTGCAGAATTGCCACAAACGGTAGTTATTTGTGACAATTCTGCACAGTTCTGTGAAGACACAAGGTAATAATAAAAATTTATTATTATGTTTGACTCCTTTATGTCATAGAAGGAACCTGAGAAACAGAGAGGTTAGATGACTTGTTCAGAGTTCCATAGCATCTTCCCGTTCAACATACAACCTAGCCTCAGTTTTCTAGTGTAAAAGGGGAGAAAGGAATGGAATAGAATGTAGGAGGAAAATAGAAAACATCTGGACTACAAAAGGCAATAATAAATCTTCTAACAAACTGAGAACACTCATCAGAAAGTTGATCATTCGGCCTTGGGGTAAATAGAGAGCTCTTGCTTTTTTAATATATTGCCTTGTATAGATATTGTGTGTGTACTCATAGGACCAAGAAATCTGGGAAGTCTGAGGACCAAGAAATCTGGGAACTTTGAGTACAATGCATGACTGGTGAGGACTAAAAATCATTTCTACTATTCACAAGTCCCTCTTATTACCTCATTTCATACACTGTGTTTCTGAGATATTCTTTAAGTCTTAAAGGAGCTGATGAGCTTACAGTCATTTGACAGCAGCAGGCACCCAATTGACTCCCAACCTGCTTGCACAAAAAGATAACACTTCGGGATTCTGAAGTGGATTCGTTTTCCCACGTGAGGCTTTACTCAAGATGTCGAATAAAAAGATCTCTCAGGTCCTTTCCCACTGGCCCAGGAGCTAGTGCCTTCTGAGGCATTTTATAAATAAGTAAGTTACCCTATTCTCAAAAGACTCTAGATGGAAACACTTTAATAAGGCAGACCTAATTTTTCAATCTCACCTTTTGTAAGTGGGTATGAATGAGCTATTCTTCATGTTCTCGTAGCTTGACAGGAACAAGAAAGTGTACCAAATCATTAATTCTCTAATTTGCCCACATAACATAAAACCAGCTGGCTTTTAATATTTAATTAAATTAGCGTGCTCCCCAACTGAGTTCTAATATTCCAATTTCAGTTTTCAGCACACAGCTAATATAAAACCCAAAAGCACTGAGTGATGTGGAAAGGGAAAATGTGACCTTGGTAGGATAACATGAAGGTGTCCACCGATGAAAAGGGTCCTTTTTTTTTTTTTCTTGAGCATTATAAGATGTCCAAAGTTAACAATCTGACTAAATATATCGCATTCTCTTTTAAGAAGTAGCATCATGTGGTAAAAGTACATTTGGGAGCAGGCCTTTTTTTCATTACTTAACTCACACTTTTTTACTCATTCATTTCTCCTGCCTGTTGTGTGCCAGCTATTATACTAGGTGCTCAGGCATGAGAATGAAATACATTGTCCCCACCCTTGTAGGAGCACAAGGGTACGCTTACTATGGACCTTGTAGCCAAGTGTGTATGTGAGATCTTGGACAAGCTTAACCTTTGAGCTTTAGTCCACTGTCTAGAAAATGATTATGTTAACAACTCTTAGCTCTCAGATCTTTGTGATGATTAAATGAGACCTGGTTTTGCAAAAGAGCTTTGCACATTGCAGAGTGGTAATTGAATGATGAAAAGAAATTATGAAGTATTTTGCGCAGGCTTTTTGCTGTTGCTGTTTGTGTGCATTTGTGATTACGGGAGGCAGTAGGGAAACGATCCTGTCATGACTGCCTATTTTCTAATTGTTCCCTTCTCAGTCACAGGCAGTAAAATGTGCTTAAGTCTGGCCTCAAGAAATTCAATCTTGGGCCTTTTATCTGCAATTCTTATAAAGCGTCTGCTGTCCTGAATATCAGATTCAGCATTCAGGGCCAGTTTGTTTCTTGTTTGTTTTCATTGGATTGGATTACGGCAAATTTAGGCAAAGGGTTTTTCTTATTTTTTTATGGTAATTTTAGACCTGGATGTGAATGTTTATTACAGCTGTTGATTTTTTGTTTCTCTCTATAACACTGGGCTTATTTTCTTTCTTTTTATGAGAGTTATAGAGCACCATGGTACAAAGCTGGCTGGTGCAAGTCATTGGTGAAGATATCTGAAAAATGCCCAGTGAGGAAGTAGAAAGGCAGGCTGTGAGTGTCGCTCTATGGTGTGTCTGAATCCATGCGGCACTCACAGGACAGGCCTAGACTAACATTCAGGGTCAAGGTCAATAAATATATATCGAATGTGTACCATGGGCCAGAATTGGGGCTTTTAGAGCTGTAAGCAGATAGATTCATACAGTAGCCAACCCTCTACTTCTTTCCTGCGCTTTCATTTTGGATTATGATAGGACTATTCACACAGTTTTCCCAACAAGGACTTAAGAGGAATCCTTGATTCATTCGTGCTCTTACTCCCTCATCCCATGGATAAACCTCTAGTTTTATCTCAGAAACCACTTGACTTCTGTTCCCTCCTTTTTATTCTACTGCCGCTATCTCAGGCTTAGCCTTCATTATGTCAACAATATTCTACAAACCAGCCTACTTATGATGTAATGCCAATAGGATAATGCACAATGCCTTAGAATGGAATTCAGCAGTCCTTATTGAATCCCCAATCTGTCTTTCTCATTTATCTCCTCCAACCACAACCCCCGACTCCAGGTACCAAACTGTGAAGCTGCTTCAAAGCTGTGTGTTTGCTGGTGGGGTTGTCTCTGCTTGTAATGTCACTTCCACTGCCACTCATTCAACCCAGCAAACCCCCACTTATCCTCCAAAGATAAGTAAGATAAGTTCAAGTGCTGCCACTTCTCTGTAGTTTTTCATGACCCTCCAAGGCAGAATTAATTGTTCCTGTCTCTTTGTCCCCGTGTCCACATACACACAAAAGAAATTTTAAATTTATGCGTCAATCGTTTCAACTAAATAGTGAGATACGGAAGAATAGGAATGCTTTCTTGAAAAATAGCTTTATCTCCAATGTGTAGAAATATGGCCTATTGCCTACCCGTGAAGATCCTCAACACATTCTTCAATTGAATTGTTAAATTGTTTATCTTTTAAAAGTATTGTTGGGTAGCCACAGTCATGCCTTGCATGTGCCATTTCTAAACCATTCAGTATTATGATTTATTTTTAAAGTAACATTTGTTATTTTTCTGATTATAATAATAAAGTTAACTCATTGTAAAGTTTGGAAAATATAGAAAAAATGTAAAGAAAACAAAAATGCACACATTAGACCCACCATCAAAGATAGCTGTCACTAATAAGTTGATGAATTCCCTTTCAGTCTACTTATGATGCATACAAATTTTATGCTAATTTTATAACACTTTTTTCATTTTTTAGGATAGCAAATTTGCTCCCCTCAAAATGACAATACCTGTGTCACTATCCATTGCCAATTGATTTCAGCTCCACAGGTCAAATAATTCGTGTAAATCCTCAATGTCCGAATATTGACAGAGACTAAGTCACAGATGTTATCCTAAACAGAAGCTTATTTCACTATACATTATTTTCTATAAGTTTAATATTGTACTATATAAATGATTTTTAACTTAACTTTTTCCCACTTCATATGATACCATCACCCTTTCCCTACGCTAGAGTCTTCCCAACATGATCTTTAGTACCATGTGTTTTAGGCTAAATCGTGTCCTCTCAAAACTTGTATGTTGATGCCCTAACCTCCCAATACTTCAGAATATGACTGGGTTTGGAGATAAGGCATACAAAGAGGTGACTAAGTTACAATGAGGCCATCAGGTTGAGCCCTAGCCAAATCTGATTGGTATCCTTATAACAGGAAATTTAGACACACAATGAGAGACCCCAGGGGTGAGTGTGCATAGAGGAAAGACCATGTGGAGAGACAGCAAGAAGGCGGCCCTCTGCAAGCCAAGGAAACAGGCATCAGCAGAAATCGGACATGCCTTCATTCTGATCTTGCACTTCTAGCTTCCAGAACTGGGAGAAAATAAATTTCTATTCCTAAGCCACTCAGTCTATAGTATTTGTTACCGCAGCCTAGCAAACTAATACTCTGCTCTATACAATTTATGTAGTCACTACTATTAAATGCCAATTTCTGTTTTTTAAAAACAATGTTAGGATGTACATCTCTGTAAAGAAATTCTTATTGGATTATTGACTATTTTCTCAGAAGAATCTTTAAAATATTTCCCATTACAAAAATAACACACATTTATTTACGAAAGTCAGAAAATAGAGCAAAAAAAGTAGCATAATGTCATTATTCGAACACTAAGATGGTTATATTTATTGTATCTGTTTCTAATGTTGCTTTTTCTTATTTAGACACTGCGATGGTTAATTTTATGTGTCAACTTGACTGGGCCATGGGATGCTGAGTTATTTGATTCAACATCCTTTCTGGGTGCATCTCTGAGGGTGGTTTCTGAAGGGGACCAGCATTAGAACCGGTGGCCTGAGTAAAGCAGATGGGCCTCCCCAGTGTGGGTGGGCATCCTCGAAGCCTCTGAGGGCCTGAATGCAACAGAAATGCGGAGGAAGGTTGAATTCACACTCTTGTCTGACTGCCTGAGCTGGGACAGCAGACTTCTGTCCTGCACACTCCTGGTTCTCAGGACTTCAGATTTGAACTGGAATCTATACCATCAGCCCTCCAGCTCTTAGGTCTTCAAACTAAACCACCAGCTTTCTTGAGTCTCCAGCTTGCAGATGGCAGATTATGGGACTTCTCAGCCTCCATAATTACATGAATAATAAATATTATATATATATTATATATATACACACATATATATCTAAGTTTAAATATATAAATTTAAATATATAAATAATAAACATTATATATATATATATATCAAGATTTATATATACTTTTTGTTTCTCTGAGAAACCCTGCCTAATACAGGTACTTAAAACAATGTTTGTAATCATGTTTATGATTTATCACTTTGCTTTATAAATTTGACATAACATCATCAGCATTACTTCATATTATTGCTATCATTGCATACTCTTAATAAGTATTTTAATGGCTCCATGGTAAGTTCATTAAGAAAGTAAAACTAAGCCTTCCCTCACCATTATTTTCTTTCTATGTGGTGTTTAGACTTTTACTAGAGTATAGCTCAAGCTACAGATGTGAAAGAAATAATAGAATAAAGAAAAGAGAGAAAGAATGGAGGAAAGAGAAAGAGAAAGAAAGAAAGAAAGAAAGAGAAAGGAAAAGAAAGAGAGAAAGAAAGAAAAGAAAGAAAGAAATGGAGGGAAGGGAGGAAGGAAGGGAGGGAGGGAGGGAAAGGGAGAGAGAGAGAAAGAGAGAGAGAGAGAAGGGAGGGAGGAAGGAAGGAAAGAAGGAAGGGAGGGAGGGAGGGAAAGGGAGAGAGAGAGAAGAAAGAAAGAAAGAAAGAAAGAGAGAGAGAGAAGGGAGGGAGGGAGGAAGGGAGGGAAGGAGGGAAAGGGAGAGAGAGAGAGAGAGAGAAAGAGAAAGAAAGGGAGAGAGGGAGGGAGGGAGAGAGAAGAAAGGGAAGGGAAGGGAAAGGAAAGGAAAGAGAGAGAGAAAGAAAAAGAAAGAAAAAGAAAGAAAGAAAAGAAAGAAAGAAAGGAAAGAAAGAGAAAAAGAAAGAAAGAGAAAAAGAAAGAGAAAGAAAGAAAGAAAAAGAAAGAAAAAGAAAGAAAGAAGAAAGAAAGAAAGAAAGAAAGAAAGAGAGAGAAAGAAAGAAGAAAGAAAGAAAGAAAGAAAGAAAGAAAGAAAGAAAGAAAGAAAGAAAGAAAGAGAAAGAAAGAAAGAAAGGAAGGAAGGAAGGAAGGAAGGGGAGGGAGTGAGAAGAAAGAAAGGAAGGAAGGAAGAGAGGGATGGAAGGAGAGAGGGAGGAAAGGGAAAGGAAAAGGAAAGGGAGAAGAAGGAAAGGGGAAAAAAAAGACAGGGAAAGACAGCAGCTTAAAGTGATGGCAGTTCATTTCTCTGTCACACAACAGCCCATGGCAGGCAAGGGTTCAGGCCTTCCTCACCCTAGCCCCCCGTTGTGTGCCCCAGTTGGCTACCCTACGTCTTATTATCTCCCAGCCAGCAGGATGTGGAGAAAGGACCAGGTGAGTGCCCTCACAATCCTTTTAATGGCAAGACCCAGGAGTGGCACACATCACTTCTACCATGTATCATTGACCTTAACCTTATGGCCACGTCAGCAATAATGGAGGGCTGGATCCTATACTTCCCACAAAAATAAAAAATATATTGAATCAATTGACATTTATTGCACAAACGTTGTGTGATTGAGACTTTCAGCAGTTACTTCGTTTAATATTCTGTGACTAGATATCATCAGCTTGGTAGCTGGGGGTCACCAAGCCACTGGAGAGGTTAAATAACCTTACCAAGGTCTCAGCATCTCCTTTATTCAGACAGAACTAATTCCAAGTCTGTTTGATTCCAAAACTACTGTTCTCCCTGGTACATTATTATTTTGTTTCTTTATTAAATTCCTAAAGATTAAACTTTAAAACTGTAAAGCATTTACTTCCAAGACTTCTGAATTTTTAAAAATAATTCTTAGTTAAATAAATAATCTCTGTTATGCCTCTAAATACAGGTTTAATAGAAAATATTGTCAGGTAGTTTTAGAATAAGTTCTGTCTCTGGACTTCTGGGACTAGTTAAGTAAATAACCAGTATTTATAATGCTTCCATTTGTTCCCACATAAATTATGACAGCAATAGTTATTGTTTTTCAAACGTTTCTAGATCTTAGAGAATAGGCCTTTTTGTGACAGGAAACTGGAAAAAATATCCCCCAGACTATTCACACAATAAATGGTGACATTGTTTTGCTAGGGGCAAGGTCAAAAGGAAGAATTCTACCCTTTTTTCATATGATGAGAAAATAAATGGAAACATGACAAGATGGCTTACTTTTTAGGAAAACTGATGAGGCAATCGACTGCATGGCTTTCTGCTGGGAAGATTGAACTAGAATTGGAGCACCCAGGTTCACTGTCACATACAGGATTGAAGCCTTCACATCTGACACTCAACTTTGCAGGACACAAGGGACCAAACGGGAGGAATTTCTCCCTGTGGGGCATCAAGGAGTTTTGTAAAAGGGGTATGGGGTCTTTCAACTGAGAGACATGAAAGAGGGCCGCAGAGAGGGGACATTTGTAATGGTCTCTTTTTGGAAAACCGAAGCCATAAATAAACCCTTCCCTTCTTTGGTTAAGAGTATGAGCAGATTGGATTCAGTAACAGCCTTTGTTCTCTCTCATACTATATTGCTTTTTTGAGAGTTACTGCAGCTTAAGAAAATAACTTTGTATATTTCCATTACAGAGGGTTTGGTCTAGGGAAGACAGTTAGGACAGTAGGTACACAAGGAAAGGATGGCGGCTGCTCTCCAAACATCTTTCCCGGGCTACAGAGAAGGAGGAGGGTGGAGGTGGAGCTGGAGGTCAATCCTTTGGATGAAATCCTCCAGCCCCACTTTGCCCTCCACCCTCCCACCATCACCCATGATAATCGTGGAGCATCGTTCAGGACAGAAAAGAAGAAACTCCTTCACGCCAGGCTATATGCATGTGGTAAGCCCAGCTAAAAGTAATGGACACATGAGCAAAATGTTGAGGATTTAGAATTCCAGGTGCCTCTCAGTGAAAGTGGCAATGGTTAATTGAATAGAATACACAATCGAATAGTACAAGTAGGCCCTGTGCGGTGGCTCAAGCCTGTAGTCCCAGCACTTTGGGAGGCCAAGGTGGGCGATCACAAGGTCAAGAGATCGAGACCATCCTGGCCAACATGGTGAAACCCTGTCTCTACTAAAAATACAAAAATTACCTGGGCATGGTGGCATGTGCCTGTAGTCTCAGCTACTCAGGAGTCTGAGGCAGGAGAATCGCCTGAACCTGGGAGGCGGAGGTTGCAGTGAGCTGAGATTGCGCCACTGCATTTCAGCCTGGCAACAGAGTGAGACTCCGTGTCAAAAAAAAAAAAAAAAAAAAAAAGTACAAGTAGTTTTTTTTCTTTAGAATTCAACATCAGCTAAAAGGCTTCTACTGATTATGTTTTATTACCTGGTTTGTTACGCATCTATTGTAAAGTGCTATTAAATTATAATGAATTAGTTTTTCCTCCACAGAAGTGTCACCTGAACATACTTAGCTGGCTCATCAGTGCCACAAATATGTAATTATTTATCTTATTAAGCAGTTTTGTTACCTTTTACACATTACATAGTGCTTTTTCATTAGCTTTACCTGAAAAAAAAAGGAAGTAAACTATTGTAAAGTGAGAAGTTCTTAGCCATGGTTATATACTCACAAAATTCTAAAGTTTCTTGAGCCTCTGGATCCTGCTAAGAATTTTGCCTTTGATCTACAGATCAAAGACCACAGCAAGAATCTCATTAAAGCTATGAAACTCCTCTCTAGAAAATGAATGTAAACAGAGAATGCTATATAAAATTTCAGGGGTTTTATGGATCCCCAGAAAGCCAGTCTGTGGAACCCCAGATTGAGAAACTCTGGTTTTTAAAAGGATTTTGAAAATTCTTGATAAATTATGTACGACAATAAATTTTCTGATACTCTACACTTGACTTTTTCAGGTATTTATGCATAAGGCAAATATCTATCACTGTAATGGCAAACATGACAGGGGTAATTTCAATCTGGATTTTGTTGGTTAAAAAAATAAAAAATGTCCTATCTCTTCAATCTTTCTACATCAACCAAAGATACATTGTTCAGTCCCTTCCCCCAGCTAAATTTTACATGAAAAAAGAAATTACTTTGGCCATTGCAGCAATGTCAACTCCTAAAGAATTGAGAAAGTATGTCGTGTTCTGAGATATATTAGGTGCTTATTCCTTGCTAGACATTGTGCTAAGCACTTTACATGCATTTTTGCATTTAATTCTCAGAATAAGCATATGAGAAAGTTACTAGTGTATTTTTTAAATCTCCATCTTACATATAAGGAAATTGAGAGGAACTCAGTAATTTGGCTGAGGTCACACTGTTGGTAAGTGATGATGCCAGAACTCAATTTTTCTTTTGCAATTTGGCAACCAGGCAAAAGTTATCAGAAACAGGTGTCTTTTATCTAAAGTTCTATGAAAGAGGAGCGGTTTTATTTTATTTCAAAGAAACAAATGACATAAATAAATTTGCACCTGCCCTTGATGTTGTGCAAATTTATTTATAATGAATTGCGAAGAAAGGGGAAGTAGCCCTAAATCCAGAAAATTTTAAATAATCTTAAATCAGGTATGTAACATGCAATCCCATTTGTCCAGAAAAGAGGCCAAAGGCAGAACAGTAAATATTTTCCACAGCAAAATTATCACAAGGGTGCATGGAGTCTTCCAATCTCGAGGACTCTTCCCATTTAAA
Source organism: Nomascus leucogenys (assembly GCF_006542625.1). Classification (NCBI taxonomy): domain Eukaryota; kingdom Metazoa; phylum Chordata; class Mammalia; order Primates; family Hylobatidae; genus Nomascus; species Nomascus leucogenys. The sequence continues at coordinate 62,417,939 of NC_044391.1, forward strand.
TGGAAACTGCAAATCACCAGGTTATCATGTGGTATAAGTCATGAGTCTACCAATCTCTTTCACTCTTCATTTGCCTTAGATTGATTTGACTTCGTGATAATGCATCGTTCTGATCACACTGTGCCATTGTTGATATGGAATCTCCAGAGAAAACTACACACAGATAAAGAAGGCTGGCAGCTCAATTTTAGTAGAGTCTTAGGATGAAGAACAGTAATATTTGGGAGCATCACCAACATAATAGTGGTGCCCAAGAGAACTTTCTAGATATGAGCCAGCAGTAAAATATGTGTAGAAGTGAATGGTAAGGCAGAAACTGAAAACGAATTATTATAACCACTCCAATTCAGCGCAAAGTTTTGCTCCTAAGGATATACTCAGATATACTCAGCATTTAAATATGCAGCTAAATATGCACCACAGTGGTTAACCAAGTTGAAATACAGGGTTGGGGTTTGTATACGTGAGAAGCTGAAATCCAGAACAGTTTAATTACTTGAGGTCTCACTGAAAATTGGTGATGGTAAGGCTTATTCCAATGTCTGTTCACTATACCTCATTCCTATTCCAGTCTATTCTAGACCAAGTGTCAGCAGGCATTCATTTTCTTTAAAAGTCAGACCGCCAATATTTTAAGATTTCAGTTCACTTTGTCTCTGTAGCTACTACTGGGGTCTGCCATTGTATCACAGAGCCAGCCATAGACAATAATAATGAATGGACATGTGTTCCAATAAAACTTTATTTATAAAACAGACAGCTGGCTGGATTTTGCTGGCAGATAGTAATTTGCAACCCCTGCTCTAGACTACAAATTTCAGCTCTGCCATTCATTAATTATAGGTTTTGAGTTAGTCAGTAGTCTCTTTCAACTTCAGTTTTATCCCCCAGTGAAGTATACTATTTTCCCAATAGTGGAAGTAATTTTTCTCAGGTAAATTGTTGAAAATGGCTTTCGATAGAATATAGTTTGGGGAATATCAGTCTTTAGATTTATAAAATCATATACAAATATTTGGGTGTATGTGTGTAAATGTACACATATAATTTATTGAATACCTATAATGTGCTACATGCCCTAGCAAACACTTTACAAATAACAAATTTGATCCTAAAAACTATCTTTCAGTGTAGATGCCAGGTGGTTGAAAGACATTAGTGAACTTGCCAAAGCTGCATAGCATCCAAGTTATGGAACTGAGATCAGTTGCTCCCTAAAAGCTTCACTCAGGCCCCTACACTATGTTGTCTTTCCACTGTCTTGATGAGGACAAACTACTGATTTTCTTGGGAGTTTCATGTATGTGGAGTAGAAGTTATTTTTTGTGGCAGACAACCTTCTGCACATACCCGAACATGCACTGGGCCATGTTTTACCAGTGAGTGAAGCAACAGCACTAAAATGTAGTGTTCATGGCTAGTGCGTGCTCCCATTCTAGTCCAGCTTCCTTTTATACTTTTAGTTGCAATGACTGTTAAGAGGACCCCGGTCTTAGAAATTTTCCCTCTACCTAAAAGATTTGGGGATCTCTGAAGAACAGAAACACCTGGGGGCTCCGACTGAGGAACAGGAATGCAAGAGGCAAAAATACATATCATCAAGACACCACACAAGAGAAATAGCCAGGGAGGGACACCACTGGGGCTGGGTTGGGAGAGGGCTCCTGGGGAGATGGTACCCAAGAATGCACCGAAGACCATCTGGAGTCCAGTGTTGCAAGGGAAGCCCTCATTGTTTACCTCATGGCTATTATATCCCGGGAAGAGGAGGGTAATACTAAAAAGCAACACTTCATTCCCCAATAAAGTAAATGCAGCAGAGACTAGGAATTTATTTTGCCTACAGTTTGATTTCCTGGCCTGTTAATTTCTCAGAAAGAAGAAAAGGAATTTGAAAGTGAGAATTATTTACTTATGTGGGAATAAATATGCATGAAAATGCTAAACGAAAGTGCAAAACCAGTATTTATGCCCGTTTGCATGAATTTTAAAGCAATATGAATCAAGAAAGCTCTAACATTATCATTCTGACTATAATGGGACGGAGAATACAGTAATATGTATATACATATATACTTAAATTTTATTCTATGTATGAATAGATGCATATCATGTCAATGAATTTCTTGATGAAATAACTATTTTTTCTTGTAAATCTAATAAAAACAGTCTGAGATTATCAAAATTAAAAGATCAAGCTAGTGCATAACAAAGTAAAACATTCTAATCTGTATATGTAAATGAGGTAACAGCAACACATTCAACATCTGTTAAATTCACAAAATATAATATTCATTTCATAAGGTTTAAAATACAGGTACGAGTATTATGAAGAGGAATATAACTGCACAGAGAGAACTCTGTGTGACATTTTATCATTTCATATTTACACTCAGCTATATGTGTAAATAAACAGGTATTTTAATATCTGTACCAAATGAAAAAATATATATTGCTTTAGCCTGAGCTTTCATGCACATGGTGTAGTATACATGTGGTTTAATTTTAAAAAGAAAATGATGGAGAGGCTGGAGATTATCAAAGTTATACCTACAGAAATGAGAAATTATCACCTTAGCCACTTTCCCTGTTGAATAGAAGTCTGGAAATGCATTCATTTTATGTCAGCAGAAAACACACCCTTGCCTTGTAAATTGTTACATATTGTAAAATATAGATTGTCTCTAATTAACAAAAAGAAAGACATTGCCTTTCCAAGTCTGGGAATGTTATCTTACAATTTTGTCACAACTGATCTTTATTTAATTGTTCCATTTTAAAGATTATTTATCTTGTTTTTGCCTCTTTGATTGCCTCCTTCTACTGTATTATAAATTGAAACCACTATTAGCAACATCACTAATTTCCCCTAAAGATCATCTGAGCTTTCAAGCTGAAACATTGCACTCAATTTTATTTTTCATAAAATTGAAATGGTTTTAGATGGCTAATTTTTATCATCTTTAATGCAAGCCTCAAAGGTAGCCTGTTTTTTTAACAAATAAGTAATTGCTTGCACTGAAATTTTTAACTGCCATATTTCAAAGGGAAGATAATGTTAAAAGGGTGTTGGTTATAATAATTAAGCCCTTTATTCAATCAAAAATAGACTCTAGCTAAAGGCCACTAAACTTCACAAGGTATATAACAAATCATATTTCAATTTGATGAACACAAATTTTTTTCTTCTGTGTTTAGTATTTGTCATTTAGATGCATAAATAGAGAACTAGATTAGGAATAAATTAAGCATAGAGATAATTTGTGGCAGCTCTGATCAATCATATCTATATGCACTGTGATTACATGACATGAAAGGGCCATTTGCATATAAGGCTGATAAATGGCTCTAAGTCCAGAAAGAGTTTGATCTACAGACCAGCTGTCTTTCTTTTTTCACCCAGGCAAAAAAAAAAAAAAAGAAAGAAAGAAAGAAAAAGAAAAATCAACTGTTTAACTAGAAAACCTTTACCTAATATTTCAAATGAAATTTAAAATATCAAAATACTAGGTGATGTTCAATCATTAGGATTAAACACAACAGGATAACAAATATTATTCAAAACACAGAACTAAAAACTAAAGGCATGTGACACAGTTCATTGATAGGGAGGAGACTTTCCTGGCTGATATAGAGAAGAAATGATATGGTGCAGAGGATGATAAAATTGAAACTGAAAGCTACAACTACTCGACGAAAGGGTGAGAATGGAGTATTTACTCTGCTGGCAGTGGGGAGCCATTGCGGATCTTGACAGGGATTTACGTGAAGCAGGCAACATTTCTGAAGAGTGATCTGGCAGCTATTGGCAGGAGAGACTGAACAGAGAAGGGTTTGAACATAGGGTTGCAAGGGGAGAATAATCGTAGTGGCTAAAGAGCACTAATGAGAAGTTGCTGAACATTGGCGGCAGTTACGACCAGGTGTATTAGTCCATATTCAGACTGCTATAAAGATAATACCTGAGACTGGATAATTTATAAACAAAAGAGGTTTAATTGACTCACAGTTCCACATGGCTGAAAAGCCCTCAGGAAACCTATGATCATGGCAGAAGGTGAAGGGGAAGCAAGACATATCTTACAGTGGCGGCAGGAGAGAGAGAGAGAGAGAGAGAGAAAGGGGGAAGCGCCAGACATTTATCAAACAACCAGATCTCATGAGAACTCAGTCACTATCACGAGAACAGCATGGGGGAAACTGTCTCCATGATCCACTCACCTTCTACCAGGTCCCTCTCTCAATACGTGGGGATTACAATTCGGATTACAATTCGGGATTAGATTTGGGTGGGGACACAGCCAAACCATGTCACTAGAAAATGATGTTGTGAGAGATATTATGAAGGAAAAGTTGATAGGTCATCTTTCAGTTGAAAAAACAAATTGAGAAGTTTCTAGAATTAACAACTGGGGAAGTGATTTGGGGACACGAAGGGCTACTTCTGCAAATCAGTTGAGATGGTATAAATTGTGCAATAGTAACAGAGTCCCCAGATCTCCTATGCATAAAACACCAAAGTGTTTGTTGTTGTTTCTGTTGCCCACATGCACTCCCTGTCCACGGTGGTCAGCTTGTCTCCGCTCCTCCTTAACAGCCTCACTCAGGGTCACTGCTGATAGCTGCTGCAGAAGGAAGAGAGAAGGGGAAACACACACTGTGTCTACAGCTTCTGCATAGAAGGGACACGAGACTTCCTGTTATGTTCCACTAAGAAAAGCAAGCCACATGGCTCTGCCTGGCATCAAGGGGATGATGCTGGTGATTAGTAATATATCACTTTCTCCTTTTGCGATGGGCCTAGGTATTTTATATGTAAGAACATTTTTTAGACTAGGTTCTACAAAATACGAAAAGCAATTTATTGCCTTTGTCTCTTAGAGACAAATAAATAAGTGCACCTGAGTCAATGTGAAAAGAAATAGAAATGTGTGCAAGTGATAAAGAACATCCCTAGCTAGGTAGTCAATTTCATAAATATCCAATCTCCTAAATACTTGGTTTGCCATTTAATAGGACTTTTTACAAATTAGTTTCATATGGCTACTACAACAGATAACCACAAACTTGATGTCTTAGCATACTGTACATTTATTCTTACAGTTCTGGATGTTAGAAGTTCAAAATCTGTTTTACTGGACCAAAACCAAGGTGTCAGGAGGGCTGCACTCCTTTTGTAGACTGTAGGGGAGAATCTGTTCCTTGCCTTTTCCAGTTTTTGGTGGCTGCCAGCATTTCTTGGCTTGTGATTGCATCACTCCAGTCTTTGGCAGTGGGGAGCCACTGTGGATTTCAACAGGGACTTGTGTGATGCAGGCAACATTTTCTGAAGAGTTGGCAGGAGAGACTGAACAGAGAAGGGTCTGATCATAGGGTCACAAGGGAAAAATAATCATAGTGACTCAAGAGCACTAATTAGAAGCTGCTGAACATAAGAGTTGGCAGTGGTCATGGCTAGGAAAGGATGTTTTGAGAGATATTGCCATTGCCTCCATGGTCACATTGTCTTCTCATCTTCAGTGTAAATTCTCTCTCTGCCTCTTTCTCATAAGGACTCCTGTTATTATATTTGGGCCCTTACTGATAACCTGACATAACTGGCCCATCTCAAAATCCTTTATCTTTCCACATATGCAAAATCATTTTTGCCATTCACAGGTTCCCAGGATTAGGACCTCCTTATCCTTGGGGGCCGTTATCCAGCCTATGGCACTCATCATGGAATTACTTCTGTGGCCTCCACTGTGTTTAGATAAGCACAGGATATAAAATCAACCAATGCCTCATTAACATAGACCTATGTTCAAAAATATCAGCCATAAAAAGGCTCTAAAAGAATGTTCTAATATAAGGAAAGAAGGCATCATTTTGTTTAAGGTTAGGAGGAAAGGTCAACTAAATTTCATCTAGCTTTAAAAATAGTTGGTCAAGGATGATTCTTGTTGTTGTTGTCAACTTTCTCAAAATCATTGAATTTATTTGTTCAGAAATTTTTTAAGTTTTTAAAAAATTTTTTTAATAATGTCAACTTTTATTTTAGATTCAGGGAGTACATGTTTATGTCTGTTGCATGAGTAAGTTGCATGATGCTGGGTTTTGGGGTATAATCGAGCCTAGTGAGCACAGTACCCAACAGTCAGTTTTTCAACCCTTATTCCCCTCCCTCCCTCCTCCGTCTAGTAGTCCCCAGTGTCTGTTGCTGCCAAGAGATGATTCTTGAAAGAAGGGGTGTTGCTCCTGCCGGTTGGCAGCCATCGTTCACACAGTATAGATATTTATCCAGATGAATGAACAACAGTTTGAGGCTAAGATTATGTGCAAGGTCAGTTTGCAGGTAAAGAACAAGCGCAGGTAAAGAGGACAGTTATGAGGATCCAATGCAAAATTCTCAGGTTTTCAGCATCTCTTTTAAAAAATCTGTTTCTATTCATAGACTTCCAATTGTAGAAGAGCCATTATCTAAGGAATGGAGTAACGTCTGCTATCCTTGAAGTTTCTGTGTAAGTTTGACTCTGCTCTTGAACCTGTTCTTCTAAGGAGAATAGAAAGAAACTGAGAGAAGTCTGACATGTATACATTAGAAAAGGAAAAAAGCTTTCTGCACAAAAAAGTTAGATCTAGAAAGGCAGAAAATGAAGGAAGGGGATAAAAGTTATGCCAGACTAAAGAACAAATGGGGAAAATGGGGAAAAATAATTTAAATCATTTTTCTTGCTGTTAAGAATATAATTTTTATTTGCCCCTCTTCTAAAGACTTCAGAAAATATATATATATGTATTTTCTGCAATAAACAAAAATGACACCAGTTTTCTGAGCACTTTTTTTTTTGCAGAAAATACATATATATATATCTCCATGGCTAGACACAAATTCCCTACAAAGAAACTTCCCACTAATTATCTAAATTTTACACTAAAATCGGTGACATAATGTAAGTTCCAAATTTCAGCAACTCTTCTCTTGAATATTTTTATGTAACATATTGGAGGTTGTAGTTTCTCATTGGGTAGGTGTCTCCCAATTATAATTTTACTTTAAATTGTCTTTAAATGTAAAAATGATTTTAATTGATAGTGTCTCTGCATAAAACAATTTTGGGTAATTAAACATACCTGAATGACAGTAGATCATATTGATTGGTCAGCAATTAACCATAATTAGAAATGAAATAAAATGAAGCCAAAGATGAAATGATCAACTTGTTAATATAAATAGACACACCTTAAGATTTCATTTGTTCTTGAAAATCCTATCTGTGCTAAATTCAAAGGATGTTGTCAAATATTATAATCATATCCTAAACAATCTCTAGCATTCTCCCTAAATTATCACATAAATTATTGTGTATGGAATAAAGACAACCAGGCTCTGTCTCGGTTTAGTGGAAAAGTCCATTCTGAGAGGTAGCTGGATCAATGGGATCTTCAACTATAAATAACATATATTATCCTTATGAATTTTTCTACCAATTGGTTTATAACCCTTCATATTCATTATCTTGTTTCAAGCTCACAAAATCCCCAGCATTAGTCAGAATAGCCATTGCATCCTGTTTTGTTTTAAAAAAAAAGAAAAGGTGCTCAGAAAACTGGTGTCATTTTTGTTTATTGCAGAGGAAAGTCTAGAACCCAGGTGTTCTGCTGCTCCCACATTGCCTTGTACCTTAATTCTCCAAAAAATACACATTGCCTTTTTTGGCTAGCAAATAGCTCATACTTCAAAAGTTCCAAGGGCATACTTTTCTTTCAAAATCCTTAACAATTGAAAAATCCATCCGTTCTCTGAAAATTGGTCTCTGAACATAAGGACAGTGCTGGTCAGAAGTAGATTCTGGGCTGGTGGGCTGCAAAAATCTAGTCTCGTGTCCTATACAGAAGACACTTGTGCTATCTAGTCTGATTTTCCATGCAACCCAAGTGCACAGTTTCCAGTCAGCTTGGAACCGAAATAAAACCCAAGAAAAATGTTCAAGCAAGCCTTTCCCAACGGTTACTTCTAAGCAGCCTGCTCATATGCCACTGCCATCCTTTAGCACATTGCTCTAACTTCATTAAACACTTTTAAGAATATGTATGTATGTTATATATATAATATATATATGAAAAGTCTTTATTTAATAAAACCTTATACTTTAGGCGTTATGTTATTTTTCCAAGAACTTTAGTCATTTTTCACATTAAAGTCTTGAACTTTCCTAATTAAACTGTGAATATTAAAATAACTCTGTGTAAATAGCAAATAACTGGGAGTGAGTGACATTCAGTGGACATTCATAATCAGTTATTGACCACCCCCTTAAATACACACACCACAAATATAATCTCCATAATGTTCCCTACTCTATCGTTCAATACATTTTATGCATCGATTATTACATACTAATGGGCTGTGTAATATCCTTTCCAGATTTCATTGTAGGTATTTTATTAAAATGAATAGATTCAATTATAGAAAAAAAATTAAGTCCTTGCCTACTGCTGTTCATTTTAATTGTAAGTAGTTAAACATTTATATTTTGCACTCTTTGGTTTGCTACATGTGTGATCTGATTCCCATTGGTAACTCTTTGCATATTATCTTTATATTATAGGTAGTCCAGGTTGTGAATTTCTGAGGTTATGTTGTACACATTCCATTCTTAGCACATAAATAAACATTTGCCATCTTCAGAGTTTGCAACAGGAGAAAATAATTCCATTCATTCATTCATTTATGCCACAAATATTTATTGTTTGCCTACTATGTGTCCGGCACTGTCTTAGTCACTGATGATAGATTAGTGGAGGAAAAAAGAGAGAGAGAAATATCCTTGCAGTGATGAAGTTCTAATTCGGGAGGACAGACTAAATTAAAAAGTAAAATGTATAATATGACAGATGGCGATACATACTAAGAGAAAACTAAAGCACAAAAAAAGGTTGGAGAATTCCAAGGGTAGGCAGATTTTAAATAGATTGTTTGCCATTCCAGGATGGTATCTTTTCTGAAAAGACCTAAGGAAGATGAGAAAGCAAGCCATACAGATATCTTGAAAACACCACATGCAAAGCAAACAGTAAGTGCAAAGGCCCTGAGGCAGAAATGTGCACAGTGTCCTAAGATTAACCCAGAGGCAGATATGCCAGGAGCAAAGTAAACTAAGGGGAGAGTAAAAGGAGATAAGAGCAGTGTTGATGGCCATATCACCCTAAGCATGCCTGATCTTGTCTGATCTCAGAAGCTAAGGAGGATCTGGCCTGGTTAGTACTTCAGTAGGAGATTTTAAGATCAACACACAAAAGTTAATTATATTTCTATATACTAACAATAAACATCCAGAAACTTAAACACATAATACCATTTATAATCACTCCTAAGAAAATAAAATACTTAGGATAAAAGGGCAGGGAGGTCATGGTAAAAACTGGATAGGGCCTGAATGCTACTCTAAGGACCTTGATTTTTACTCTAAGTCAGATAGGAAGCCATGACTTGATATACTTTCTTTCTAAATAAATGTTAAGTCCAGTGACGCTCTAGACAGAGCATCCCTGCATGGTGAGTAGCCCTTCAGAGTTCTCTGCATGGCGACTCAGTGACCCAGGTGGCCTCTAGTTGTGGCTCTACTATTTCAGCAGTCAGTTGGCATATTCACTGAGAAGGGAAAAGTGAACTGGAAGGTCCACAGAGGACTTTTTCTTCTTCTTCTTTTTTTTTTTTTTTTTTTTTGATACAGAGTCTTGCTCTTTGTCACCCAGGCTGGAGTGCAGAGGCTTGATCTCGGCTCACTGCAACCTCCGTCTCCCAGGTTCAAGCGATTCTCCTGCCTCAGCCTCCCAAGTAGCTGGGATTACAGGCGCCTGCCACCACGCCCGGCTAATTTTTGTATTTTTAATAGAGACGGGGTTTCATCATGTTGGTCAAGCTAGTCTCGAACTCCTGATCTTGTGATCTGCCCACCTAGGCCTCCCAAAGTGCTGGGATTATAGGCATGAGCCACCTCGCCTGGCCGGGACTTTTTCTTCTACTCACAATCCATTGCCAACAACTAATCAGAAGCCCCAGAAAATATAGTTCTCCCAGGAGAAATGGAAAACTAAATTTCATTGAGCACCAGTAATGTTTACTATTTGGGGCAAAGGTAGAAGCAGTGAGGCCAGGTAAGAGAAAATTGCAGTTAGCCAGAAAAGATGATGACAACTGCTTGAATCATGTTGGTAGCTGAAGACATATTCTGAATATATTTTGAAGGTAGGAGCAACAGGATTTACTGATCAATTTTGAATGGGGGATTTTAGCGAGGAAGTAAGTTGGAAGGATGGAGTTTCCCATTTACTGAGCAGAGAAGACTTCAGAAGTAGTGCATTTAATGGAAATATCAAGAGTTTGGTTTTGAAACACTGAATCTAAAATTTCCATGGAACGCCCAACTTGAGATGTTGAGTAGATAGTTGGGTATATGAGGGTGGAGTTCAAAAGATAGATAAATGTAGGTATCATCCACATAGTGATAGTATTTACAGCCATGTAACACAGAGAGATACCCAAAAAGCATGTGTAGATTTAAAAAAAAAAAAAAAAGAAAGAAAAAGTTCAAGGACTGAGGGCTGAGATCTGGGGCATTTAAATGTTTTACAATTTTGGTAAATGAATAGGACAAGCAAAGGATCTTAAGATAAAGCAACTACGAATCAGGAGAAAAAAAAAACAGCAATGTGCAGTGTTGCATAAATGAAGTGTAAATAATGTATAAAGGAGAGAGTAATCAACATGGCCCAATCCTCCTAATAAACCAAGTTAGATGAGGACTGATAATTGGCCATTGAATTTAGCAACATGGAGGTCATTGCTAACCTCAACAGAAGCTGTTTTGTGGAATGGCAGAGAGGAAAACCAGTTAGAGTTCTTCAGGAGCAGAAAAATGGGTGGTAATTGGAGCAGGATGTGGGAGAAATTTAGTATGTCTGTATGCTGATGAGACCAATCCAACAGAGAGAGAATCGAAGAATACACAGGCAAGGCAGGGGATATTTCTGGGGTGATATGTTTAGTAAAGGGAAAGAAATGGGTTCTGACACTTTGGTGGGGGGTTTCTGAGAAGAGCATCATAGTCTCATCCATTGAAATGGAGAGAAGTCAAAATATCTGGACACAAATGCGAGTAGGTGGGAAACCGTGATGATAGGAACCAGGGGGACATCCTTTTGATAGCTTCTGTTTTCTCAGTGAAATAGAATCAAAGTCACCATCTAGAATTAGAACGAAAGGGGTTTGAGAAGAGAGAGGCAAGCTTGTTGTCTAGCGTGTTGTAGGAGAGTGAATGAACTAGGGGATGGAACATGATTTCCAGACTGCTCTGGGGGACACTTGTTAGGGATCATGAACTTGAAGTTAGGCCAATCGGCATTGTTGGATGTTTTTCTCCAGCCATGGTCGACAGCATAGGTACAGGGGCAGGTGTGAAATGGCCAAAAAGTTGGGTTTTAAAAAGTCTCATTTACATTGATGATGATCTTGCCACTAAAATTCTTGATCATGTTAATTGTCTCCTTTCCCACAGATGCCCCGAGACTGGGAATCACTGTAGAGTCTGCCTTCCGCACTCCAGTCTAAATCTACTCGCTCTTTGGTTCCAAACCCATTATCTATACCTAGTTTCCTCTTCGTGCCCACTGCCTCTGCCAGGACTGTTTATCTTATTCCTACTTGACTGAGAAGGATATGGCTCCAATTTTTCTCAAGTGCTCAGCAGCCTCTGGGCCAGTTTCTCACATCTCCACCTCTCCCTTCATGTTAAGGCCTGTCTGCAGCTCCCAGCCTGGATCAGCACCCTGAGTCAGGGTGTTCAGAATGTGGATTGAAGAGTCCTATCACAGAGACCTGTTCTCTGATAAAATAAGAATGAACTGAACACCAGTGAGAGAAGAAGGAAGAGATCTTGGGCCCCGTCTTACCACTCTGAGCCCCATCTGCTTTTCTGCTTCATCCAGGAGCCAATCCAGAGACGGTTTGGATTGCGAGTGACATGGGGTGACAGATTGCGTCATAGAGCCTTTGCTCTTTACCTCAAATTAGACCAATTCTTTCACAGTCCAGATGGTTAATGCTGCTGCGAAGACCTCGGCAACATGTTGAGCTTACCACCCGAATAACTTGCTCCTGGGGAAATTTTAGAAACTGTTATCTAAACAAATGGGAGGTCAGCTTATTTAGTTGGAAAAAAAGAGTCTCTACAGAAACATTTGGGCAGGTTTCAGTTTGGGCAAAAAGCATTTCATTCATTTCATTTTAACAGTCTCTGTTGAATAAGCATGAAAAATGTTTTTCATTAGTCCTTCTTCCATATTATACCTGACATGCAGAGGAAAATATGAATTTTTCCTGTGCTTAACAAATATTCTGTAGTGATATGGAGCAGCAGGAGAGATGCAAAAGGAATGGTAATTTCACAAAATGAAAAGGCTTGGGCTAAAACAGCTCATTTATTCCCAGGAAGGAGCAAGACCATGCTAGCTCATGATAAAAATAAACTGATGAAATTTATAATACTGGAGATTATGATTAAAGACAATTTATAATCGGTCTGAAAATGAAATGGGGAGGAATGCTTCATTTTTGTTATTTGCTTCAACCTAATTTATTTTCTCATACCCCATTCATTCAACAGGGGACCCCCAACAGTCTCTCCATAGGTAGAACTTTTTGCCTCATGCCCTGACTAATGCTTATAACCACACAAATAGCTTATTTTGCCAGCTTCTTTTATTGCTATGTCTAGGATTTTAACACTAATGTGATTTTCCTTTATTTTTAATGTTCTGAAATTAATCGTACATGTGTAATATCTAGTTTTGAAATGTAAATGCCTTTGGCATTTTGCTTTAATTCCAATGTGAATGGTAATTTAAGGGTTTTATAATAAAGATGAACCAACCTATACAATGAATACATAAACAGGGAACAGGAATATACAAAAGTAAAAGGAAGTTTTTGTAATGTGTTCTCTGTAGATTCCACTGGAGTGGGAGAATAGTGTGTGTTCATTTATAATACTTCATCACAAAATTAAAGATAGAAAGACCTAGTTCAGAATGTTACCTGTTTAAATAACTTATTTTAGGCTAGTTAGTGGTTGTGAATACCAGTAATAGTTAAGTAGAAAAAAAGAAAATGGTGGCTACTTTGACGAAAGAATGAGAAAAGCAAACAAGTAATTGACATCGAAAAGTAATACTTCCCGGACGGGCGCGGTGGCTCTCACCCGTAATCCCAGCACTTTGGGAGGCCGAGGCGGGCAGATCACGAGGTCAGGAGATGGAGACCATCTTGGCTAACACGGTAAAACCCCGTTTCTACTAAAAATACAAAAAAGTAGCTGGGTTTGGTGGCAGGCGCCTGTAGTCCCAGCTACTCGGGAGGCTGAGGCAGGAGAATGGTGTGAACACTGAAGGCAGAGGTTGCAGTGAGCCGAGATTGCGCCACTGCACTCCAGCCTGGGCGACAGAGCGAGACTCCATCTCAAAAATAAATAAATAAATACAATTTTTAAAAAAGGAATGCTTCCCTTAAGCTGACATAAGCAAAAACTTGCTAAAGTGTAACATGGAATTTGCATTGAGCACTAATTATGAGCCCGGGAATGTGCTACATACTTTACCTGAATTGTCTGATTTATCCTCATACAGCTGTATGAGCGCTCCTATTATTTTTTCTTTATTTGCAGATGAAGAGACTAAAGTTCAGAGAAGTGAAATAACTTGCACAAGGTCACACAACTAGTAAATGGCAGGGGCATGATTTAAACTCAAGTCAATCTGACTCCAGACTTATTTTATACAAAGATAATTTCTTAAAATATATATTTTTCATAAAAATCTTCTTAAAATGTATAAATAGCAAACAACTTTTAAAATGTATAGAATATCTTCTTAAAATGTACAGAAGAAAAAGAATCTTAAAATATATAGAATAGCAAAGTCTGATAATAAAAGTGCACACCCATTAAAAGTTAAATGACATCTGATGTTAAAATTTTTTTAGTACAGAATGTGACACAAAATAGCACGTATTTTTCTCCATGAGCTTTGCAGTATGTCCTGATCAACCTTCAAAGGAATCCTCCTGAATTTACATGAGTTGGAAAATGTGTTTTCCCGGCTCGTTAAAGTGGAACCAATCTCCTCCGTGTGGTAGGGAGAGGCAGTACATGATTCCCTAAGTATTTACCCTGAGGTTGAAATAGCATTCCTACAATTTACTTCGTTCCTCTTAACTTACACGTCTCAGAAGCTCACTGGAAGCACTGGAAAAGGTTACTACCTTACTTCTAAGTCTGCAATTTTGTTCCAAGAACTGGAAGATCCACTCTGGACTGAATCCTATGAGGTGCACAAAGGAAAATGGTCTCATCTTCTCACTGTAGAGACATCCATTCTCCAACTCTTTGGGGATAATCTGCTGGAATGCATTCCTTAGGTTGTTCTGGTGAGGGAGAATTAGAGTAATAGTTTCAGCTAACACAGTCAAATTGCATTTTTCTTCACATGAACTGATGTATCAGCAAAAGACTGACAGTCTCTTTTTTTTTTTAGCAAAACAGGAAATATAAAGTTATTTTTAAAAGAAACTTGGAACATAAATAGGGAAAATAAGTACATAATAGGTTATAAAGTATTAATAAGCTTTTGACAGTTTATACAATTCTTTCAGATAAAATTTCATTTATTTTGATAATGATCCCTTGAGTTGAGTAGGGCAGATATTATTATATTCATTTAACAGAAAAGACAATGGAAGCTCAAAAAGGTCAAGCCACTCATCCAGGGTTACATGGATTGAAATTAACACTTCTGAGCTCCAGCACAGGTCTTCTGACTCTGTCAAGATTTAATATTGATAAAATGTTTATTATAATATCTGGAAGCTTTTTTGGACAATTATTTCATTAAACAGAAAGCTCTCCTGGGGTTTTTCCTACAGATTAATACTTCTCACTCCAGGTCTACCCACGCCACAATATTTCACAGTATAAAATTCCAATGATAAGACATCATCACCCCTCTTGTCCCTAGGATCACAACAAACATCAGTCAGTGCCTATGATGTGTTACTCTGTATCTGATATTTTCAAATATTAACTGTTTCAATAATCAGGAAAATGCTAATGAAGTATATATCATTGTTCCTTTTTGTACAGAAGAATCTAGGAGAGGAAGCAATTACCCTAACAATGCTGTTAAGTAACTACATCAATCAGGCAGATAGCCTAGCACCTATGCTGTGGTTAGTAACAAAAACAAAGACCTTAGTGAGTTACAATCTCAAAGGTATAAGTACTAATGTACTAAGGAGATTCTGCACAGCAAAAGAAACTATCATCAGAGTGAACAGACAACCTACGGAATGGGAGAAAACTTTTTCAATCTGTCCATATGACAAAGGCCTAATATCCAGAATTTACAAGGAACTTGAACAAATTACAACAAAAAACCAAACAACCCCATCAAAAGTGGGCAAAGGATATGAATAGACCACTTCTCAAAAGAAGACATTTACGTGGCCAACAAACATATGAAAAAAACGCTCAACATCACTGTTCGTTAAGAAATGCAAATCAAAACTACAATGAGATACCATCTCACGCAAGTCAGAATAGTGATTATTAAAAAGTCAAGAAACAATAGATGCTGGTGAAGCTGTGGAGAAATAGGACTGCTTTTACACTGTTGATGGGAATGTAAATTAGTTCAACCATTGTGGAAGATGGTGTGGCCATTCCTCAAGGATCTAGAACCAGAAATACCATTTGACCCAGCAATCCTATTACTGGGTATATACCCAAATGAATATAAATCATTCTACTATAAAGACATATGCACACGTATGTTTATCGCAGCACTATTTACAATAGCAAAGACATGGAACCAACCTGAATGCCTGTCAATGATAGACTGCATAAAGAAAATGTGGTACATATACAACATGGAATACTATGCAGCCATAAAAAGGAATGAGATCATGTCCTTTGCAGGGACATGGATGGAGCTGGAAGCCATTATCCTCAGCAAACTAATTCAGGAACAGAAAACCGAATACTGCATATTCTCACTTATAAGTGGGCATTGAACAATGAGAACACATGGACACCAGAAGGGGAATAACACACACCAGGGCCTGTGGGATGGTGGGGGCCATGGGGAGGGAACTTAGAGGACAGGTCAATACGTGCAGCAGACCACCATAGCACACTTACACCTACGTAACAAACCTGCATGTTCTGCACATGTATTCCAGAACTTAAAGTAAAATATAAAATAATAAAATAAAATAATGGAATCATTCTTATCTACAACAATGTATAAATTATAATTAACTAATTACTGATATATTTTATACAAATGGGCAATAAATATTTTGAACTTGATATCTCAATAAGTTAAGTCCTAAGTTTTGTACATTTAGATCACAGATTATAGTAGTTTATTAGCCCGGAAACAAGATATATGAGGGAACAATTAGAAGTTCTGAAGGTTATTCTCTGGAAAAGATATTCTCCCTTAAAAGTCGTCTCTTAGTAACATTTTAATTAGTCTAAGCTTGAGTATTTTAACTGAATTCAGGGGACCATGTTTTATATTTTTCCTAGATGAGCAATTAACAATGAATTAACGCTTCTGCTTTTTTGGCTTATACATAAGTTTATTATGAAGTAAAGTCGAGATCTGAGGTAATTATCAAGAAATTTAGAGACTTAGCTTTCTTCGACATATTCTAATAACAAAATTTTCTGGTATGAAAATCACTAGCATAAAAAGAAACTGAAAAATGTAATCAGTTATATGTTCATCATGTGGAAACATTAAACATGCTGGCCTCACAAATCCTTGACCTCTTGATTTTCCGATAAGTTCCAACTGTGTTTTTAAATATTGTTTCCATCATCCTTCCCACTGGCATCATCATCACTTGATTTTATTGATTTTGCTATCTCAAAAGGGGAAATACTCTTTTCTGACCACAGCCTCTTATCTTTCCATTGCTTCCTTTCATTACCAAACACTTGGGCCTTCCCTTTCCTCGTTATAGTTTCCCAATGTCCAGTTTGAATCGGATGGTCACATCTTTCTAGTTTAATTTCAATGGCACCTCAAATTGCCCTCCCTTCTTTCACCGAAACTGCAGCATAAAATGTGTCAGGCTGAGATAACTTGTTGGCCAAGTTGTTTGGGTGGTGGCAGAATGAATGGCATAATGCATTCTATACAAGATCCAAAGCTCTCACCAGGGGAGAAAGCATACAGTAGGGGAGATTTCAAAGCTACAGCTTGAAGTATGTATGTTCTGAAGACTTTGATAGGGAGGGGAAGAGAGAGACTACTTGGGATCCTACTCGTTGGCCTGAATAAGGAATAAATAAAACCAGGAGGAACAGACTGGGACACCATCAGGCAGACGTGGACAAATATGGATCTGTAGCAGTAGATCACCATACCCGATAGTGACTTTACTGAAACCAAAATGCCTTGGCTCTTCACTCTTCAGTTCACAAATAAAAGGATTCCCAAGGGTGACATGGAGGATCTAATACACCACTCCATAGGTTGTTGATCTAGTATTTTGAGGAGCATACTAGGTGGCATTACAATACCTCATCTTAAATGTATAGAATGGAATAGCATCTCTTGATGGGATCTTCTCCAGCTGATTGTCTCCAGCACCTCTGAGTCAGATCTGGTGAGATGTGCAGCTATTATAGAGTACGTATGTGTACAGGTGCACCACAGAGCAGGACACAAGAGACTCATACACGAGGGGAATGTCCTTGTTCACAATGAGGGATTACCAGATCCTCTTCCCCAGTTTATAGCCAGGAATGTCGCCTTCCACTGGATCTTCCACACACTTCTGTTTCCACAGATCAATTTGTTCTTAAACTAATCATGACAGTTTAGTTGTATTAAAGCTTCATCATTTAAGTAAAGAGTATGTATACTAATAAAACGTGAATGTGGAAAGAAATAAAATTGTTTTTATGAGTAGTTAAATGCTTTGAAAAGATAGTTTGGTAAAAAATAATTCCTGATAAATTAGACATTTGTATTAGAGTTCTCCAGAGAAACAGAACTAATAGAATGTATTATAAAGAATTGTCTCATGCTGTTATGAAGAATAAGGCCCAAAATCTTCACTCAACAAGCTAAAGACCCAGGAGAGCTGATCTAGTTTGGATATTTGTCCCTGCCCAAATCTCATGTTGAAATGCAATCCCCAGTGTTGGAGGTGGGGCCTGGTGGGAGGTGTTTGAATCATGGGGGTGGTTCCCTCAGGGATGGCTTGGGCAATACTCTTGGTGATAAGTGAGCTCACGCTCTGAGTTCACATAAATTCTGGTCATTTAGAAGCGTGTATGTTTAACAGCTCCTCTCTTTCTCTTTCCCTCTCTCTCTCTCTCACTCTTGCTCTTGCTTTTACCATGTGATGTGCCTGTGCCCACTTCACCTTCTGCTGGGATTGTAAGCCTCCTGAGGCCTCCCCAGAAGCAGATGCTGCTATGCTTCCTGCACAGCCTGCAAAACTGCAAACCAATTAAATCTGTTTTCATAAATCATCCAGTCTCAGGTATTTCTTTATAGCGATGATGCAAAAATGGATGGATACAAGATCCAATGGTGGCATTTCACTCTGAAAGCCAGCAGGCTAAAGGTCCAAGGTAATCCAGTGTTTCAGCCTGAATCAAAAGGCCAGAAAAGATCAATGCCCCAGCACAGTCAGGCAGACTGAGTTCCCTCTTACTCAGCCTTTTTGTTCTATTCAGATCTCTATCTGGAAGATTGAATCAGGCCCCCTTACATTACCGGGTTTGGGGGAAGTGCTGGTGGGGGTGGGGCAATCTGCTTTACTCAGTCTATAATTCAAATGTGAATCTTATCTGGAAACATCCACCCAGACAAACCCAGAATAATATTTAGCTACATGTCTGAACACCCTATTGCCCAGTCAAATTGCCACATAAAATTAACCTATTGCTGAAGCATTTCTTTTAAAAATTTTTAATAATTCCTAACTCAGATTCAGTGCATGAAAATTATAGATGATGTATTATTATATGTGCAATTTATGTGAAAGAGAGGATAAAAGATCTTTTGAATATGGTTAGATTTATATCCACCTAAAAACATGTCTGTGTTCTGCATTCAAAATAGTGGAGAAGTGAACATGTTTTAAGGTAAAATAAAATGACGTTTGCATAGTTCAATTTTTTAACGATTCCACACTTTAATAGATTTTTGTCAATTCACTAAATAGTTGTCTCAGATAATATAAGTTAACAGTGATTCTAGTATATAAAACCATAAAATTGGCAAGTACAGTCAAGGAAATGAGATATATGAAAGTCAGAACTACTTATGAGGACAGGTTAATTTTGCCTCAAGGCATCTTTTTTCCCTGTGCATTCTATATAGCGCCAATTCTTGCTATTTGGTGTTTTAAAGGTCACTCAGAACCTGGAACTATCCATCGTGGCCATTCCAGCCTTTAGTAATGTCAATCATCGTATCACTCCTCTCTTACTATTGACTTCTGAACATGTTAGAAAAAGTCATGTAGTGATGGCAGCTGGAATGACAGCCAATCCATGTTATCTAACATCAGCTGCCCATCAAGACTCCTGGGCAATCATTTATCTGCAGTTGACTCTCACTTCATGCAATTTGTGTTATAAATGTTTCCTGTGTTTCCAACTCCTACAAAACCCTCAAATCCATGTGTATCTTCTTCACTTTCAGCCAATGGGAATCTCGCCTCCTATATACTTGAGAAAGTAAAGACCATATGATATGAATTGTCTCCATTTGACCACAATGTATCTGCGATAACCCTCTTGCTTTCCTCTTACCTCAGAGTTTTCTCCTCTCTCTCTCGGAGATGTCATTCATTTACACAATGCGACAACACATAGGTCTCACTTCTGCATCTTCCCCTACATTGTCATTCAACTAACTACTGAATGTCCTCAACTAGATTTCCTGCAACTGCTTTAAACATAGTACCTTCAAATTCTTTAGGATTTCCTTCAATCCTATAAAATTTTGTGGATCTATAAAATTATCTGGATAGTTGTCTTTATTCTCCAATTCATTTATTCAGGTCAAGATAGGTGAATGATTTTTTTTTCTCTCTCTAGCACTAAAATTCCATAATCTTTTTACTATGTCGAGTTTAACACCCTATCAAATTCTTCCTCCAGGATTTAATCCCATAATGCATTCACTCTGGCCATCTTAATCATGAGCTTATTCCTGTAGTAAAATGAACTTGCATTTTACTGCTTCGTCAGATGATAAGCCAATGAAAGATCCTTGCCAACAGAGTTTTTAAATGATAACTGGAAGTTGCCAAAATACTCCCCTGACAGAGTCTCCCTTCATTCGGACAGAATCTAAGTTCAACCAACAGGGGCTCCCTGAAGGCCAGACCTGCCAGCTGGCACCAAGGCCTTCCAGGTGGTCATCTCAGCTAATTGACAATGCCACTGGAGAGACTGCCAACTACACTGACTCATACAAAAGGAAGTTTACCTTTCTTTCAGGAATGGAAAGACAAAATGCCAAATGCAGCAGGTTGCATATCTTTGCTCATAAAATGTATAATTTGTCAGAATGATTTTTCTTTAAATGCTTTAATGGAAATCCTTGGCAGGCACATACACTAATGATTCCCATATTAATTCAGTCCTCAGTCATTCCATTTTATCCCTAAACTCTTTGCACCTCTTAGGTAGTGCTATTACTTTTTTGATTATGAATCACACGACGAGGCCATTTTTCCAAAGAAAAGGATATCTCTGCTACATTTGAAAGTGCTCTGTGACTCTTCTTAGATGGCCTGTGCTGAAATTAGTAATAACAGGTGGGATTGGCTGTGGAACAATATATAATGTCTTCATGCAATGTTAAATTTTACAGCCCTAGAATAATTGCAGAGAAACACTACAAAGCAAAGAGAAAGTAGAGTTTTCAAAGCTGAGAAATCTCTTTTGTCAAATTTATCTTATTAAGAGTTGTTTTCTGATTTTAAAGATATTAGAATATCATTTATTTTACTGCCAACTTGGATTCTCATTAGATATTTCAAAAATTTTCCTCAAATAAAATTTTGAAATTTTACCTAACCCCCTAATGGCAGGGTTAATTTGGCTGCCAAATTTATACAAGAAGAGGGAAGAAAAAGATATGTGCTTCAAGAGGGAAAAAAAATTACATTCTATTATAATAATGTAGACAAGGAGTGTAGGTTTTGGGTTCTGAAGTCTGTGTGAACTCCAAGAGTGGTCATATTAAAATTCATATCACATCGCAAGTTTGTTTCTACTGAAAACTGCTCTGCTTAATCTGATATCCTATCAGTCAGATTTTAAGCACTTCTCTTACCTTTAAGAATGTGATAAAATGTCCTACTGAGCCATCAAACTGCTTTCGTTTTGTTTAATCCCTCAAAATGCTGTTGCTAAGGGAGAAGGGAGCCTAGGTGAAGCCATTCTGTTCACGCAGGCGCTGGCCTCCCAACACCACCCATATGCCAGATATGCAAAGCCCTTTATATTTGCCTTGCCAAAGGCAGGCTATTCAAATTTCATAGGCTTAGCAGTTTTACTTCTCCTTTTCTCTCTTTGCCCTCAAGATATTCTCGGAGGGGTTTTATTCAACACCATACCATGCTGAAGTTGTATGGGTGATGCAGTAATTGCATGTAAGATACACTTAAGGCCTAATGAACATCATATTTATGAAGAATGTAGCTCTGATTTCTAAAAGCACTTTGGTAAATTATACAAATTAAATATTCATTACCTTGTACTTCATTAGTTCACACTTGGAACACTTTTTCTTCATTATGGTAGCCTGGAGTAAAAGCTTTTTTTCTTTTAACACATTTTATCCTGCTATTTTTCAAAAACCCTTTATTTACAGTATGTGGGGACAACTGTATTTTTTCTATGAGGGCCATAATATTTATCATTTTCTTTAAAAAAAAAACTACATCTTTGTCTCACACAAAGAAAGCAAATATCTGTTTGCAGTTCTTATTTCAACAGTCAGCATAAAAATATGCAAACTTTTACCTCTGGTTTTCACTCATCACTTACTTCCTGCTCTTATTCTTATAAAAGAAAGTTATTTCACTAGGGAGAAACCTTGGCACTAAGCTAGAGGTATTGCAGAGTTATAAAGATGTGTATTTTCCATACTGGAATAACCTTACAGTGATTTATTAGTCATCAGGCTCTGAGAAGTTAAAAATCCTTTAGTGGTAAGGTTGTTTGTCTGAGGTAGGTGATTAATAGACAGCCTTCCTCGGCACGTGCAAATTAAAATAGAAGAAAGAATTATGATTGGAGCTACTCATTTTCCACTTCTAAACACGCTAGTCAGCTAAAACGTATTCTTTCTTTGAGGTATTCAGCAAATGTGTGTGTGAAATACTGAAAATGAATCACTCTCCTAGGAGTTTATCAATTGAATGTCTGTTGCAGGTGGTCACACAGTCTCAAACAACTGAAAACAGGTGACTTAAAAATGTACTTGACAAAATAAACGTCTCCAAATTTAAAGCTCTTCAGATTTTTTTCTCTTAAGATGTACACAAATGGCAATTAATGATGGATTTTTACTAAAGGATGTCAGGGAGAGACCTGAATTATAAAAGCATTTTAAAATCAGATTTGAAAAGATAAAATGGTCTCCTTAAATTTTAAAGAGCACTTGACTAGAAAACAGGAGACTTGAATTTGAGTTCTGGATGCATCATGTAGTCTTACAATCTTCATAAAAATCCCTTACTCTTTTTAAGCATCAGTGATCTAATCGGTAAATGGGAATAAGAATACTCACTTTGCCCATTCCTCTGATTTGTAGTGAAGATACAGTGAGATTATAAAACGTTTTTAAAAAACCAGATGTGAAAGCTTTTACAAAGTAAAATAGGTTAATGATATTAAAAATTCAAATCATGTGCTCCATAATTTCCATACACTAAAATATCAATCAAGACCTGAAACCGTAAAATTTCTAAAAGATAACATTGGAAAAACTCTTCTAGACACTGGCTTAGGCAAAGAGGTTATGACCAAGAACCCAAAAGCAAATGCAACAAAAACAAAAAATAAATAGATGGAAACTAATTACACTAAAAAGCTTCTGCACAGCAAAAGAAATAATCAGCAGAGTAAAAAGCCCACAGAGTGGGAAAAAGTATTTATAAACTATGCATCCAACAAAGGAATAATATCCAGAATCTACAAAAAACTCAAACAAATCAGCAAGAGAAAAACAAATAATCCCATCAAAAAATGGGCAAAGGACATGAATAGACAATTCTCAAAAGAAGATATACAAATGGCCAACAAACATGAAAAATGCCCAATATCACTAATTATCAGGGAAATGTAAATTAAAACCACAGTGAGATACCACCTTACTCCTGCAAGAATGGCCATAATTTTAAAAATCAAAAAATAACAGATACTGGCATGGATGTGGTGAAGAGGGAACACTTTTACACTGCTGGTGGGAATGTAAACTAGTACAACCACTAGGGAGAGTCCTTAAAGAACTAAAAGTAGAACCATCATTTGATCCAGCAATCCTGCTAGTGGGTATCTACCCAAAGGAAAAGAAGTCATTCTATGAAAAGCACACTTGTACACACATATTTATAGCAGCACAATTCGCAATTGCAAAAATATGGAGCCAGCCTAAATGCCCATCAACCAATGAATGGATAAAGAAAATTTGGTGTATATATCTGATGGCATACTACTCAGCCATTAAAAGGAACAAAATAGTGGCATTTGCACAACCTGGGTGGAGTTAGAGACCATTATTCTAAGTGAAATAACTCAGGAATGGAAAACCAAATATTGTATGTTCTCACTTATAAGTGAGAGCTGAGCTATGAGGATGCAAAGGCATAAGAATGATACAACTGACTTTGGGGCTTCAGGGGAAAGGGGAAAGGGTGAAAGGTGGGTGAGGGATAAAAAACTACATATTGGATACAGTGTACACTGCTCTAGTGACAGATACACCAAAATCTCAGAATTCACCACTGAAGAGCTTATCCACATAATAAAAAACCACTTGTTCCCCAAAAACTATTGAAATAAAATTAAAATTAAAAATAAATATTTTTATACTTATAACAGTATAGTAAAAAATAAAATAAAATATGGACTCCATTTTAAAGCATGCAAAGTGAAGAAAGAATAGTGGTTCAGGCAATCATCTTTCTTGAGTGCCAGCATGTATTCTATCAGCATGCTTTGGCAGGCTGGTCATTGTATCATTTGGGTGAGAGCTTATCCATGATTCTTTTGCTTCTAGTGTCTATTCTAACTAACTTCTCTACCATAGGTAACTTAAAGAAAATAATAGAGTTATAGGAATAAGCTTTCAGCAGGAACTTGAAAGAAATGACAATAAGTGGCTTCGTAGGTATTAAATCTACTTATGTCAAAACTGAAAGAGTACAGAGAATATAAGGGAGACGTGAGGAAAGGAGGAACGTGGTGACACAAGTAGCTTAGAGAGCAGAATAGAAAATAGAACAGAGACTATGAAAAAGGTGTTGGCAGGTTGTTTTGTTTGCATGTTATGTTGGAAAAGAAGCCCTTGAAAGCAACCGAGAAATAAAGGTAAAAGTAAAAAATCTGCTTCAGAAAACTGTGTAAAGATTTGACTGGGGTAGCAGCATTTTGCATGTATCAAAAAAAAAAAAGTGAGCAAAAGAAAGTCCTAGAAGCCAGAAAAACAATCTGCAAATTGACTCTGACATTCTGAGAATAGGAAAAACAAAACCCAAAGTATTATTTTTCCTAACCTTTACTCTCTATTCAACACTGAATGTTTCTGTGTCCCTAGATGTGTAGAGGGTTTTCCTCATACACTAACCAAGCAATTCTGCAGTGGACACCAGCTGGGTGTCCTCTAATTCAATTCATTCTGACACCATCTACCTGGAAACAGTGTAAGGTCCCATAGGTTGAGGGCTTGGTCCCACAAGATTGCCCCCCACTCCAGATGCCTATTGCAAGCCCCAGGTTGACCAACCAGCTGAAAATAGAGGTTCCCCTAGTGCCTTCCTTGGGTTCAATGTATTTGCAAGAGTGCTTCCCATAACTCAGAGAAACACTTCACTCACATCGAGCCACTTATTATAAAGAATATTACAGGCCAGGTGCTGTGGCTCATGTCTGTAATCCCAGCACTTTGGGAGACCAAGGCAGGCTGATCACCTGAGGTCAAGAGTTCAAGATCAGCCTGACCAACATGGTGAAACCCAGTCTCTACTAAAAATACAAAAAAATTAGCTGGGCAAGGTGCCGAATGCCTTTAATCTCAGCTACTAGGGAGGCTGAAGCAGAAGAATCACTTGAACCCGGGAGGTGGATGTTGCAGTGAGCCAAGATTGCATCACTGCACTCCAGCCTGGGCAACAGAGTGAGACTCCATCTCAAAAATAAATAAGTAAATAAATAAATAATTTTAAAAAAAAGAATATTACAAAAAATAAAGCGAAACAGCCAGATGGAAAAGACGTTTCAGGCTAGGCATGTGGGAAGGGTTGCAGAGCTTCCATGCCACCCTCCAGGAACCACCATGTTCAGCTATCTGGAAGTTTTTCAAACCCAGTCCCTTTGGCATAATTGATTAAATTATTGGCCATTGGTGATCAACTTAACCTTCAACCTCTCTTCCTCCCTAGAAGTTGTGGGGGTGGGGCTGAAAATCATCACCCTCTAATCATGCCTTGGTCTTTCCTGCTACCAGCCTCCACCCTGAAGCAATTTAGGGAACTCCAGCCACAGGTCATCTTATTAGCATCCTCCAGCGATTCCAAGGATTTTAGGAGTCGTATGCCAGAAGGAAATTGGGACATGTACCAAATATATATTTCACAATATCACTGACATGTTAAAAAGAAATATCTACATTTGTCAGCCAGATTCATTTGCAGAGAGAATGGTAATTGCAAGGAATCAAAGATAATGGGAAAATTGCAAGTTAAATTAATGGGATGTATAAGGGGTTTCCTACAGGATAAGAATGACAGATTAGAATAAATATTAGGACAAACTCAAAGTTAAGCAAAAATGCCTATTCCTATTCCCTATTGATCTGTGTTCATTCCTGACATTAAAACTTGTTTAAAATTCACTTTATTCAATAAGCCTCTTCAGAAAAATCAGAGAATCATGACAGCTAGATATTTCAGATAATTTATCCAGCCATTCACAACTTGAATCACTTCAACAGCAACCCAGCCAACTGGGTGCCTGGCTTATGTGTAAAACACCTCCAGAGATATTCACTGTGTCCTGAAGCAACATATGCCACATTTGGTGAATTTCATACATTAGAAAAGCCTTCTTTATATTAAGCTGAAATGGATCTTCTATAGCTTCTTCCCACTGAGCCTATTCTACACTCTTAGGGTATCAAGGCTGATGCACACCTGTTCTGCTCAGTTCTGTATGCCTTACTTTCTCATACTACTGTATTAAACAAATTTTGACACTAACATTATATACTGTGCTATTATAAATTCATCTCCCCTTTCATCCTCACAGTGGTAACAGAGGCCCCCCACCAAGCCCCATGTATTGACATTACCACAGGCCCAAGGTTCTGTGACAAACACACTCCTTCCCAATTTTCCAAGAGGAAGGGGACTTACACTTGATGAACCCTGTGATGTGCCAGAGATTTGAGGTAGATTCCATTATTCCATTCTCTTTTCAACCCTACAAAACAGGTTGCTATTGACCTCTTCAAAGAGATAGTTTTATTGTTTTATACTTAAGACTGACCATCTACATTATTACTTTCCCAGGTACTGATTTTCTATGTATACTCTTACATTCTCTAATATATATTAATATATATAACATTTATTACATATAATACAATATATATATTAGTGTTTGTATTTTTATTATTTTTTATATTTGCTCTTCTAGAAGTGTTTTCCAATGCTTTCTTGAATGAGGCAAGATATAAATAAAATAAATGGTATTTTAAATTGACATTTCACAGATGGACTGCCGAAGCTCAAAGAGGGTGAGTAACTTGACCAAGAGATGTTCAGAGTCTGAAAAATGGATTCTCGGTAACTGAACTCTCAAGAATCTGATTTATGAACCCGAAGTCTCATTTACTACTTTTAATGGAAGGTCGATGTGGAAGAATAACTGATGCCCGTCATTGCACAAAGTGCTCAAAGATCAAGTCACAAATCAAACTGCATATGAGAAGATTGCTTAGTTAAAAGCTCTGAAAAAAAGTGTCTTTGATGCCAAAATGATATTTGCATAAATACAAAATAATAGACTGTTAATCTTCTTTGTCTAGGGATGTTTTAAGCTTCGGGGTTCTTCAAAGTAATCATTAAAATTATAGCACCAGGTCTTTTAGACATTTTTAAAGCTAGTCCAGATTTTATTTTCCAGATTTTTTATCTCAATGTTACTGATTAGCTACTTACATTTTCAGGACAGGGCTTACTATATAATTTCAAAACTTACTTTTAATTGATTATACCTTAAATATGTTTTTTTGTTGTTTAAGGACAAAATTTTGCTAATTAAAAACACCAGAAAGATATTATCACATCTATTTAGGTAGAACCTTATTGGTTTCCATTTCAAGGGATGATAGTTTATGATTTCATTTCTAAATACTATAGCTATGCTTTGTCTTTCATAGATACACCCTGTGAAAGTGGTGGGATATTTCCCTTGAAGAAAATGGTTGTTCACTGTGTGATGGGGAAAGTTCTGGGACCAGGAAAAATGGGACCCTGGTGTCCAAAGAGGAGGACTTGCTCACAGAGACCAAGCCCAGGGGAGTTAAGTAGGCTGCTATAACGAGGACACCGTCCCGGGACCGAGAAGGAGCTGATCAGTGGAGCCCATTCAAATGAGAAGGGCCAGGGGCTTCCAGTTTCCCATCCCGCATAGAAGGAGCTCAGAAGTTGCCACTCTGTCTTTACAAGTAACAAGCTGAACAAACTGAAAAATCAACTCTTCTAAGGTCTGTCAGAGATGCGAAGTCACAGGGAAAACCTCTGCCCCCAAAGTTGGAAGGAAAGGCAGATACAAGAAATCACAACTTATTAGAGCAGAAAACCATGAGTGGAAACTTCTGTGGACACCATTGCTGGGATAGGCAAACCTCAAATGAAATTCACAGATTGCTGGAGGCTCAGTGTGAACAAGCCTGGAAGTTAAAAATAAGGGTTGGGAGAGGGACAGTTCTGGTTGGTGGGCTGGGGGTTGGGGGGAGGACCAGACAGGCTAGGTCTTTTTTTGAGTTTTCCCTACAGTAACTCTATCAGCCGATGGTGAGGTTCATAGTCCAGGGCACAAGTTCACCAAGAGGCTGAGACCTTGGTCTTCGGAGACTCAGAGGGGTGAAGATGGGTGGGATACGGGACAAAAAATTATATATTGTGTACAACATGAACTATTTGAGTGATGGGTACACTAAACTCTCAGACTTCATGACTATGTAATTCATCCGTGTAACCAAAAACCACTTGTACCCAAAAGGCTATTGAAATTTTAAAATACATACTTTTAAAAAAACTACGACCTACTCAGGGGACTATATGATGCTTGCCTTCTCCCCACCCCTTACCACTGCACCACTAAAGGCCTATTTGCTGCAGTTCTTTTTACTTAGTACATCATGTTCTCCTTTCAGCAAGAAATTACAAGGCAAAAAAAAAAAAAAAAAAAAAAAAAAAAACCCTAGTTTGAAGAAATTGAACAAGTATGAGAATCAGAGCTAGATATAGCAGGAATGTTGGTGTTATCAGACCAAAAATTTTAAAAACTATGACTAATATGCTGAGGGCTCCTAGGAAAAAAGGGCTCCTAGGAAATTACGCAAGAACAGATGGGTGAACATAAGCAGAAAGGTGAAAATTCTACAAAAGAATCAAAACGAAATGCTAAAGATCAAAAACACTATAACAGAAATGAAGAACACCTTTGATGGGCTCATTGAGTAGATTAAACACAGCTGAGGAAAGCATCGCTGAAATTGAGGATATGACAATAGAAACTTCCAAAACTGAAAAAGCAAAAGTTAAAACACAAAACAGAATATCTGAGAATTGTGGGGCCACTGCAGATGTGTGGCATATATATATAGTATATATGTATAATGGATATACTGGAAGGGAAATAAGGGAAGAAACAGAGAAAAATTTCAAGCAATAATGACTTGCTTACCCCAGATTAATGTCAGGCACAGATCCAGGAAGCTCAGGGAACACCAAACAGAATGCCAAAAAAAACACACCTAGGTATATTAGATTCAAACCTCAGAAGATCAAAGTTTTTTTGAAAATCTTAATAGTAGAAGAGCCTCGGTTGATAGGCTCTAGGAGCACCAATTTCTCTCAAAACTCTGAAGTTTTCATTTTCTATTGTGTAACTCTATTATGGAACTTCTTAGTGATGTATTTGGTTGATTTAAGGGAGAGTTCCTTAGGAAGAAAGAAAGAGATAATGAAAACCGTATAAGCAACTAACATATCTGTCTCAGAAACTGAACCACAGAAACAACTGGATAAAACAACAAACTAGTGTTTCTCCTGGTGGTTTCTATAAATATTGTTTTGAATTTCAAGTGTTGACAGTCCCCAGTGAATTTTTCAAATTATGGTCATAATAAGCCAAGCTCCCAAACGGATATGTTATCAGCTATGTAAAATCAGAAACATAATTTCAGAAAGAAAGTTCAGAAAGAGAGATAAGTATGGCAATTTGTTACACTTACATTGATAAAACAATGCAACTAATAGAAAATATACTTCTCTTTCTGTTTCATAATTGTGAAAATGAATAATAAATGAGCATAAAATGGTCCTTATAGCCATTTTAAATTTATTATAAAACTGCTACATGTTTTGAGATTTTTTTAATCTAAGGCATGTTTTATATTTAAGATCAGGTTTTTTAGACTCTCAAAAAACAATGAAAATTTCACATTTCTAAAATATGAGTCACTAAAACTGATTTGAATTTTTTTTTTTTTTTTTTTGGAGACAGAGTCTGGCTCTGTCCCCCAGGCTGGAGTGCAGTGGCACCATCTCGGCTCACTGCAAGCTCCGCCTCCCAGGTTCACACCATTCTCCTGCCTCAGCCTCCCAAGTAGCTGGGACTACAGGCGCCCGCCACCACGCCCTGCTAAGTTTTTTGTATTTTTAGTAGAGACAGGGTTTCACTATGTTGGCCAGGATGGTCTCGATCTCCTGACGTCGTGATGCGCCCACCTCAGCCTCCCAAAGTGCTAGGATTACAGGCTTCAGCCACAGTGCCTGGCCTGATTTGAAATTTTAAAAAAATCTTCAACCATTAGACTTCAGAAACATAATAAATTATATTGGCTTATATGTCCTCTTTAATTTATAGGAATTGGAAAATTTAAATTTTAACTCAATTCAGTTACATCAGAAATCTAATCAGTGCTTTCAACTCTTTCTTTCTTAGTCCTGTCAAAAAACATATGTTATCAAAAGCATTAAGGTCCTGGAGATAAAATTATAAAATGAATACAGATTTCTCAACTATGAAATCAAATGTGCAAATAATGTCAATTTGTTTTCCATAATTGTGCTTATTTTTATCTTGAACTTCTGATATGGTTTGGCTCTGTGTCCCCAACGAAATCTCATGTTTAATTGTAATTCTCACATGTTGAAGGAGGGACCTGGTAGGAGGTAATTGGATTATAGGGGTGGATTTCCCCCCAGACTGTTCTTGTGATAGTGAGTGAATTGTTATGAAATCTGCTGGTTTAAAAGTGTGGCACGTCTCCCCTCGCTCACTCTCTTTCTCTCCTGCTCCAACATGTGAAGACTGTGCCTGCTTCCCCTTTGCCTTCCACCACAACTATAAGTTTCCTAAGGCCTCCCAGCCATGTGGAACTGTGAGTCAATTAAACCTGTTTTCTTCATAAATTATCCAGTCTCAGATAGTTCTTTATAGCAGTGAGAGAATGAACTAATACAACCTCCATTCTACCTGATGGCAGCAGCTTACTCTTTGTAAATTCAGAGCAAAAAATAATAATAATAATTCAGGGTTTTCTATCAATTGACACTTTTTCCTGAGTCAACTTATACTTCCCTTCCAGTCCCTGTGGTTGTGTACAAGTTTGGGGAAATTTACACAACGGCCCTTACATACTCATGTCAGCTCCTCCAACTGTCCTTGTGTCTGGTTAGTCTCCAGATATTGGAATCTGGAATATATCTCATTCTTCATCCAGCCTCCCATTCACAGATTGCAGGCGGATTTGCTGCTGCCTTATTCTAACAAATGCAGTGCTACTTCTGGTCTGCAAGGGTCTTATCTGCTACTGCTGTGTCCCTCTTTGGAGCACAGAAAATATTCAGATGCTCTGTAAAACCCCCTCTGGGCCCAAGGAAAAACAATGAGCTATCTCCATCCTTCTCTGACCATTCATATAGAGGTTAACCCCTATGACCTAGGTTAGGGCTCTTAGTGGTCTCTAAGAGGTCTAGGTAATTGACCCTTGATCTTACCCAACTGAGTGGGGTTCAGGAATGTGCTCACAGCAGGCTGCAACTGGGTGGGGAGGCTGAGCCCTCAGGGTCCTCTGTACTGTTCTCCAGTAACCATAATGTGCTAATGAGAGCACACTTGGGAGATTCTGGTGGCACAGGTCCAGATGAATGGTTAATTTCTTATACCTAAGAAAAAAATGAAGCCCTTCTTACATATTCACTAGAATCTAAGCTCCCTCTTGCTCAGGACTTGTTCCATAGTCCCCCTCTGTGGAATCTTTATCTTCTTGAGGGTAGGGGGAGAAACCGCTCTGAAAACATCATGCACTTCTCTCACATAGATGTTTTTGGAAAAATCTCTTGGCCATAAATCCTCCAGGGCCATGGATTTTGAGACCAAAAAGGAAAGGCATTCAGACTCAAAATATTGTCTGTCAAACTTTGGTCTCTGCCATGAATTTCAAAATTCACTAGATGATTCAAGGAGTTATTGGATTTTTAAAAATACTCTGAAATTCAAAAGACTACAATTTATGTAATTTTTCATATTTTGACTTTTAAATATTTCAATCCAGCCAATTTCATTATGAAATAAACTCTTAGCTTAATAATCAGCAATTGTGTAGATAATTTCCTCTTAATTGTCAGTAAATTCAGTTTATATTTGACATTGTGCTTACTTGATTAGAGAAAGTACGCTCTTGTTAAAAAAAATGTTTAAGTCAATCTTCTAACTCTTTTTAGCATAAGCTCTTTGCCAGTATTTAGAATAAATTTTTCCAAACCAATGGAGTTTTAACAATAGAAATCAGTTTCATAATAGAGCTTGAAAAATACTCCATTGAATCTAATTTTTAGACAATATTCTTGTAATTTTCAGGTTCTCACATAATTAAACTTGTACTCTCACTCCCACTAGTGTATTATTTCTAGTATTTTTGGATTACCTATGCTCTTACTGCTTTAAAGGATTTGTTTCATTTTATTTCAGACTAACTAACCTACATACAGAAGGACTGAGCCCTGCTTTTCCTATTTAATAAGACTAGGAGTTAGGATTCCTGTACCACAATATACAAATGACTTTCCTAGTCACTTTATGAGGTGTTAATCTCAAAGCACTCTTAACACAAATACACTCTTCCTGCAGAAGAAAAAACATGCCATGCTTATATATGTCATCAAAGAGATTACATGACCATGAACTGTAAATAGTTTCTAGGTGAAAATCACTGCTGATGAGGAAAACAAATGGTAACTTTAGTAAGTAATTCAGCAGCATCTAGGAAAACAGAAAATGTATTTACCCTAAGACTCAGCAAACCCATATCTAGGTAAATATCTCAGACAGAAGAGACTTAAATATGCACACGGTAGATAGAGCCTTATAAGTATGGCATTGCAGCATTATGTCAGTAGTGAAAATGTGATTCATTCTCAATGACTTTCAATAAAGGAATAAGTAATATCATAAAGCAGCTAAAAATAAACTTTATCAACATTAGTAGATCTCAAAAACACAATGTTGAATGGAAAAAGCAAGCTGTAGTTTCAGATTAAAATATACAGTATGATGCATATTATATGTATTTTAAAAGCCATAGTATTCAAAACAGTGTGGTATTAGCATAAAGACAGATGTATAGACCAAAGAAATAGAAGAGAGAGCCCAGAAGTAAACCCCCACATATACGGTCAAATGATTTTTTATAAAGGTGCCAAGACCATTCAGTGGGGAAATGGACTGTCTCTTCAACAAATGGTGCTGAGTAAACTGGATATCCACATATGGAAGATTAAAGTTGGACCCTTACCTATCACCATACATGAAAATTAATTCAAAAGGGATCAAAGACCTAGAACTATAAAACTCATAGAAGAAAATATAGGGAAAATATTTCATGATATTGGATTTGGCAATGATTTTTTGGATATGAAAACAAAGGCACAGGCAACAACAAAAAATGGACACGTTGGACTTAATGAATATCTTCATAATCTGTGCATCCAAAGACACTATCAACAGGCAACCCACAGAATGGAAGAAAATATTTGCAAACTATGTGTATGATAAGACAGGGGACCCCCAACTCCCGGTACTGGTCCGTAGCCTGTTAGGAACTGGGCCACAAAGCAGGAGGTCAGCATGGGCTGTGAGTGAAGCTGAGCTCCACCTTCTGTCAGATCAGCGGCAGCATTAGATTCTCATAAGAGCATGAACCATACTGTGAACTGCGCACATGAGGGATCAAGGCTGCATGCTCCTTATGAGAATCTACTGCCTGATGATCTGTCACTGTCTCCCATCACCCACAGATGGGACCATCTAGTTGCAGGAAAACAAGCTCAGGGCTCCCAGTGATTCTACATTATGGTGAGTTGTATAATTATTTCATTATATATTGCAATGTAATAATAATAGAAATAAAGTGCACAATAAATGTAATATACCTGAATCATTTTGAAACCATTCCCCCTCCCCATCCATGAAAAAATTGTCTTCCACAAAATTGGTCCCTCATACCAAAAAGGTTGGTGACCACTGTAATAAAGGATTAACATCTGGAATATATCCTAAACCTCAACAACATGAAAATAATCCAATTGAAAACTGGGCAAAGGACTTAAATAGATATTTCTCTAAAGAAGATATACAAATATCCAATAACCACATAAAAATATCCTTAACATCACTAATAATTAGGGAAATGCAAATCAAAAGTACAATGAGATATTACCTCACACCCATTAGTATGACTACTATCAAAAAAAAAAATAGAAAATAAGTGTTGGTTGGCCGGGCACAGTGACTCACATCTGTAATCCCAGCACTTTGGAAGGCCAAGGCAAGTGGATCACCTGAGGTCAGGAGTTTGAGACCAGCCTGGCCAACATGGTGAAACCACTGTCTCTACTAAAAATACAAAAATTAGCCAAGCATGGTGGCATACACCTCTAGTCCCAGCTTCTTGGGAGGCTGAAGCAGGAGAATCGCTTGAACTCAGGAGGTGGAGGTTGCAATGAGCCAAGATTGCACCACTGCACTCCAGCCTGGGCAACAGAGTGAGATTCCATCTCCAAAAAAAAAAAAGTGTTGGTGAGGACAATGATGTGGAGACATTGGAACACTTGTACACAGTAAGTAGAATGTAAAATAGTACATTACAGCCACTGTGAAAAACAGTATGGTAGTCCCTCAAAAAATTATAGAGTTACCATATTATATAACAATTCCACTTCTGGATATATATCCAAAAGAATTGAAAGATGGGTCTATAAGAGATATTTGAACACCCATGTTCACAGCGGGATCATTCACAATAGCTAAAATGTGGAAGCAATCTACCTTCCATCAGCATATGAATGGATAAGCAAAATATGGCATATGCATACAATAGAATATTATTCAGCCTTAAAAGGGGAGAAAATGCTGACATATGCTACAACATGGATGAACCTTGAGGACATTATGCTAAGTGAAATAAGCCAATCACAAAAGGATAAATACTGTGTGATTCCACATATATGAAGTATTTAGTGTAGTCAAAATCATATAGACAGAAATAGTGGAGGTTGTTGCTAAGGGATGGCTCAAGGGGAAAATGGGGAGTTATTATTTAATGGGTACGGAGTTTCAGTTTTACAAGATAAAAAGTGTTTTGGAGATGGATGGTGGTGATGACTGCACAACATGATGAATGTATTTAATCCCACTCATCTGTATGTTAAAAACAGTTAAGGTGGTACATTTTATGTGTATTTTACCACAATGAAACAAAATGGGAAAAAGCATACAGAAAGAACATATTATTCATGTGTATAGATATATATAGGCATGAATATTAAAAATGAATACTTATCAAATCCCTGCTCTAAACTGTAAAATATTCTTGGTTAAGAATATTTTTATTGATGTATTTCGAGCACCTAGAACTCTGCCTCGCATATAGTAGGGACTCACTCAATATTTGGTGAAAAATGCATTTGTGACAGTGACTGGCTAGGATAGGGTCTGGGAGGAAAATGAAGCTAGAAATGAGGAAGAAGAGCAACAACTTTATCTGTAATGTGATATTCCTCTGGTTTAGAGAAAGAAGGAGAAAGAGACTTAAAACAAAAAGGAAAAAAGTTACTTTTCAGTTGTTAATTGGTACATGGATGTCTCTTATAACCGTCTCTATACTTTCCTGCATTGTTTAACTTTAAAAACAAAGCAGGTCTCACAAACTGTAGCTCACATTTTTAGAAAACATACACCTTAAAAATTAATAAGAAATTGTAAAGGAAATTTAGTGGGAACACTCTCATCCTTAATTCCAATCTCTCACCCTCTATAATTACGTTCTACTTGTTTCATGTGTATTCATTTTGTTTTCTACTTTATACTGTGAGCAACTCATGTAGAAACTCTCTAGCTTTAATATTTGTCATGTTTCTCCTAATCTCTTGACTCAGAAGTTAGAATATTTGGTTTTAGACTTAGTTCCACATTTAACTAGCTGTGTGACTTTCACCACATTACTCAATCAATATGGAACTTTGCTTCCTCATTTGAAAACTGGAGATATTGCAAAAGAAGACCCTTAGAGTCCCTCCCATATTTAAGATTTTAGGACTTGATGAGAGTCTTCAAAAAAATCATGAAAAATGCATATAATAAAAAAACCTATGCAAGTTTTCAAAAATTTTTTGCACCAAAATAATTTCTTAGTAACTTGTTATAACATGGCTAAACAGAATCCAGCTTGAGGCACTAAGAAAGATAAGACATCAGTTTGAAAAGAGTCCCCTGGCCAGGCGTGGTGGCTCACTCCTGTAATCCCAGCACTTTGGGAGGTCAAGGCGGGCAGATCACAAGGTCAGGAGATGGAGACCATCCTGGCTGACATGGTGAAACCCTGTCTCTACCAAAAATACAAAAAATTAGCCAGGCATGGTGGCGGGCACCTGTAGTTCCAGCTATTCGGGAGGCAGAGATTGCAGTGAGCCGAGATCATGCCACTGCACTCCAGCCTGGGCAACAGAGCGAGACTCCATCTCAAAAAACAAAAAAAAAAAAAAAGAAAAGAGCCCCTATCAGAGCAACATGCATTTTGCTAACATTAAACCAAGAACAAATATCATAATTAAGGTGAAGTTTGGATGGAAGAATGGTGAAGTCATTGATGCTTTATGAAAAGTTTATGGAGACAATGCCCCCCAAAAATCCATTTCTAAGTGGAGAGCTTGTTTTAAGAAAGGATGAGATGTTTTAAGAAGGGATAAAGGCTATAGTGGCAGACCATCCACATCCATCTGCAAGGAGAAAATTAATCTTGTTCCACCCTAACAGTTTTGATGGAGAATCATTAGGCATCCACCTTACAGTCCTGATTTGGCTTCTTCTAACTTCTTCTTGCTTCCTAATATTTAAATAGCCATAAGGGCACCCATTTTTCCTTAGTTAATAATATAAAAAGACTGCGGTGACATAATTAAATTCTCAGGACCCTCAGTTATTTAGGGATGGACTAAATGGCTGATAGCATTGCTTACAAAAGTATCTTGACCGTGATGGAGCTTATGTTGACAAATAAGATGTGATAGTGATAGACTTGTAGTGCTTATGCTTGCATTAAATGTTATAAATATAGCTACTGTCAAGACAAGATAGATAATTAGGGTTTGGATAGTAATGTTTGGGTTATATGTTAAGATTGCAATCATTCAGCCTATGTGAGCAATTGATGAACAGGCTAAGATTTTTTGCAGTTGGGTTTGGTTGAGTCCTCAGCCCCCTACTAGAATAGATAACGTTGCAATTGCTACTAAAATGTTTAGGTCCGTTGAGAGGAAAATTTGAAATATAATGGAGATAGGGGCTAGTTTTTGTCATGTAAGAAGACATGTAAGAAGGATTATACCAGATGTTAGTGAAATTCCCTGGGTTACTTCTGGGACTAAAAAGTGGAAGGGAGATATGCCTAATTTTATTGTTAAGGCTATTACTGTTACTAAAGATGCTACTTGATTGATTGAGTTTATGATTATTCATTCTCTGGAGTACAGTATATCAGTAATAACACCTGTTATGAGGATTATGGGTGCATATTGCTTGTGTAAGAAAATATTTGGTAGCTGCTTCTGTGGAGTGAGGGCTTGCTTTTTTATAGAATCAGGATAATGGCTAATATATTTATTTCTATGCCCATTCTGTTGAGAAGTCAGTGTAAGCCTATTATTGTGATGACAGTTCCTGTAAAGATAGTGAAAGAGATGATAAGTTGGGTTACAGGGTTGATTAGTGTGAGAAACTGTATAAACCAAGATTTTTGGGATATGGACCCTATAGCTTATTTAGCTGACCTAACTATAGGATATGATGTATTAGGTAGCATGGAGAATTTTTGATTCTCAGGAATAGATTCAACTCCTATAATTCTAGAAATAAGAAGGTTTAAACCTCTATTATTTACTCTATCAGAGTAACTCTTTTATCAGACATATTTCTTATGTTTTAGGTGGAATACTAGATATTAGGATGGGCACAGAGATATGTTATTTGCAAAGTGCTAGTGTGAGTGGTGAGAAGTTTTTTCACAATATATGAGCTGATCATAATGAAATAGAGGGTATGATGCTGGAATTCATAAAAAGAGGGTCGTTAAAAGGAGGGTTTTGCTGACACAATTTATGGTGTTGAGTTCTGGTCTATGAATATCATGTAATGCTCCTAGGAAGATACTAACGATTAGGGCATTCATTATAATGATACTTATATACTTTGCTATAAAGAACAGGGCAAATGGACCCGAGGCATATTCAACATTAAATCCCGAGACTCATTTCCCTTGTGTTAGGTCAAATGGAGCTTGGTTAGTCTCTGCTAGGGTGGAGATGGATCATATTATAGCTAGAGGTCATGATGGTAGGAGTAGCCAAATAAACTCTTGTGTTATGATGAATGTGGGTAAATTAAATGAGCCACTTATCAAAAGAACTGACAGGAGGATAATAGCTAGGGTAATGACATATGAAGTTGTTTGGGCTACTGCTAGTAGTGCGCCAAATAGCGCATATTTTGAATTGAATGCTCATCCTGATCCTAAGATAGACAGCTAGGCTTGATGTAGCTAGTATAATAAGGGACCCATATTAAGATTAAATAGGGGGTATGGTATGGGGAGGGGGATTCATACAAAGAGTGCAATACATTGGAGCAATAATATATGGGGAATGACAGATGCTAATGGTCATAGTGGTTCTTTAATATAAAGTTTTATTGCATCTGCAAAGGGTTGAAGTAGTCCGTACTGACCTACACTGTTAGGTCCTTTGCGGAGTTGTATATAACCTAAAATTTTTCTTTCAATTTATTTGAATGAAATAAATAAATTATTTTAATTTCATTTTCCGTGAACTTTTTGAAATCCCTTTATATAATCTACATTTTCTTTCAGTTCTGAAATTTGACATGGATTTTCCCATGATATTTCCATTACATTTGTTTTGTACCTTTACTACAGTGTCAAGCACACTCTCTCCCCCAACAATTACAAAGTACAAAAAAAAACACAATAAATGTTTGCTGTTTTATGGTGAATAACTTCACTTTAGGGTGAATAGCTTCTAGAATGCCAATTAAAGTTCTTAAAATAATCAAGTCTAATATCACTTCTGTGTATTCATAAATGTTGCATTTATGTAAGCCACAAAATTATGAGAGAAGAGACTGTTCATTGGTTTGTTCGTTTATAGCAGGTTGATGGTGAAATACATAGTTCTGTCTTAATGTTGCAACATATTGATATGAACACACACATTGCCTATCTCTTCACCCATGCCTTTGAGCAATCATAGATCAAATGGCATCTAATCCACGAATCGTTCTCCCTCTCCCCTGCAGGGTCCTTTTGAAGCCAGTGCAAGGTGGACCCATTTCTGCGTGACTTTTGAGTCCATTTCAACAGCCCTGCTTGAAAATCCAGTTACTATGGTGACATGTACCACTGCAAATAATCTCCTCAACAACTGAAGTTATACCCTACTCAGTAAAAGTGGTATCTATGGCTTAATGGTTTAGCCAAAGCCGACAGATCTATGGTCTTATTTCCAACTGAGAGGTTTTTAATAAGTAGTTTGAGCTCCTGGAATCTGAGAACACTAAACAGCCTCTGTCTAAATTTAACAGGGTCAATCTTAAAGGGCATTTCCTGGACAGATCAAATACTATATTCATTGGAATATGCTGTATCTGCATGCCACCATTTGACCCTTTTCTGAGTCAGGAGACAAAAACAGACTGTCTCCTGAGTCTTTCAAAAGAAAAGAAAACTGACATCCAGGGAATACACACCTCTCCCCAGTGTGATTCTCCTGTCAAAGGCCCCCATCAGTCCAGCCCCAACTCAGCCAGGTGCTCCCGCAGGAGGACTCCCACCAGCACTTCCAGGCTGCGGTTTTAGCTCTTACTCTCTAAAAAGGTAGGGCCAGTGGTAGGAGGGCAGGTTTTCTATCACTGCTGAGATGTGCTCTTCTTGGCATTCTGGTGGCATTTCCAAACGCATTTTCCTTAAATAAATATTGTTCTAGACAAAGATTAGGTTCAGTAACAGCATGTGTCGGGGGCTATTTAGGATTGGAGTTGACTTGCACATTAATACCCTCTATGTTCTATTTATATGACAAAACCATAATACATTCTCAGTTCTGGACAACTGACTTAAAGTAGAACTTTTGTAAAACAAATTGTTATATAACTTTGTCAACTGCTAAAATATGAACACTTCAAAGGATAGAAACGGCCTCCTTCTTCATATGCCTCCAGCCTTCCTAGCATAATAACAGGCATGATGCTTAGTAGTGTTTTGAGGGATGAATGAGTGGGTAAGACATTAATAAATTTAATTCAAAAGCCTTCTGATATTGGAACATTTTTAAATATGTGACACGTATTTATCATGGTTCATCTTCAGCTGTTTTTGGGAGAGATGTTCCCAAAGCCTAGGTGTAACCACCGGTCAAGCCCTCCCATAAAGGCATTAACAAATCAGGAAAACAAGAAAGCTATGTGTT
Source organism: Nomascus leucogenys (assembly GCF_006542625.1). NCBI lineage: Eukaryota > Metazoa > Chordata > Mammalia > Primates > Hylobatidae > Nomascus > Nomascus leucogenys. The sequence goes on from NC_044391.1 coordinate 62,458,572, forward strand.
AATAAAGTGAACCAGTAACAATTATGATTACAATCTCAGACTGCAAATTAACAGGGTCACAGTCTGTAAATAAGAACATCTGATGACATAAGCAGTAACATCCTAAATTAATATCTGCTCTGGGGTAACTACACAGCTTGAGGCAAAATGCAGCCTGCTGGCAATTCTCCAGTGTGCACCGTTGGTGATAAGGCTGAATCAGCAAATATTTTTATCATTAGATGATCCTTCTACCTTGGAGACAATGGTTTTAATTGTGATCTCTATTTATAATTACTAATCAAAATGTTATGAACCAAATAATTATCTCTTAATAATATGGCACTATATTATTCACTCTGATAGAAGATTTAGTCCTTCGCTCTGTGTGTGTGTGTGTGTGTGTGTGTGTGTGTGTGTGTGCCTGTGTGTCTTTGAGGTTGGCTACAAAGTCTCAGTTAACCATGAGTCATTGTTTATTTGGAATCCTTCCTTGATTGCTAAGTTGTAAATAACTCCAGATCAAAATGCTGAGAAACTCAATACCTAAGCTCAGTGGCCATTTTCCTGCCTCATTTAAGGATTATCACAGTTTCTTTTAATCTAACTTTAAAAAAATGCTACTGAATATCAAATTCATGAATTATATTGTTTTCCATCAAATCATTTTGCAAAGCATATTAAAAATAGGCTTCTAAAGCATAGAGTAAACTTGATTTTTCTCCTTCCTTAGATCCCCAAGGAGCCTACCGTTCTAGTTTTCTTTCTTTTTTCTCTTTGCTGTCTCTTGCTGTGGTTGCTTTTCCTCTAGTTTCATAAATATAAGTGCTATTTAATGCTCTGTCATAGAGCTCAGTTCTCCACATTTTTCCCTGTGTGATCTCAACAACTTCTCACCTCTTCCACCATAGGGCTGTGGACATGACTCCTCAGATCTGCATCTCTTACCCTACATTCTCTTCTAAGCTCCAGGCCTGCCAGCTAGAAATTTTTATTAAAACACTATAAACAATATGTATCCGTTTCATAAAATACTCTGAACAATATGTGTCTGTTTCTCCCATCTTGCCCTCAAACAATCTCCTGACATTTCTTTACATTATAAATACCTCTTTTAGGTGCCATAGCCCCAAATCTCAGAAATATTTTTCATTCCTTCCCCTCCTTGTATCCCACATCAAATTAGTTCCATCCTTCAGGTTATTTCTAGAGTTTCCTGTTTTTTTCTTCCTGGTCTTTTCTAGTCCAGCTGTCATAATTTTAATTCCCATCACCTTCCACTTGCTATATTAATGTGACTGGTCACCAAATTCCTTACTCCAGTTAACCAAACTAGCACTTCCTAAAGTGACTGATGCACTTAATATACAACATCATATACAGCATTGAATTTTTAAGCTTTTCCACTAGTTGTAAATGTGTGTGTGTGTGTGTGTGTGTGTGTGTGTGTGTGTGTGTGTGTATGTATGTATGTACATCTCTATTTAAACCATCTGGCCGTTTAAAGTTTTCATGTCATTTATTCCAATAACTGGAACTTTCATATATTGCCGGTAGGAATGTAAAATAGTATAAACAATTTGAAAAACTGCTTCATAGTTTCTTATAAAGTTAGATGTATAACCTACCATATGTCTCTGCCATTCCGTTCCTGGTATTTACTCAGGAGAAATGTTTTTAGTCATTTTGCTAGTTACTCTAAAGCATCAAATTAACGAGTGATTAAACCAGTGTTTTTCAACATATAACAAAGATGCATGCATGCACTTTTGTAATGTTTCATAGCTTTTAAGCATTTTAAAGTTCTTGGAAGAAAAAACAGAATTCAGAGAATGATATGGTTGAGGAAAACAGATCCCATTCTCTCTAATTACATTAAAGAAACAGGCAGGACAATTTTTAAAGTGTACAATACATACAGATTGCTGACCACAGGCACACTGCACGACTGATCTCTAGAACTTATTTTGCATAACTTTATACCCATTGAACAGGAACTGCATCTTTCCCTTTACATCATCCCTTGACAAGCACCATTCTACTCTCTATTTCTGTGAGACTGACTATTTTAGATACCCCACATAAGTAGAATCAGTCATTATTTTTCCTTCGGTGGCTGGCTTATTTTACTTAGCATAATGTCCTTCATGTTCTGCTCACTACCATCTCATCACAGGCTTTTCTACGTACCAGATGGCGGTGTGTCCTTTCCTTCTTTGCATTCACACTCCCTACAGTGCGCACTGCATAAACACCGAGTGCAATAAACATTTCAGCTGCTCAAAAATTGTTCTAAAATTTATGGCAGAGTGCGTTCCATTTAGGAAAGGCAGCACACATGTATTAATGCGACAAAAGACATAGGAAAATAACAATACCAATTAACAGGGCTAAAGTTCGTAACATTCCTTCACGTTTTGTTTTCTGCACCTTCCCCCACCTTCATATTAGTAGAAAAACCAAGGATGCTGGGAATGTAATAGGTCCGTTAACCATGCTGGTTGTCAAGCGATACTGAGCCTTGGTCAACCCTGATGACCTCTCCAAATGATAATAATTAACACCTTTGAAGAGAGAAGGGTAAGTACGCAAATAGAGTGCTTAACATACCAGAATGAGTAACTCTGGACTTGGAGTTGTGGAAGATTTTATTAGGGAAAGTCTCATAGATGAGGTGCCACATGAATTGCATCATGAAGGAAAAGGAAAAGAGTTTGCCAGACAAATAAAAAGGGGAGAACTATTCTAGGCAGAGACAATACTGCATTCAAAGACTCACAAACGAGAAGAAACTAAACATCTTTAGTGGACAGCAGGAAGTTGAAAAATTCTGTAACATTAGGAGTGGTTATAAGGGCAAGTTGTTAAAGAACCTACCCCAAAGATGACAGTTCTTGGAAATCCCCTTTAGAGAGTTTGTTCAGGCAATAGTGTGAACCAATTATTAAAAAAATAGACAAACAAAAATAAGCACTGTAGGCTTTGCACTTTCATCTCTGGAATTTCTCCAAACTACAACCTCATTGCCCACTGAAGATAATTCCAGGCCCCTGGAAAGTCCAGACATTACTAGCTCACTCTCTCAGGCTGCCCTTTGTATCAACGACTTGCCTCATCTCATGACTCAGACCCCACACTGATCTCCTTGACTTCGGGTATATGCCTTCTGGTTCTGTTCACCATGATCTCTGGAAAGACCTGTATGCCCTCCTTTCACCACTCTCACCCTACACACACACACACACACACACACACAACCTACCTTAGGTTACAAAGCAGTTACCTTCTGTGTCTCCACTTCCCAAGCTGTTCTCATTACACTCTAGAGTCAGACAATTAACAATGAAAAGTCAAAGGATGTTTTCATGCTAGAATTATCAAGAGTACTGACATTGGACATTTTTCTTATTAAATATGAAAGCAATAGTCATTAAAAAGTTGGAGTTAAAAAAAAAGCCAGACAAAATTTTAGCAAAACTTCTCAGATGATTGGCCTATGAGTGGCAAGGTATTACAAACTACTTAAGGGTATAAGAACATACCCAAACGCAATAAAAATAGTAAGCTGTTCAGATTTTTCAGAATTAAATACTTGTCTAAAATCCATCTTATTCCCCCCTATCATTCACCTATGTAAATTTTATTAACCAAAGTAACACATAAAGAGGAGGGAAAGAGACAGAGAAGGAAGGGTGAAGTGCAAGATAACAAATGAGTACTCATTACAAGATTGCAATGCCAACTAATATTAAAACCTAAATCTCCATAGCATGAACTTCGGGAGATTTGCATGGTATCAAGAAATAGTTTATTATTGGTTTTTCTGCACTTATAGATAAATGAAGCCAGGAAAATCTACATTTTCCCAGCTGCAAATTTTCTGAGTATGGTGTAATATTAAGCTATTGAGTTGAAGAGCATTGTTCACTGTAACTACTAGTTTTGAATATAATATGAATAATCAGCATGAAATAGTACTCTTGGACCCCTCGTTGTAATCAACATGTCATTGTTACAATATTATGGTACCCAAATAAAGTAGTCTCATTGTAATTTTTGAATGTGTTTAAAGAATAAATTGTAATAATTTCCAAAAGCATGAAGGACAGCTTTGTGAGATTGCATCTTTCTCCTAAAAATGATAAGAAATTCACTAATGAGTCCATTAGACAGAGTCCATTAAAGGTGACAGGACAAAGATCTCTTGGAGACTTCATCAAGTGGAGACAATATGCAAAATTAACTCAGTGTCCATTTGGCTTCCCTGTGCTCAAACAGGAAATGAGGTTTGAGTGACAACTTTATATAGCGAGTCAAAGGTGGCTGAAAATTTTATGAAATGGTGCAACTCACATGCAAAACAGAGCAGATATCTATTAGAAGAATTTGATGTGATACAGTGAAAAATGTGAATAATTCTATTAGATATCAGTTAATAAAGGGCATGAAATATAAATTAGCTGCAAGCTTGATGTGCATGAGGTTGACTTTTGTTGGCAATAGTAGCCTTATCACTGTACATTCATTAATATGGATCTCATTTATTGTCCTGTCTCCTTTTATAGTCAACTCATTTGAAATCATAATAGTTCCTATTAGTTAGGTTTCATTTAAAACTATCACTGATTGTTTAGACATCCATCCTTAGAAATTTATTTATAAATGCAATTCTTGGGGCCCAGAGGTTTTGTTTCAGTCAACAACAAATTTTTATTTTAAGAAAATGTATCACATACACAGACATACATAACAAGGGTTACTGATACTTGGACAACCCAGAAGATAGAAGTCTACATTTTAAAAGGGTTAGTGGAAATATTTTCATATGAAAAACCATGAAGCCATGTGGCCTAAAATCCACTGCAGATAATAACGCACATGTATAAATTTTATGATAAAAATACAAACATTAATATTTTATATATATTGTTTCATTGTTATATAATATTATTATTAAAGAAACTAAATTTTTAAGAAAAAATATGAAGACAAAGCCTAATTTTATTAAAGCCCTGCTATTGTAATGATGACAAGACACAACATTCACAGAATAATAACCAAACATTTACTAAATGTTTTACATTTTTTAATATCTTACCAATACATAAATTCAACAGATATTTGTGTATATTTAGGATGTTTTGACAAAATAATTATCCTTCTATAACCATATCTAAATTGTGAATATGTTAACCAAAATAGCACTTTTTAAAAAATAGGATGTAGCTGGCAAATTCAGTATATTCTGGTTTCCATTATTTTAAAATTAAATGCTTAATGTGTTTATGTGAGTTCCATTTTGGGGTACTCCCGTTATTTGACTATGGCAACCCATGTATCTCATAAACTAGCATGTTACAGAAAACAAGCCCGGGATATATAAGCCTAGGAATTAAAATGAATCACTTTCACAGTGGTACCCCCAATCATGAGACTCTGCTTCCCCAGCTGTTTAACCATCGAGAAGTTTAGATCAAACCAGTTATCTGATGAATGCCCCCAGTCCAGACTTTTTCAGTTTTTTCCTGGTATCATTGTACTGCTTCCTCTAGCTCCAGTATATTTTTGTGAATAGGTAGTGAATTCAAGTTAAATACATTCGGCAAGAATATTTTCTAAGCGATGCTGTATACTGCACATTACATCACATTAGGAGGCCCTTTGTGATTAGCAAGCCATCTACAGGTTGACTGGTATTGCATGAAATCATTTGCCTAATGGCTTAGCATCCATTGATAATGATTGCTTGAATCAAATACTTTATTAGAGGGTTGACAATGATTTTTAAAGCTACATAATTCCTTCTGCATTTCAGGTGGCATTCTTCTGTAAAGTTTCCTCATCAATAGATCTATTTGCTGACCCTGAACTACAGTCCTACGAAAAGGTAGGATAAATGCTTAATTCTTTCCTTTTAATTACCAACTTCTAAAGACGTTGATTTAATAGTACTTTCCAATGGTGCAAGGGAAGGTTTATTCTTTTTTTTTTTTTTTTTTTGAGACAGAGTCTCACTTTGTCCCCCAGGCTGGAGTGCAGTGGCATGATCTCCACTTACTGCAAGCTCTGCCTCTGGGTTCATGCCATTCTCCTGCCTCAGCCTCCCAAGTAGCTGGGACTACAGGCGCCTGCCACCACGCCTGGCTTTTTTTCTTTTTCTTTTTCTTTTTTTTTTTGTATTTTTCGTAGAGATGGGGTTTCACCGTGTTAGCCAGGATGGTCTCAATCTCCTGACCTCATATTCTACCCGCCTGGGCCTCCCAAAGTGCTGGGATTACAGGCATGAGCCACCACACCCGGCCTGGTTTATTCTTTTGCTTTTTTGTTGTTGCTGTTAGTATCAATATGCACTTGTGAATTTTTATATATTCAATGACTTTCACTCCATTGCATTATTTATTATGATCAAACTTTTCAAATTCGGTCAGCTGCAGTCCTTTCAAATTGGTTCCCACGTCTTTTTAATATGCTTTTGTTGATTAGTTTCTCACTTTCTGGTACAAAATTTCCTAAACATGGGAACAACTCTTTCTCCAAGAATTTTTTAGTATCAAAGGTATTTAGAAACCAAAATGTGGGCACTAAGAGCTTCAATGTTCCTGAGGTATCAGTGATTCTAGGTTTCCATCAGTGGGCAAAGCTAAAAAATATATATTTTTCACATCATGGGTGCATATCAATATTTCCCATTAAATTTTATCATTTCAAGGTTTTTATTTCATTTCTTTGATTTTTATACTTATGTCCTTTCTCTTACACTTCGAATTTGGTTTCCTAACATTATATTACTCTTGCTCTACACTACGACAGTAATAAACACAGTTTCAAAATAACTATGTCAATACTAATAGTAAAACTGACTGAAGTTTAATATTTTTACTGTTTTGCTTCTTTATTTTTGTTCTTATATACCAATAAATGTATGCAGAGTTCTAAAGTCATTTGAAATTACTATTTTCTCTCTGTATGGTTATGGTTCCAATTTGGCATAGAGCTGCGTTCATTTGTTTCTATTTGCATTCACTTCAAAGCCATGCCTTAGCTACAGTGACATATTGTTCCACTGGGGGACATTGCACAGTTTGCCCAGCTGCAACCCTGTCAATGTCCATCTGCATTGTTTCCAATTTTTTGTTATCACAAACAATTTGCCTTTACTTCAATTTTCACAACACATCTTTGGTATTATTGCCTCCATTTTAATATTATGAAACTGAGGCTCCGAGAAATTGAGAAATTTGTCCAAGTTTACAGAGCTGTCTGAAGCGAAAATCTTGCCATTAATTTCTAAGTACAGTGCCTCTTCGGCATTCCCAATCACCACACTCATTGACAATTTTCTGCTATCCCTTGCTTCCACACATCTCTGTGAATAACAACAAACCAATGGAAGGACAAAGGCAAGTCACCCCACGCATCTTTGGATCCAGTTGAATATTGAAAAGGGCCTGGGCAGGAGAAGGATTATCCAGTGCTAGAGCTAGCTGAACCGCTGCTCCTACCTAGCCCCGATCCTGGTACAAAAAATAATTCATTCTACACCTACTCATGTGCTTAATCAAAATGCCACATGTAACTGCCAAAGAAGTGGGGTTTAATGTGCAAATCCTTTGTAAGAAAGGATAACGATCATATTTGCATTGGTGTCAGTGCAAAGGGTGATATTAAATAATACAGTTTTATTAAAATTTTCACATATTCAACAGTGTGAGATCCACCAATAAAACACCTACTTTAGGTCTCAGTAAAATACATGAAAAGACAATAGATTATTAAGAGTTTGCCTTTGAAGCTCTAATGAATTGTCTTGATCTTGGAGTATTTTCACTCCACAACTTTGAAGTGACCGCTCAAATGTCATTGTTTAAAATGTAGCAACAAAAGCCTGCCCTGCTATGCAGGAGTGGCTTGCTTCTCTGGAGAGAGAAACTTTGGATGGCTCCATGAAAGCATTCTGGGGGTTTGGGAGGTAAGGGTAGGAAACTGACTGCTCCTCTGCATATAGAAAGAGAATGAAACTCTTTTCTGTTTGAATTTACATTTAATTTTCATCAAGCTGACCTTGTCCTGGAAGATGTGGATATTACAAAGTTTTTATCTCTGGGACCCATGATGACAATCCATCTCTTTTCCCCATATTTAAAGGCAGAATTGGCAGCATTCTCTTTATTTCATGAACTACTTTTAAATGACATGCAGAAGAAGAAAGACACCGTGGTTAAATATATAAAAATAAATTTTCTTGGCTTACTGGTGTAGCAAACAAATATCTATGAGTAATGCCCCTATATCACCAGCTAGCAAGGCACTTAATAAAATCCAAACAACTGTCACACACAGGTTATAAGGTCATTTCTCACATATAAGATAAACTAGAAATCTATCCAAAGGATAGAATCAGGGAGAATGTTATGAAGTTTGCTGTAAAATAACAAATGAGTTTCACATGTTATTTCATTTCCCAAGGGCACTTTGATAAGCATACACACATATTGTCAATGCATGCTGGGACCTCAGCGCATGTGGGGGACACAGAAACAAGCAAGTTCAAAACCATAACTGTCATTTAGTAACAAATTAAATATTTGTCACAAGTGACAGCACAACAAATAAGTAAAACAATGCAGTATACTTTTTGGCTGCCAACAATGTGAAGAATGACGGAAATGCAAAATATGAAGACACTGTCCTTCACGAAGGTAATGATAAGGTTTCTATTTATAACACTTTTATAACATTTCCATTTAAAAGAGTCGCAGAAGCTTGAACTTATCAGTATGGTGAATGAATGAATGAATAAATGAATGAATGAACAAAATTAAATGCTGTAGGAAAGTGAGTGTGTATGGGTTGTGGAGAAGAAAGGGGGAATTCATAGACATGGTTTAAGAAGCAACTAACCAGTGCGGGCGCAGTGGCTCACACCTGTAATCCCAGCACTTTGGGAGGCTGAGGTGGGTGGATCATCTGAGGTCAGGAGTTCGAGACCAGCCTGACCAATATGGTGAAACCCCATATCTACTAAAAATACAAAAATTAGCTGGGCGTGGTGGTGGGTGCCTGTAGCCCCAGCTACTTGGGAGGCTGAGACAGGAGAATTCCTTGAACCCGGGAGGCGGAGGTTGAAGTGGGCCAAGATCATGCCACTGCACTCCAGCCTGGGCAACAGAACAAGACTGTCTCCAAAAAAAGAAAAAAAAGCAAAAGCAACAACCATATTTCCAAATGAAGTCTAAAGCTAAAGAAACCACTCATTTTTAATACCTCTCAAAACTGTCAGTATGTGCACAGACGCACAGCAGAAAAATCCTAGCCTAGTGGTAGTTAAGCTTCAGTATGCATTAAGATTCACTATGTCTGCTAAAAAATGTAGATTCTGATTCAGGCTCAGGAATTCCTATTTAAATGTCTTATGTGATCCTGAGAAAAAGTGGTACAAAGAGAATTTTGAGAAACACTGTTCCCTGCCAAGTGGCAGGCGTGTGGAGAATGGTTTGGTTCCCCCGCCTTTTCTCTATGAGCTTTCTTAGCTAGTAGTTTTTGTTGTTGTTGCGTTGTTTTTACTGTCAGTAACACACCTCACTGTCCTAACACCATAGCTGAGCTCATCCTTCTTATAGGGAAATATTATTTTTTACCTCAAAATTCAAATTTGAAGTATATTTCAAATTAGTCTTTGCCGAAAACACTGATATTTAAATAGAGAAAAGTAGTGGCTCTGGGGTTTTTATTCTGTGATAATTACATGGAACTTGTGGGGTAGGAAGAGCAGAGAGTAAGGACTAGAAAGATGAATTAAGACTTTACTTCAAATAAAGACACTGCAAAGATGCTGGAAAATATCAATACATAAAAATATTACTCTGGGTATTAAAACTAATGAAAGGTAATTAAAATGCATATTAAGGTTGCTAGATAAAATATAGGATGGCCAGTTAATTTTGAATTTCAGATAAATAACAAATACATTTTTAGTATACATATCAAATTTAACTGGGCATCCTGGATTTTTATTTGTGAAATCTGGTAACTCTAATGCTTATTACACAAAGCAAGTGTTAAAAATTACTTCACCGTGTGGCAGAGAATGAAAAGCATGGATTATGTAGCTTTGAGTGGATCATTGACATATTGAGGCCTGACTTCCTCTTGAAGAAACCTTGCAAGATATTTCCCGTGCCCTAGGAACCACCATTTTTATCAAACGTCTGAGAAATTTCCCCAAAGACTATTTTACTCAATCAATATGTCAATTTGCTCCCAGCAAGAGCCTCTTAATACCCCATAGACCTTTTAAGTGAAAGATTGTAGAGGGCAGTTTAGTGCACGTAACTACATTCGTTTTCTAAATGTATATAATTATCTAATAACAATGCTGTATAGTATATATTATTTCTCTTCTTTCCCATAGGAAACTCATTTGTGCCTTCTGGCTTTAAATATTAAGTTCCGGGTTTTGGGGTTTTTTTGTTTTTTATATCTCTAGTTTTCTCAAGGCATTCTATTAGTTTTGTTCTTCACAAGGGATTTTTGTGGGGTTTTTGTTGTTGTTGTTGTTGTTTCACTAGTACTGTTCAGATCTTTGGCCAGATAACTATTTGTTGTCAGGGCTGTTCTGTGTATTGTAGGATGTTTAGCAGCATCTCTGACCTCTATTATCCAGATATCAGAAGCACTCTCTAAGTTGTAACAACCAAAAATATCTCCAGACATTGCCAAATATCCTCTAGAGGACAAACCACTCCTAGTTGAGAATCACTACATACAAGAATAGTTCGTAATTTGGTGCAACTTGTCTTTTTTTCTTTTAAAAAAATATGGAAAAATAGAATTAATCTAAGTTCTCTCTTTTTTTTTTTTTAAGTAGAGACATTGTCTTAGTCTGTCACCTGGGCACAATCATAGTTCACTGCAGCCTCAAACTCCTGGGGTCAAGTGACTCTCCTGTCTCAGCCTCACAAGTAGCTAGGACTACAGGTGTCCAGCTAATTTTAAAATTTATTTTTATTTTTTGTAGAGACAAGGTCAGGCTACGTTGCCCAGGCTGGTCTTGAACTCCTGGCCTCAAGCAATCAAAGTGCTCCCAAAAGGCGTGAGCCACCATACCCAGCCTACACATACTCTTAACAGAAAATTTCGTAAAAATTTTTATAGATTTAAAATTTTTTAAAATATGCAGTCAAGTATACCCAAAAATGCGTTAGGAAAACAATCAATAAATGATATCAAAATAGGCCAATAAGCAATTCTTAAAAATAGGTCACCAAATAAACTCTATATCTATTAAATAATAAAATTTCTTAAACTGAAATACATAAAAACCGTTGAGAACAATCTTGGGTATTTATCAATATTGCATATTAATAACTTAGTAAACTGAGGTAATAGAAATAAATCATAAAGGAAAAGACTGAAAGATTCAGCTCCATAGACATTAAATATCTATGTAATATAAATTAAAATAATAATGAAAATGAAAATACTGCAAAAATATATCTTACTAATATAAAGGATATATAGGGTGGAATAAAAAGGTATATAGCTATAATGTAGTATATAGTAGGTGCCCTCCCAGCTGAGGCTATTGGGATAGCAGTTAGTGAGTTAATCAGAAACTTAAAATTCAAATTACTCCTAAGTACCTTAAATACTTTAACTTAAACCATGTAAATGTAAAGTTATTAGCAATCTTTGATATAGAATCAACCCTTTTATTTTGAATATTAGTTCATTGATAGGTGTTCCATATACACTTTCTTTCAGAAACCACACCCATAATGCATCTGCAATGATTTCCTGCACATTATTTTTTATTGAGAGTTTTTTAAAATCTGAGAGCAAAGTTATTTTCAATGCTTATGTCTTTCAATCTGTTGCAATTATCTACCCATCTTCAGTTCAACAGCATGATTCTCTCGTTAATTAATCTTTATTCCATCTTTCTGATGCATTCAACTTAGTTTCTATAGAAATGCCTCTCTTTCCACATTCGTATTTCACTATTTTAAATAATATAAAATTGAACAATAACTTCACATTACAAATCAGTTTCAAGCAACATGAACAAGTCAGGGAAAAGTACAGCTGACTCTTGGTAAGAATACAACAAACATACTTTAAATAGAACTGAGGCAGGAAAATAGGATCTGGAGGCAGGGAACCTTAGGCAGATTCACACTGACTTCTAGAACTAGATCAAAAGGAAAACCCCAACTTTTCACGCCCAAGTAACAAAAGAACAGAGGCTACTCCCTTTGCAACCCCCTCCTCCCCTGCCACACACACACACACACACACACACACACACACACAAACACAAACACACAACTTTCTGCATCGTAGTTGAGAAATGGAAAGTACATCCGATTGGTCCACTCCCACAACCAAGCAGATATTTGCATGGGGTGTAACGTTGTAATTTTACTTTAGCCTCTGATTTGTTGCCTTCCACGACCAATCAGACTGGTTGCAGGCCACTACTTCATTTACATAGCGCGTAAACCAAATAACCAATGGAAAACCTCTAGAGAGTATTTAAACTCTAGAAAATTCTGTAACTAGTGTTCTTAAGCCTCTATGCCTCAACCCCGTCCCACTCTGTGGAGTGTACTTTCATTTCAATAAATCTATGCTTTCATTGCTTCATTCTTTCGTTGCTTTGTTTGTGCACTTTGTTCAGTTACTTGTTCAAAATGTCAAGAAACTGGACGACTTGTAGTCAAGACCTTCCAGTGGTAACAGACTGCACACTTGATTTTTTTTTTCTTTACGAATTACGCTTTTGATGTCAGATCTGTGAAATTTTTGTCTAACCTAAAGTCAGTGATTTCCTTTTACAGTATCTTCTGGATGTTTTACAGTTTTTATCTTTACATTTAGGTCTATTATCCACTTTAATTTTTGTATATTGTACAAAGAATTAGTGGAATTAAAAATTTCTGCTATTCAGAATCACTAAGAGCATGAAAAGACAAGCTACAGATTCTTTTAATGTTCAGCTTCTTTCAGCAATTTGTGTGTGATTTTCATCCATGTTGTTGCATAAAGCTGTAGTTCACCCATTTTTATTGGTAAATAATGGCCTATTGTGTGACAAGACCACAATTCATTTCTCCATTCTACTGATAGGCTTTTGGTTGTTTACAGTTTTGAGTGCTATGAACGTTATTTTACATGTCTTTTGGTGCATAAGAGTACACTTTTTTGCTGTTGGATATGTTAACCAGGATTTAAATTGCTGGGCCATACATAGCGATGCGTTTGTAAACCAGCTCGCTGAATAAGAAAGCCTTGATTAGCATTTGCTAACATCTGTGATGTTAATACTCTTACCATGGCCAATTTCCAGCTACCAATAATGTAATGACCCACTCACAGAAGCCGTTTTAACAATCGCTCTCATGAGCTGCTTGGAGCTGGCTCCAACAATGCTGACTCAACGCACCATACAACCCATACTTTACCTGATCTTGACTTTAGCAGACGATGTCAAACTGTCCAAATGATTGGATGAATTAATACTCCACCAAAAATGTATGTGTTCCCCTCGTTCCATAGACTCACCAACCCTCAGTATTGTCAGTCTTCCATTTTGGCCTTTCTGTTGGGTCTGAATTGGTATCACTTTGTAGTTTAATTTGCTTTTCTGTGGTGACTAATGAGGTTGAACAACTTTTCAGATGTATGACAATGGCATTTGGATATCCCCTTTTATGATATGCCTGCTCTTGCACATTTTTCTAGTGGGCATCTGTCTTCATTGATTCACATTTTCTGGACATGAGCCCCTTGTCAGTTTTGTGTCTGTCAAATACCTTCTCCCACTCTTCTTTTATATTTTGACTGTCTTGTGTTTTCTAATAACCAAAAATTCAAATTTTAACTTCGAATTTTAAAATTTTTCTTTTTATGATTAGTACATTTTATGATTAGTACATAAGCAATGCCATGTTTAAAAAGTATTTCTGGCCAGGCACAGTGGCTCATGCCTATAATCCCAGCACTTTGGGAGGCCAAGACAGGAGGATCACATGAGCCCAGAAGTTTGAGACCAGCCTGGGCAACATAGTGAGACCTTGTCTCTACAGAATAAAATTAAAAACTAGCCGAACATGGTGGCATACATTTGTGGTCCCAGCTGCCTGGGAAGACAGAGGTGAAACTATTGCTTGATCCCGGGAAGCAGAATCTGCAGTGAGCCAAGACCACATCACTGCACTCCAGCCTGGATGAAGGTCGTAATGATATGCACCCAAATTATTTTCTAGAAGTTTTATTCTTCGTCCTTTACATTTGGCTTTATAATTTATGTGAAAATAATTATTGTATGTAGTACAAAAAGGGACCTTTGTATTTTTCCTAGATGAGTAATCAATTGTCACAATACCATTTGTTGATGAGCCCTTCATTCTCTCAGTTCTGTAGCTCTACCTTAGTCATAAATCAAGTGCCCGTGTCTGTTTCTGGGTTTTCAGTTCTATTCTACGTACTTGTTATTCTTAATTAAATACTACATTGTCATAATCACTGTAGCTTTGTAATATATCTGATATCAGCTACATCAAGTTCTCCCATATTATGTTTCTTCATTACCATTGCCTAGTGCCAGGGCTCAGAACATGATACCCCCAACGTATGGTGCCTTGGCATGCTGAGTACTTCAAAGTGAGGGAAATCAAAAGGGTCACAGTAGCAAGATCTTGCTGACCTTCTCCTACCCTTCTTTCTCCTGTGCTCCCATCTTCCCTAAGGCAGGCCATAGAAACTACAACTCTTCTTCCCCAAAGCCAACCATAAACAGAACCTGAACAGACATTGCTGGGTGCCCTTGCCCCCCAACTATTGCCATTAAACCATACCCTTTTGTCCAATCCCATTTCTACCCAGCTATGCATTCTTCATCAAACCTAAGCATAAAAATGGACAGTTTTCCCTGAATCTTTGGGTCTTCATTTCTGAAGGCTCCTGTGCCATATAGAACTTTGATTAAATAAATGCGGATGTTTTCTCCTCTTAATCTGTCTTTGTCAGTTTTATTCAGACCTAGCCAGACACTCTAGGATGGTTTCACTCCCTTACCTTAGCCTTGCCTTTTACATTTTCATTTCATTTTAGAATCAGCTTGTCAAGTTCCACACAGGAAAAAACAAAACTAAACAAAAAACAACAACAACAACAAAACATTTGATTTTGATTGGGATTTCACTAATTCTGTAGATCAATTTGAAAATAACTGACACCTCTAATATATTGAGTATTCTGAATAATAAATGCTCCACTTTTTAGATTCTTTATTTCTCTTAATAATGTGTTATAGCATCATACATGGAGGTCTTACAGTATTTTATTAGATTTATGCATAGATATTCAATGTTATTTTATTATAAATGTTACCTTTCAAATTCTTTTTTCTGCATATTTCTGTAATTCATATATAGTATATATTTTTCTAGTATATAGAGATTAACAACTTATAAAATAATTTAAATTAATTTAATTATAATAATTTATCCATATTTTCTTTTAGATTTTTAGTTATATAATTATCTTCAAATGATGATAGTTTTATTTCCTCTTTCCAATGTTTATGTCTTTTTTTTTTTAACCTTATTGCACTGGCTAGAACATTTAGAACAATATTCAACAGAAGTGATGACAGTGGAAACCCTTGTCTTGTTCTTGATCCCAAAGAGAAATTTTCAAATATTCTTCATTAATTATATTTGTGTAGATTTTTGAAGATATCCTTATTAGCATAAGAACATTTTCTTCCATTCCTAGTTTAAGGGTTTTTATTGCTAGTATATATTAAATGTTACCAAATTATTTTGCTCTTTTCTTCTAATGTGGTAAATTACACTGATTTTTTTAAATGCTAAACTAAACTTACATCCCTATAATAAACCCAATTGGTCATTATCTACTTTTATTACTTTTTATACTTTTTTATTGCCTTTATTACTTTTTTATTACTTTATATACTTTTCATTACATTATATTTACATTATATACTTTTGAAACCTAGTTTCAGTCTGACTATATATTGCTTAGAAATTTAACATCAATGTTTATTTAAAAAATTGGGCTGTGATTTTTTTTCTTTTAATGTGATTTTTAGGCTTTGATACCAAAGCATATGCTAGTTTCATGAAATTATTGGGATTGTTTCTTCTATTCTCTGCAAGAGTTTGTGTAAAATTGATGTTATTGCTTCTTTAATATTTATTAGAATTAGCCATTAAAACTATCTTGGCTGGAGTTCTCTTTCTAGTTTATAATCACAGAATCAATATCTTTAAGTATTATAAATCTCTTCTAATTCTGTATTTCTTCCCATACCAATTTTGGTAAGCTAAATTTTTTTAGGAATTTGTTTATTTCATGTAAATTTTCAAATTTATTGTCATAAAGTTGTTCATAGTATCCTACTAGAACATTGTTAATTTCTATAGTATCTGTAGTAATGTCCTTTCTATTTTTTATTCCTATTACTGATTATTTGTTCTGCCATTATTCTTTACCTGAGTAGTACAGTGGGGGTTATAAATTTTATTAGTTTCTTTAAAAAGCTGTCATTGAGCTTAATTGATCCTTGCTGTTGTATGTATTGTCTATTCAAATTAATTTCTGTATTTATCTTTTTTTCTTTTTCTACTTTCTTTGGACATAATTTGATGTTTTTTCCCTAATTTATTATTATGCATTCTTAGCTCATCAATGTTTAGTCTATTTTCTAACATACACATTTAGGGCTATACTTTTTTTGCCTCTAAGTTTAAATATGCAACATTTTCTTTTTAATTTAGTTAAAAATATTTTCACATTTCCATTGATTTGTGTTTTAACTCATGCATTACTTATAATTGTACTTCTTAATTTACAAAAAATGACAGTTTTAAATTTTTGTTTTATTATTTGCTTATTGTTTAATATCACTCTGGCCAGAGAACGTACTCTATGATATGTGTTTAAATATATTGAAATGTAATTTATAGCTCAGATTATAGTGATATATTATAAATATCCTTTGTATTTACTTTAAAAAGAATACGAAATCTCCAGATTTTGTGAACAGTGTTCCACGTATGTCAACTTTTCGAATTATCTTATTCAGTTAGGTACTTTCCTTGCTAATTTTCCATCTGATTGTTCTATTATTTAATGAGAGGAACTACTCATACAGCAGTCCCTCCCCTTATCTACAATTTCTCATTCTGGGGTTTCAGTTACCCATGGTCAAACATGGTCTGAAAATATTAAGTGGAAAATTCCCTAACTAAGCAATGCATAAGTTTTAAACTGTGTGTGCTTTTCTGAATACCATGTTGAAATCTCACGCTCACCTCCCCACCTTCCCAACTTCCTCTTATCCAGGACATAAATCATCCCTTTGTTGAGCAGATCTGCTCTCTATACACTCCCCATCACTCAGTAACCAACTCGGTATCAGATCTACTGTTGCAGTATTGCAGTGCTTGTGTTCAAGTAACCTTTATTTTAATTAATAATGGCCCCAAAGCACAAGCAAAGTGGTGCTGGCATATTGTTATAATAGTTCTATTTTATTATTGTTGTTGTTTATCTCTTACTGTGCCTAATTTATAAACTAAACTTTATCATAGGTATGTATGTAGGTATAGGAAAAAACATAATCTATATAAAATTAGGTACTATCTGTGGTTTCAGGCATCCACTGGGGGTCTTGGAATGTATCCCCCATGGATAAGGGGGGACTACTGTATATACTATTTCCATTGTTTTTTGTTCCTTTCAACATTATAATACTTTACCTACAATTTTTTGTCTTCCGCCTTAAGAACACTTTTTCTTACTTTCTTTAGTGTATACCCGCTGTCAAATAATTACTTTGTTTTTATTTATCTAAAAATGTATTTTGTCTTTTTTGGAGTTGTTTTTGGAATTTTTGTTGCTTTCATTGTTACTGTCTACTTTGCGTATAGAATTCTTTCAGCACTTTGTAAATATTTTATTATCGCATGCTTTCCATCGGTTCTACTGAGACGACAACTATCAACCTAAATGTTGCTTTGCTGAAGGCAATCTTTTGCTTTGTTTTTCTTATCTGCTTTTAAGTTTTTTGTGTTTGTCAGTTGGGGGGGAAAGTCTCATCTGTTATCTCTTTAAATATTGCTCTGTCTCATCACTTCTCTCTTTTCCTGCTGAGACTCCAATCATATAAACATGACATCTTTTCACCCTCATCTGTGTCTCCTAATCCCTTCTTCTGTATTTTCCGTCCTTGTATTTCTCTTTGCTTTATTCTTGATATTCTTCTCATCTATATTCCTGTCCATTAAATCTCTCCTCATTTACTTCTAGTCTGCTATTTCTCCATCCTTATGCTGTTAATTTTGATGATTACATTTTGTAGTATTAGAATTGGCATTTAATTCTTTTCCATGGCTTCCAATTCTCTAAAAAAAATCATTCTGTATTTTGTCATCAATTACAGGCATATGTATTTTAAAACACACATTTAATAAACTTAGTCCTCCAATATCTAAAGCCGATATTTATCTGTTTTTGTTGTTTGTTGTTTCTATTTAGTTCTTTCATGACTTATTGTCATCTTGCATGGCTGATTTTTTCTGTTGTATACCAGATATTGTATTTGCAAAATTATTTATAAGGTTCACTTGAGTTCAAAAATTTGGTGATTGTTCTTTAGAGAGAATATATGTTGCTTCTTGTCGATTGTTTGGGGGCTCTGGCAATCTGAGCCCACCTCCTTTTAGTTTAGAATTAGACAGGATTTGCAGAGAATCCAGGCTTTATCAGGTTTAATTCTGATCTGTTTTTTATTCTTGGAATGCAACCCTATGGGATATGGATCAGGATTTTCACTAGGGCCCTTTTACCTTTTTTCCAGGCCTGAATTCAAATTCTTACGTTCTTTGAAGGCTATCCAGAGCAGCGGCCAAAAACAGCAACTCACCTCCTTTCAAGGAAGGCAGTCGCAAACAGAGAACTCACTTCCCCAGTATTGGTCCTTCCTCCATTCTAGCCTGATTTAACTTTATTAAGTTCTTCATGGCTCTCTGACATCTTCACTGATAACATTGTATGTGCCCTTTGGGGTTTCTGAGCCCAGGGGAGGCTGGAGCCTGCTCCCCTCAACAGGTCATAAGCAGAAAGCATTATTGTACCACTGACAGTGGGAGCTGAAGATGAGTTCTTCCCCAATGTTCTTTGACCACGTAAAGCCATGTTTTCTCTTTGTCTTCAGTGGAAGAATCTCCTAAATTATTTCATACACCATTAACAGAAGTAGAAGCCAACTTCTTTATGGTTTATGCCTTTTTGGTTCCTTTTGTTACAACATTTAGGTTTCAGACTAAGGAAACAGTTACATATTTTACCCAATAATTATATTTCTTAAGAAAAAATGATACGCTTCATAATATTTATTTAGCACTTTTACACGGCAGGACAATATACTGACGTATGGATGTGAGCCTTATTCTCTGAGAACTTAAAAGAATAACATTTTCTTTCTTTTCCTCTTTCACACAAAGGACATGCATGCCTGTATTTTATAAATTCTAATCTGTTCTCGGGGTGGAGCTCCACGGGGCTTAACAAGCTCTTTTTGGTCTTTTTATTTCAGAAGCTTCCCTGAAGTCACCCCCACCGAAGCCTTGGTTTGAGAGGTCTTGGTTTATACAAGAAATAAATTAAAATATCTGACAGAGGATGGAAATGGAAGCTGGAATCACCAGGCAATGGAGTTAATCCTAGGAGACTTCCAGGGCAGGTTTGGATTTGAGGTTTTTTGGATAGGAAAACTAATTGAGTATCATGTGAAAACTATGCACATGGTTGAATATAGTCCTCAAGAAGTGACAAAAACCTGGGGGGAAGCGGAAGGAAGGTAGTGATTACACGTCAGAGCTGCCACCAATGGGCAGGACTTTCATGAATGGGCTTTACTGCTGCCATTCGGAGCTACCATAACTACAAGACAGTGAGGACCAGCCCTCCACATTGGATTGTAAAGAAAAACAAAAGGAACAAAAGTGGGATGAAATTAAGGAGCTGGTTCTCCATTTTCTTGAGTCATATAGGCCCCAGGTTTCTGGTAAAACCAGTGAAAGAGAAAGAAGCTGTTTGAAAAAGGGCTGAGATTGGAGTTCTCATTAACCTTCACAGGTGGAAGCCCTAGCCATATTTAATTTGATTTAGAAAAATAAAGAAACATGACCTTTCTTGCACTGGAGTGTCATGAAACCATTCATTTAGGTTAGACTCATAATCGTAAAATATAGAAAACAACCTAAATGTCAGACAGCAGGGCAAAGAGCAGTCATGATATATCAACTCTACAAAATTGTATGTGGCTATTAGAAGCTGTAACTATTCAGAGTATTTAGCAGTAAAAGGAATTTTTGTGCAACATTTTCAATGTGAAGATAAAGCAAAATTTCATCTGTTTAGAATAGCAATTTTTGAGAAATTGTGTAGAAATAAAGATGAAGTCTAGAATAAAATAGAAAAGAATGAAGATTTGATACTTTGGGTGACATATTTTGGGTACATGTATTTCTTTTATGCTTCATTTATTTTTACTATTATTATTATTATATTTCTTAGCCCAAAGTTAAGTGAGTTTCATTTTTTAATGACAAATGATCAATTCATTTGCAAAGATTCAGTACGAATTCTATTATATCGTTGATCATTAATCATTCATTTACTCAACAAATGTTTATCAAGCACTTACAAAGGCACCAAACACAATGCTAGGTGATATTATTACAGTGGCAAATAAAACAGAGCAAACCCCACATCGACCACATGCTGAGAGAGAGGTAGACCTAAACAAAAGCACAAAAATGTATTTAAATCAAACTTTTAACTCTGTTAATCAAATGACTCCTTGGTAAGAATGAGTGGTGCATACACTCTTCAGGTAACTTTGGAATTAATATTTAAGCTGAGCTTTGAAGAATGGGGAGCCAGGTGAATAGGAAAGGGAAAAGACAGCCTTAATGGACATGCACCAGAAAGCATCAGGCCCTAAACATTGGAGATTCAGAAGGGTGGGAGGGTGGGAGTGGGGTGAGGGATGAGAAATCACTTAATGAGTACAATGTACACTATTCAAAGCCCAGACTTCACCATTCCACAATATATCCATGTAACAAAATTGCACTTGTACCCCCTAAATATATAAATATATATATAAAAGAAAATTTTTTAAAGAAAGTATCAAGCCCCATTTTGAAACTAGCAGAAGGAGCAGAGCACAATAAAAAAAATGGGGGCTGCTTACCAAATAACATTTCAATTGTATGGATCATGTTTTTGCCAATGAAATATTAGCTGAAGTGCAACCTCCATGACCCTGCACTCTCAGACAATTCTACTTCCTTTCATCTATAAATTGGTTATTGAAAGAGAGTTTAATAACAGAACTATGTGTAGGGACTCATAAACACAGTAGACAGGGAGTCACAGGGGACAGTGCAGTACTCAAGGACAAGTAGCAGCAGAGGCTGTAGGTAACTCCAAGCCTGAAGGAGTCCGGGAAAGAGCAGCTTTCAGAACCTGGAGCGAGTACCACTTGGAGAGGGCCACCTGAAAGGGGCTGTGTCCCTAGGGCCCTGGACACATCCAACTTGAAGCAACCCAAAGGGAGGGAGTAACTACTTTCACTTTCCACTCTTTCCTCCCTCTAATCTCCTGTTGTCCTCCATTGGACAAACCCAACCAAAAGCCAGAAGACAAGAGACAACCAAGTTATATGCCAGGCAGGCCAGCCTCCATGGCACAAAGAAGTGGGGAGAAGGATAAAGAGGGGACCTGGAAAGGCAAATGGAAGATGCCCAGCATGGATAGTAAGTTGACTCAACTTGACTTCTTGGCTTTGCTGTTTGATAAAGAACCTGAAGAAAATGGTCCAGCAGCCAGGAAGCCAAGCTCCAGAAGAGTCACTGTCATTGTATCCTTTGCTGGCCACATCCAATCCAAGGTCTAACTGGTCGCTACTGATTTCAGAGATGAAAGATCAGGAGAGAGGCAGTAGTTGTCACCTCTACTTTTTCTTTCCTCGGAACCCCTTACATTGGTTTCCTTTGTGTGAACTAACTCTATTCAACTGGCCTGCATGATAGGTTGGGGAGAATTAGGATAAACTGATGCCCTCAACTTATCCTTCCAACAGAAGTTTCACTGGAGCACTCCGAAGTTCTCTTTACTCCTAAACTTGGGGACATAAATATCTTTAGCTTTTGCTGTCTTCTTAACAGCCCTCCTCCCAACTATTATGGATGCATTTTCCCTTCATCTTTACTTACATGGATTCCAAAATGTTTTTACTAGTTCATACCAGGGTACAAAAAAAGCCCATTCAGCTTTGAATGTCAAAAATTAAATGATTATGTCAGTTTATATTAAAAACATATCTAATTTTAATATACTCAAATGAGTTGGCAATAAACATGATCCCTATACCCCTTGTGGAAAAAAACAAGAACAATTCCACAGCAACTGCCATTGTCCTCCCAGAAAAAAAAAAAAAAAAAAAAAACTTCTTCCCCGTAACTAAAGGAAGAATTTGACTCCTTGAATAGAGTTTTCAGAATTAGTCAGACTGCTGGTTCCCTGAAAGGAATTTGCAAATATTCACAGAGCCACATTCAAAAAAACAGGTCCCGTCTTATAATGAGCAATGATTTCTTACATAGGACACAAAAAGCACTACCACAGAAAGAAAACATCAATAAATTTTATCTCATTAAATAACTTCCATTATTGACAGATTCTATTAAAAGACTGGAAAGACAGGCCATATAGACTAAGAAAACAATATTGGCAATCCACATAGCTGACAAAGGACTTGCATCTAGAATATACAAAGAACTTCACACATTAATATGAAGGAGATTAAACAATAAACTTTTTTCAAAACATGTGCTATAAAGATAATTTCCAAAAAACCTAAAATGACCAACAAACATATGAAAAGGGGCTAAACAACAATATTTGTCAGGAAATGTTCCCTAAATAGAACTCAGGAATATACCACCAATTCCTCATCATAATGGCTACATTTTAAAAAGAATAACAGTCCCAAATGTTGGTGAGGATGTGGAACAACTAGAACTCTCTTACAGTACTGGTGGGAATGTATACTGGAGCAATCACTTTGCAAAATTGGCAACATTCATGAAAGCTAACATATGTCTGCCCTATGATCCAACAGTCCCAGACCAAAGTATATATTCAAGAGAAATGGCTGCGTATATCCATCAAAAGGCACATTCAATAATATTCATAGCAGCTTTATTCATAGTAACCTCAAACTGAAAACAACTCAAATGTCCAACAAGAGAATGGATAAATGAGCTCAGGCATTTTCATATACTGGAATGCTACTCGGGAATAAAAGGAAATAAGCTGTTACATGCAACAACATGGATGGATGGCACAGACATTATATCAAGTGAAAGAAAACACAAAAGCTCATATAGCATAGGATTCGTTTATATGAATTCAAAGAAAAGACAAAACTAGTCAATGACAACAGAAGTCAATATGGTGGTTATCTCTGGGGCTGGGGGTAGTAACTGGAAAAAAACACAGGGAAACTTCTGGGATGCAGGAAATGTTGTCTATCTACATGGACTGATCATGATGGTTGTATACATATGCAAAAATACATAGAGCTATATACTTAAGATCAGAGCACTTTTTGTCTATTAATATGTGTATGTTATACTTCAATTTTAAAGAGTGAAACAGGATCGGGTCCCACTCCCTGAATTTCCTCAATCGGGACAGCCTCATGTGGATACAGCAAAATTAAAATGAATGCACTTTGTAGTTCCCTGGGGTGAAACTCTAACATGACAGACCACCACAAATTCCAAGGGTAATTGAATTGACTCAATGCTATCTCATAATGAAATTCTGCAAGTTTGGATTTAGCTGAGAGCACAGAGAGACTCCAAAGGAGCTGTTAAGAAGGATGGTTGAACAAACTGTTATATTCCTTTTCGAACATATTTTTTAATGAAATAGGTGTTTTAATACCTATCTTTAAATGAAATAGGTATTTAAATACACCAGTTAGGTAGGTCAATGGAGATCCGTTATTGTCTAATAAACTAAATCAAGGACTCTACAATGGGAAAGGATAAGAAAAAAATTTTTGAAGGCGCTTCGTGCTCATTTGCAGCCAAATTCAATAGCTTTCATGCAGAAACCCAGGGGAGTTTTTATTGAATTCAATCCTTGAATTGTTTCTAGCTAACGGGCTCACTTCTATTTACAGCATTATTTTCTATTAAAGGACAAGCCCGGAAAGTCAAAGAATTTAGAGCTACTGTTTTACTTGAATAATCAACACTTCCTAGGCTGCCTTTATCATTCTGTTTTAAAAGGATGAAAATCAAACTGACTGCTTTTTATCAGCTAAGCCGAAATCTTCCAGGAGCAGAGATTTACATAAATATATATAGATGGTAACTATAAAAATGTAATCAGCCGTGAGAGGAAGCCAGTTACGGTCATATGATGGAAACTACTAGAATCAGGGGTTTCCTCATGCTGAAAGATGGTAAAAATGAAACTTGGTTATAAACTCAGCATCCTCCAAGAGAGTAGATCTCACTTGAAGACATTTTGACTTAATAATGCAATCAAATTATTGGACTTAACTTACCTCCTAAATACTGAAACAAGTTTAATTTAAATAAGCAAAACTCAAAGTAAACCACCTCTAGTCATTCACCAATCTAGAAAAAAAAATTAAAGAAAAATTCAAACAAGATTTCATTTTTGCCAAAATCCGTCACCTTCCCACTGAAACCTAAAAGCTGTCAAAAATCTCATCCCTGAACATTTCCTTCGAAGGACTTATCTAGGTCTTTATATCAACACCTTCTTTTTATTCTTAAGGGAATTATGCCATTATAAACTGCAATCAAACTCGGGGTTTAAGTAACATTTCAGAAGGAATATGCAAAATGCCAAAGTGGACATGCAACAGGACTTCAAATTCTGTTTTTAGAATATAGAATAGTTTTTACTTAACTGCCAAAGCTGGAACTAAAATATACACCTGATAATTCCCAGACTATGGCTTTCTCTACAACCACAGTGACCGTTCCCCAAAATGTCTCCACCATCGACTCTGAAATTTCTGCCATGTTGAAATGCAAAGAGTATCTGTGATAAAGAATTTATTGAGGCATTGCCCAATGTTATTCCCTGATCAACTTCAGGAAAGCAAATGGTTCTTGAGGCATTAAAATCTATTGTCTTCCAAGAGTGGGTGTCTGACCCTGGACAGAGTTGAGAGTAGCTGCCATTAGGAAGGTGAGCAAGTAGCTCCATCGTCTGAGGAAGGAGGTGCAGTCAGATATTTTTGTATTTTGAGGATCCAAAAAGAGATACCACCAGACCCTCATGGAAGACAGTAGAAGGAAAAGTAGCTGAGCTCTGGTGGATCCTGGCCTGTGCTCTGAAGCCAGAGTATGACTATGGTTCTGAAGGTTCTGTGTACATGAACAGAGACCTTGTGTAAATAGTCACTGAGTCTGCGACAGTAGCTATAATGGAAGGTCCAGCTTGACACTACACTGTACCCTGATGATGTTATTATTAAATACTATTGCAAGACTATCATTATTATTATTTTTACTACTGCTGCTTGTTCTAGACTATATTTCATCAACACACAATCACTACCATTTTCTTCTAAGATCTCAGGAGAGCAAGCAAGAACTACATTTTCCAAAATCCCTTCCCTATATGGTTTCAGGTTAGCATCTGCTAATGAGAGACACTTACATGGGACTTCAAAGGTGGAAAGAAGTCACTGTTCTCCAGAGATAGATGCAAGCAGATGTGAGCTTCTTTAAGCAGCTTCTAGGAAACCTTTTAAGAACTGCCCTTTTCTTTTTTTATTTTAATTACACTTCAAGTTCTAGGGTACATGTGCACAATGTGCAGGTTGGTTACATATGTATCCATGTGCCATGTTGGTGCACTGCACCCATTAACTCGTCATTTACATCAGGTATATCTCCTAATGCTATCCCTCCCCCCTACCCCCACCCCACGACAGGCTCTGGTGTGTGATGTTCCCCACCCTGTGTCCAAGTGTTCTCATTGTTCAATTCCCACCTATGAGTGAGAACATGTGATGTTTGGTTTTCTGTCTTTGTGATAGTTTGCTCAGAATGATGGTTTCCAGCTTCATCCATATCCCTACAAAGGACATGAACTCATCATTTTTTATGGCTGCATAGTATTCTATGGTGTATATGTGCCACAATTTCTTAATCCAGTCTATCGTTGATGGACATTTGGGTTGGTTCCAAGTCTTTGCTATTGTGAACAGTGCCGTAATAAACATATGTGTGCATGTGCCTTTATAGCATTTATAATCCTTTGGGTATATACCCAGTAATGGGATGGCTGGGTCAAATGGTATTTCTAGTTCTAGATCCTTGAGGAATCACCACACTGTCTTCCACAATGGTTGAACTAGTTTACAGTCCCACCAACAGTGTAAAAGTGTTCCTATTTCTCACATCCTCTCCAGCACCTGTTGTTTCCTGACTCTTTAATGATCGCTATTCTAACTGGTGTGAGATGGTATCTCATTGTGGTTTTGATTTGCATTTCTCTGATGGCCAGTGATGATGAGCATTTTTTCATGTGTCTGTTGGCTGCATAAATGTCTTCTTTTGAGAAGTGTCTGTTCATATACTTTGCCCACTTGTTGATGGGGTTGTTTGATTTTTTTCTTGTAAATTTGTTTGAGTTCTTTGTAGAGTCTGGATATTAGCCCTTTGTCAGATGGGTAGATTGCAAGAATTTTCTCCCATTCTATAGGTTGCCTGTTCACTCTGATGGTAGTTTCTTTTGCTGTACAGAATCTCTTTAGTTTAATTAGATCCCATTTGTCAATTTTGGCTTTTATTGCCATGGCTTTTGGTGTCTTAGACATGAAGTCCTTGCCCATGCCTATGTCCTTAATGGTATTGCATAGGTTTTCTTCTAGGGTTTTTATGGTTTTAGGTCTAACATGTAAGTCTTTAATCCATCTTGAATTAATTTTTGTATAAGGTGTAAGGAAGGGATCCAGTTTCAGTTTTCTACTTATGGCTAGCCAGTTTTCCCAGCACCATTTATTAAATAGGGAATCCTTTCCCCATTTCTTGTTTTTGTCAGGTTTGTCAAAGACCAGATGATTGTAAATGTGTGGTTTTATTTCTGATGGCTCTATTCCGTTCCATTGGTCTATATCTCTGTTTTGGTACCAGTACCATGCTGTTTTGGTTACTGTAGCCTTGTAGTATAGTTTGAAGTCAGGTAGCTTGACTCCTGAACAAAGCTTGACTCCAGCTTTGTTCTTTTGAAGAATACGTAGCTTGACTCCTGAACAAAGCTTGACTCCAGCTTTGTTCTTTTGGCTTAGGATTGTCTGGGCAATGTGGGCTCATTTTGGTTCCATATGAACTTTAAAGTAGTTTTTTCCAATTCTGTGAAGAAAGTCATTGGTAGCTTGATGGAGATAGCATTGAATCTGTATATTACCTTGGGCAGTATGGCCATTTTCATGATATTGATTCTTCCTATCCATGAGCATGGAATGTTCTTCCATTTGTTTGTGTCCTCTTTTATTTCATTGAGAAGTGGCTTGCAGTTCTCCTTGAAGAGGTCCTTCACATGCCTTGTAAGTTGGATTCCTAGGTATTTTATTCTCTTTGAAGCAATTGTGAATGGCAGTTCACTCATGATTTGGCTCTCTGTTTGTCTGTTATTGGTGTATAGGAATGCTTGTGATTTTTGCACATTGATTTTGTATCCTGAGACTTTGCTGAAGTTGCTTATCAGCTTAAGGGGATTTTGGGCTGACACGATGGGGTTTTCTAAATATACAATCAAGTCATGTGCAAACAGGGACAATTTGACTTCCTCTTTTCCTAATTGAATATGCTTTATTTCGTTCTCCTGCCTGAACTTGTTTCGTTGCCTTGGCCAGAACTTCCAACACTATGTCGAATAGGAGTGGAGAGAGAGGGCATCCCTCTCTTGTGCCAGTTTTCAAAGGAAATGCTTCCAGTTTTTGCCCATTCAGTATGATATTGGCTGTGGGTTTGTCATAAATAGCTCTTATTATTTTGAGATACGTCACATCAATACCTAGTTTATTGAGAGTTTTTAGTATGAAGGGCTGTTGAATTTTGTCGAAGGCCTTTCCTGCATCTATTGAGATAATCATGTGGTTTTTGTCTTTGGTTCTGTTTAGATGATGGATTACGTTTATTGATTTGCATATGTTGAACCAGCCTTGC
The DNA here is from genome assembly GCF_006542625.1 of Nomascus leucogenys. Classification (NCBI taxonomy): domain Eukaryota; kingdom Metazoa; phylum Chordata; class Mammalia; order Primates; family Hylobatidae; genus Nomascus; species Nomascus leucogenys. Next base: position 62,486,882 of record NC_044391.1, read on the forward strand.
ATCCCAGGAATGAAGCCAACTTGATCGTGATGAACAAGCTTTTTGATGTGCTGCTGGGTTCCGTTTGCCAGTATTTTACTGAGTACTTTTGCCCTTTTCAATGCTTCAGATTGTTAACCACGCTAGAGGCTTTCTTGACCTTTGTCCTTAGAGCCTTTCTAAACATTGCATAAGACTTTATTTTCCTTATGAAAATCTTTTCTATTTGAATACATATAGTCTCTTATGTTTTATTTGACATTTCAAGGTTATGAGATGAACTTCTATAACATCATGAGATGTCGATTTTTATTTATAAAACAATTATACCTTCAAATTTCATCATTTGCAGTAGTTATGTTCTCTAAAGTCTCCATGAACATGGAGTTAGCAAATACTGAACTACTGCTCCTAGCAGAAATACAGGATTAGGTTCCTGTGAGTCTCTGGTCACATGTGCACCAAGCAATCGATATATAAGCTCATTTTATGTGTGTTTCTGTTTTAAAATATATTACTTAGTATATATCATTGTTCAATTGACATTTAAACCATGGCAACAGCACTATAATTCATGCCTAGATGAAACTTATCTAACACATATTTTCTCCAGAGACATATCACAGGCTTAGGAACACTAAACAGCATTTCAGCGCTACAGAGGGGGCTGATAAACAGCAAAGTTGCCAAAAGAAAGTACAAAACTGCCAAAAAAAAAAAAAAAGTGGTACTATAAAGATGACTTGTTTATAGTATGAGAGCTGAAACAAAAAGGCAGAATGTCATCTTGTTCAGTCTCAGCTAGGAAGGCATGTTTCAGGTGGCTCACATTTTTTATTGCTCTGTGCATGCTCAGAAATAATTGTGAAAACATCACAACTATTGATTTGGGTGTTACAAATAAATTTTAGCAATTAGGTGAATTGGCAACTATGGAATCTGCAAATAATCAGAATCAACTGTTTTTGAGAAATGAAATGCCTTCCTACATTGACACATTCAAGCAGTGACAGAATTAGGACCAGAATCGGTATCTTCTGCTTCCAAATCTATGTGCACCCTAGGCAATTTTGACATGTATTTTTTTCTTCTATTTTTATTTGCATCCTGCTAAGCCAAAAAGCAGTGCTTACTATGTTTCTAGCTTTAAGAAATGAATTCATAACAAAATTACTCTGGAAACAAACAAATAAAAGAAGGTCACTCAAGGCCACTCACTGGGAAAGCATGTGGACAGCAATCAGCAATGCCACAGATCTGAGGCAGCTTTTTTCACTGTTCAATCAATGAATGAACAAGGAAATTACAAATTAGTAGGAATAAGTTCATGCCAATAATCCACTTATTGGCCCGTAGTTTCATAGATATCCAGTTTATTCTACTACTAAAAGATGTACATGTATAACCAGTTTCCCCAGTAAATGGAGAGAGAGTAGGCCAGAAATTCCCCAAGCCCACCAAGAGAAAAGGCTGGTGGACTGTGGTTCTCCTTCATACCACATGTAATTAACCTATACATTATTCACTACAGCACCTAAAGCAGGACCACAATGTCACTCACCTTTTCTTCTAGTTCTTATCATCCACTCCCCTAAAATCAAAATAAAACTTGTGTTTTTTATCAACTAGTAACATGGTAGTTAAGAACACGTTTATTATTTTGTATCTCTATTCTGTGGAATTTCAGAGAGCTATTTTAACGCTTTGGGGTCAATTGCGTATATAAAGTATTTTGAACCAATTGCATTCCAGCTCTCTGATACTTGAATACTAAAGGAGATCCTGTCTCTCCAGCTAAAAGCATTTAAAACCTGTGAAATGCAATGGGATGAATCTGTCTAGAACCAAAAGAAAACCTATATTTATAGCAGCTGATTTATTTGGTTGATATACAGTATGTACTGTGGTTTATAATTTTTTTTAAGGCATGTGAACTGGGACACATTGGATATTACAGAAAGAGTGAGTTGATTATTTACAAGACTTCATATCAGGCCTATTGACCTTCTCAATAAGAAAGGTTGGTGGTGGTAACAGCACTGAAAAATGCAGCCCTCGGGAGTCAATTTAATGTAGAATAAACTCTTTAACAACCAGCAAGATGGCCATATCAGCCGCTCCAACTGCAGATTATGAGGCTGCTGGAAAAAGCACTTTTTTAAGAAAAAATGCACAGGCTTTATTTTTGAAAACATATGTTTCTCCCTCCAAACAAACCAGCACTTTCTCCCACATATGCACCCTTGCACTATAAGAATATCAGGTTTCACGACAACAACAAAAAGATGTGAGGAGGGAAAAGACCACACCCCACCATCAATGACCCAGCCATCCCATTACTGGGTATATACCCAAAGGACTATAAATCATGCTGCTATAAAGACACATGCACACGTATGTTTATTGTGGCACTATTCACAATAGCAAAGACTTGGAACCAACCCAAATGTCCAACAACGATAGACTGGATTAAGAAAATGTGGCACATATACACCATGGAATACTATGCAGCCATAAAAAATGATGAGTTCATGTCCTTTGTAGGGACATGGATGAAACTGGAAAACATCATTCTCAGTAAACTATCGCAAGGACAAAAAACCAAACACCGCATGTTCTCACTCATAGGTGGGAATTGAACAATGAGAACTCATGGACACAGGAAGGGGAACATCACACTCTGGGGACTGTTGTGGGGTGGGGGGAGTGGGGAGGGACAGCATTAGGAGATATACCTAATGCTAAATGACGAGTTAATGGGTGCAGCAAAACAACATGGCACATGGATACATACGTAACAAACCTGCACATTGTGCACATGTACCCTAAAACCTAAAGTATAATAAAAAAAAAAGAATGCTTGCAGCTATTTGCTTAGTGTTCTTCTAAAAATTAATCATGCACCACAAAACAAAAATGTAACTGTGTGCCCTTTATTCTAATTAAATACGTTTTTCTCATCCTCAATGCAAATGATATTAGTCCATGTACAAGCCAATAAAATCAATCAATAGACTTAGCAATTGGTGATACTTCATGTTAACACCCTCCCTCTAAAACTAATCTTTTGACAACTAGATGCTTCACTTAATTACCAGAGTCATATGTCAAGGGAATTCCAAAAATAGTCAAGCTAAGCATAGTAAGTCAAGTAACTCAAACATAGTAAGTCAAGGTAAAAAAAATAACAATAATAATAATTCTAAATGTGCTTTTCTATTAGCACAGATTTTCTGGTAAATTGTTTGCCTCATACCACTGAAAATGAAAGAAAAACAAATACAACTTGCTTGATATTTGGCTCTGTTTTTTGTTTTTTTTTATTTTCTTTTAGTATTCCATAAGCAATTAGTGGAAATCACTCAGGGGAAAAAAATGAAGCAGGATAAGACACTATTGAAAAAGTCAAGCTTTAAAAATAAAAAATATTTGTGTTTATGAAATCTGATCTTACTCAGCAGTTGAGACCGAATCTATAAAACAGTAAAACAGTGGGATGCAAAGTGAAAACCTTAAACAATAGTTAGGGCAGTCTATTATCTGCCAGGCAATTAGTTTGATTGAGTCTTCCTACTGTGCCAATTGTTTGGATGATAAAAACAAAAAAAAATATAATTTTGTCTCAAAGTTTATCTTTTATTTGTAAACCCTCCGAAATATAACTGTCTCCTAAAACCTAAGCCATTGTATAATGTCATCTATTTGTGTCACTGTCTCCCTGTGACTTTGTGAAGTCTTTGACAGCATGACCATTTCTTAGTAATCTTTGCATTCTCCAAATCTGGTATAGTATCTGGCACATAATAATCATTCAATAAATACATTTTGAATTGAATTAACTGTACATGTGCATGTCCTTTAAATACTAATAGTCTTCAGTAGCCAAACACTGATAGCCACCAAAGCATTTCTGAAACCCAAGTGTCCTTTTAAAAGTATCCAGTAAGCAAAAATCGAACCAGTATTTAATCATTCGATGTATATTTATGGAGCAACTACTGTTTGAAATCATTCTAATTGGCCATGTGGAGAATTAAAAAACATTAAAATGTAGTTTTGCTTTCAAAATTTATCCCTGCCTTTACTCAGAGCAGGGATATAAAGTTTAAAATCTAGTAAGCTAAAGAACAGAGAGACTTGAAAGTCACACAGGAATGCCTGAATCATGCCTGGTGCAGAGCACAGGTAAGCATCACCAAGGCACACAGACAAAGAAGGCATTTCCTTAAGCTGAAGACTGGGTGACTAGAAAAAAATCAGGTAGCAAGTAGGATTTGATGTCAGTCATAAGGAGGAAATTTGCTATACTTACTAAAGAAAGGAAAGAGATGAGTCATTTGAAGGAATTTTATATCATCTCACCAACTTCCATTTCCCCTTTGTGCCCATTTTTAATCAGGCCTGAAATGGAATGGCAGAAGGAGAGTATAACATTATGGTAAGGATCTAAGTGAAAAATATATGCTGTGCTAGTTATGTGGATTCTCCTTCGACCACCGCACTGGTATAAAATGTCCGTCATGGCACTGCCTTCATGGCAAGCTCTGCAGGGTTGGAGAAACTCTCTCTCTGTGCTTGCTGGAGCTGAGCTTCCTTCAGCATTGTCCTATAGCTCCCTGAGGGGTCTTCTAAGGTCTACTTTTCTAACATGAATTCTGGTTACAAGGAAGCTTCCAGAAAGGCAAATAACATAAAATGTGACATTTTGAAAGATAAAGTACATGCATTCTAAAAATGTTTGGTTATAGTTTGGACAAAAGCAGGCTGGCAAATACATTCATAATACATCCTACAATACAATTTTACAGAACATTTTTTGAATTGGGCACAGAAAATATTTTCTTCCCAATTCGACTGCCTTAAATCAATCTGTCTCTCTTCCCCTCTCTCTGTCTGCCCTCTCTCTCTCTTCCTCCCCGCTAACCTCCCTGTCCCTACACACACACACACACACACACACTCTCATACAAACACATCCAGATTTCCTGGAATGAACATCCAGGGATCTTCTACAAATTATTATGAATCCTTAATGACATAGTAATAAAAAAAAAGGCAGGAAAAGTGGGAAGGGCATTTGATTACTTTTTAGAATGGTAATCTCCAAAATATTTTAAGTCCTGTGCAAGTGCACTAACTGATATTTAAATAAATGTTTAAAAGCTCTTAACTCGGATTTCAGCTAAGATGGCTCTTCTACCTAAAGAAGCCAGGTCAATTTTCATGATGCACATTACTAGACATTCCTTCTGGGATAGTCTGACCTGATTTTACTTGATTACCTGATCCTGGGTTTGAAACGAAGTCGTTTTAAAATAACACCTTGAAGTAGCCCTAATGGCAGAGGGTGAACCCATTCCAAAAGGGGCCTGAGAGCATGAACGGCTTTGAAGTCTCCTTTTCACTCTCAAATTTCTTGCTTATTTTAATATAAAATCAATTTTCACTAGAACTTGGGGGAAAAAATGTTCCTTAGGATATGCTCTATTCTACCTTGCATACTGAGATACCCTAGTGTTTTGTGGTCACCCCAAGAGCAAGATCAACATTCCTCCCAAAATTGGCTAGGATGTTGAGAAAGATGACACCACATCTCACCAATAGGGTGTGAAATGTTGATTATTCACATAAAAAGGCCTTCTGGGGAGAGCAGGGCAGCTGGTGGTCCAAAATGTTTTTAACAAAGGAAAGGGTGAGCGGTTTCGGGTTTTACTGCGGTTAGGGAATGGGGCCAGGTGAAGACTTCCACCTGAAGTCCAGGTCTTAGGTGGTGTGAACTTCTGGCTGACCCAAGAGAAGGAGAATGGGGGCTTTCTTATCATCTGCCAGATTTGGAGCAAGAGAGGAAGAAGGAATGGTGAGGCTTAAAGGATGTCAACTGTCAAGTATCAAAAATGGAGTCAGATTCTTCATTAAAGTTCACCCTGAGGTTTGATGGATGATGGAAATGTGTCACATCTCATTTATTTGAATTGGAACTAGCTTAAGAAAGCCACTGTGGTGTTCTCTGAAGCCTGTGGCAGGAGGTCAGGAAAGTCCAGCACTGTGTATTTTTAGAAGTGAAGTGACTGCCTTTAGGGATGAGTTTCCCACTGCTGCTATAACCAATTGCCACAAATTTAATGGCTTTTAAAAATTCCACAAATGTATTACCTTATAGTTCTGGAGGTCAGAAGTCCAAAATCAGTCTCACCGGGCTAAAATCAAGATGTTAGCAGGGATGGTTCCTTTTGGAGGCTGTAGGGAAGAATCAGTTTCCTTGCCTCTTCCAGCTTCTAGAGGCTGCCTGTGTTCCCTGGCCGTGCCCCCTCCCTCCACCTTCAAAGTCAGCACTGCAGCCCCAGCAAATCTCTCCCTGACTCTGACCTCCTCTTCCATCTCCACATTTCTTTCCCTAGCTCTGACCTTCTCACTTCCCTCTTATAAGGACCCTTTTGATTATATTGGTTCCATGGGTAATTAAGGATAATCTTCCCATTGCAACATTTGAAAATTAATCACATCAACAAAGTCTCTTCTATCAGGTAACATATTCACAGATTCTGGGAATTAGAAGTGTACATTTGTAGAAGGCCATAATTCAGCCTAGTATACTTCATAACCATCAATCATGTCTTGAAACTTAAAGGGGCTAAAAAGTGTTTTGTTGAGACTTTGTATTTTGGCTTTAGTATATGCAGACACATGTGTAACTTTAACTTATATTTGGGGTATCTGTGAGACAAGAAACTTTTAGAGGTTTTTTTTTGGGTTTTTTTTTGTTGTTTTTTACCTCAAAAGGGGAGGGCCTTGGATATGGAATTGTTGTTGTTGGTGCTTAGATTAGAAAACCAGATTATTCTCAATTGTTCAAAAGTCTAAAATTATACAGGTAGAGCTGATTGTTGGCCAGGGTGCCCTCTAGTGCAGTGGTCCCCAACCTTTTTGGCACCAGGGACCAGTTTCATGGAAGAAAATTTTTCCACAGATGGGGGGAGGGGATGGTTTTGGGGTGATTCAAGCACATTACATTTATTGTGCACTTTATTTCTATTATTATTACACTGTAATATATAATAAAATAATTATACAACTCACCATAATGTAGAATCAGTGGGATCCCTGAGCTTGTTTTCCTGCAACTAGATAGTCCCATCTGGGGGTGATAGGAGGTAGTGACAGATCATCAGGCATTAGATTCTTATAAGGAGCATGCAACCCAGATCCCTCACACATGCAATTCACAGTATGGTTCATGCTCCTATGAGAATCTAATGCCACTGCTGATCTGATAGGAGGTGGAGCTCAGCTTCATTCACTGACCCGCTGGTCACCTCTTGCTGTGTGGCCTGATTCCTAACAGTTACCAGTCTATGGCCTGGGGGTTGGGACAACTTCTCTAGTACTAGGGTAATTTCCTGAGGTCAGGGCACTGTGCTGACCTTTGGGTCTTGTCCTTGAACAGGGAGGTCCCAGTTACGGAGTGGACAGCAACAGGTGGCCAACAGGCTCCACTGTAAGTGACAGCATTGCTACTACTATCACTGGATCTACCACCCAGTGGCACAACCACCCAAAAGTGCACAAACTCCCTTTCTCATTATCCTTTTGGTCCCAAGGGCTTCCCAGGTAACCAATGGGTCCAGAAGAAGAGTGACCTCCTTTTGTGACATTGTACCTATCAAGCAACTGAAGATGGGGGAAGCCATTTACTCCTGTAAGTTGAATATGCCAGGAGGCCCAGAATTTACTCTACTCTGTACATCTCATTTTTATTTCAATAAGAAGGGCTTTGTGGCCATGATAGCCTCCATGACCCAAGACATAATGGGCAGCTAGCTGCAGAGAGTCCCAGGAACCATGGGAGCCTCCATTTCCAGAAGCACCTAGTATGTGGCCAAGAGCTGTCATTCCAGCAGTGTGTTATGCAGGCTGAAAGGGCAGTTTCTTGCACCCATGAACAACTTATGGCCTTCATGGTTGTCCAGAATCTCCAGGAGCCTTGAAAGAAGCTTACCAAAATATCTACAGGGAAGGAATCTCTGGGGGGCACTAGTGTTATGTACTGCAATTTGGATAGATTTTAGAGCCTTTTGTTGTAGGGGATCCCAGTCAAAATGGGCTGATTTATAAGTAGCAGTATAAAAGGGCTTAAGCAGAACTTGTAAATGAGAAATATACTGCCTCTAAAACCCCCAAAGACCTAAAAAATGTTGGGCCTGTTTTCACATTGAAAATGCTGGGAGGGACAAGAATTTCCTCTTTGTTTAATTTTAATTAATTCAATATTATTTTTAAAGATGGGATCTCACTATGTGCCCAGGCTGGAGTGTGGTGACTATTCACAGGTGTGCCATCATAAAGCACTGCAGCCTCCAATCCTGGCCTCAAGTGACCCTCCTGCTTCAGCCTTCCAAGTAGCTGAGACAACAGACACACAGCACCATACACAGCAAGAGTTGCTTCTTTTTTTTTTTCTGAGACGGAGTCTTGCTCTGTCACCCAGGCTGGAGTGCAGTGGCGCAATCTCAGCTCACTGCAAGCTCCGCCTCCCAGGTTCACACCATTCTCCTGCCTCAGCCTCCCGAGTAGCTGGGACTACAGGCACCCGCCACCACGCCCAGCTAATTTTTTTGTATTTTTAGTAGAGATGGGGTTTCACTGTGTTAGCCAGGGTAGTCTTGATCTCCTGAACTCGTGATCTGCCCACCTCAGCCTACCAAAGTGCTGGGATTACAGGCATGAGCCACCACACCCAGCCAAGAGTTGCTTCTTAACAGTGTTAGGGATAGAACATGGAGCATGTCAGGGGTGACCAATAATTAGTTGGAATTTTACTGAGCTGTCCAAATTTTGTACACTGTGTGAATCAATGGCCCACCCCTTTTTATGAGAGCTCCTTTGTATTTATAGGTCCAGTATGAGTGTGCTAAATGATTCTCCTTGGAGGAGAATGTCATCAGTATGATGTCATACCTGCATTCCTGGAGAAAGCTGGATATGGTTGAACTCTTGCCAATGATGATTGTGCACAGTGGAGGTCTGTTGATATGCCCTATGAGTAACCAGGTAAGGGCATATTGATGATTGTGCACAGTGCAGGTCTGTTGATATGCCCTGTGAGTAACCAGGTAAGGGCATATTGTGTTCCTTCAAAAGTGAAGACAGTGCTCGCTTCGGCAGCACATATACTAAAATTGGAACGATACAGAGAAGATTAGCATGGCCCCTGCACAAGGATGACACCCAAATTCGTGAAGCATTCCATATTAAAAAAAAAAAAAAAAAGTGAAGACAATCTGTGGTGAAGAGGCTGTTCAAATAGGCACTAAATAGAACCATATCAGCCAAATCTACAATAGCGAAATATTTTTCAGTTGCTGATTGGATGGAGTCAGTAATTTTAATAATATTAGGTCTGGAAGTCTTAATCATTATATCATAGCATTAAGGCTATGGTTAACGCTATGAGTAACATTCATTTTACCCAATGTTACCTACTATTGGGTAACATTCATTTTCATCAGATATGAGCACTGGCCAAGTTGGACTATTAAAGAAGAAGAAAGTAGGAACGATGGCTCCTTCCTTCAGTAGGTCTTGTATGATGGGTCTTAATTCCTGTAGTTCTTGTTTGAACACATGGGTCATATTAACTATTTTAACTGAGAGAGGAGACAACAAGGTTAGATATGTAGGGTTCCATTTTGTTAATTGTTAGTGCCAAAGACTTATTTTTATTTCAGTTTGTTACTCAATGCATCAAATCATTCATGCCCAAATGCTCACTATGGGATATTTTAAGATAATAGACAAATGAAGCAAAATAATAGTTCCAGTTGTTAAGGTGAGGCATACCCGTTTGCCTTTACTTTATGCCTTCTCTTTGAAGTCTGTACCACCCCTGCAAGTATACAGGGTGCCTTGTTTAATGCAATTTCCAGGTATGACTGTAATTTGACCCCTGATGTCAATTAAGGCCATGAAAGTTTTTGTCAATTGGCACATGTCGGCAGCTGTTAAGGTTAATTTAAAACCATACTGTAGAAGTACAAAAACCAATTGGCATCCTTTTTGTCTATTTTAGTTTTTGTTTCCTTCCCTTCTATCAAAGTTTTTGCTCTGTTTTATTCGACTGGTTACTGGATATACTTTGCAAGAGAGGGAGGGTCCTTCCTACCCTACTCACATTTACAAATGTCTTCCTCCAGAGAGTCTCAAATTAGTGTCATCAGAGTTATGAGCCTTCCTCATGGCAATTATTGCTTTCTTAGGTTTAGGGACCCTAACCTTAAGTTGGGTTTGAATTAACTCCTTGTCATGTTGACAAGTTGCAGCACTTGATTAAACCCAGTCTTTGTCAGTCCATTTTACAATTTCAGAGTTGTTCAATAGGGCAATGGTGTCTTCAGGCCTCTCAAAGGCACAGAGTGAAGCATTTGGAGCTACTTTTCGTAAGAGTCTGTGCCAAGCCTGCATTCCCTTAAAACCCTGAGGATTATGACCTTTTTAAATGACAGAGACATAGGTAGCAACAGCGGAACCAGCATTTTGTAAAGTCCTCATAAACCACCAGCTTTTTGGAGAGTGGACCCCAGCACTCCACCTAGTGACGACTCTTCCTCACGTCAGTCAGTGATCACCTGTTGAGTCCATAGATTAGAGAAGGTGTAGTCATTCTCCTGAGCAGTCTGTAAAACAAGGGCCAATGCCTGCTTGAGACACGCAACCAATGAACACAGGCAAAGAGTCATTCCCAAATCTAGTGTTGGTCACTGCTTATGCTGAAATCCAGGCACATAATTCAATCCAAGACTCATGCAGAGATCTGAGCCACAAGGCATGGCCCAGAGCCACCTTAAGGAAGGTGCTCACCTCATATGCCTGTCCCTAAATGACAATTATCAAAACTTCCAACTTAGGTCAGTGAAATCCATGACAGAGGCTTGGTTGGAATTGGCAAATGTAGCATAATGTTACACAGCTCAAAGCTCATGCCAGCCAGCAAGCAACAGCTAAAAGTGCAAACTCTCCAGTAGGCAGCAGAGCCAATTAGCAAGCCAAAAGCAGGAGAAGACCCCCAGGTGGTAGTGGTCCAGATGGTGTGGCCTAGACCACCTACTCATAGCACCAATAATTTTGTGGTTGCCCTTAGACAGCAGGATCAATCCTCCACCCAAAATTGGCTCAGATGTTGAGACTGGTGATATAACACACACTCCAAGAGGGTATGAAAACGATTGATTATTCTCATAATGTGGTTCTCTGGGGAGAGCAGGGCAAGCACTCAAGCTGCTCTGAAATGGCTTGGCTGGAGGGAAGGATGAGTAGCTTTGATTTTTATTATTGTTGGAGAATGGGACCAGCATGAAGGTTGCCTCTCACAAGGGAGGGCTTGCATAGTTTAACTTCCTACTGGTGCCAAGGGAAGGAGCTCATGAACTTTCTTACTGGCTTGTCCAAATGTGGGGCGAGAAAAGAAGAGAAAGAAATGGGCCTCAAAAGCAGTCAGTAGCTGAACAACAAAACGGAAGTCAAACTCTATCAAACCTAGCTTAAGAACTACGATATTAAAACCTTTTCTTCATTTTTTCAGTAATATAAATTTTTCCCCTCATTTCCCTGGAAAAGTAATGTCTAAGGGATCTATCCTTTGATTCCTGAATCTCCAGAAATATTCCTAGTGCCAGGAGCAGAGATTCAATCTCTACATGTGCAAAAGATAAATAGTTAGAAAAATATCTGAAGGCTTCAGCAGAGTGCAACTCAGTGATTTTAAATACCCTAAATTGATTTACCCCATGCTTAGGCCAGAATCAGGAGTAATTAGGAATTGCTTTTGCACTTTTTCCCAATCAAGAGTAAATACATTTTTTTAATTTTGAAAGGAAAGTTAGAAAGTTACTATTGTTTTGTGATCCAGAATCTGGATGCAAAATAATACAAAAACTTTCAGAGAAATAATACATTTTGTTGTCATTTTTAAAGCAATTACCCTTCTCAGGGAAAAAATAATAATTTTCCAAATTAGATACATCAATAAAGACAGAAAGTTGGTCTGTAAAGAACACGTCATGTTTTTATGCCATCACTGACTCTGAGGGTTTCCAGCCTCATTGTTTTTGATTTTTTTCTTCCCAGCCACCTTAAAAGATTTCTTCACAGTCAATGAGATCAACTAGCTGGTCAATTCGATGTAGTTATTATGAAGGCAAAACAATGAATTGACTACATTTTCAATCCAGTTTTGTTATGGGAGATATTTCAGTCAGAGAGACATGCTTATAAATTTTCTTTGAGAGGAAATCTGGGTGGGAGAAGAAATGACGGTGTTAGCCAATAAATGTTGCTTTTCAAACCTGCTAAGGCTCTCAGATGATTTATCACTGTTTGAAAGCTTTGGGCTATTTTATAAAGGAAAATGTATTTTCACTTGCAGTTGTGTAAAAATTTTTTCAAAGTCACATTTATAAAACTCATACCACCTGAAACTAGAAAACTAAAGTACTCTGGCCAATCAATAGCTAATAGCCTTCACCAACAAGGAAGCCCTGAAGGATCTTCTTCTTGTCTCATTTCAAAATGTTGAATTTCACATATCAGAGATCTCCAGATGTTGGCTTTACATGTGCCTTTCTGAAAGGAGTCCAGCTGAGGGTGGGTATTTGAACGGTGTCCATAGAAGTCTCCCCATAGAAGTATTCCTGGAGTATTCACCCCTATCTGATCAGGGAAAGATGAAAAAATAGCCCTAGGAAAGCAGCGACTTCGGAAGGCACTATTTTAAGAGTTTCTATATCATGGCCTATGTGGTTTGCAGAGATAAAGTGGCTCTGATCACCCACAGCCCTGTTAACAGGCCTGGTGAAGGGTGGAAGATACTGCAATGAGATACTCCATGGAAGGGCAAAGGAATGTAAACCAATTCATCACGCTTCATTTTTCAATCAATGGTGAGATTTTTAAGTGAGACAGTACAGCATTTAGCAAGCCTGGTTTCTAACAGTAGCTTCAGAGAAAACTTCAACCCCTTAAAATGAAGCAGTCCCTAATATTGATCATCCACTGACAGTTCACTGATATTCCATGGCTTACCCTTACTAGACTTACCCCAGGTAAAATCTATCGAAAATCTTCTTGACCTCCAGAATTTGTGTAAAGAGCCCACTCCTTCTGGTTGAAAAAGGAAAAGCCTCCAGCCAGAAAATTTAAAAGGACATGTGAAAAATGCCTGAAGTGAGATTTTTAAGCAGATAAGCTTCCTCACTATTTCCTCTGCAAGTCCAAGTTTAGAAATCCCCTTCTTGTTCAGTAATAAATAATTATTGAGCACCTACTATGTGAATAATGTGAGGCCAGGCTCCATGGAGATACATAGATGAAGAAAACATAAAGGCAGAAGATGGTGAGTCAAAGTGGGGAGACGAAAGAGATTTGCTCTTTTGATTCTTCTATTCAGTTCATTAGAAATAATGACAACTGATGACTATTTTTTAAATTTTATTTACTTAATTCTATGGATTAAGGTTTAACACTGTTATTATTTATTTTGTTGCTAAAATTATTTCAGCTTTGGCCGTTACAGGTTCCCTTAGGTTGGTTCCTGTGTTCTTCCAACAAGCACCCCTCCATCCCACACTCCTCTTTTTGGGTATGAGCATTTCCTTATTTTCTGGCACCACAAGATGTTCCAGCCTCATCTTATATTTTCCTTGCACCAGCCCTGGAATGAATCACTTCTTTAAGGAGCTCATTTTTCAAGTTTTATTTTCAATTGAGAAATAATAATTGTATATATTCATGGAGTAAAATGTGATGTTTTGATACATGTATACATGTGATATATATATATATACACACATACATTTTGATACATGTATACAATGATCAAATCTGGGTAATTAGCACATTCATCACCTCAAGTATTTATTATTTCTTTGTGAGAACATTTACAATGCTCTCTTTTAGACATACATTTTCAAATAGACATTATTATGAAGTATAGTCACCTTGCTGTGCAGTAGAGCATCAGATCTTATTCCTCCTAACTGTAACTTGGTAGTCATTGACCCATGTCCTCTCCTTTCCCTTTCCATCTCCTGCCCCCAGTCTCCCAGCCTCTGGTACCTACCATTCTATTCTCTACTCCTACAAGTTTGACTTTTTCAGATTCCATATATAAGAAGAACATACAATATTTGGTCTCTGTGCCTATCTTATTTCACTCAACATAATGTCCTCTAGGTTAATCCATGTTGTCACAAATGACAGAGCTTCCTATTTTCTTGAGGCTAAATAGTGTTCCATTGTGTACTAATGCCACATTTTTGAAATCCATTCATCCATTGATGAACACTTAGGTTATTTTTGTGTCTTCATTATTGTGAATGATATTGCAATAAACTTGGGAGTGCAGATACCTCATTGATTGGCATATTGATTTCAATTCCTTTGGGTATATACCCAGTAGTGGAATTGCTGGATCACACAATAATTCTATTTTTACTTCTTTGAGGAACCTCCATACTGTTTTCCACAATGGTTGTACCATTTTATATTCACACCAATAGTACAGAAGGATTCTAATTTCTCCACATCCTCACCAACACTTATTTTTTCTGTTTATTGACAGTAACCAACCCAACGAGTGAGGTGGTATCTCATTGTAGTTTTGATTTGCATTTCCTTAATGATTAGTGAGTATCTTGAGTATTTTTTGAGTTATTAAAAAAGTTGAGTATCTTTTAATGGGCTTATTGGCCATTTTTTTAACCTTCTTCAGCAAAATGTCTATTTAGGTACTTTGTTCATGTTTGAATCGGGTTGCTTTTGTCATTGTTGAGTTTTAGGAGTTCTCTATATATTTTGGTGGTTAATCCTTGTATTAGTCCATTTTCATGCTGCTAATAAAGACATACCCAAGACTGGGCAATTTACAAAAGAAAGAGGTTTATTGGACTTAACAGCTCCACATGGCTGAGGAGGCCTTACAACCATGGCAGAAAACAAGGAGGAGGTACAAGTCACGTCTTACGTGGGTGGCAGCAGGCAAAAAGAGAGCTTGTGCAGGGCAACTCCCATTTCTAAAACCATCGGATCTCTTGCGACCCATTCACTATCATGAAAACAGCAAGGAAAGATCCACCCCCATAATTCAATCATCTCCCCCGAGTCCCTCCCATGACACATGGGAACTGAGAAAGTTACAATTCAAGATGATATATGGGTGGAGACATAGCCAAACCATATCAATCCCTTATCAGAAATATAATTTGAGGCTGGGTGTGGTGGCTTACGCCTGTAATCCCAGCACTTTGGGAGGCCGAGGCAGGTGGATCACCTGAGGTCAGAGTTCGAGACCAGCCTGACCAACATGGAGAAACCCCATCTCTACTAAAAATAGAAAAAATTAGGCGTAGTGGCGCATGCCTGTAATCACAGCTACTTGGGAGGCTGAGGCAGGAGAATTGCTTGAACCCAGGAGGCAGGGGTTGCAGTGAGCCGAGATCATGCCATTGCACTCTAGCCTAGGCAACAAGAGTGAAACTCTGTCTAAAAAAAAAAAAAAAGAAATATAATTTAAAAATATTTTCTTCTAATCTGTGGGTTGCCTTTCTAGTCTGTTGATAGTGACTTTCAAAGCACAAAATTTTTTAATTTTCATGAAATTCAATTTGTCTATTTTGTTGTTGTTGCCTGTGCCTTTGGTGTCATATTCAAAAAAATATTGCTAAATTCAATGTCATGAAGCTTTTGTCCTATATTTTTTCTAAGAGTTTTATAATTTTAGGTCTTATATTTAGGTGTTTGATCCATTTTTAATTGCTCTTTTTATATGGTGTTAGGGGCCAAGTTCATTCTTTTGCATGTGGATATCCAGTTTTCCCAGCACCATTTGTTAAAAGACTATCCTTTTCCCATTGAATGATGCAGGCACCCTTGTCAAAAATCATATGATCATATACACAAGGGTTTATTTCTGGACTTTCTGTTCTGTTTCATGGTCTATATGTTTGTCTTTATATCGGTACCAGACTGTTTTGATCATTGTAGCTTTATAGTAAGTTTTGAAATCAGAAAGTGTGATTGCCTCAGCTTTGTTCTTCTTTTCTAAGATCAGTTTTGCTATTCTTGGTCCCTTGGGATTCCACATAAACTTTAAGATGGGTTTTTCTATTTCTCCAAAAAAAAAAAAATTCTTTTTATTTTGATAGGAGTTGCATTAAATCTGTAGATAGATTGCTTTGAATAGTATTGAAATCTTAACATAATCAAATCTTCCAATCTGTGAATGTGAGAGTGTTTTTCCATTTATTTATGTTTTCTTTAAATTTGTTCAGCAGTGTTTTATCATTTGCATTATACAAGCCTTTCCCTTCTTGGTTAATTACTAAGTATCTTGTTTTTTGATGCTATTGTAAGTTGAGCTGTTTTCATAATTTTCATTTCAGATTATTCACTGTTACTCTAGAGAAATGCAACTGATTTTTATATGTTGACTTTATATCTTGCTACTTTCCCAAATTCATTTATTATCTCTAATATTTCTTTTGGTGAACTCTTTAGAATTTTCTACATATAAGATCATATCACCTGCAAACAGAGATAATTGTACTTTTTCCTTCCCTAGTTGGATTTTTTTTGTTTCTTTTTCTTGCCTATTTGCTCTAAATAGAACTTCCAGTACTATTCTAGAAGTCGTAAAAGTGGGCATACTTCTTCCTGATTGTAGAAGAAAAGCTTTCAGTCTGTCACCATAGAAGATGATGTTTGCTATGAGTCTTTCATATATGGTTTTTATCATATTGAGGTAGTTTCCTTCTACTTCTAGTTTGCTGAGTGCTTTTATCTTAAATGGATCTTGAATTTTGTCAAATGAATTTTCTGCATCAGTTCAGATATTCAAGGCTTTTTTCACCTCTAGTCTGTTAATATGGTGTACTGTATTGATCAATGTTTGTCTATTGAACTATCCTTGCATTCTACAAATTAATCCCATTTGGTCATGGTATATAATCCTTTTAATATGTTGCTGAATTCACTTTGCTACTATTTTGTTGAGGATTTTTACATAATGCTCATAAGAAATATTGGTTTGTAGTTTTGTTTTGTAGAGTTTTTGGCTGGCTTTGGTATCAGGGTAATGCTGGCCTCATAGAATGAGCTGGAAAGTCTCCCTCCTCTTCAATTTTTTGGAAAAGTTTAAGAAGGATTGATATTCTTTAAATGTTTTGTAGAATTCACTAGTGAAGCCATCAGCTCCAGGGCTTTTATTTGTTGGCAACTATTTGATTAATGATTCAATCCCCTTAAATTTATAGTTCTACTTCTGTTTTCTATTTCTTCACAATTTCATCTTCATAGGTTTTGTATTTCTAACAATTTGTCCATTTCATCTAGGTTATCCAACTTGTTGGCATACATTTGTACATAGTGCCCTCTTATAATCCTTTTTATTTCTGTAGAATAGGTAGTAATGTGTCCACTTTCATCTCTGATTTTAGTAATTTGAGTCTTCTCTTTTGTTTTCTTATTCCATCCAGCTAAAGCAACCATTACATAAAGCTAAAGGTTTGTCAATTTTGCTGATCTTTTCAAAGAACCAACTTTTAGCCTTATTAATCTTCTCTATTGCTTTTCCTGTTTTTTTAATCTCTGCTTTAATTTCCATTATTTCCTTCCTTCTGCTAGCTTTGGGTAGTTTGTTCTTTTTTTCTAGTTCCTTCAGTTATAAAGGTAGGTTGTTAATTTGATATCTGTCTTGTTTTTATAATGTAAGTATTTACAGCTATAAATTTTCCCATCAGCACTGCTTTCACTGCATCCTGTAAGTTTTGGTATATTGTGATTTCATTTTCATTCATCTTTCACATATTTTCTAATTTATCTTCTAATTTCTTCTTTGATCCATTTATTATCTAAGGGTGTGTTGATTAATTTCCATAAATATATGAATTTTCCACTTTTACTTCTATTATTGATTTCTAACTTCATCCCATTATGGTCAGAGCAGATAACTTTTATGATATCCAAGACTTAATTTGTGGCCTAATGTGTGGTTTATCCTGGAAAATGTCCCATGTGCACTTGAGAAGAATGTGTATGCTGTTGCTGTTGGGTAGAGTGTCCTACATATGTTTGTTAAATCTAGTTGATTTATCATGTTGTTTAAATTATCTATTTCCTTAAGGATCTTCTGTCTCGTTGTTCTATCCATCATTGAGAGTGGGGTATTGAAATCTCCAACTATTATTGTAGAACTGTCTATTTCTCCCTTCAATTTATTCAGTTTTTGCTTTATACTTTTGACTGATCTATCATGAAGTACATAAATGTTTATAATTGTTGTACCTTCTTGATATATAGAGCCTGTTATTAAGACATAATGTCTTCCTTTGCCTCTTGTAAAAAAATATTTTTGAGACAGTGTGTGGCTCTGTCACCCAGACTGTAGTGTGGTTGTACAATCTCAGCTCACTGCAACCTCTGCCTCCAGGATCAAGCTATCCTCTCATCTCAGCCTCCTGAGTAACTGGGACTACAGGCACATGCCACCATGCCTGGCAAATATTTGTTTTGTTTTGTTTTGTTTTTTGGTAGAGACAGGGTTTCACCATGTTGCCTAGGCTGGTCTCAAACTCCTCAGCTCAAGCAATCTGTCTGCCTCAGCCTCTCAGAGTGCTGGGACTAATTTTTTTGGTTACTATTTGCATGGAATATCTTTTTTTTATCTTTCACTCTCAGCTATTTGTATCTTTTCATCTAAAGTGAGTCTCATATAGAAAGCATATAGTTGTATCATGTATTTTTATCTATTCTTCTCATTTCTGTCTTTTAATTGAACAGTGCTATGGTTTGGAAATTTGTATCCCTCCAAGATTCATGTTGAAACTTAGTCCTCAGTGCAATCATATTAAGAGGCAGATCCTTTAGGGTGTGATTAGGTCATGAGGGCTCCACCCTCATGGATGGAATTAGTACCTTTATAAAAGGGCTTGAGGAAGAGAGTTCATTCCTTTTGCCCCTTCTTCCATAAGAGGATGGAGCAAGAAGGTGCAACTCCTCACCAGGCACTGAATCTTCTGGTGCCTTGATCTGGGACTTCCCAGCCTCTAGAATATTGAAAAATAAATTTCTATTATTTATAAACTAAAAATGTCACCAGTATGTGACATGTTGTTACAGCAGCAGGAATGGACTAAGAGAGAGGGTTTCATCCATTTACACTTAAATTAATTATGGATAAGGAGAGACTTCTGTCATTTTGCTATTTGCTTTTTATATGGCTTATAGCTTTTTTTGTACCTCATTTCCTGCATTACTGTCTTCTTTTGTGTTTAGTTGATTTTTTTTGTAGTAAAATGTTTACATTCCTTTCTCATTTCCTTTTATGTATATTTTATAGCTATTTTCTTTGTGGTTACCATGGGGTTTACATTTAACTTCTTAAAGTTATAACACTCGAATTTGAATGTATACCAGCTTAATTTTAATAATGTATGAAAACCCCACTCCTTTACAGCTCCAGTCCCACCTCTTTCAGTTGTTGATGTCACAAAATTACATCTTTATACCTTCTGTGCTCCAAAATAAAAACTAATTTTCTAAATGTATTAGTTTCTTAAATTATGTGGAAAACAAAATGATGTAGAATTACAAATCAGAGTTACAATAACATCTTTTAGGATAATTTTTAAACATTAGTTTCGTAAATCACATATAAAGAGTGGAGTTAGAAACTATTATTACAATAATACTAGCTTTTATAATTGCACATGTATTGAGCTTTATTTATTGAGATCTTTATTTCTTCATACATCTTCAACTTACTTTCTAGTGTCCTTTCATTTCACCCTGCATAACTCACTTAATCATTTCTTGCAGGGCAGGTCTAGTGGTAAAAAAATCTCTCAGTTTTCATTTATCTGGGAATGTCTTACCTTCTCCCTCACTTTGGAAAAACAGTTTTGCTGGATATAGGATTCTAGATTGACAGTTATATTCTAGCACTTTTAATATATCTGCATACTGCCTTCTGGCCTCCAAAGCTTCTGATGAGAAATCTGCTGATAATATTGTGAATCTCTTTTATGTAACAAGTCAGTTCTCTCTTGCTGTTTGCAGGACTCCCTTTTGTCTTTGTCTTTTGACAGTTTGATTATAATGTGTCTCAGTGTAGGTCTCTTTAAGTTAATCTTTCTTGGTATTTATTGAAATTCTTGGATGTTTATATTTGTGTTTTTCATCAAACTTGAGAAGTTTTCAGTCATTATTTCTTCAAATATTCTCTTTGCCCTATTCTCTCTCTTCACCTTCTGAGAGTACAGGGTCTTTTTTGCCCACTCTGACTTCTGCAAACAGTGTGCAAGCTGCGTGAGGAACATGTGGGGATGGGTAGCTGCCATTATGCTAAGAGCTGAAATTAACTGCCATTTGCCTTCTATTCAAGCCTTCCCCAGGAAGTTGCAAGCCAAGCCTTCAATAGGTTTCAGAGTTCCAAAATAATTATATCAGCCAGATTCTGTCAATGAAACTGATGTCTAGGTGGGGAGACAGCTTCCTGGTGCTTCCTACACCACTGTCTTCCCAGAATCCTATCACCGTGGCTCCTTTTATTAAAGATTTGTGTTTAGAAACCAATATCTGGCAGCTAAACATTAGAGTTTCTTGGTTGTCTCTCTAGATAGAGCTAGAATATGAATGTATATATTCTAGCCCACTGTATTAGCCTGTTCTCATACTGCTATAAAGATACCATCTGAGACTGAGTAATTCATAAACAAAAGAGGTTTAATTGACTCACAGTTCTGCATGGCTGGAGAGGCCTCAGGAAACTTACAGTCATGGTGGAAGGTGAAGGGGAAGCAAGGCACATCTTACATGGCAGCCGGAAAAGACAGAGAGTGCACAGGGGAAACTGCCACTTTTAAAATCATCAGTTCTTGAGAGAACTCCCTCATTATCATGAGAACAGCATGGGGGAACTGCTCACATAATTCAGTCTCCTCCTGCCAGGTCCCTCTCTGAACACATGGGGATTATAATGGGAGATGAGATTTGGGTGGACACACAGAGCCAAACCATATTATTTTGCCCCTGGCCTCTCCTAAATATTATGTCCTTTTTACATTTTGAAACCAATCATACCTTCCCAACAGTCCACCAAAGTCTCAACTCATTCCAACATTAACTCAACAGTCCAACTCCAAAGTCTCATCGGAGACAAAGAAAGTCCCTTCTGCCTACGAACCCATAAAATCAAAAACAAGTTAGTTACTTCCAAGATACAAAGGGGGTACAGGCATTGGATAAATGTTCCCATTTCAAATGGGAAAAAATTGGCCAAAACAAAGAGGCCACAGGCCCTGTGCAAGCTCAAAACCCAGCCCAGCAGTCATTAAATCTTAAACTTCCAAAATCTCCTTTGACTTTATGTCTCACATCCAAGGTATGCTGATGCAAGGGTGGGCTCCCATGGCCTTGGGCAACTCCATCCCTGTGGCTCTGCAGGGTACACCCCATGCAGCTGGCACTGAGTGGCTGTGGCTTTTCTAGGTGCAGAGGGCAAGCTGTCAGTGGATCTACTATTCTGGGGTCTGGAGGACAGTGGCCTTTTTTCACAGCTTTACTAGGCAGAGCCCCAGTGGGGACTCTGCAAGAGGGCCCCAACTCTACATTTCCCCTTCACATTGCACTAATAGCGGTTCTCTGTGAGAGCTCCACCCCTGCAGCAGACTTCTTCTTGGACATCCGGGCATTTCCATACATCCTCTGAAATCTAGGCTGAGGCTCCCAAAGCTCAACTCTTGTCTTCTCCATACCCCAGGCCCAACACCACATGGAAGCTGCCAAGGTTTGTGGCTTGCACCCTCTGAAGCAACAGCTTGAGCTGTACACTGGCCCTTTTTTAGCCACAGCTGGAGCTGGAGTGGCTGGGATGCAGGGCACCAAGTCCTGAGGCTTCACAGAGCAGCAGGGCCCTGGGCCCTGGGCCCAGCCCACAAAGCCATTTTTCCCTCCTAAGCCTCTGGGCCTGTGATGAGAGGTTTCTGACATGCCCTGGAGACATTTTCTCCATTGTCTTGACTATTAACATTCAGTTCCTCATTACTTATGCAAATTTCTCCCCCCAAAATTTTGTTTTCTATCACATGCTCAGGTTGCAAATTTTCTGAAACTTTATGCTCTGCTTCCCTTTCAAACATAAGTTCCAATTTCAAACCCTCTGTTTGTAAATATATTTAACTGAACACTTTCAGAATAAGCCAGGTCAGATCTTGAATGCTTTGTTGCTTAGAAATTTCTTCTGCCAGATACCCTACATTATCTCTCTCAAGTTCAAAGTTCCACAGATCTCTAGGTTAGGTGCAAAGTGCTACCAGTTGCTAAAGCGTAGTATGAATGATCTTTACTCCAGTTCCCAATAAGTTCCTCATCTCCATCTAAGACCACCTCAACTTGGACTTCATTGTCCATATTACTATCAGCATTTTGGTCAAAACCATTCAACAAGTCTCCAGGAAGTTCCAAACTTGCCCACATCTTTCTATCTTCTTCTGAGTCCTCCACACTGTTCCAACCTCTGCCTGTTACCCATTTCCAAAGTCACTTCCATATTTTCAGGTAGTATCTTTAGAGCAATACCCCACTCTGCAGGTACCAATTCTCTGTATTAGTCCATTCTCACACTGCTATAAAGATACTACCTGGGACTGGGTAATTCATAAACAAAAGAGGTTTAATTGACTTATAGTTCTGCATCGCTGGAGAGGCCTCAGGAAACTTACAATCATGGTGGAAGGTAAAGGGGAAGCAAGGCACATCTTACATGGTGGCAGGAGAGATCATGCAGGGGAAACTGCCACTTTTGAAACCATCAGATCTCATGAGAACTCCCTCACTATCATGAGAATAACATGGGGGAACCGCTCCCATGGTTCAATCTCCTCCCACCAGGTCCCTCCCTCAACACATGGGGATTATAATTGGAGATGAGATTTGGGTGGGGACACAGAGCCAAACCATATCACCCACCCATCCACATATATTTATATTTACATTTTCATCTGTGTGTGTGTATAGTAAATGTCATTAGTTTGTACTGATAACTAATTTTAATCAAACACCACAGGATTTATTTTAGCCTTCCCTTTTTCTTATTGATAACTTCTTATTTTCTAACAGAGTAAAACCTAATTTTCATCATATATAATCTATTTACTTATGTAGTCAATTCTAATATAGGTATAAAGAAGTTTCAGGATTGCTAGCTCATAACTTTTTGAAAAAGAACCTACCTACTTTTGCTAACAAGATTACAGAATTCACATATAGTTTTGTTTTGTTTGTTTTTTTTTGCTTTAGTCTGAGTGTCCAATCAACATTATGTCTTCCACAGTTACTAGAGTTTAGTTTTTTTTTCTTTTACACCCACCTCATTGTGGTTATGTTGTTCATTTTCAATAGCCTTGTTAGTATTTGTATTCCAGTTTGGGTTCCCCTCACATCCTGGTTGGTTTTCACTGTTGTTTATTTTTAGGTATATGAAATATTCCTATGACTCTAAGTCAAAGCTATTCAAAAATACATAATCACAAAGGTTTCATTCCCTCGTCAACCCAACTGCTCTTCCCCTGCTTTACACCCCATTCTACCCCACCCCTGTAGAGAACCAGTCTTTTCCATTCTGGTTTCTCTTTCCTGATTTCTCTTTGGCACATATAAGCAAATGATAAAAATAAAGATTCTTATTAAAACAAAATTTCCTGACAAAATCAAAGCTCCTCATGGAGCTTACATTCTGTAATTCCCTCTAGATGCAAGACACTATACAAAGAACTTAAAGGACAAGAGATACATAGAAAATATAAATAGGCCACACCTTAGAGGTTTACATTCTTGATAATAGATAATATGTACTCATGTTCTTGATGGGAGGTAATGTGCACATTCATGAAAAATACAACGTGATTTATACTAAGTTCCAAATGACAAGCGCTAATTTCTTTCTTCTCTTTTTTTTCCAACCTATATTTTAAGTTCAGGGATACATGTGCAGGATGTACAAGTTTATTATAGTTTAACGTGTCATGGTGGTTTGCTGCACAGATCATCCCATCATCTAGGTATTAAGTCCCTCACCCATGGGCTATCCTTCTTGATGCTCTTCCTTTTCCAAACCCCAACCCTCTGACATGCCCCAGTGTGTGTTGTTCCCCCAAAGTGTAAATGTGTTCTCATCATTCAGCTCCCACTTATAAGTCAGAACATGCAGTATTTGGTTTTCTGTTCCTGTGTTAGTTTGCTGAGGATAATGGCTTCCAGCTCCATCCATGTCCCTGCAAAGGACATGATCTCATTCTTTTTTATGGCTGCATGGTATTCAATGATGTATATATATGTACCACATTTTCTTTATCCAGTCTGCCATTGATGGGCATTTAGGTTGGTTCCAACCTACTATCGTGAATAGTGCTGTATGTGTGCATGTGTCTTTATAATAGAATGATTTATATTCCTTTCGGTATATACCCAGTAATGAGATTTCTGGGTCAAATTGTATTTCTGCCTCTAGGTCTTCAAGGACCACACTGTCTTCCACAACAGTTGAGCTAATTTACACTCCCACCAACAGTGTAAAAGCATTCCTTTTTCTCCACAACCTCGCCAGCATGCTCATGGATAAGAAGAATCAACATCATGAAAATGACCATACTCCCCAAAGCAATTTACAGATCTCAATGCTATTCTCATTAAACTACCACTGACATTTTTCATAGAATTAGAAAAAGCTATTTTAAAATTCATATGGAACCAAAAAAGAGTCCAAATAGCCAAGACAATATGAAGCAAAAAAAAAACAAACAAACAACAACAAAAAAAAAGCTGGAGGCATCACACTACCTGACTTCAAACTATACTACAAGGCTACAGTAACCAAAACAGCATGGTACTGGTACAAGAATAGACACATAGACCAATGGAACAGAATAAAGAACCCAGAAACAAGACCACACACCTACAATTATCTAATCTTCAGTAAACCTGACAGAAACAATTAATGAGGAAAAGATACCCTATTTAATAAATGGTGCTGGGAGAACTGGCTAGCCATATGCAGAAAAATGAAAGCTGATCCCTTCCTTATACTATATACAAAAATCAACTCAAGATGAAATAAAGACTTAAATGTAAAACCCAAAACTATAAAAACCCTAGAAGAAACTCTAGGCAATACCATTCAGGACATAGGCATGGGCGAAGATTTCATGATGAAGATGCCAAAAGCAATAGCAAAAATTGACAAATAATTAAACTAAAGAACTTCTGCATAGCAAAAGAAACTATCATCAGAGTGAACAGAAAATCTACACAATGGCAGAAAAATTTTGAAATATGTCCATCTGACAAAAGTCATCTGGCATCTACAAAGAACTTAAATTTACAAGAAAAAAAGAAACAACCCCATCAAAAAATAGGCAAAGGACATGAACAGACACTTCTCAAAGGAAGACATACATATATGACCAACAAACATATCAGAAAAAGCCCAACGTCACTGATCATTAGAGAAATGCAAATCAAAGCCACAATGAGATACTGTCTCACTCCAGTCTTCTTTCTCTTAAACACTTGTGGAGCACCTACTATGTGGCAGACACTGTTCCAGTGTCTAGGGCCACAGCAGCGAAGAGGAAAAAACTCTGCTTTCACACAGTTTTGTGGCAAGAGAAAGACCATCAATCAATCAAAAAATAAAAAGTCAAAACACATTAACTATCAGATAAAGACAACCGCTTTGAAGGAAAATAAGCAGGACAGAGGGATAGAGGTGTTTGGATAAAAATACAGTTGCAAAGTCTCAGGAAGTTCTTTTGGAAAAGTAAACACCTGAAAAATGTAAAGACTGAGCCATCTGGGCGAAAGCACCAGGCAGAGGGAGCAGTCTGGAAGAATTTGGAAGAAAAGAAAATCACTTACAGATTTGTTTCCAGGGAAACTTCACACAGAAGATGGGGTTTGGCTAGGCTTAGAAATATGGCAGGACTCTGGGACATGGAAAGAACAGCAATGGAATTCTAGATGAGCAGTAATAGAGCAGAGGCAGGGAGGGCCAAATAAGTCAACCCATCCATCTGTGAAAGAGTTTGGATAAGGCCAGTAAAGCAGCTGGAGATGGTTATGAGGGTTTTGAGTGCTGGACCAGAGTAGTCCTTTCTCCAAAGGCATTGGGGAAATCATTAAAGGACCCTAAAAGCAGAATACACAGAAGTGTATGTAGTTTGAGCCCACACCCTTTT